>NC_140631.1:20236309-20848809 GCF_057382275.1 Copadichromis virginalis | reverse complement strand
TTTAAGCTCTCTGACATGGTGGATTTTATCCCGCTGGAAGCAGCCATCATGATTACACTGTGATCACAATAGAATGAACATAATCAGCAATGATTCTCAATAAGACTGTGGCATTTAAATGGTGATCAATTGGTATTAAGGAGTCCAGGTTGTGCCAAGAAAATATCCAAAACTTTATTAAACCAGCAGAAGCCTGAACTGTTGATACATGGCAGGATGAGTCGATGCTTTCGTGCTGTTTATGCCAAACTTTGACCCTCAGAAATGTTTGTCTGCATACCTTGGCTGTAACAAGTGGTTATCTCAGAGACCGTTGCCTTCCTGTCAGCTCAAAGCAGCCTGGCTATTCTCCTCTGACCTCTGAATTCAACAAGGCTTTTTCACTCAGAGAACTGACACTCACTAGATATTTACTCTCTTCAGACAGTTTCTCTGTAAATCCTAGAGATGTGCAGGAAATGCTTACTTGGAGCTTCAGTGGATTGTTTTTACCCAAGCACCGAGCTACTGCGATACGATTGGCTGATTTGATATTTGCATTTACGAACAGACAATAATAATTAGCAAAGATGCCATGAGTGTAAGTCACAGGATTTCAGCAGAGCAGAAAGGTGAAATGAAATGCTTAGTGTAGCATGACACAACATGTGTGATGAATGAACTTCTACACTAAACTAGGGCTGCTCAATTAATCAAATTTTAATCTAAATTACGATCTGGGTTTTCAGCAATCATTAAAAATGACTGAGCCGATTATAAGCACCTCCCTCGTGCTTTACTCTCGCGCTGCTCTGTGTGGCAAATCGAGCGCACCTCTCTGCGTTTCGAACATGCGTCACAACAATTAAGAGGACCCGAGGAAAGCTCGGAAAGCTAAGCAGAAGTTATTTGGAGAGGAGAGGATAATGGCTGCTGAAGCAAGAATGCACTTCAGCAACTTCAGTGGTGTGGAAACATTATGGGTTCGTGGAGTCAGACGTGGATCAAGTAGACATAGTGTGTAAACTTTGCTACGGTGTCGTAGCTGCACCACAGAGCAACTAAACATAGATGTTTACATTTTTCATTTATTTTTTATATTGCAAACATTTGCACTGTTATCAGTATTTGCACACTATTTTATATTATTTTGACAATCTTTAAAGCCATTATTCAATACTTTGTTATTGTTAAATAAATATCGTCAAATAATCGAGATCTTAATTTCAGTGAAAATAATCGTGATTATCATTTATGCCATAATTGAGCAGCCGTACACTAAACTGTAGGGACTGTACAACTGTACAAACTCACTGAGATATGGTGAAACTGGAAAGGTTTAAAGCTGAAACTATTGTTTCAGGTATCATACAGCCAGGTATCATTGTTTTGGGGTGCAATGATACCTGGCTGTATCATTGCACCCCAAAACATATCTTTGTTAATCACTTCATCCAAATTAAAATGAGTAAATGGAACACAGCATTTGTGATTCCACAACTTTAAATTCATCCATTCTATTGTTTCTTCCTGACTTCAGTTGTGGTTGCAGTTGGTCACGATACAGCTGTGGATGTTTTGCCCGAATTTAATTCCCAGTCTCACTTTATTAATATAGAAATTTGGATATCAGTCCAATCATTGTAGTAAAATTGGTTTAGCTCAGGAAAACAAGGTCAGAGATTTTGCTTTGGCAAAATACTTGAATCTGATCTGAGGTTGTGCTGCCAATAGGTCACTTTAGTAATTAATGTCTGAGTTCAATAATAACATGCTACGCGACCCCAACCCACCCACTCTCTAGCTGCCATGGCAACCTGGCAAAGATTCTAGATGAGCATCTGCTGCTTACAACCATAAAGAGTGCACACACGCATAAAGACAGAAACACACCCACATCAGTGGTCCACCAGCAACATATGACAGCTTTAATTAGCTGGACAGACAAGTCGAGCACGTGACTACACCTAGATACTGTAGATGCTTACAACTGGAAAGTAATTGTAAAACGGAAGCTGGTGGTCCAACATCCGACAGCCTTACATTCACTAATTTTGAAGTAAGAATACAAACAAGGCAGATGTCAAAAGGATCCAAGTCACTGAATTTGGCCGCTTCATCTTTTCAAAATGCTGCTGCTATTGTAGCTGAAGGCTCCCCATGCACAATAACACAGCAACAAGTGTCAATTTCTGTCAGTACACACAGCAATCTGAGACTTTTCAACCAAACAGGAAAATCACAAAAGTAGCAGCTATGTCTCTCACGTCAAGTTTTAAGTGTGAGGACTTAAATAGCGGATGCAAGATAGCTGTAATTTCCCCACAGAGGTATAGTTTTGACTCCACCATTATTATTGGTATGATTTATAAGAAGAAAGCAAACAAACAAAGAGGCATGGAGTCGAATGGGAGTTTAACCAACAAAGCCTGCATGTGCTTGGAAAAGGCTGGGGAAAGAGAGAGATTGGTTCAGTGACGCTGTGCCGGTGTGTTGTAGAAAAAAAGGAAAAAAAAGAGCTTAGCCTGAAGGTGAAGCTGCTAATTTACTCATCAATCTACATTAATAACCTGACCTAAAAACTTTGGGTCACTATGGATAGAATAAGAAAAGAACAATAAGCTTCCCATTTTAGACTCTGTCTTATAGAGGGGACAAGAAGTCCAGTCATTTGCGAAGGGCTCAGAGGAGGAACACTGCTCCTCTATGTTGAATAGAGCCAGTAGAGGTGGTTCAGGAGTCAGACTAGGCTGGCTCCTGGATGCCTGCTAAATGAGGTGTTTCAGACACGTCTCACTTGGAGGAGAGCCTGGGGTACACCCAGGGTTCGCTGGGGAGATGACGTCCCTTGGCTGGTCTTTCTGATGACTTCAACTGAAAGCGGTAGCCACTCCTGAGCTGTGCCGGCTCATCTGTTAATGGCCTCAGCCAAACGGAGGTCAAGGTTCACAGTTACAACAGCAAAACTCATTAAGCCAAATGTCAGAACTGTCTCACACATAGACACAGCGGCGCTAAAGTCTGAGCGTGTGTGTGTGTGTGTGTTTATGTGTTTGAGACAAAGAGAAAGATGCGAGGCCAGTCTCCATGTGTGTGCCCAACTGTGTAATTTTGAGACTGATCGGACCACTTTACACGCCCATCATTCAATAACACACACACACACACACACACGCACACACACACACACGCACACACACACACACACACACGCACACACACGCACACACACACACACGCACACGCACACGCACACACACACACACACACACACACACACACCTGCTTATCTTGGCAGCAGGTTCACTTTTACTCATCTATTGATGCCACACTTCATTACCCTCTGTCTCTGTTTCTTTGACACTCTTTTGCCTCTCATCTTTTCCTGTTTGCCTTTTTTACTACATGTGGACTTTCAACTTATCCTAATCTTATACTGTAGCACTACAATTTATTTATTTTTCTCACATTTCCATTTTATTCTACTCTCTCAGTTGATAGCATTTGTATTTTTTTTACAAGAATAAAACTTAAATTGAGAGATTATTCCCAATATTTTTCTAGAAGAAGCAATTAAGTAATGCCTGATACAGATACAAGCACATGCACAAAAGATTCATATTCATAAACAAAAGAAAAATATATAGACTCCATTTGCATTTGCAGACAATGGTCACAGCTTTATATATTATGTTATTGACAGTGTATAATTAGTTACCTTTGATATCTACAAAGCACCAAAGGCATATAGATTTTTGCAACATTATTTTTCCCTTGATTTGATGTGTGACACAGCAACATATTCCCTCAATGCATTCAAGTAAGACTGTGTTCATGAGAACGAGACATGGAGACAGACAACCTGGACATATAACGCCTCAATTGTTGCTTTTACAGAGGAAAAGAGAAAAACAAAAAACCTGAAAGTGATGTTCAGACAGCCCATTTGGCTCACTCTCATTCATTCTGAACTGACACACTGCAGCCACTATAGCTCAGAGAAGGTCATTTGGACAGAAGGAGAAGTGATGAAACAAACCAAAAGCACTTTCATAATGGAGAAAAATGAATGTTTAAATCTGTTACTGCAGTACGACAGTATCATCCATTTTCCAGCATGTTAACGTCCACAATACCACTGACCATCTGGACCTATTGAAACTTACTCCAATACTGTTTGTCACCGAGTTGCTGTCCTTAGAAATAAAACAACACGCAATTAGGAAGAAATGTTTTGATCGTGTTGCGAAAACCCAGCACACAAGGTCAAACCACTGCTGCACCACACAAAATCCACCACTACGAGTTTGTGTATTTTTGATCAGTGTATCCCCGGTGACAACTAAATCTCAAACCATCTAATGCAACAAATGTGTGCAGAATAAACATGAAAAAACAAAATTCAAATGACAGCTCACATTTGCATTTACACTCAAAAATAATAATAACAGAAACACCACCAAGCTCTTTTGTTGTGTGATTATAACAAAAGGTTTCTCAAATTTGCTTTGATTTAATTTACTTGACTTTAACTGTGCTGCAGAGTGCAAATACAAATTTAAGTAGACAATGTACTTCAGTTTAAATACTGGCAGACATTCTATATACCTACTTTAATTTCTTCATTTTAGTTTTATTTAAATTATGACTCTACTAATGCCCTAAATTCTTAGAAATATTCTGCTGAACTCTTGAAATTAAGTACAGTGTGTGTGTGTGTGTGTGTGTGTGTGTGTGTGTGTGTGTGTGTGTGTGTGTGAGGACCAACACATCATAATTACAATTTGAATATTTAAATCTGGATTCAACTGTGGTCTCTGTCCACATATGTACAGATTTTAACTGTAATTCATCCTGCTAGTTTAAGTCTGACTTCATTATCTATTGCTGGGTCCAAAGGCTGGTTCACTTCCCAAAATTAAACAAACTCAGGCTCCACTTAGACTTGGTATAGATTCTTTCAGTTTCATTAAAATGATCAGTGTGGCTGTTCTCTCCCCAGTGTTGCAATTAAGTTTAAAGTCCAGGAATCCATGAAAAAGAGAGGAAGTTAGCAAGCAAGTTTCCAACTAAATATGAAATACCATGTTCTAACTGAAAGATTTTAAGTACAATACGCTGCTATAATTTTGGATGTGAACAAAAATGGAAAACTATATAGGGAATAGCTTACATATAAAAGAAACAGAGCAATGACTAGGTTATAAGCACAATAGCACAGGGAAGTTAAAGGATAAGGGTTAAATTTTTCTTATTAAAAGTATTTGTTGAGGCTGAAATACCATCATACGACATGGGATGTTTGGTCGATGAAAAAGAGAGCATCCGATATGACTTATCCACAAAGTGAGGTTAGTCATTAATATGGTGCTACACGGTTTGGTTACTATTAAGGTAATCTAAACCATGGAACCTATGGATTCCTATTAGTCAGCTTAATGTCCACACTGGAGCCTGTAGCCAGTTCCAGGGTCCCAACCAGCCAGTGAATTAAAACCTAGGACCTTCTTGCTGTGAGTCTACAGGACTAACCACTGCACCATGGTGTGGCCGCGCATATAATACTAATAAGAAGAAGAATGAGAAGAAGAAGGAGGAGAAGAAGGAGAAGAAGAAGAAGAAGAAGGAGAAGAAGAAGAAGAAGAAGAAGGAGAAGAAGAAGAAGGAGGAGGAGAAGAAGAAGAAGAATCTTTTCCTTTCTTTGCTCTAGTAACTGAAACACTGAAGAAAAACATATAAAAGAAAAAAACATCCAGTGAAAATAGGTGCAAAGAGTGAAAATAACTTGCAATTGAGCATTGCCATGAACGGAGACAGATACAGAATGAGAGTACAAGGTAGGTTAGAAAATGGATGAGTGCAGATAACAGAAATTATTCCCCTCCAGCTGTGGTCTTTGTCTGGATGCAGTCAGGTGTGAGAGCAATACACACACACACACACACACACAGTTGGTCAAGAGATGTACATAGTCACCGGTTCACTAAAAATCTCATCTGCTGTGAAAGGTGTGCATGCATGAAACTAGGAGTGAAAAAGACTTTTGGAAATCTCAGTATTTGGGATGATCACCTACTTCTTGTTTGTCAATCGGTATTGTTTGCCAAACTTTATCAGAGAAGATAAAACGTGGAAAATAAGTACAAGGGAGCAATAAACAGCAAACCAGAGAGAATGAGACCGATGATTGAAATACCAGAAGGCGTGAAAAAATAAAATCCACTGAGCTGAGAAAGAGAACAAGAGAGAGGTGGGGGGATAAAGTGACACAGATATGATCTCTAGGGAAGAGCTAGAATGAGTGGAGGGAAAAGAGGATCAAAAAGGAGCTAGCAGCATTCTGTAAGGTGGATAAGTGTGTGCTTTGCAAGGTTATGAAGAAGAAGAGCAGTAATGTTTGAGGTGAAAACAGTCGAGTTGTGCATAGGGATAGGTATGGTTTAGGTTTTATCCGATACCGGTGCCAAACCGGTACCAGTGCTTAAACTGTGCTTAAACGGTGGTTCAACCGGTGCTTAAAGAATGGAGAACACAAACTTTGTCCAAAAACCTCTCATTTGCTTTTTTGTAAAACAGATAACAATGTTAGCCTTTTCTGCAGCTATAGGGCATATATGGTATCACTCTAGGCTGGAAGCAGTGCTTAATCAATGGAAAAAACACAAACTCTGTCCAAAAACCTCTCATGTTTAGCTGTTTTCCACTTTTTCTTTGGTCATTTTAGTCTTTTTTGCCAGGGTGAAGGGAGTATCTGCCATCAAACAAGAAGACAGCCGCATGTAACTACGACGGTGTTTGCTAGTTCACCTTACACGCATTAATTTAATAATGTGGTTAGCCTACTCAACGTAAATTACACACGGACAACATTAAGCTACTCACGCAGAGAAGAACGGGTGCTACTGCCATCATCATCATCCGTCATCATTTCTGCTACACTGGCAGGACTAGGGGCCAGGACTCTCCTCTTCGGGTTTTTGGGGGATGTTGCTAACTCCGGGTCCGATAACAGGAAAACCACCCGCAGTAGATGTGCTCGGTGTGAGGTCTCGCAGCAAGCTATCAAATACGGTGCATTTTTCAGCTTTTAAAAAAACGCTATGGGTCGCCAGGTGTTTCATCAGATTCGAGGAGTTACCTCCTTTGCACAGTATCACCTTAAAGCACTTGTTGCAGGGTGCTGAGTTTGCATCTTTTGCTGTGAAGTACAGCCAGACTTTGACCGCTTTGCCTTGGGCATTTTTAATCTGCAGCTCTGCTCTAAAAGAATTTACGTACCTGGGCCCGCCTACTGTCCTTGGAAAGGTAAAATAATTGGCTAAAATCCAAAGTGTATGACATCTCAGGAAAAAAAAGCACCGAAAAAAAAGCACCGAAATGTCCGCTGCTTTTCAGTTTGGTTACTACCGTTTACCCATCCCTAGTTGTGCAGTGGAGAGAGTCTCATCCCTGGACATCGAATGCTGCAATTTTTTGAGAAGCTATCAAAGAAATACAAAGATGCCCTTTGGTGTTTGCGTTCTGATGCACCTGCAGCAGTGGTACTGGATAACATTAGCTAAGAGTGCTGCTTTAAACACTGTACAAGGAAGAGGCAGTGGCAGTAGAGTTTCTCTGCCAGCATGGATACCGAAAACCAGCATTCCTGTTTTAGGAACAAAGTCTTCATGGGAGGCAGGAAAGGCGGAGGTGGCAAGCCATAGGTTGTCTGATTTCCTTTGTTTTTGCTTGCAAATTACTTTTTATTAAGGTTCAGAAGAAGATTTTGGTTTGAGTAAGGCCTTCTAAAAATAAACCCCACATCCTGAAAAAGTGCATTCAAATGTGACAGCAAGAGTTCTGAAAAAGCATCTATATGTGATGAGTTGACCAATCTTGCCATTGCAGTGACCCCGTAACACTGCACTAAAGACAAAAGGACTTTCAGACTTCAGCAACTTTGACACAACAGCAGAATTTGGGTCCCTGGGAATTAGAGCAGGGTGGAAAGAGAGAGAAGGAGAAGGAGGGAGCGAGAAATATGGGAATGGTGTCAGGGTGAAAGAGATAGAGGAAAAACAGAGGCTGTATATTCTGCCTATTCCTCCTGGTCTCACCTCATCACTTTTTATTGCTTCACACATAAAAGTGTCATCTCTCATATTCAGCACCGCAGACATTGTAATATCACCTGCTGAGGTAATACACCACCAAGGTAACATTACTCCCCCCACCTCCCCACCTCTCCGTCTTTCTTATTTCTGCTTATCTTTATCACCATGGTGGCCTTTTGGTCTTTGGCTCTCTCATCCCCTTTCCGTCTCTGCTCTTCCAAACTCCTCTCTATCATTTTCTCTTATTCCTCAGCACTCCCTCCAGGTCTCCAGCTCTACGTTAAAGATATCTGTGCAAAATCCAAGGAATTTAACTGACTTTTAACAGCAATTGCCCAGCCAGAGACCATACCGTGAAGTGACTTTGCATTGAAATAGTGTTAAATTGTAAAAGACAGTAGTAATACAACACTCCATTTGAGGGAATTTAATGCACATATGACTTGTGAGTATAACATGAACATTGACTTAGATTTACATGCCATTTTTTCTGGATTATAACATTTAACTACATTGAAAAATAAAAGCAGTCTAACATACAATACCCATTCATTTTGTTAATATTTATTAAATGTGGTTCTTTATTTGAGACACCGACATTTAAGGTACACTCTGCAAGAGAGGTTGCAAGTTTCTAAAAATGCACACTCCTTCCTGCACACATGAGGACACACGGCCATTAACAGACAATCTTGTGTAGCCTAATGATGGGCCTGTGGCTTAGACGCAGTAGTCAGAGTTTTTGCTGCTTTACACGATGGTGATAATTATACCGGTTGGGCCTGCACGCGCTCACACACATACACAACCAGTCTGTCTGCTTGACAGCAGGGATTAGTGAGGAGAGGTGCAGCTAATGCCCAGTAACGAGACATCCAGCTTATCGCCCACAGAATCGTGTGTGTGTGTGTGTGTGTGTGTGTGTCTTTGTGTGCACATATGTGTGTGTGTATCAAAGAAAAAGAGAGGGGAAGGGAGAGATTACCAGATGGATCTACAGTAAATTAGCTGCACTACTGTGGATTTTAATGACTTTCTCCCATTTCATTGGTACCCCATGCCATAACCAGTGCTCTCCTCTTTGTTTCCTTATTTCATAGAAGTTGGCCATTTTTGCAAATTTGAACCAGCATTTTGAACAATTTGACAATGCTGACAAACCTAATAATGAAAAATTATTAAACTGAAAATGTTGAGGTTTCTTATATAAGGTCGTGCAGACATTGCTCAAGATTTGTCCACCATATTGGACATGACACCACTGGTTGCTACGGAAATCTGTATATTGCTCAACTGATTTCCTGGTAGTTGATTGCTCACACTGGAGACTTCTACAGTTGTGTGTAGTTTTTCATGTTTGTCGGCATATATTTGCTAACTCCTAGCTGAGCAGGCCAAGTAAAACAGAAAGCGGAGATGGTAATCATTTGGGCTGTATGCAAAAGTTGGGACTCTGAGCCACAATCAACTTTCCGCAGTATTTCTATACAAGTCCATCACTTCCATGCAAGCTATGGGCAAACACAGCAATATGCTAGTGTCCAAAACAATCATAAGGAGGTTTTTGCCCATCTGGTTAGGGGAAACTCATTTTTTCCTTGTAACAGGTGGGTTAGTAGGAAAAAAGGGGGCTCACTGACCAGTCTGTAGGCCTGTGTGACTTAACTTTAGCAATAATGTTAATGTTGCATGGTTAGCAGTCATGTGTCTGCAAAATATCAATAGCTAACTGTAAGTGTGCAAACAAACATAGATTGTTTATGTATGTATGCTTATGCAGATATCCATGTGCACAGTTTACTTAAGTCTCTGCCCTGTTTGTATTGAACAGAGTAGAGTAAACTGCTTATCCTTCATATCCTAATTATGAATATTTAGGAAGTCTGGTCTCTGGGTAGCAATGTTTTTCTGCAGCCAGTTTACAGAAAACCAGATAATGTCCATGGTGTTTGTGCATGTTTATGAATTTTTATTAGTTAAATGAATAAGTGCCACTCTTAACTAGAAGTTAAGACCAGTGCCAGTTTCTTTGTGTATAGTGCTGGTGTTGCTGTTGTGTGAGAACTAGCCTCTGGGCCATTCTCTGGCTTTTTTAGTGCCAATGCTTTTTTATCCAAGGGTGTCAAATACTGCAATTCTGTCAAAAGCCGCTGGCGTCCTGGAGAAAAGGTGTCCTTTGTCACTGGTGCCTTAAGACACCAACTGTGGCAATACTGGAGAATGTGAGCTAACAGCGCTGCTTTAAAGAGCAACAAAAAAACAGAATGGCAGCAATTTAGTGGAGTTTCTCTGCCAGGTTACTGTGATCTATGTCGCATTTGGGAGCTTGGTTTTGCACTTTGTTTAACTTTGTTTTTGGTTACTTTTCACCATTTCACCTCCACTTTCACCCACTGTTTGGTTTTGGTTGAGGTACCAAAACTACTTTGTAAGGATTAGGAAAATATCTGGTTTGGATTCACAGATAGCACATTAACTTGTGTGATTCCAAAGGCTGCTGAAAAAGCTTCCAGATGATAGGAGCTTGGTGTCATTATTGGGTACCAAACCACAAAGATGTCAAAGACCATTTCGTATGTATCTCTAACACACCACTATAACAAAATGGCAGCAATTGACTCCCTTGAGAATGAGGATGGCAGTTCCCATATAAAAGCGCCGTGCTACATTGATAAGAATCTGGATTACTTCCGGGGGAGTAGAAAGAGGATTGCAGAAGCAAATTATGTATTTCTAACACTTTTCCAGATGTCAGTGTCTGTCAAATGTGTGTTTTTAGTATTATTAAAAGCTATCATTATTGTTTCATTTGTTTTTATTGATATCTCCTGCAATTCTCTTTAGAGGTTTAGCTGCACTTTTTGCCATGTAAAAAAATGTGATGGATATGACTGATTGGCTTACAATGATAATTAAATAGTGTTTCACTGTGCTTAAGGAAGTTTATAAAAATGTAGTTGCAGAATTGTCATATACTGTGTAGTCCTAGACTCGGTATTGCTTTGGGCATTTGGTTTACAGTATTAATAAAAACAGTGTTATTTGTAACAACAGTCTCAGTTGCTAGTTTTTATTTAAGCAGGCTTTTGGGGTCTCAGTTTTTGCACTTTCTGATGACATGGCATTCACACTGCTTCACTGAATTTGGAGCAATAAGTTGCAGATCATTATTATTTAGAGCTTTTACAGCAGATTGATATTCTTAAGGTGGACAAGTCTTCAGTTAGCTGTCGCTTTGTCCCTACACTACATACCTTTGCCTGTCAGATCTCTCCTTATAGTAATTGGACACAGATGGAAGCACATATATAGTACACAAGTAAACATCCAGATCCCTTTCTTGCAAAGTTCTCTTTCACACACTCGGTCTCTGCCATTCTATAATTTTCTTGCCTTCTGTCTCCTTTGTTGCCATGGTAACAAGCTGTGCGGGGGCTATGATGCGGCACACATCACACCCATCGAACTGAGCTCACCGGAAGAGAGGGGAAAGCAAAAGAGACAGAGACAAATGGGCGATGAGGGTCTGGCGCGCGTGTTTGCCGGAGTCTGCTTAATAGGTAATGACTGCAAACTTTATTGCAATCTGGCCCCCTCTTTGGTTGATGCTAAACCTGGCCACCACCTGCAGATTTCTGTCTGACAAAGGCTTGATATTGAGCGCAATCAGATCATCTGACACATTCATAAAGACCGCCAACAAAAGCGTAATTGTTGATCACGGTAATGGCTCATGACTTAGAGCACTTTAAATATTGCTTGATTATGTATGATAATAGCGATTGCTTTATTATGGTATGATTAACCTTGTCTTAATCATTACTGGACTGTACATTATCAGTAATTGGTGACACTCTAAACAGAATGATAATTAGATCCAAGCAGAGTGACATATTAAAGTGAGTGGCAATAGGCCACTCTTCACCCCTTCCAGCAACATACTTTCTGATCTAAAACATTAAAGGGCCTTGTTACGCACCAATCTATTAGAAAAAAAAGCCAACTGATTACCAGTTTTTAACCCTGTCCAATTCTGGAGCTTTATTCATCAGGAACCTGTTCACACTCTCTATCCTCACTTTTGATCACTTTCTACACCTTTTTTCCCCCGTCCATTGAAGTGGGGCTCTTTTTCTTTTGTCAGGTCGAATTTCAGCAGGCATGCATATTGAAAGAGAGGCTTGTGGGGAACAAAGCTGAACGTCAGTGGTCTTATTATTCTGCAGGCACTAGATTATGTATTCAACAGTTACTTCATAACAATCAGTTACAGCAAAAGGCAAAAAAAAAACAGTTCATTGCTATATTGAGACTAAGGTTATTAACTAAATCTATCATCATGTTTCATTTTATAGCGCCAAATTGTTCCAGGTATAAAAACTGTTCATTAAACCCCTCAGAAAGTAATGATCACTGAATGGGCAGCTCATCAGGATACAATACAGAACCCTTATATAGTCCAGCAAAATGGATCCAGTCTTAGCACCACACAGGAGAAACAGTCTGTGCCAGGTGCAGATACAGATATTGCCAGCTGATCGGAGTTGTGCCAATGGACAACTTTGGGAATCACCAACAATGAGATCACTAGGCAGTAGGCAGCGGCACCAACGATATGGGATGGAGAGATTTCATAGGTCTTTCCAGCTGCTGTCAGACTCTAGAGCAAAGACTTTACAGATGACCACAGACATGCACACAGACACACACACACACACACCTATACACAATGGTAACTTTCGCCCTGTCTCCCTGATGTGCAATATTACCAAGTGCAATTTTCTTGATATAACAAAGTATTTTACTCTATTTCGTATAGTATGCCATTCTATTTTATCTTATTCCATCCTATTGGGAGGTTTTTCTTAACTTTTAATGCTCTTAATTTATACTGTCCACTTTCTGCCATGACCGAAAAATTTGCACATGTGGGACAAAAAAGGTTTATTTTATCTAATCTTATCTTACCAACACATAGCTTAGCTTGCTTTTCTATAAGTGCAATGAATGATCAATATTATTAGATACATCTCACTGGTCGTACCACCATAACCAACACGTAAAGTTCACATTTTCTCTGATTTTTTCCGTCTCCTTCATACGTACATTTACAGTACTTAGGATTTTAAATCAGAAGTTAAAGTGTTTCAACAGGGTAAAAATGTTGATCTGCTATCCTCGGTTTTTTGGTCTCACTTCGTGAGTTTGTTTGTCAGCGAAAGACTGCATGTTTGTGAAGCTTGTGGCAAAGAGGGAAAAGAAAGACCATTTTTCAACAAAACGGGATTAGGTGACGTATTAGAATGACACATAACTACAGTATAACACTTAAGAAAAAAAACAAAAAGGAGAATCAGGCAATTTTGTGATTTAACACCATTTACCACTCATGGTCAGTAATAAAGTAGGCATCCCTGTCTTCATGACAGAAGTGGGAAATGGACATCCTGGTGTGTGCCTTTCATTTACTACAAGAAGTAGTGCTATTTTTGTGTGTTTGGGTCACACAGTATGCATTATGGAGGGCAAATAGTGCTGCCTTAACGAGCGCATGTTAGCCTCTGATCCTGCCCACTAGCAATCGTACAGGTTATTATTAATCTCACAGGGGAACTATAGGACATTGGAAAAGATGGCCCAACCCTAGAGCTTATCCATTAAGTGGCTGGAGATTGCCTAACAAATTCCCAAAGGGATTTTGTTGGTTTGCTGTGTACTTTTGCTTCACCTCCCCCTCTTCCTTCTTGTTATTGGAGGTCCAACTAAGTTGGTAACTAATGGCTCAACAGCAACAGAAATGCAAAGAGAGCAGGGAGCTACCAGGTCATAACAATCAACGACATTCATTCACATTTAGTCACCCAACATACTCACAGTTCAGTATCTCACCCAAGAATACTTTGTATACTTTGTATCCTTGTACCCAGAGCCATACCATCATCTGATGTCTGTACAATGAGACCCCCCCCCCCCCCCCCCCCACAAAAAAAAAAAAAAATCAGTGTTAAGGATACCGAGCTTACCAAATACTCAGCGAAAAAGTGAGCTTTGGTTCATAATTTTCCCATTTCAGCTCAGTGGTCTTATTAGAAGCTGATGTGAGTCCATTTCAAAAGTTATGTGTTACTCAGCCAAAGCAGCCCACTCTCTGTTAATGTTCCATTTAATCTGATGGCTTATTTCTTGCTGTAACATATTAACACATTAGGCAACGGAACCAACTGACAAATGTGGTAAATCAATACAAGCATCTGCTTCACTAAACATATGAGATAGAGCTGAATAAAAAGCGAGATGAGAACAGTTCATGAAATACCAAGGATGAGCTGCATTAAGTCATGCAGTCCAGTTTCTTTAATTGCTCTCATTTGTTCAAATTCTCTTCACACAAACCATGAAAAAAAAAAGAAATGTCATATCACACAAAACACTAAACAGCTTCACTTTCTCTAGATTTTGTTTTATTACTCTGTACATTCCATTTCACCAAGAGTTTGGAGCCATTTCTCAGAGAAATCTCAGTTCAGATTTCTCTTAATTACCTTTGCCTGGTTCAGAGTCTGAGCTAAATTAAGGGCCAATTAATTTCCTGTCCAGGCACTTCAGGACATAGAAGGTAATTCTTATACAGATAGCCCTTCAAATGTGTGATGAATAGATGGAAAGGCAAGTGAACTGGGAAGAGAAAGGAGGAGGTTACAAAGTTCCTGCTGATTATGGAAATGAAGTTAAGAGAGAACAAAAAAATATATGCAGAAATGAAAGACTATGAGAGAATGAACAATACAGAGAGATAACATTAGTGCTTTTTGTGTCACGGTGAGATCTTTGTTGGTGTTGATTTGTGTCATCGTGACAAGAAGTGTGAAAAGTAGGGATGGGTACCGGTGTCCGGTGCCATGATGGCACCGGTTCTGACATAAACGGTAGTAACCAGACCGAAAAGCAGCGCACATTTCGGTGCTTTTTTTTCCGGAGCTGTGATACACTTCTAGCCAATCGTTTTACGTTTCCGAGGATAGTAGGCGGGGCCAGGTACGTACGTTCTTTTAGAGCAGAGCTGCAGATTAAAAATGCCCAAGGCGAAGCGGTCAAAAGTCTGGCTGTACTTCACAGCAAAATATGCAAACTCAGCAGCCTGCAACAAGTGCTTTAAGCTGATACTGTGATACTGTCAAAGGAGGTAACACCTCGAATCCGATGAAACACCTGGTGACGAATAGCGGATTTTTTGGAGTGGTGAGGGGAGGAGAAAAAGGTATAGTCCCTTCCAGAGGGGTTTTGTAACCTCCACACATCTATGAGGCCACACGCTTCAGTCAGTCCTTTTAGGGCCCTATGAGCCCTAGAAGCATAGACTGATCTGGAACTCCGATCCAGTACCGGGTCCATAACCTCATTAAAATCACCCCCCATAATAATAGGGTAATCCCCCATGTCAGATATTTTTTTCTCTAATTGTCCAAAAAAGGATGGATCATCTACGTTAGGAGCATATACATTAGCTAAGATGACCGCCTTCCCTTGAACTTCACACAACATTAACATCATTCTCCCAGCGTCATCCTTACTCTTTTGGATACATTTAAACTGTAAATGTTTACCAATCAAAGTGGCCACTCCTCTGCTTTTACTAGTACCACTGGCTGCCCCTACATATCCCACCCAACCCACGCATAGCGTCTGAGAATCTTGAGGCAACAGGTGGGTCTCTTGAACAAATGCAATGTCACACTTCTTAGATTTTATAAAGGACAATATTTTGTTTTTCTTAATAGGATTATTGAGGCCCTTGACGTTCCAGCTCATGATATTCAGATTATTTCTACTTATAGATAATTTTAAGGTACATATAAAGCGGGATGTTCAGAAACCTGTAATAATGACTAGCAAATTTGGCATCAAAAATTAATAAAAGAGAAAAAAAAAAACCCCACATAAAACAAAGCTATTAAAACAATACCTCAACCATGCCGGGGATCCCCAGGCAATGATTCCCCCCTTACCAAAGTCCGTAATCATACACTTAACTACCTTGAGCCCCGCTCTCCCATACCCCGATAGTCCAGGCTGAACCGATAATTTAATCTAAGGAGAAAAATAAAATAAAATAAGTAAAACCTCAATCAAATATACTGGATCTGCAGTCTTATCTATAAAAAAATACATTCCAAACCAAACTTTGTTCTAGTTTAATGCTTATAATACAATTTAACAAACAGAACACTAAGAGTGGACAAAGTACAATAAATCCCCTAAGGGTATGAACTCACCGCTCCACCTTGTGTCCATTTCAGTTTAGAGAAGAGGAGTAAACCTCCAGAATAGTCCTTAATACGAAAACAAGCACGTAATAATCATCATTTGTATCTCTCTCTAAACATAATCAAAACTCCATTATTAAAACCAGGAGCCACGAGCTGTTCCAGTACTTCGGAATCCACCGAAAAAAAAAAACCCAAAACAAAACAAACAAAAAACAAAACAAAACAAAAAAAAAAACCCGGAGAATATTACTACCCAGAAATTAAACAGAAACGGCAGGTAAAAGAAAAAACAAAGCAACAAAAAAGAACAAAAACGAACAAGCAAACAAACCGGTTTTACACCATAGAGCGAATGAAAGTCATTGCTTTTTTATGGTCCTCGAAGCGACGGGATCCCTGAGGAGCTTTCACAACAAGCACCGCTGGATAGATTAAGGAGAAACCAATACGTTTGTTGTGCAGAAGCTTCTTGCATTCATTGAACTTATTCCGCTTCTCACTCAGCAACCTTGAGTAGTCCGGGAAGATCATTATACGGTGACCTTCCCATACGATATCCCCCAGGCGACGGGCAGCCTCGGCGACCCCATTACGATCTTGAAATCTCAGGAATCTGGCTATGAGTGGTCTAGCTCGCGGAGGTTGATCGCCTTCATACCTCTTTGGTGGAGCCCCAATTCGGTGTGCTCTTTCTATTTCCAGGCCCCGCAAAGGGACCAGGTTCAAAATCTTCGGTAAGATTCCCTCCAGAAACTTCCCCGCGTCCATCTCCTCGCAGCCTTCGGGGAACCCCACAAAACGCAAATTATTCCTCCGTTCCCTATTTTCCATGTCATCTAACTTCTGCTGAAGTACTGCAACTTCGTCCACCGTAGCCGCGGGGTTAGCTTTTTGTCTCTCATGTTCGTCTTCTAAGAAACAAAGCCGATTTTCCACCTGACCGATCCTGTTGACTATGTCTGCCAGCTTACTCTCTGTGGCGCTTGTGCTGATTCGTATTTCTTCCAGTTTCTTATCATGGACGTCGGATTTTTCCACTATAAGTGCTGAGAGTCGGGCCAATTCCTTCGCCAGCTCCCCGGGAATACCCCACGCTGGCTCCGACTCTTCCGTGTCTTCGTATGGAGGTGAAGCCTTCTGGCTAACACAGCTAGCACTAACTGGTTCAGACATTTTGCTCGCCCCAGCTCCAGCGCTGGATTTAACGGAGTTCCTAGTGACATTTGGCATATTAGCACTAGGTAAACCTTATCAATGTATTATGGTGCAATTTTAAATCTCTGGATTGCGATTTAAGCAGAAGTATATACGGGGGTTTGGGCGCAGTGTGCTCTCAGGCAGCCATCTTAGCCAAGCGTGTCACGTGACCTCCCCGTGTGTGTGTGTATTTGTGCATGAGCGGACGTGATGTAACACTTGGTTTAATCCCTCGGTGTAAATCTCAGAAATGAGCAGCAAACTACAGAACGGAGAGCTCATAACACACTAACAGCCCAAATAACTCTGTTTGTTGCACCAACACACCGATTCATACACACACACAAACACACACACACACACACACACACACAAGGGCAGATATATATCAACTCTGGATTACCTTCTTTCTCCCTCCCTTTCCTACTATCACTTGTTCCCTGTTTCCCCTGTCTGTCAGTCTGTCTTCCCCTCCTAGCCTCTCTAATTCCAAGCACTTTTCCCATTGGAGTGCTGTAAGAGGATAAGGCCATTCCATGGGAGAGCAATAAGAGGATGAATATGTGTGTGTAGGTGTTCTTTGTGTGTCTGCTTATGCCTGTGACTGTGTGTACATAGAAGTGTGTTTTTTGTATGTTGCACATGTTGGTCAATCTATGCACCACTGACACAGGATGTTTATGTATACAGCTGTCCATCTGTGCTTGTTTATGCGTGAAATTGTCATGATCCTGGGTCTTTTGACCCAGCGTTTTAAGTTTGAGTTTATTTTGTTCATTAGGTTATCTAAGTTCATTTGGTTATTAGACTCCTTGTGTTTTCTTCCCCTGTATTTAAGCTTCCCCTCACCCTTCGTGTTTCATGCTGCGTGCCTTATGTTATCAAGTTTGTATTATCATGCCTAAGTGTTTCTAGTTCTTATTATTTCCCCCTCCGTTTCCAACCATGTTAAATCTCCCCTGCTCTTCATGCATTTCATGTCTGTGTCTTACGTTGTCAAGTTCTGGTTGTCGTGTCTAAGTCTGCATGTTTCCTGTTTTATTTTGAAAAGGGGTCCTGTGTTCTGTGCTCATGCGGTTAGTTTTACTCTTGCCTGTGCATCATTATGTTTATCCTAGTCAGCTGTTTCCTCATGTGTCTCCACTTCCCCTAATCACCTCCTGTGTATTTAAGTCCTCTGTTTTCAGTGTGTGATTGTCAGGTCGTCTGTTGTCCATGCCATGCCATGCCATGCCATGCCATGCCATGCCATGCCATGCCATGCCATGCCATGCCATGCCATGCCATGCCATGCTTCGCTTCCAAGTTTCTTGTCTAGGTTTTTCTTATTGTTTGTTTAGATTCCCCAGTTTAGGTTTGTGTTAATTTTGCTTCAGTTTGCCTTGCCCTTTGTTTGTACCTTTTCTACCAGCCATATTAAATGGCTCACCTTTTGTTAACATTCAAGTTTTGTTCCCTGTTCCTTGGAGTCTGCATTTTGGGTCCTTTTTTCAATTCATACAGTCTGCCCTCGCCAGACTGTGACAGAAATATCGTTTTGTCCTGTTATGTTTGATGTGTCTGTGTGAGCATCAACATGCTCAAAGCTCCACCCTCTTCATTCGCTTGAAAGAGATGCAATGTATCGGAAAAACACAGCAATTCCTGTTTTTTTCTTCTTTGTATTCAATCCTTTAATGTTTTTCTTTTTTTTCTTTTTTCTAACTGTGCATTGATCATTAGCAGTCATTAATCAGTAAGATCAGAGAGAAAAGAAAATACGAAACATGAAGCCTCTGAATGGTCTAATGCACTCAAAACTTCTACTATGAAACCAGAAATAGTAGAAGAAACATTGATGTTGACTGGAAAGTTTATATTTAGGTTATATTTTGAAGAACACTTGATTAAGTTGAACTGACTGATTTATCTGGCATTTGAAAAGCTTTTAGTCAATTAAAAACTAAAAATTCAAACTAAAAAGCGAAAGAGGGCAAAAAATTTAACAAGTGAGCACCATGGGTGGTTTAACGCTGTTGTACTGGTTTAACCAATGTCAAGCTTGGTGTCATGGGATATGTTTAATGACACTTTTCACTTGTCTTGGGAACCACCTGAAATTGTGGTGACTGAAAGCAATGGCAGCCTGAGGATTGAAATGGGATATAACATTTTTTAAATTCTGAGAGCCATTATTTTCTACCTAAGGTGGCTGAAGGTGAGACAAGCAAATTACCTAAAATATAGGCACAAATATTCAACTGTTGGTGATAGTTTACTTGATGTTAGCCCTGCCCCGCAGCCTGGATCCACACCAGTTTGCCTACAGAGCAAACCGGTCCACGGAAGACGCTGTAGCCACAGCACTCCATGCTGCATTAACTCACCTGGAAGAGCATGGTAGCTATGTGCGGATGCTCTTCGTGGATTACTGCTCAGCTTTTAACACCATCCTTCCACACAAACTGGTGGCCAAGCTACAAGACCTGGGGCTTCCAGACAGCACCTGCATGTGGATCAACAGCTTCCTCTCGGGCCGTAGACAGAGAGTCAGAGTTGGCCATCACACATCCTCAGCCCTGAGTCTCAGCACTGGCTCACCCCAGGGCTGTGTGCTCAGTCCACTGCTCTACTCTCTCTACACACACGACTGCACTCCTCGCCACCACAGCAACATCTTTGTGAAATTTGCAGATGACACCACAGTGGTGGGGCTCATTTCCAAGGGAGACGAGTCTACGTACAGAGACGAGGTGGAGCAGCTGACGTCATGGTGTAAGGCCAATAACCTCCTCCTCAACACTTCAAAAACCAAAGAACTCATAATAGATTTCAGAAGGAAAAAAGCAGAGATCCAACCACTATTCATAAATGGGGACTGTGTAGAAAGGGTGGCAAGCTTCCGCTTCCTGGGAGTCAATATAGAGGAGAACCTTTCCTGGAGTGTGAACACCTCCGAGCTGCTGAAAAAGGCCCAACAGAGACTGTACATCCTGAGAATTCTCAGGAGGAATAACATCACACAGAAACTGCTGGTGTCCTTCTACAGAGCCACCATTGAGAGTGTTCTAACTTACTGCATATGTATTTGGTACACTAGCTGCACAGGGGCTCAGAGGAAAGCACTCCAAGGGATCATTAACACCGCCCAAAAGATCACTGGCTGCCCTCTCCCCACACTAGAAGTTCTACACAATGCCCACTGTTTTAAAAAGGCCCAAAACATCATAAAAGACACCTCACATCCTGGCCACTCCCTGTTCGAACTGTTGCCCTCAGGCAGACGGTACAGGGCAATCTCTCTCAATCACACCACCACACAGTACTGACCCACACATACAGTTCTTACACACACTGGACATTCTGGACATTGTTTCACTTCATTACTTAAAAACACATGCAAACTCCAAATCACAACGGAAGTGCTCCAGGACGCTAGGGGCAGTGTTGAGCTCGATTTGCAAAATAAACGGCAAGTTTGTTGCAAACACATGGGCTCTAGTCTCCGTCGTGCTTCCCAGGTTGCCTAGCAACCATGATACTAATAGCTGGAAACGTGTCATACAACTTTGTTTGACAGAAATGAAGGAGAACATATTTTTTTCACTTGTTTGTTTGTTTCTACAAGAGCTTTGTGTGATTTGATAAGTATCTGAGGCTGAGACCACAGGACAGTAAAACATGATTTTTGGGCTTCATTTCTGTACTGAACAGTCATTTAAGATTAGCTAGTAAATAACAATTAGCTAATGTTGTTCATGAGACTAAAGTCATATCACTTTGGTAATGTAAATATAATATGGCCAATATTATGGTTATTATATTAGTCATTATTAGCTATTACAGCAGTGAACATGAACTCTGTGTCAAATACTGAGCTTCAGTACAGATTCAAGTTGCAGTTATTTACATGTCTTACCACCTTAAATCTTCACTCAAAGACAAGTATATAGGAATGACTGCCAAATTTATTTGCCACTGAAGCAGAAGGATGGCATCTGAATAAAACCTCTCTTGACATGCCTAGATGACATTAAAGCTTGGTTGGCTCTAAACTTTTTAAATTTGAATGAAAAGAAAACAGATTTGTTGGTGTTTGGACCCAGTGGCTCCTGTGAGTCCTCTTCTTTTCATTTGGAACCCCTGGAAGTTTATTTTAAACCTGTTGTTACTGCTCTTGGTTTTAAGTTGAACCAGTCCATTTTTCTCATTTAAGGCGACTGGCAAGAGTGAAATCTTTTCTTCCTAGGCAGCACTTTGAAACCGTGATCCATGCTTTTATTTCTTCCCCTGTGGACTACTGTAACGCCCTTTATGTGGGGGTCCGTCAGTTGTTACTCTGACATCTGCAGCTGGTTCAAAATGTATATTGACAGTGCATATATAGGTGTATCATATATAAGAGACAAATGTTGTTCCTTCAGTATGTTGGCATTACTAAATTTGGCTCAATGCTTACATACATGTGTAAAAAGAAAATGTACAAGCTGTGATAACTGTTTCTGATAAAATGAAGAGTAGACTGATATATTAAACATTCCTTTATTGGGTGAGAAAATCAGACCATGTCATAACTGCTTTAAGTCATACAGAATAGATATCAGAGCCTTAAACAGGCTGGCTTCTGCTAAATGGGTCAAACTGGGCAGAAAGTATACAAACACATAACATCCTGATAGAATATGATGTAACACTATAGATCAACTTACCTCAGAATATATAAAGCATATAAACAATTACAGCAATATGATGCAACAAACACAGCAGTACTACTAATCCAAAATACTCAAAGCTTCATAGAACTGAAACAAACATTTATTTTTAGTTCCATTCTGCTGCTGATACATACTTTATTTTTCTGAACATTAAACTTGTTGCTTCCTTTCATAGTGTGTAACCTGAATGCCCTGGGTACTTTCTCCCACACTGAAAACACTGGAATAATCAAATTATTTGAACATTACCTAATAAGACTGATTCAGGACAGACAATTAGTTATGTTAAACTTTTTTAGCAGTCCTTCACAAACAGGGAACAGTCTGTCTATTCTCTCCATCTGTCAGCTGCTGCTGGCTCTTCCTCCTCCTCTTCCTCACACACTGCTGAGTTTGTCCTGGTGGATCATCAGGGGTGCAAAGCCTCACAGATGATGTGCAGCAGTGGGTCCCTCAGTCTGTCCTCACTGGACACTTGCAGTTGTCACACATAGAAATCAAATGTGTGATAAGCTGCAGGATTCAAACACAAGTGTAACTTATAAACACATGTTCATACTTTTATTCCACAATCAGAGAGAAAGAAACAGAGAGCGAGTGCAGGACAGACAGACAGGTGAAAGTCTCAGGTGTACACACTGCTACAAACAGCACACGAGAAGGAGGATTTAGTGTTTGTGTTATTACGAGTGCTAAACAAGAAGAATTCCCAGATGGTACAGTGGACACGTATGACTCCTGTGATTAAAGCATCTTTCTTTCAGCTTAACGAGTGAACCGTCAGCTGACTGACATGACTGACTTTAATTATGCATAAAATCATCACATTCTCTGTAAGATTAAGCTCAGCTATTGAACGGCGAATATTTTGAAGTAAAGGCTTTAAAACCAAGTTAGTACAAACGTCACTAATGTCACATAACTTTCCCGACATGTGGCCAACAATAATGGTTTAATGTTCTTCATTATAAAAACATTTGCACATAAATAAGTGACATAATATTCAGTACTTACTTCTGAAAGTTTACTCTTCGTCCGCTCCGCTTCCGCTGTTTTTTAAATTATCCACACCACCGCCGAGCTATGAAGTCTGGGATATGTTGGGCCATGAAGGCTACACCGACCCATCCTTAAAATTCAGGGAAATTAAGGACGCATTTGAGGGCCGCATGTAGAGCAGCCTTTGAATTGGGACAGTCTTCGTCGCGTCGCTGTGACATAATCGGCCTTAAAATGCGGCCTTTAAGGCTGCAGACCCCAAATCCAAAACAATTTTGCAAGTGTTTTGTATTTTGCATGTGTTTTGGATTTTGCACGTGTTTTGGATTTTGCACGTGTTTTGGATTTTGTACGTGTTTTGGAGTTTGCATGTGTTTTGGATTTTGTACGTGTTTTGTATTTTGTACGTGTTTTGTATTTTGCACGTGTTTTGTATTTTGCACGTGTTTTGGATTTTGCACGTGTTTTGGATTTTGCACGTGTTTTGTATTTTGTACGTGTTTTGGAGCTTGCACGTGTTTTGGATTTTGTACGTGTTTTGGAGTTTGTGCGTGCTATTTGGAATTTGTAAGTGTTTTGGAGTTTGTACGTGCTTTGTCTCTAGGGGCCACCGTAAATTCTGTTGCTAAAAATAACCTACTGCTAAATTGCCATGGACCACTGGTACAAGGTCAGTGCAGCATTAGACGTAGCACCAGGTTTTGGTGATGCATGATGTAATGCTATTTCAGCAAACTCGACATCACATCAAGAAGAATTCACAATTAAAATCTAACTGCAGGCTCTGACCTGAAGGGAGTGAGCACAATAACAGCTGTGCCAATAGCACCAATGCCTATGAATGCTGCACTAAAACTGAAACATATGCAAAAGTCACAGATACTCAATTCTTTATTACTGGTAATAACAAGTTGCTATTATGTTAATCCCTCATACCGTCACACTGCCACGAAGAACTGCTGCCATGTTCTACTCAAATCCCATAACACGCTCTTATGTATCTTTTAAATTGGATGAAATGTCAGAGACTACTATTTTTAAATTAATGCATTAAATATGTGGTTTATGTTTATGGATTATTACCACAAATGAATAAAACCTGACCAACCGCCCCCAACCTGTCCGGCTGAATAACCGCTGCTCACACCGGTGTACCACAAGGCTGTGTGATGAGCCCCTTCCTCTACTCCCTCTTCACCCACGACTGCAGACCTGCTGATGGTTCCAACACCATCATTAAGTTTGCAGATGATACCACGGTGATTGGCCTCATCAGTGACAACGATGAGGCCGCCTACACGGAGGAGGTGGATCGTCTGGCTGAGTGGTGCGACACAAACAACCTGCTGCTTAACACTGAGAAGACTAAGGAGCTCATCATGGACTACAGGAGGAATGCTGGCCCACATCCACCCATCCACATTAAGGGGACGGCTGTGGAGCGTGTGAGCAGCTTCAAGTTCCTGGGAGTCCACATCTCCGAGGATCTCATCTGGACGACCAACTGCTCCAAGCTGATCAAGAAGGCTCACCAGCGCCTCTTCTTCTTGAGGACTCTGAGGAAGAACCACCTGTCCTCAGACATCCTGGTGAACTTCTATCGCTGCACCATCGAGAGCATCCTGACCAACTGTATAAGAGTCTGTTACGGGAACTGCTCTGCCTCGGACCGGAAGGCGTTGCAGAGGGTCGTGAAAACTGCCCAGCGCATCACCGGAGCACCACTTCCTGCCATAAAGGACATCTACAGGAAGCGGTGTCTGAAAAGGGCTGGGAAAATCATCAGAGACCCCAGTCACCCATCACATGGAGTCTTCACCCTCCTGCCCTCTGGGAGGCGCTACAGGAGCCTCCGGACTAAGACCACCAGGTACCGGAACAGCTTCTTCCCCACAGCTGTCAGACTCCTGAACTCTGCCTCCTGACATCTGACCCACGTTAACACATGGACTGAACATACACACACCCACCATACACACACCCACAACCACCTACACACACAATGGACAACTGTACCCTCAAACACACAATAATAACATGGACTGAACTACCACTCACAACCACTAGCACTTTATATAGCCTCTGTAGAAATTATCCACATATCTCACTTATCTTAACTGCACTACTGTATAGCTCTGTGTAAATAATCATTCTGTACATTCGATAATTTTTAATCCTACAACTGTTTATAACTTGCATAGTTCACATTTTTGTATAGCAGTATATCTCAGATTTCTGTATAGTTTTTCATATTTTTATCCTGTTCATAGCCTGTACATACTTATAGTTATAGAATATTCATAACATACTTCATACTGTGTACATTATAACATACCATAATAGACCCATTTCTGCAATATCTATATTATTGCTAATATATATTGTAATATATCTATATCATGGCTAAAGCATGGATCCATCATGGATGGATGCAAACTGCATTTCGTTGCCCTGTACCTGTGACATGTGCAATGACAATAAAGTTGAATTCTATTCTATTCTATTCTATTCTAAAAGCTGCTTCCTTTGGTCTTTTTCCTCTTTCACTTCCTCTTCTCTCTTGGGGATCCTTTAAAGGGTTTTTGTGGTTTTAGTCTTGCTCTTATTTCTGATTAGTTTATTCTCACTGGACACTTTATTAGTTACACCTTGCTGGTACTGGGTTGGACCACCTTTTATAATCAGGACTGATTTAATTCTTCTTGGCATAGATTCAACAAGGTCCCCAGAAATTTGCTTGTATAGCTGTGGTGTTTGAACAATGCTTAGCTGGAACAGACCAGGCCAAAAGGTGCCAAGAAACCCCCAAACAATTAAACCACCAGCAGCCTGAACTGTTCATACAACGCAGCATGGATACCTGCTTTAATGTTGTTTACACCACATTTTGACCATACCATCTGAATGCTGCAGCAGAAATTTAGTCTCATCAGATAGGACAACATTTTTCCAATCTTCTATTGTCTAATTTTGGTGAGACCGTGTGAATTATAGTCTGCATTATTGAATTAATCCAATTCCTCTAACTGATAGGAAGGGCACTTGGTGTGGTCTTCCGCTGGTTTAGTCCACCTGCATCAAGGTTAGACACGTTGTGCGTTCAGGGTATGTCACTATATTTTCTCTCTTTCTGTTGGAGACACCTGTGCTATACACTTCAAGAATTTTGTACATTTGAATGTTAGTGTGAAAATGTATGCAGAAGTAAATTAACCTGTTTTGACACATTGGCTGGAAAATCAGCTAGTGTGGTAAATTTCTGTTTTTTCCTGTTATTAGCGATGTGCAAAGTCTTCAGACAGCTTTCGATTTTAGCAGGTGCAGACTGTAATTTTCAGTGGGTGAAATGGTAAAAGCAGAAAGTGTAGATTGTCACTAAACAGAATTAGTTCACGAGTAAAAATTCAGTCTTGTCAAGTTTGTTTTTGTAGAAGCATCACCCTGCATCACAGCCGAATAACTGCAAATAGGCTGGGTGTGTCTGTGGCTGCAAAATGTCCCTAGAATGGTAGGTTTTCAATTTCAAGCGTCATACTGAACAACAATGAAGCTGCTGTCCCTGATATGGCTTTAAGTGTTTCTACTCAACTCACAAAATTCATTCATGAGAAAGACCCAGACAGAGAATATAAAAGCAGGGCACAAAGAAAGTGTCAAAAAGTCAGGAGCATGACAAAGAGGGAAGGAAGCAAGTCGGCCAAGGGAAGAAGCAGGTAGAGACAGACAGATAAAGACAGGGAACAGTGTGTGAGCTGAATAAAGAATTCTGTGATGTCGGGTAGTTTCATGCAACAGCCTTTTGATCGGCTGTCTTAGCGGACTTCACCCAAACTGACAACAGAAAATGGAAGCTAAGGCAGAGTTTTATTGGAGTTTATAAAGTGAAGTCATACACCTTCTGCCAGAGCTCTTTGATATGTAGTTGACATTTTTGACACCACTGAATGAAAAGATCCAAGGCTCTTTGCTTTGTGAATTTCTTCCATTGTCAAATTCACAAGGAAACTTTTGATGTGGTACAACAAAAGAATGTCAGGAACAGTGATGAAAACAGGGTGCTTGTTTAAAAAATTCAAATATCGTGAAGGATGTTTCTACAAATGTGCATATTTGTCCAATAACAAGCTGTGTGGATTATTGTTGTTATTCCTTTTTTAAGCGGTATTAAAGGAATACCTGTTAGCTAGACCTGAACCATTGCTAGCTACTGTTAATGTAAAAGTTTGTTAAGCCACAAAGACAGCAGTTTTTTCTTAATACAATAGGCACCTGACATGAGGGGTGAAGCAGGGTTATGTCTGCACATAACAAACAACTGAGGAAAAAAATTAAATAATATCTTTAGGTTTGTTATTAGCAGCCTGTTGCAAAAACACCTCATTTGTTCCCACTTCTTCTCAGTGGAAGGGTGGCTGTCAAGAAGCCATTCTTAAGGAAGGGAAACAGGGAGAAAAGACTGAGTTATGCCACATTACACGAGAACTGGACAGAAAATGCATCTAGCACTTTACTTAGTCCCTAAGGACCCCAAAGCACTTCACACTACATTCAGTCATCCACCCATTCACACACACATTCACACACTGGTGATGGAAAGCTACATTGTAGCCACAGCTGCCCTGGGGCGCACTGACAGAGGCAAGGCTGTTGGACACTGGTTCCACAGGGCCCTCTGACCACCATCAGTAGGCAACAGGTGACGGGTTCTAAAATGTGATGTCATCAGACTGCATGCCACCGATTGGCTGGTCAGTAGCGTCACTCCATGAGTCATGAGAGCGTCTCGTTTACGAAAATCAAAACTGCCACTTTTAAAACCTTAAAACTAGAAAAATGGCTACAAAAACAACGCCATGTTCCCAAGTCTAACAAAAGTTCATACCAAATATTGACTTTCAAGCTCATTAGAATTCCACATCTCTATTTTGCTTTATCTACTGTATTTCAATGAATCACTGCAACCATTTCTCGTTTTCCTAGCAAAATATAAAGAAATGAAAGGTGGCTCAAGACTTTTACACATTACTGTATGCACAGATTTTTTGTTTTTTTTTTAAGAAAACCTATTGAACTGAATGTTCAGCAAGAACAAACTGCATAAAATAACAAATTAATGGAAGAGAGAACCAGGCCTCAGCTCTCTACAGACAAGTTTTTAGTGTTTTCTGCAAATTCAAATGACTGAAATTAGAGCACTGGTTAAAGATTCACATTTCATATACAGATGTAGGGCTGCTCGATTATGGCGAAAATGATAATCACGATTATTTTCACTGAAATTGAGATCACGATTATTTGACGATATTTATTTAACCCTTTAAGACCTACTATAGAACCAAGTCCACCAGAGCTTATATTATTTTTATTTATTTTTTTACATGCTGTAGTGCCATTTGTGGGAGCATTTCAAGTTGCTATACATCAATACAACTGTTATAGCTCATATTTTAATAATATGTATGCATTAAGTGCATAGTAATTACATAAATTGCAAAAAAGTGCAATAAACTACAAAAAAAATTGAAAATCGCTTTTGTTTTGTTTACATATATTTCTACTTGGAGAAATTTAAGAGGTTTATCCCTCAAAACTTTAAATACAATAAAGTTGCAAAAAATAGTTTCCCACCACAGGAAATTTATTTTGAGTGTCTTCATAGTTTTATTTTGGAGATACAGCAATTTTTATATACTGCAGGAAAAACAAAAAACAATCCTATGATGCAAATTTGCAAAGAAAACAGCATGTGCATCATTTCACTGTGGGAAGTGTTACGAACAGCTGATAGGAACGGCAAAGCGTGTTTCTGGAATATTATGCTTTTGTTCCTGCAAGCGCTTTTTATGCAGTTTTTGCAAAGCTATATGTGGAACGAAACCGTGACCGAGGACAAGCTGATGGCATCAGATGTAAGTACAACTCCTCCGGTTTCATATGCAAAACAAATTATTGCGCTAGCTTACACGGTTCAGGTTCTACAGGGATTTAAAAATAGTTACACAACACGGAGCGTGCTGTTCTGACCGGCTTTAAAGGGTTAACAATGACTTTAAAAAAATAATATAAAATAGTGTGCAACACCACTGAAGTTTTTTTTTTTTTTTTTTAACTCTTTTCAACCGACGGCAGTCACTCTCCAAATAACTTCTGCTTAGCTTTCTGAGCTTCCCTCGGGTCCTCTTAATCAGCGGTCTCCACCCTTTTTTGCGCCACGGACGGTTTATGCCCGACAATATTTTCACGGACCGGCCTTTAAGGTGTCGCGGATAAATGAGGGAGGGGCTAATAATCGGCTCAGTCATTTTTAATGATCGTTGAAAGCCCAGATCGTAATCGTGATTAAAATTCGATTAATTGAGCAGCCCTATACAGATGGACATCTTCACTGCTCCAAGGAACAGTTTATTTTTTTAATTAAAAGTGTCTGATAGAGATTAATTCAAAGCTAGATGCTCCTGATGCCTCGAATGTTGAGTCATTAGCACAGCTTTCCAGTGTTAAATTTTTAAATCCAATTTGCACCCATGCCAACAGTTTACACTGGGTTATATTCAGTTAAAATGCATCTATCAGTGAACCTCTGGAAACCGTCAGTACACCACACTGAGATCACTCACTGTCACACGCAGCTGCACGCATGCACATTTACACGCAGCGGAGGAAAATAAACACTAACGACGCATAATCACACGAAAAAACAAAAGGTCCCTCTTTCTCTCCCTCTCCCCATTTTCATCCTTCGATCATTCATTACGACATATTCCCTCGTGCCTAATTGTCATCCGTCTTTTATTGCAAAGCTTTAAAAAGAAACAGCAGAATTCATTTCTATCATTTCGCCAATTAAATTACATGAAACGGCTCTTGTTTTAATCAAGGGTTAATTAACATGATACTAGAAAACATTACACAGCTCCATGACCACTAACAGACTGAAACCTGCACTTGTACGGTATGAGTGTGAGGATCAGCACCTGCGGGTGTCCACATGTAAATGTGTGCGGATGTATCCAAAGCGCAGCAGTGATGCGTAAATTACATTCCTACTGAGAGGTTTGCTTCTTATGTGCGACAACAAATCTTTTATACCCTGATATGCGAATGTGACACACACACCGTCTGCTCTCTGCCCTGATCTGCTAATCTCTCCTCTCTTCAATCACAGTCTCCCTTCTTCTTTCTGAATTACTTCTTCCCCTCCTCGGTCTGATTTCTTTCTCTGCCCTCACTATGTCTTTGGCCTCATCTCATGACTATACAGGTGCACAACCCACTAAAAACCAATTCTGAAGGCAGGCTGCTTTGAGTCACTCAAACGTTTTACCATGAGATTTTTTTTTTCTCCAATTTCTCTCAGTCTAAAACACAGGCATGTTGGGCCTTAACCCACAGCTGGGGTGTGAAGTGCGACACTGCAGGGCCTCCATGCACTGATAAGCCACAACATAAAAATCACTGAAACCTTTTTATAGTTGATCATGTTGTTACAAAGCAATGTTCTGCTTTGAAAGCTTGGGTCCTGGTGTTACCAGCGCCATGCAGCACCTAACTAAACCTGACTGCAGACCATGCACGCCTCTCACAACATCCTGGTGCTGGATATCAAAGGATACCACTGTCAGTGTTGTTCTCTAGTGGGAGGTACACAATATTGGGCAGGTGGTTACAATGCTGTGCTTGACAGGTATACATCACGCTGTTAATCTCTGAAAAATGCAAGCAGCTGGATTCATGGGAAGAAAAGAAAGCAGCAGAGAGCGAGAGATGACAAGATAGAGTCATAAGTGAATGGAGAGATGATAAGAAAGGAGAAAGAGTATTTAGACCTGTGGGGACAGATCTGGACAAAAGATGTATGGAAGTCAAAGCATTGTGTGTAAGAAATTAACTAAATTAGCCATAAATACATATATATAAGCCCTTCATCCAACAGAGATGATGTCAGGCCACAGAAAACCTCAGAATACAAACACATTTACTGACAGTCAAACACACACACAAAACACACACACATATATAGATGCACCCACGCAATCACATAGCCATTCACATAAACACATGCGCCTGCGCCACATATCACCCCAGCTGCTATGCTGGATTCATCCAAATATGGCTGGGGATATTTCCATGGCAACAGCAGGCAGAAGGGGTGCAGACTCATGCGGGATGATCTCCAGAGAGACTCTGCTTTTTGACTTTTTGATTCAAACTATTCACTTTCAATTCATTCAGCAGTATATGAGTCTCTTCAGAGAGTCTGCCTCTTATGGAAATACAGACAAACCAGCACTGGTTACACGTTGGCTGACACAGTAATTCCCTGCAGCACCGCAAGCCTTCAAAAATTTCCATCTACTGGTTTTAAACACATTTTGTAGTTGAAGCATTTGCATTTTTTACTTTCTAACCAATGTTCTCTATCTGTTTTAATACATTTACTTTGTGAGAAATAATGTGCACATTGTTACTAACACTTCCCTGAAATGCGGCGTAACAGGTAACTGAGAAGCAGTGCTTGAGCAGGAGACATATCAAAGTATAATAGCCGACCATAAAATGCAGAAAATCTCACTAAAGTGGCGGCTGAAACTGATTTATCTCTCGCTGTCACTAAAAAGACTTCATCAGACTTCATAAAGAAGACAAATAGGAGGCTACTAAGTTGACAGAGAGAAAAACTGATGCTATGACAGAACCTGCATTTATGTTATTGCACTGAGTGTGCGGGGGTATCTACGTGTCCCGTGTGGATATAGATATTTATCTCAGCCCAGCTATTCATTAATGGGCTTGTAGCCCTCTGGCACCATAAGGAATTATAGAAGAGAAGCAATAAACATATTCAGATGCAGGAAGGAGAATCTCTGGGTCTACATTATGCTGCCTATGGTGTATGTGTGTAAGACATTAGTTTTCTTGCGATGTGATAGTGAGCCCCAGGACCTGATTTGGGTGTTAAGATTATTTCAAGAGGGAAGAAGATAAAAAATATAAAATCAGAAAAGCACTTAAACAAAGCAACCATTGAGGGTTCATAAAATCGGCAAAATCTAAATTTCAAGTTGTTGCAAAACTACAGAACTGAGGAGTTTGTAACAAATACAATGTTACGTGCAACACTGTTACACTGTTAATGTAGGAGCCGAGCCTAGATGTAGAATAGTCTTAAAATGTGAAGGGCACAGTGAGGGATAAATTACAGACCACCAATTTACTCAGATTAAATGCTTGTATTTCATGTGGCACTTGGCTTATTTAAACAGTATAAATATGGACCCTGGAGATCCAGAGATCTTGTGGTATTCCATGCTCATTTGCCCTCCATAAACCTGCTTTATCATCATCTTTGTGATTCTGCGGTAATCTAATTATCCTGCATTATACACCTGTCTCCCCAACTGGATTAATCAGAAGCTCCTTTCACAGACCTCCAGTTAGCAGGGCGCCCACCCGTGACCATCTCCAATTTACAACTACAGTTCATTTATGATAGTGATTCCTAAGGAAAGCTGGTTTTTAATTAATTGACCAAATCAAAACAGACTGGCTGATTTTTAGTCCTGATAACTTCTGCTGAGTGAAGAATAACTCTTCTGTTTTTGTTACTAAAACGGAGATGACGACGATGTAATTGTGACACCATAGTGATGTCCCACAGCTGACTTTTTTCCTACACTTCATTATGCATTGCAATTGATGGGTCTCATTCACTAATGTGGAAAGAAATATGTTTTTTGTACATAAAATACCTGCAAATTTGTGACATGTGCACACCAGATGATTTTCTTCTTACCACCATTTGTATGTCAGTGAATCAAGTCCAAACAAAAGAATCAAAGTAAACTTAAACAGATGAGGAAAAAAGAACGCAATGCAGGAAAAAAACAACAGAATCTCTTCAGTTACTGGACAAACATCAGTAAGCAGGTATTTGTCAAAACCTTATAGTCACAATCACAACATCCCGCTAGGATTAATGGGTCATTTTCATTGTTATTTAATGCACTAGTAACAAGGTGGTTTAATTCAGGCCTTTTTCGTGAATCAGCTTGACTTTATCATTTGTGAATACTCATGATATCCAGCAGAGTGTGACCAAATTCAGGCAAGGAAACATGGGTCAATCACAAATTTGTATGTAAAACGTTCACATGCACAGTTTGTGAATGAGGCCTTTTGTCACTGTTAATTTTATTTTTTCCCCTGGAGGTTCTGTTGAAATTATCCATTAAACTCTTTATATCATACATAGTCAGACCTAACAAAGAACTTCTCCCCTGACAGTGCATCAAAGTTACGACTGATTAAGTCCTTTAATTCTGTGAGGACAGAAAATGTCTGCCTACTTCATGATCGTTCTCTCTCTCTCACTTCAATCTCTAATTGCAGACTGAGTACAGTAGACTTTACCTCATATAGACAGCGATGATGATGATGATGTTGATGAGGAGGATAATGATGATGATGAGTAAGATGGTAATGAGCATCAAGGTGGTGATGACAACAAATATGATGCAGGGCATGATGATTTAGTGAAACAGCAGAGATCACTGGGGGGAAAAGTAGAACAGAATTGGAACCAGTCACACTTGTGCCATTTTAAAGGCAATCCCATCATGTTGTTTCCAGTATATGCAAAAAGCTATTGTTTTTCCTCTTCGCATGCTGGCTGGCATAGGTGCTAAAATCATTATTCATCTTATGTTAATCAACAGTTGGCATGGCAACCGTAACTCGAGAGGCTTAGAAGCAACTTTCATACAGACGTATGTAGCCACACACACACACACACACACGCACACACACACACACATATATACACAGAGGTAGGTAAAAACTGTTGATTTGGAAAGTTTTTCTTTCTGCATATCAATTCATCCACACAGAAATGGAGCTTTATGTGAAAACGACCTCATATAACCAAATGTTAGTGCATACTCTACCACGACAATGTCTCTAGTTGTAATACTGAGTGTTTATCACCACTCCTGATGCAAAAAATGTAGCTTTTCCATAAACTGGCTTTTTGAGTTTGTCCGTTCATTCATTATTAACTGCGGATATTATTTTATTTAAAAATTAAGGCAGCTTTTCTAAGGAATACCTCAAACAAGACTTAGAAAATGATTGTTACATTATCTAATCATTTCCTGCAGCCTTCACCCCCGTCTGTGGCAGAGACAGATCTCCATTTATGAAATGCATCAGTTTTTATTTCAGTTTCTAGAATTTTATAACGAAGTCTTTATCTGTCCAACTCAGCTCAGCCGTTTACAGCAATTGGTGTGTCCATTAAGCTTATGTTTGCAAAAGACACATTCATTTATTATTATTATTATCATTATTAATATTATTATTATAGATATATCCAACAAATACAGTTCAATCAGTCACAACCAGCTGGGGATGTGTGCAGCACTGCTAGTCAAAAACCAGCTACTTTGAAGCACAGACTGGGCTTTGAAGTCTATTCATCAGCAGCATGGACATTTTATGCAAAAAAACAAAAACAAAAAACAGAGCAGAGACTAGCTGAAAGTATATATTTACCAGATGGGTTCTTATTAAATGTTCATAAGTGTGGCTATAATGGTTGTTATTGACACTTACATTTCTGATTATTTTTTTTAGTTTCAGTTACATCAGTCAGTTGACCTCCAAACATGCAAAAACCATCTCAAAACCATCCAACAGTGCAACATGAAATCACTAAATGTCTTCTTTTACCAGCAGACGAAACAAATTCATGAAAAACAGACTTTAAGCATTTTTCCAGAAAGAAGTGCTTAAAATATTATTTTTAACAAAATGTTTAAATAAACATTGATCCAGTTATCGACTGATCAACTAAATAGCTGTGTCTGCAATTCTCAAAGACTGAGAGGGTTAGTTTAGAGAAGAGCACTAAGCCACAGCATCTGCCTTGTAAGGACAGATTTTTTTCATTATTTTCCAGCTAATGTTTTTTAATTGATTTAATAACACTGCAATCTGCAAACCCATTGGCTACTCTGCTGACTGAAAACAGATACTTTTTTAAGCCTTCCTGTAGTTCTTTCACAAATTCCTCATCAGTCTACTGTTTAGTTTGTGAATGCAAATAAACCTAAAAGGCCTATGAAAAACAATATCACTCTCATTTGAGCTTGCATTGTGGCCTAAGGCTTTTATTTTCATACAAACCGCACAAATTGAAACCTCCAGTACCAAAAACACAGAGGAGTTGCATGTTATAGAGTACATATTTAGCCCCACTAACCTGCCGATGAGAAGAAACTCTCCAACCAGTCCCTGGCGCCTCATAGCCATGAGGATATTTCGGACAGTCATGCCTTCACAGAAACATGCCACTACTCTGGCCTTAGGCAGATGGGCCCTCAGTCTCTCCAGCAGCCGATCAAAGCTCTGCTCTCCGGCATTGCTCCAGATTTTCCCTGTCACACAAATCGAAACACAGTTCTGTGATTCTCATGTGGTACTCACAATGTAAGCATTTTAGAAGAAATTAAAAAATGAACAACACAATGACTTACAATCTCACCTTCTTTAAAAAAATACTATTCCTGTTTATTTAGAATTAAGCTGTACTTTAAAGTAATTTTAACTTTTGTTTAACAGGCTATTTGTGTTGACAGCATTAGGTGTACGACACAGTAGAGATGGTAATGCCCTTCCTAATGCTAAGCAGCACTTTATGTGGGTAATGCACTTCTGCTCTATTGCTTTTGAATCAGTACTAAACTATTTACTAACTAAAATTCCAGCAAGCCTTTTCCGATCTAATATATTTTAAACAATGTTTATGACTCATACAGTTGACTTCACTGTGGTTTTTTTGACCTGCGTCTCTTACCAGAGTGGGCGATACAGATGCCCTCCTTGGCTGCCATGTCCTTGAACGCCCCCATCCCACTTTCACCATAGTTCCCTAGAAACACACAAAAAAGGTGACATTTTTAATTAGTTCAGTTTTGAGGCAGAATTACTTAACTTTTTCAAAAGGAGAGGAAAATGTCTCTGTGTCGACAGATGGAAGCACATAGAGAGATAGATGAACTACTCCACACAGGAAAATGTCAGGAGAATCAAGTCTAGACATTGCCCAAAGTTGCCCTTTCTCACATTTATCTCACAGCAGTTGAGAGTCCACTTCTGATAGTTTCTCTCTACTGGAAATCCAAGTGAAATAATGGGTTGCATGGACAGAGTAAGCCATCACACAGATTTTGTGGTAGGGAATTGGCAGATCAATGATGATTAAAGATCACTTAATATCGGATTCAATAGCAGAAAGACAGAGTTTGGCACCTTTCAGACCTGATGTTGCTGAGCTGGCCATTTCATTCCCTCCGTTTAAAAATGTACCAGATTATTGATTTTTCCCACTCATTAAGTTTTTCCTGTCTATCCGATGGGTTTATTTTGGGCTTTTTAGACTAATAATGGCATCACTGGTGCCCTGTTCCAGTCTGAGGTCCAGTCCAGTGGTACTGAATAGACTGAAACATTGATTTAGGTCAGGCAATCATGGGGGCTAGTCAATAGCAACGGTTTCCCAAGGAACTGCCTGTATACTCTCACCATATGAGGCCGGGCATTGTTGTGCACCAGGAGGAACCCTGGACCTGCTACACCACCATAGGGTCTGACGATGGATCTAGGCATTTCATCCCAATACCTAATGGTAGCCAGGGTAGCGTTGCCTAGCTAGAAAAGGTTTTGTGCGTCCCTCCATGGATATGCCTCCCCAGACCATCACTGATATACCATCAATGCTGAACGGTGTTACGCTCTCCACGACTTCTCCCTGGCTCAGGGTGAACCTCCTCTCATCTTTGAAAAGCACAGGGCACCAGCGGTGGACCCGCCATTTCTGGTATTCTATGCAAATGGTAATCAAACGCCACAGTGCCAGTCAGTGAGTACAGGGCTCCCTAAAGGATGAAGTCCGTTTCTGATTCGTTGGTCAAAGACATTTTGTTGTACTACCTGTGCAACCTCTGTAGCGTCCAGGTATTGCCTTGTGATACCAGTAGTGACACTGACTCTAGCTAAAAGCTAAAACTAGTGATAAACCAGTCCAAAAAGAGGTGCAGGGGAAAAAACATCTGTGGCCTCCAGCTGTAACACCTTTTCTGTTTTAGGGGTTGTCTCACCGTTGCCCCTCTAGTGTACCTGCTCTTAATTTCATTAACACCAACAGCTGAAAGTAATTATCCCTCCTTCTTAACTGACCAGATAAATATTGCATTAGTTTAACTGGCCTGATGCTACATCCTGATTAAAAACAGTTTCACTTTTGTCATTCACAACTTGATTGTCGCATTTAAAATCCACTGTGGTGGTGTACAAAGTCAAAATCACAACAATTGCCTTTGTCCAACAAATTGTGGACTTAACTGTAGACAGATAGATGCCTGCATGCTGAAATTTGTGTCAGAGAAAGCATCTCCCCACTGTGGAACCCCTTTCTTTGCCAGAGAAAGTGGGTGACCTGGAATTTATGCTAATGAAGGGTTGTACACACTGGCAAAGAACATGATAGGATTCCCCTCTCTAATTTTTCCTCCTCTTCCCTCTTATCTCCTTCCCTTCTCAATGTTGATTGAAGAAAAGATCAAACCCCCCCTCTTTTTATCTAATGTTTGTTTCTTCCGGTGTGTTTGTAACAGAATGCAACCTAATTACGCATCGTTGATCTGTGCAGCACATAAATTGATGAGGAGGAAAAAAGAAGAGGTCAAGGGAGAAATGAGGAAGAGAAAAATTATACAGAAATTAGAAGCGGTCCCACAGTCCCAGACCACTGTGGATCTTGCTCTGTGTGTGTGTGTGTGTGTGTGTGTGTGTGTGTGTGTGTGTGTGTGTGTGTGTGTGTGTTTCTGTCTACAGTCAGGCCAGTCAGTGTGGTGGAGTGAAGTGTAAAGTCCTGTAATTAGTGTCTCAGTGAGAGGAGTGGGAGACAGATGGTGCAGACCATCCTTTGACACACACACAGACACACGCACGCACGCATGCACGCACACACACACACACACACACACAAACACACACAGCTACCATCATCAAAATCGATAAAGCTTGTAACCTACTTCACTCAGGACTCAACAGGGATTTCTGTGTGAGACATCTCGCCCTCTCTCACTTTTTCTCTTTCAGTAAAGTTGGTTCTCTTTAGCTCTCTTTTTCTGCCTCTCACTCTCTCGGTTCTACTCAACAATGCTAACACACTGTCAAACAAACACACTTTTGCTCCCACCATTCCTAAACAAAAGCCAGCCCACACGCTTAAAAGGGCTGCAACTGGTAGCAGTCTTCTCTTCCTCTGTACTGGTTCATTTGTCTGTCAGGGAAACTTTCTGGCCATCACTGGCATGCATTTTGATTCCAAGCCTAGCATCACTTCTGATGGAGTGATGGAGCTTATGTTTGATAGCAGCAACACAAATTTGGACAGAGGCAACAAAAAATTGTATAGTGCAAAAAAAAAATTTGTGTTAACTGTCAACAGTTCAGTAACATGATCGGGTATTACAGTTTTTCTCGATTGCTTAAACACTATAACCAGGCCTCTAAACTAAAATTTCAAAACCGTAACGCTACTGTTCAAAAAGCTCACCCATTTCCCTGAACTATAAACACTATTCCCTGCTTTGACACATGACTCAAATTTGGTGAACTGTTACTGCAAAACTCTACACACAAATCCCTACATTTTACAGTGCTTACACCATGTAGTCATTTAGAAAGCACTAGCATGCAATAATGTTAACTTAAGTCAGCATAGCTTGAGCTCAATTAGCACACAATTAACCAGGTGGAAACACTAGGAGTCAAAATTTAGCACACACCAATCAGAACCTGCGATAGATAGATAAAAGGGCCAAAGTCAGCTCATTCAGGTTTGAAACAATGGATCCAAAGAGATGCAAAGGAAGAGGACGTGGTGGAGAAAGAGGACGTGGTGAAGGAGGTGGAGAACGACGGCGACAAGGAAGGGGAAGAGCAAGGGCAAGAAGACAGTCAGTCTCGGATGAAATTCGAGCCACTTTAGTTCACCATGTCCTTGTCCATGGGATGACTACGAGGGAGGCTGGGCAACGAGTACAACCAAATTTGAGTCGCTTCACTGTTGCCTCCATCATCAGAACCTTCAGGGAGGAAAACAGGTAGGTGTACTTGCAGTAAGACTGCTTTGTACAGTAACGTTTAAGTTACTGAACTTATGTGTCTTGAGTTTCAGTATGTTTCCATTATTTGCCTGTAAAATGAATGTGTGACAGTTACAGTAATGAGTGCTTCTATTTTTGTAGGACACAGAGACGACCACCTGGTGGAGGCAGGTTAAGGCTTTTGTCGGAGGAGCAAGAGAGGGAACTTGTAAACATGGTAATTGCAAATAATGTAATCCGCCTGCAAGAGATTCAAAGGAGAGTGATTGAGGATGATCATCTTTTTCGAGGCATAAATGCCATCAGCCTCTCCACAATTGACCGAAAGAATCAATTCCGGATGAAACAGGCATACCGAGTCCCTTTCGAACGAAACTCTGACAGAGTGAAAAACCAACGTGTGGAATATGTTCAGGTATGAGTTTTGATACTGTATAAAGTATTGTGTACCATCACAGCATGGCAGTTTATGCTGCCATTTCAGCACTCTTGAACTGTGGTTCAGGGTACCGATTGACTCTACTGTGTTATGTGTTTTGCAGAGAATCTTTGAGATTGAAGGACGGCCTGTTCCCCATGAAATAATCTTTGTGGATGAGGCAGGTTTTAACCTGACCAAAAGAAGGAAAAGGGGGAGGAACATAATTGGCCATCGGGCTATTGTAAATGTCCCTGGTCAGCGTGGGGGGAATGTCACTATGTGCGCAGCCATCAGCCAACGAGGGGTACTCCACCGCCATGGCGTACTAGGACCCTATAACACTATGCTTCTCCTTGCTTTTCTTGATGGTTTAAGACAACATATGTTCCAGCTGGACTACAGGGAACCAGCACAGCCAGAGCAGCCTCACTACGTTGTTGTGTGGGATAACGTCAGCTTCCATCGCGCTGCTCTGGTTCGTGACTGGTTTACCAATAACCCAAGGTTTTCTAATATCTTTCTGCCTGCATACTCTCCCTTTCTAAACCCGATAGAGGAGTTATTTTCGGCATGGCGGTGGAAAGTGTATGGCCGAGAACCTTATGTCCGTGTTCACCTCCTTCAGGCCATGGAAGAGGCCTGCCTAGACATATCAGTAGATGCATGACAGGGGTGGATCAGGCATGCAAGAGGATTTTACCCCTGCTGCCTGGCTGGGGCCAATATAGCCTGTGATGTGGATGAGATTCTCTGGCCTGACCCAGACCAAAGACAAGATGCTGAGGTGGGATAATGTTTCTGGTGTGTGTTGTACTGTATAGTACATGAATGACAATGTGCCACTGTACATACATTGGTTGCGTCTTTAGTGTTTATCATGTGACAAGGGTTTTGAAGGGGAGAACCATAAGCAACCTATTTGTTTTGGAACTATTGTTTTGAATTAATTGTACCAGTGTGCAAAACTCTGTTGTAGTGTGTGTGTTTTTGAGGGCTTGTGTTTGATGTCTGAGGGCAAAGTTTGGTTTTTCAGCAGGAGTGAATAGTTTTGGGTGTAGAGCTTCATTTTGACCTGGAAATAGGATGTTTCGGAAATTGAGTGAGATGTTATGGATTTGTGTTTACTGTTGTGAGGATATGAGGCGTAGTTTCAAGAAATGTGTTTTAGCAATCGAGAAAAACTGTAAAATGCATCTTAGAGAGGCAGGGTTTCTCAGATGTAAAGATGGGCAGAGGATCATCAATCTGCAAACAGCTGTGCCTACTGTGAATAATAATCTTCAATATAAATAAGATAAGATAAGATAACCTTTATTAGTCCCACACGTGGGAAATTTGTTTTGTCACAGCAGGAAGTGGACAGTGCAAAAGTTATGAGGCAAAAATTAGAATACAATAAGAATAAATACAGTACACAACTGTACAGAATAGAATAAAATAAAATACTATATACAGTAGTAGTAAATCTGTACAAACTTATAATATCTCATCATCTACAGCATATAATATCATCAAAAGATTCCAGGAATCTGAAGAAATCTCTGTGCACAAGGGACAAACCCCCTCAAAATCCATATTTAATGCTCACAATCTTTGGGCCCTCAGGCACCACTGCATTAAAAACAGGGATGATTCTGTTATGGAACATTCCAGAAATCATTGTCTGAACACAATTCACTGTGGCATCCACACTCCAGGTTAAAGCTCTATAATGCAAAGAAGAAACCACATGTGAACATGAACCAGGAACACTGGTGTTTTCTCAGAACCAAAGCTCATTTAAAATCGACCTAGGAAAGCGGAAAAGCTGTTCTCATCAGGAATCTGGGTCTGCAGGTCTGCCTGTGGTCAGTGGAAATGTTATGCATCTTTTTCCTCATACACAGCTTCATTTTGTTGCATACATAACAATCATTAATTCCCATTAAAAGCATAACAATAGGTCAGACATGTCTCCCCTATAATAATGACCATGCAGTTAGTCCCTCTAGCGCCTGGTCTGAAGGATGTTTGGCAAACTACTATCTGTCTTAACAGAAGCCATTAAATTGATTCCCCGAACATGAGTTCTGAAACCTGAGGACAAGCCAATTTGAGGAGATGCAGTCTTGTGACCCCATGCTCATTAAACCACAAGCCATTGTTGTTGTTTGGGGACCCATCCAGAAACTGTCCTTCTTTGAATCTTCACCCTTAGGCAACACTTTTTTCCCTTCTTGTCCATTCATTAAACCTTTCTCTACGCTGCCCTTTCTAACCCCTCCTACTTTCATCTTCCTCAATCCTAAAAAGGCACAGGAGTTAAATAGACAAGGACCATGTTTTGTCCCAGAGTCTGAGTGTAAGACACAATGGCAGAAAGGAGGACGACGAGAACAGAGAGGAAGACAAAACGCAGAGGATGAGAGGCAGAGGGAGAATCTGCAGTGCTAGGATCAAATGAGTCAATAAAGACCAACAGGAGAAAGAAATGAGAAAAGACAAAACGGTAGTGTGGAGGGAAAGTTGACATCTTGATTTATTAAAACATTGATCAACTTCTGTTTCAGCGTGCTGGGGTGACACATGTCAAATATCATGCCAATAAATCCCATTCAGCTGAATTGGATTGAGGTGAACAGAGGAACACAGAGAGAAATGGGGGAGGAAGGCCACAGAGAGAGAGTGAAACAAAGAAATGGTAAACTCGGTGTGGTGGAGGATGATAATGATGATTCTGGCTGATTAAAGTCACACAATGAACAGTAAGTGAGCTGTTGGACTCGCAACCTATTGTGATCATCGCGTGAGACCGTGTGGTAGAAACACATGTGATGGTGCATTAGGAAAATGCTGACGGTAAAGAGAGGGTCCCTTTCCCTCCACAGCATTTAGTGATGCAGATAAGTATACTCAGCTACAAGCAGGTCTCTCCATGGTGCTCTACAAAGGCTTCATTCCAAGAACTGTCAGTGTTTCTGCCACTGTCCCACAGACATCACCTAAATTAAAAGGTCATTTATGATTTTTTTTTTTTATATATGCTCCATGCAACTGACCTTTCAATTCTCTTGATGCTATTTTATCAAATGTCTTGGAACACGATATATCTGAGGTGTTACGTTACAGTTCCTGCCATAATTCACCTTCAGCGTCTGTGGTTAAAGTGACCAAAGGAAGGCTATATAATGATATTCTACTTATTCTCTGTTAATAGTAGTGGCCTATGTGATACATTTAAATCGACCTTTGATAAGGTACTGTGACGTTTGAGGATTAGACATTGACATATTCACGAAAGAACAAGCACCCATTAAAACTGAGTTACAGAGAGAACCTGTTACTTTGCATTAAAGGTTGTGAGAAAGTGCTTGGCTCGAGAGTTCTTACGTCCATCTCAGGCATTGATTTTAGCATTCACAGCTGAAAAAATATTCTGTCAGGCCCAGACAGTCTGCGTTACACAACCAAGAAACAGTAATAACGTCAACATATTGCATGCATGTACCTTATATCCTCCTGGTGAAAAAAAAATACAGTATTTCATTACTTCAGTGTAATGACTTTGCTGATATTCCATGTATTCCAGTATCTTGCATATCACTTTCCCCCGTCTTTTGCCTCCAGATGCAAAATTTTAATGCAGAGAATTAATGAGTCTCTGTAACACCCCCCACCACTAGCAGCAGCAGAAGCAGCAGCACCACCACCACCACTACCAATCTTGTTCCGAATCTTCAGCTCCTGTACGCTCTCTTATCTACTGCAAGCACTCCACATCCTAATACACACACAGACACACCTTGTACTCTGTCTTCTATCGTTTTCTGGCATTATTATCATCGGTTCCCTGCATTCTCTCTTCTCTCCTTGTTCCCCATTCCCAATTTATCTTGGTCCTTTTAAAAAAAATAATAAATAAAAAAAATAATCCTTCATTTCCCTTATTTTTTCCTACAGTTCTCTCCCCACCCCCACCTTATATGTCCTCTCCCTTCAGTCTCCACTTCTTTTCCATCCATTACATTTCATCTTAATTCATTCTCTCTGTCACACTAATTGTTTTTGTCATGTTTTGCATTTGACAAGGCAGAATCTGACCTTGAAAACCTGTTTCAAGGTTAAGCTGAGTCTTTGTAATTGAAAAGACCACTATTTTCTGCACATTTAAGCTAATACAAATACTCTAAGGCATACATTTCTGTAGAAATGTTGATAATATCGTGCACATTTCTCATGTGCTGCTAGAAGTGTCAGGACTCTGGTGGTGTCATGCATCGTATGGCACCAGGATGCCAGAAGAAAATCTTTTGGGTCCTGTGGAACACGCAGTCGAGCTTCTGTGAAGTGGGTTTATTACAGTCCATTCAGTAGATTCTAGATAAATCCAGGGTGTAGGCAGTTTGAAGGTTTTATAAATGTTTTGCTGGAATTTTGTTGGATTCCCTGCCTTGTGCTTAAGAGTGGAGACACACACTGTCCTGCTGGAGAAGACCATTGCCATCAGAGGCTCTTGTATAGTCTGCCAAGTTGTACACACCTAAATAATGTCCATGTGAATGTCAGGACCTAAGGCTTCTGCACAAAACAGTGCTTAGACAGTAATTTCCTACTTTATGTTCCTCAATCATCCATTCACAGCCAAACGAGCACTTTTTTCTATGTTTTAGTGCTTTTTGACTTGCACAAGGATATTAAGCATGCAGAACAGCCAGGGATCCAACCAACAGTGGTTTTAATGTTGTAGCTGTTCTGTATACATGCTGTTATAACATTATAGGTAAGCCCACAGGCACACTCTTATTACAAAGAAAACAAAAATGTCACACATATGCACTATATTGTTCTAAATATGTGACCTGATCTTTCTGTAGCTCTTCATTTAAATAAACAAATTCAGACAAGATTTATAAATATGTCTCAACATCTGTGAACAAATCCCTTTCTCAGTTTCACCGGAGGAGAATTAAAGCAAATAAGGATTTAATTTCACAACGTTTTACTAGAATCAATCCATGTTACCAGGGTTCAGTGAGTCATATGCTCACTCACGCTCAATCAGTTTTAACTAAACATTTATTATCGCACAGCTCTACAGTGAAAGCGTTTGTGAGAGAAATTTATAGTGTATGAAAATCATTTGGGTGCACTAGCGCAAATTACTTCGTGCTGACTTGTGGCACTCTTATTAGCAAATCTCAGGGTACAAAACACTCAGCAGCCTTATTTCTTCAAATGAACAGATCTGCTGTTTCTCACATACACACATAAACTTTTTTCTCTTATACACACAAACCTATATGCATATACACATATACAGTGGGGCAAAAAAGTATTTAGTCAGCCACCGATTGTGCAAGTTCCCCCACCTAAAATGATGACAGAGGTCAGTAATTTGCACCAGAGGTACACTTCAACTGTGAGAGACAGAATGTGAAAAAAAAATCCATGAATCCACATGGTAGGATTTGTAAAGAATTTATTCGTAAATCAGGGTGGAAAATAAGTATTTGGTCAATAACAAAAATACAACTCAATACTTTGTAACATAACCTTTGTTGGCAATAACAGAGGTCAAACGTTTACTATAGGTCTTTACCAGGTTTGCACACACAGTAGCTGGTATTTTGGCCCATTCCTCCATGCAGATCTTCTCGAGAGCAGTGATGTTTTGGGGCTGTCGCCGAGCAACACGGACTTTCAACTCCCGCCACAGATTTTCTATGGGGTTGAGGTCTGGAGACTGGCTAGGCCACTCCAGGACTTTCAAATGCTTCTTACGGAGCCACTCCTTTGTTGCCCGGGCGGTGTGTTTTGGATCATTGTCATGTTGGAAGACCCAGCCTCGTTTCATCTTCAAAGTTCTCACTGATGGAAGGAGGTTTTGGCTCAAAATCTCACGATACATGGCCCCATTCATTCTGTCCTTAACACGGATCAGTCGTCCTGTCCCCTTGGCAGAAAAACAGCCCCATAGCATGATGTTTCCACCCCCATGCTTCACAGTAGGTATGGTGTTCTTGGGATGCAACTCAGTATTCTTCTTCCTCCAAACACGACGAGTTGAGTTTATACCAAAAAGTTCTACTTCGGTTTCATCTGACCACATGACATTCTCCCAATCCTCTGCTGTATCATCCATGTGCTCTCTGGCAAACTTCAGACGGGCCTGGACATGCACTGGCTTCAGCAGCGGAACACGTCTGGCACTGCGGGATTTGATTCCCTGCCGTTGTAGTGTGTTACTGATGGTGACCTTTGTTACTTTGGTCCCAGCTCTCTGCAGGTCATTCACCAGGTCCCCCCGTGTGGTTCTGGGATCTTTGCACACCGTTCTCATGATCATTTTGACCCCACGGGATGAGATCTTGCGTGGAGCCCCAGATCGAGGGAGATTATCAGTGGTCTTGTATGTCTTCCATTTTCTGATGATTGCTCCCACAGTTGATTTTTTCACACCAAGCTGCTTGCCTATTGTAGATTCACTCTTCCCAGTCTGGTGCAGGTCTACAATACTTTTCCTGGTGTCCTTCGAAAGCTCTTTGGTCTTGGCCATGGCGGAGTTTGGAGTCTGACTGTTTGAGGCTGTGGACAGGTGTCTTTTATACAGATGATGAGTTCAAACAGGTGCCATTCATACAGGTAACGAGTGGGGGACAGAAAAGCGTCTTACAGAAGACGTTACAGGTCTGTGAGAGCCAGAGATTTTCCTTGTTTGAGGTGACCAAATACTTATTTTCCACCCTAATTTACGAATAAATTCTTTACAAATCCTACCATGTGAATTCATGGATTTATTTTTCACATTCTGTCTCTCACAGTTGAAGTGTACCTCTGGTGCAAATTACTGACCTCTGTCATCATTTTAAGTGGGGGAACTTGCACAATCGGTGGCTGACTAAATACTTTTTTGCCCCACTGTATACTCTTAGATAATTGCACACCACTAACACACACACCTACGCGCACACACACAGACTCATTACACCTAAATTCAAAAGCTCTTGCAGCAGCTGGAGGCAAAGCCAGAGGCCCGGATCAACAGTCCTTGATATGTGTTTGTGTGTGTGCTTATCGCTCTTTATCGTACACTTTCAGGTTCAATAGCTGTTCTCTCAACGGGCACAGAGGTACTCATTGTCCTGCAGTTCAGGTAGCTGTTGCACTATCTTCAGCATCTTCCACCAGTGAACCAAGTGACTCAACTCACCGATAACTTCAGGGTGAGAGAGTGAATGAATGAGTCACGCAAATCCTGCAAGTACTTTCTCTGTCTGTACTACACAATCCTCCTCCGGGTTTTCACATGCTTTTCCCTTGTTGTTTTCCATTGAGGATGGAGGCATTTATTTTGAGAGTTCGATCTCTAGCATAATTTTTAGTTCTCACGACCCTTTTGTCCTCCAGTCATCACCTTCTGATCTACTCTCCATCAGCTTCTTGGCATAGAGGTAGCTTTAACCCATCTACAGTAATTCCATTTTAACGCATTTCCTTTCATAAGCCGAAACCTCATCTCTGTAATAACCACTTCTCCTTTGCTCTCTGCTGCAGCGTTGCTACGCCGTGGCTGATCTCGTCAGTTGTATTTGCAACTCCCCTCTTCCTTCACATCCTTGTGCTCATAAGACTCCTTGCCTTGTTTCAAAGACAATTTTACCTCTTTTTCTTTTTAGCTGGAATTTATGAGAAAGTTCTGGTTTTTTGTTATTTTTTTATTGAGGCATCACAGATTTCAGATGTCTTTCAGCTTGGACATGGCTGCGTTCGAAGGTATTTCAGGCAAATAAATATAAAGAGGAGCCAAGAACACAGTATAATGAGGCAAACACAGAGAAAAAGAGAGAAAAGGACAAAAGAAAAACATAAGAGTCCGCGTGGGTGACCGTACCTTCTGTGTGTATTGCAGACACGTAGCTCCAGTTGTATCTCTTGACAATGTCCACCATAGCTCTTGCCTGCTGGGCATCTGAAGGCACCACCCGCATAAAGTATTTGTAAAGGCTCTGGAACAACAGAAACAAAAGGAGCGTCATGAATAACTTCGCATAATTAAAAGTGGCAGTAATAGATTTTCTCTGTAATTGATTCTTATATAATATTTATTTGTATGCAACTGTAGAGCTTCAGTAGCATTCGTCTACAAGGAACAGAGCTCACCTTATCGCTGAGGTCCATACTGGTGGCAGAGTAGGCAATCTGTGGTATGTTGAATAGCTGTAGCAGGTTCTGGACCTGGATGGCCACTGAGCTTGAGCCAGGTCCAATTAAACCCACAATAGGTTTCTTCCCCCGCATTGGAGTGGCAGAGGGGTCTGAGCACTTTAGCGTCCCTCCTCCGCCTCCCCAAGAAGTTCCGCCGCCCCACTCCTCGGCCTCATCAGAGGAGACCAGCGAGTCGCGTATGAACTCGATGCTCTGCTCCAGAGCCACAGCCGAGTGCCAGCAGGAGTCCCTGATCTCACAGCCCAGGCTGATGTTGGGAAGGATGTGCGGGTCAGCATTAATGCGGTCCAGTGTATGCATCATGGCCTCCACCCTTTGGATGCCATACTGCTCTCGCACTGCACCACATTTGCGTTCATGCACCTGATTAGACAACACAAAGGAGATAGGAATCAAGCCAAAGTGAAGTGACATTTAGATAATTATAAATGGTTATTTTTACCCATATGAATGCAAGAGACCGTGCTTTTTAATACACAGGTGCTTCACTGTTGGAATAATATTGGTTTTGTATTCACATAGCTGCCTTGTTCTGATTTTTCCTGTTTGCAATTATCCTTAATGAGATGGAAAAAGCTTAAATGTCAGTGGGTGACTTCTGGTTCCCGGGGCAGCTAATGGAACTTAAATGTCGACGGACTCACAGAGAGCTACCCATTCTACAAATTGAAAGCATTCTTTGGGTCTCAGAACCAGAGCAACATTATAACCTTTGGTACAGGAGATTGGACAAAATGTATAAATTTTCTGTCGCTGTGTTAAAAGTATTAATTTCTATATCATTTCATGGTGTTTGTCTGAAATCCAGCAATAATTACACAAGGTCAGTTGAAGTAAAATGTAATCAATTTAGCTACACATGATTCATTTATACCAGTATTAACCACACAACCACTTCAGTTTACCTTATCAGCAGGAGGCTGGTGATGTACAGAGAACAATGCTCCGATGATTATGTCACCAGGCATGTGTGCTACAACTCGCCGTTCATTGGACTGAGCAGAGTCGGCTTGATTGGGACCCAGCCAAATGGACAGAACTAGCAGCAGCCAAAACATCATCTTGGTCCTTTTGGGTTACTAAGAAGAAGCAGACCTCAACTTTGTATTGTGGATCCGTCACAGGGAACTACTTTTCCGAGAAACTGTTTTCCTGGCCATGGCATGAGCTTATGGCACAGAGGAGTTTTCGAAAACTGAAGATCTCAGAACGATCCTTTCTTTTGACTCGTTTTTGCTCCGTCTGGATTTCAAGGTGGGACCATCACTGCAATGGCTGGTATAGGTGCAGCGGTGCAACCTGGGAAATGTAAAAGAAAATTCGGGTTAAATCCCACTGACTGTAATAACTCCTGGATCGTCAAATTAAAAGGCAGAGGAATCGGTGATAGACAGACATGTTTATGTAAAGCTATGGTCATAACATTTAGCTAGAAATTTAGCATCACGTATAATAACCTGGGTCTTTAATATGTATTCATAAAACTTGTGGTTAAATAAAAGTACAACAGCGGTGACAAAAATGGTCCAACCTGGTACAAATGGATAGTTTTGCAAAGTGAGAAAACTGCACAGAAGAAGGACAGAAATAGCAGCTTTTCACTGTACCAGGAAGCACTGTGTTAAAGTGAAGAATGCTTCACATCATGAGAGTGGTTGCCCGAACTGTTTATTTCACCCTAGAGATCTGAATCATTGTCGGTTTTACAGCCTTCTTACTGGCAAACACATTACACATACATTACTCCACACTTGCCATACTTCACTAAATAACAATGGTTAGGCCAAGGAGCTCTGCCGACACATTTCTTTGCTTTACGACAGCACCATTTCTTTGTAACATATACGATTGGATTTATTAAAAGGAATAAGCCATCCAAAGCTACCTACAGCCATATCAAAAAGTAATTCCCCTCTAAACCTAAAAACTAAGGCAGGCATGAACAGCGTGTTTAAGGTTATGCCAAACCATCTCAAGCTGATCTAAGTCTGGACTCAAAAATCTTTGTTATGTCTGGGGGGGGGGGGGGGGTGGCGGCGTTACCCAATGAACGGTGGACTTGGTCGTATATTTTAGATCCATGTTCTGCTACATAACCCAGACATTCTTCTTCAGGGTTTTCTGGTAGAGAGCATAATTATGGCTTGTTGTCTGGATCTTGAAGCAGCAAAGCAGGCCCAGACCATCACACTACCCCCACCGTCTTTGACAGCTGGTATGGTATTCTTTTATTAAATGATTTTAGTTTTATCCAGATGTAACAGGACTTAAACCTTCAGAAAAGTTCCGTTTTTGTCTCGTCTGTCCACAGAATATTTTCACAAAGGTGTTGGAGATCTTCAAGATGTTATTTGATAAATGTGAGTCGAGCCTTTGTGCTCTTCTTGGTCAGCAATGGTTTTCTCCTTGGAACTCTTCCATGGATGCCATTTTATCCAATGTCTTTCTTGTTATTAAACCATAAGTCTGACCTTAACCTAAGCAAGTGAGGCCTGTAGTTCTTTAGATGTTGTTCTGGGTTCTTTTGTGACCTCCTGCATGAGTTATGGGAGTAATGTTGGTCATCCAGGCACTCCTGGGAAGGCTCGCCACTATTCCAAGTTTCTTCCAATTTTGGATAACAGCTCCCACTATGGTTATTTTAAGTTAGTATTCAGCCTTAGAAATGGCTTTGTAACCCTTTCCAGACCAACAGATGCCTGGAAAAGCCTTGGTGTGGCTTGTGAATTTAAACTTTTCAAGGTATGTAATTACGATTTAACATAGGGAGACAATTACTTTATTTTTTACACAGAGCCAGGTGAATCATGATTTACTGTATTTTGTATTTACTCTGGTTATCTTTGTCTAATAAAAAATTAGGTTGATGATCTGAAATATATAAGTGAGATAAGCAAAAACGTGAGAAATCAGGAAGGGGTCAAATTTTCACAGCACTGAACATGCAAGTACTGGCTCGGCGCCCTAGAACTCAGATTGAATAGTGCATTTTTTGAATCATATTAAGTGATGCTGCTGCTTTTTTTCAGCTACTGTTTGGAAAGTCCAGAAAACAGGACATTAGCACCTAAGGTTGTATTTTCTACCTCACTTTTTGTCAGTCTAATCATTTAGTCGCTAATATAAATGCAAATTGTGCAAATAAAATCAAAATATTGATCATTGCATTTGCCAGCAGCTGTGTCACACCTCACAGCTGCTGTGAGGTGTTTTACACAGTGCACAACAACCACAATGCCAACAAGTGTACATAAACCCATTAGAGGTCCCTTTTTTCTCTTTAATTCCTTTTTATGTTTTTGGTCCTTGAAGATTAGCAGCACTGTTTGAAACCAATGATGAGTACCAAGTAAAACCATTAACATGGCATACCACAAGTCAATTCTCAAGTGTCTGCCCCCCGACTCTCTCCAAATCAAATTTGAGGGCATGTTATAGCTAATTCTCTTGCTGCTTTAATGGTATTACTCTAATTGTGAATTTTGGGTGTTCTCTCTAAACTAAGCCCCCGTTGTGTTTTTATCATTACAATTTAAATTGTTTTCGAACTGTACCAAGACTGCTATACATCCTTCTGGCAAAAAAGCAGTGCTTTCAGGGGTATTTTGTATTCCTTTTGTTCTGGCAAAGAACGCTGAGTACTCCATGTGTCTTGTTATTATAAATTATAGAAAGGATTCCTTTAATGAAGTGCAGAGTTTAGGCAACAGTAAAGAATTCCTATTTGCAAGACGTGGGCAAGTCAGCTACTAAGTGGATGATTCAAAACAGCATATGGGACATATCTAGCTAAGCGATGTACACCAAGCGCCCTGTGTTTAACAGTCAGCCAAGTGCGGGGGCATCAGTTTCATCCTTTGGGTAAACTTTCAAGTAGCCATCCCTCTGCATTAATGGGTAAGACTTGTAATTTGCCTAACCCCGAAGCTGCACAAATACTTTCCTTCACTGCAACTGAGAAATTTAATTGACCGTAAACAGCAGGGGAGCTGGGACAGTTCAGCAGAGGATGGCATCCACTGCTTATGCAAAACAGGATCAAGGTCATGGCAGGGATGTCGGGCGGTTAGCAGACTGCTGTTTGGGGGAAGAGAGAGAAAACGAGCGAACAAAAAAGGCAGATGGAGGAACACTGCAAGGAGAGGAAATGAGGAGGAAGAAACACAGTGTATGCTGAAGAAGGTAGAGGAAGACAGAGACAGAGTAGGGGATAGAAGAAGAAGGCATGAACGATTAAAAAAAGAGGCACCAGGGGACAGAGTCTCTCTGTACGTAATTAACGTGACAGTGTCAGGATGGCAACAGGGCTAACTGCTGCTCCAGTAATGAACAAATCAAACAAAACTCTGCTCTGTCTCACATGCGCTCCCTCTCCATCAGTGACGCAACTCTGTCTCTTTCTTGGCCTCCTCTTTTGTCTTTCTACTGACACGTTAATACAAAGATGAAGATGAAGAATCCTCATAGAAGAATCTCTCCCCAGAATTTCACTGCACAGCAGACACACATTACCCCCACACCCAAACCGCTTCACCACGTTCATTTCATCATTTCTCTCCCTCCCTTGAACGATCCACTGCTTCTGCATTGCACACTCAGTCAGACAGATACACTGTGTCTGTCTGTCCCTCCCCCCGTATCATTCTCTTGTTGGCTGAACTGAAAAGAAAGTCAAATCCTTATTCCCTAAACAAACATCTTGCTCACGCCATTAGGCATTTATATCTCTAGCTCTATCCAAACTATACACACGGGCATTATAAAACCATCCAAATCAACTTTTACACAGACAGAAACACACAACACAGGCAGTAACAAACACTCTCCCTCCCCCTCCCCGCCTAGCATACTGCTTTATGTGTTGAGAAAGCATTTAATTTACTGCGTATTAAACAGGGGCGTTAAGAATTACACTAAATTTAGACGCATGGCTTGTAGACAAATGCATTTATCCTCTTTATCTTGTCCTGTATGACGCACAGACGTTTGTGTTTGCATTTAATGATGGGGTGAGGGGGTGATGTCTGGAGTTTTCAGAACAGATTATAGTTGTGCTTTCCATCATCTGAGCAGTTTGCGTTTGACTGTAAAAGCTCTCCGCTGACTGCACATTCTGACAGGTTAAATGAGGGGAGAAGAAGAAAGCATCCTAAGACAGATGTACATCAGTAAGCTCACCGCCGTTATTAACAACACACGATCCCACAGAGAGACACATATCATGTCAAATGAAGTGTGCCAAATACAAATGGATGTGCGTTTACCCACATACCCTATTTCTCCAGCGCGCTCATTTAACGGCACACAAGTTTTGACATGTGTCATGTGACATGTGTCAAGATAAATGGATATCTACACAAAAGATGTTTTGTTGCCTTTTCTCTGAGTACATTGGTGGTCAAAGAAAACTAATATTTGACAGGTTCTCTCAAAAAATCCCCCTGTAAAACATTTTGAGGGGAATATTTTTGGGGTGTTTGCAGCCTTTATAAAAAGGTTTGAGTAAACATGACATTTAAGTCTGAAATGTTATCAGAAGTCTTTGATTTGAATCATTTTGTATGAAAAACAAAATGTTCACCAGACGTAATCCTGATATTAATAAAGAATTACTTCAATGCTCGCAAGGTGTTTTTAGACGACCGAGAGAAACAGGAGCTGCAATACTATACTGCAACATACCACATAAAATAATAACATGAAACATAAACTGTCAACAGGAACGGACGGGCAAAATGATCTGGCATAATGGGGTTTTTTTCAAATTACTTGCTGGTATCTGAAATGGGTCATATTGCTTTTCTGTGTTGTGTGCACATTCACTTATGCAGGGAAGGCTTTTGCTGATTGGGCTTGGAACAATGGTTCTCTCCATGCAGCCTCCTATTCCCAGCTAAAGAGATGCTCATTATTGTTGCTGTTGCTTTTTTTTAGTTTTTTCTGCACAAACCCTTTGACACAATGTGCATCTGCAGGTTTTAAGAAGACTAAAGATTTATTTTTGTAATTGCTGCCTTGTCTCTAGAATCATCTCAGTGCCACAGATGAGTGATGAAGAAAAGCGCCAAGGCTTGGAGACACAAACACACCCACTAAGTAAAAGAACCACTAAACAGCATTAAACCTCTATAACTCCAGTGCACCACAGTGACATAGCTTATATGGGCATTTTATAGCTAATAGGTATAGTGCAGGCCTGCCTTTGAGGACGAATGACCAAAAAGCTCCCGGTATGAATGGGATACAAATATCACACATGCATCGTCACGCCAACAAGGCTTAGTCAGTAAAGACTTAAACCGCTGCAGCCACATGAGACAAGGCGCCTGCACAACTCCCCCAAAACAAGATGTGACCTTACAGCACTTATCTGGGACTCGCAGTCTCCATTAGTAGTAAGACTATCGGCAGTTTTCAGCCAGGTGCATTTATTTATTTATTTATTTATGTCCTTTTTAATCCTTTGTGGTTTCGTTGGTCTTCCTGTACCATCAATTTAAAGTAATTTATTGAATGATGTGACGCTTTGCAAGTGCTTAATCGCTGACAGGCACGTACAGCGTCTGCTCAAACTGAGTCTCTCCAAGGAGAAATCAAATCCACAGACAACAACATCGACTGGCGCAGCGCTGCATCCGTTAACCGCAAGAAGAGGGGGGAAAGAGGGGGGGGGAGAGAGTCCATCATCTGCACAGATCCGAAAACGAGATCGAAAGGTGCGAAACATGAAAGAGACACGGTCTGAAATGAGCACAGCTACAACACGCGCCGGTGAAAACCGCCTCTCTGGCCGTCCTCTGTCTCAGTGGCATGCTTGTTTCTCCCATACATCAGCGCAATTGGCTGCTTTCTTTAACTAGGTTACAGCGAACCCGTGTAATTCAAGGATAAGAAAGCCACGTGTAATTGCAAGTCCATTCAGGAATACTGCAAGAACAGTGGGTTATAACAAAGTGCGACAATATGAGTCTGAGCAGAATACAGGCTATGTGCATGCAAAAATTGGATCTCAAGCCTTACCTATAGGAGCCCCTCCAACAGCACTGGCACGGTCCCGTTTGATAACCGGTGTGCAAGTTCCTACCGTGGAGCAAAGACGCGGCTAATAATGTGGAGTCCAATGTCAAGCTGCCTCTGGTCGCTGTGCAGCTTCCGAGCTTCCTCCGTTTTCCAGTCACGCACACCTGAGCCTCTCTCCAAACACCTCTTCTTCATCCCGCCCCCTTTTCCTCCCTCTTCTCAGCCTCTCTCCCCCGTATCTCATCCTCCGCAGACCCCACTTTCTTTGCCCCCTCCTGCTCTCCATCTTTGCAAATGTAGCCACCATTTTTCTGCAGTTTTCCCTATATCCAATTGCACTTAAACACCCACTTCCCCATTTCCCTCCACTTCCCCCCCCCCCCCATCTCTTTGCTGTTTATGATTGAGACAGCGTGCCCATGGGTCATTCACTTTCTTTTTCTCATGTTTTTTTCTTCACTTCATCCATCTTACCACATCATCCTGCCCTCTCCTCCCATTGACCTGATGTGGAGAAAATGAAGACAAATCGCAAAAGTCTTTCTGTGAATAATAGACATACTGTACAGCTGTACTGTAGACGGTAGAGTAATCCTTCGAGTGTCGGGGTTTATCTGCAGAGCTTTATAGTTTTATTTCATTCTCATGTAAGACAATACCCTACAACTGTTAGGCTAATCCATTTACATCACAGGGTAGTATTTTTTGAATGCCTTTAGCTTTATGGAGTCCACCAGTGGCCAAAGTGTGTGTGTGTGTGTGTGTGTGTGTGTGTGTGTGTGTGTGTGTGTGTGTGTGTGTGTGTGTGTGTGTGTGTGTGGTGGGGGTGGGGGGGTGTCCTCCAAATAAGAGGTTTGTGCATATGTGCACAGAACATTTTCACAACCTGAAATGTTATGTTATGGTTGTAAGACTGCCGCTAAGACTGTCTCTGATCACTATTTTCTTGTTGTTGCTTTAACATAGTGGATCTGGCATGTGCCCAGCTTTGATGCAGAGTGGTCCTGGTCCATGCTATTCCAGCTGGAATGGGAACAAATCAAGCCCTGGATGATTGAAAATATGAACGGTTTGTACTGTACCTGACGGGCGTAGCACACTTTGGTAACGTGGGAAATTTCCTAGATTAACAAGCAAAGCTCTGTTAAAACACAAGCAATGCCCCTGTGTAACCATAGCAAGGCATGAATGCTATATTCCACCAAAAACAAGCCTCCTCTGAGCTGGAATGAAACAGAATTGGTTATGTTGCAGCAGTCTCCCCAAGCAGGATAATATGCTTGGAGAAACTGCAAAAACCGCTAGGGAAAAATCAGGAACAGGACAATGAAAACTCCCCAGATCCGTCCATGATCTTTGGGATACACTGGAACAAGCCCAAATCATGGACGCCCAAAAGATCTGAACTAATTTTGCTAATGACAGTTTTGTTCAGGTATGTTTCATTTTAACATCCATCCATTGGGCATTCTCCTGCTCCATACATTGTGTTGTTTTGATTCATTTTTAAAGCATTCAGTAAACTCTATTGGACACTCCCAAAGACATTCTTTCTGTGTTCTCTTATCTATTGGTTTAGAAGCGCTAAGTAATATTATGAATAATAAGCAAAATTACCCAACAAAGTATTGTTTGAGCACCTTTGAGGTCCTCAGAGTTCAGTTTTAAAGTTGAAATGTCCAAAGACAGACACTGATTATTTCTGTCGTGAGCATTCAACATTCTTCTCACTATTCCAGAATTAAACCAGAATAAATCAATCAAATGTTTCTTGTTACTACAGCAGCGTTCAGTGAGCTCAGTATGAAAGTATAAAACAGTGCATTAAAAAATTTGTTTTATTTCTTCTGTGGCAACTGATTGATTCCAGCTTCTTCCTTCCCTAACACACACACAAGCCACCAACAACCTTTACAGGTGACAGTGGATGTTCAGTCCAGCCTCACCTTCAAAATAAGCAGTTACAAAATGCCTAAAGTTACTGAGATACTGTAACACTCTAGAGAGGAAAACTCAAAAAACTCAGGTTTGAGTGTAATTCAGCAGATCAAAGAAGAGTTGAACCCCCCCCCCCCCCCCCCTTCACACACACACACTTTTTTCTTTAAAACTTAAACTACACTGTCCAACTTTGCTCTCACCAAAGCGCGCATCCCACAATGGAGAGGACGTGACCGAGTGAAATCCACGAGTACAACACTGATCAGTGCGATGATGGAGCTTACTGATTTTGTAAGCCCACTGTCTAACTTCCTATGTCGCATGTAGCCTACGTGTTTTCTCCGTGTGTCGCTATTTTCGTTCTTAATTCCTTCACTCCCACGCATCTCTAATTGCCCAGCTACAACCAAAAAGTGGATCCGGATACTGTAGAGTAAAAGTAGGCAACACAAAATCCCCGGTTGGGTTGCTTTGCCCCGTGAGCTGCACTGCCTCATAATGTAGGAAGATGATGGGCTAGACTATGAGAGTCTGTCTCCTCTCTGATCAAACAGACTTCAGAGGTGACACTGTGGGCTGAGACGACGGCACTATGGATGAGATCGATAGCATTTGAAGTTTCATAGCGGTCAGATGAGTAAAGAGCCATTAACCTACTGCTTTGGCTGGCGTCCACCTAAAAGACCCACGGAGATCAAATTATTAAAGATTTAAAAATTAGAAATAAATCAATGCAAATGTAATAGAAACATCGCGCTTTCCTGCAAATGTCTCTGGGCACAGGCTTTAACACAGATACTGCCATTAACTAATTTTAGCTTTAGCTTAGAAAGAAAACCTAGTTTTGCATTTGTAATGGCATCTTTGAATTTAAATTAAGTTTGCGAGTCCTTTTAAATATCTCGATTCAATAAATTATAGAAAATAAAACCCAATTTTATGATTTCATCAACATGTGCTTTATAGGTAATACAATAACAATAAAAAAAATTCATCTGATATGTGGCTCTTTCTTTCTCACATAAAAGACAGGTTTGCTGTTCTTTCCGTGTTGGCTTTCCTCTCATAAATGGGCCTATTAGTGTGAAAGCCGGTCGTTTGAGGAAGCGTCTCCTCGCACTTTGAGACCAAAAGTCATGTGGTTTAGGGAGGAAAAACGAGAATTCATCAGGTAATCCACGCCGTCCTCGTGCCACTATGTCTGACTCTGTCCACGAAAGGAGAAGAAGAGAAGTTGTAGCCTACCTTTGCTTGCGGGACAGGTGTATGTTCCCAGAGAAACACAGCATCCCTCACGAGTCCGTCAGGGCACTGTGCTCGCGGTGGTTAATCTACTTTTTCACTATGGCAACAAATGAACCCCCTCTCCTCTCTCTCTCTCTCTAGCGCGCCACGCGCTCCAATGAGGAGGCTCCGTTGAGGTCATCCGCCCTCTCTTTCTCTGTCTGTCTGTCTCTCCCGCTTTCTCTATCGCACCTACCTCCAAGATACCATCTGGAGATAGATGTTGATAGAGAGAAGCAGGGATCGAGGGGAGAGGCAGGGAGATGGCAGTGTGGGATAGAAGTGGGTTTTAGAGCTTGGCTAGACAAGCATTGGATTAGTTTGCCAGCCAAATGCTTTTGGGATTAGTAGACCATTAAAAGCACATACACATACACGCAAGCATGCACACACACATGCAGGCTGGACAGGCTTTAGATGTTGCAGTGATAGCCTTACTGACTTTTATCTCTCACTTCCTCCTCACCCTTCTAAGCTTGCTTTGACATGAGCACATGGGCTGACAGGAAAACATAAGAGTTCACATGCACGCATGAACAGACTCTCACATTATCTATGTGTAGTCTTCCAAGGGTCAGAAAATGGGTAAAACTCCCCATAAGTGACAACTGCCTCAAGATTCGAATGCAAACTTCCATTGACACTAGTGAATATATTGTTTATTCAAAGCTTCTACAAGGCTGTGCAGCACTGTAGATATGTTTAAAAACTGCATGGTGTCTTTATCTACTACAATGTTTCTATTTTCAAGTTGGTAAAATGTGTGCTTAATCTAATGAATCAAGTGAAGTAGGCTACCTTTAAAAGTGGAGGTACCTGTGAGCAATGCAACAGATGCAGCATGGCTTACAAATGATAAGAAATTGCCTGAATATGTGAGAAACAAGTCTGTGAGACTTCACAGTTGCAGCAGTAGCAGGTACAGGAAGAGCAGCGCAGCAGATGTGGTGTTTGCCCTCTCTTATAAAAATGACACAAAACACAATTTTCTGTGCAAGCTTGTATTAAAAACAGATGAGTAAGTGCAGGCTTCTGAATGGGGAAAAGGACTCAGCATGAATTCAACCTTTATGGCTAATGTTCAAGAACAAACCACAAAGGTAGGAGTGTTCTGATGTGAGGCCATATTTGGCATAGACAGATGGCATTTATAAGTGCACAAGGACCAAAACCCCAAATGTGTAAATAATGTTTATAGATGCAGGTGCAGACCAGAATGATGATGGGCAGCTGAGGACCAGTGAACTGGGTGAGAGGTTGCAGTTTGGGGAAGGTTCTGCTGCACCTAGTTAAACGGTTTCTGGCAGAATATCTATGCATGTCCAAGAAAATCAAATCTGTCACTGAAAATAAAAATGGATGATGTCGCATTTCTTTCTTCTTTTTTTTAGTCTTGTATTGGGTTCTTAAATGTGGATGCCAGGCTGTAATTCAATTAGCCAAGCAGGTGTCTATTAGGTTTTGCTGTATACAATTACCACTTAGTAAACTTCTTTAATGATAACAATTTGCAATTGAGGTTCAACATTTGCTCCTTTTTTTATTTATACCAGATGTGTCATACATTTTCTAGTTACTAATGACTGCATTGATACCAGTCTGATAAACACCACTTGGTTACCAATCACTGAATACAGAATTAAGAAATTGACTAAGTGCAAAAGGACTATGGGAGACAGATTGCAATAACTGTATGCACAGCTCCAGTTGTGAAAACATTGGGATGCTGTGTAAAAATGTACATAAAATCAGAATAGAATGGTTTGCAAATATCATAAACCCTTATTTTATCAACAACAGGCAAATTTATAAACTGAGAAAATGTATAATTTAAGGAAAAATATGAGCTCATTTTGAAATTGATGGAAGCAAGATGTCTCAAAAAAGTTAGGATTGGGGCAACAAAAGAAACAGTTGGGGAAAGGTTTTGCAACTAGTTAGGTTAATTAGCAACAGGTCAGTAACATGACTGTGTATAGAGAGAGCATCTTAGAGAGTTTCTCAGAAGTAAATATGGACAACAGTTCACCAATCTCTAAAAAAAAACCCCTCAAAAAATGATTGCAAATTGTGGAACCGTTTCAGAATGCAAATACTTTATTCGTCAAATCATCGACAATACGTAATATTTTAAATAATTTCAGAGAATTTGGAGAAATCTCTGTGCACAATGGGACAAAAACAAAAATATCCAATGCCTCAGGTAGCACTCAATTAAAGTCAAGCACACTCAAAAAAATGTCCCAAGATACAAGATATTGGATTCAAAATTTCCAATTTTGATGTAAAATGTTAAATTTAATGAACTCTGGGCACACACATACCAGATGTGTCGATATTCTGATTTCATAAGGTTAATGTTAGGGTCACCTCAATAGGTTAACAGACCTGTTCAAGATAAATGAACATTGGATCTCACGCTTAATTGTATGGATGGCAGATCTTAGATGCCATTTCCATAGCAACCCTTCACTTTTATAGTAAAACAGAAAATCAACAAGCATCTAATTGATCAGTTCAGCTTGTCTCATTTGATGCCAACTAATCTTTCCTTCACACATGCACGCACACATGGAGAGAGATTAAAGTCGTTAATCACTCGCAGAGACACTTAAAACCTGTTGATGCAAGATTGGATCAATAAGTGAATTAATATTGATGAAGCTGAGACAAATCAATGACATGTGTTAGGATGAACTGTGTCAAATGATGGAGAACTGGACTGAATGATATGATGGAGAAAAATCATCCACTGAATCATCTGGAGCATTTTTCTGACCCTGATACTGTTCAACAGAGTTTGTGGTTGCACAGAGCGGACAGAAAATATAACTGGAGTGACAAATTAATCATCCCAAGAAAAATTCACCCTGCAAAACACACCTGCACTCTGTATGTGTGTTTGTGTAATCAGTGTGTAATACTGTGCATCAGACACATATAACATCTATAGGGTAAAAGTCTTTTTAACGACACTCCTCCGCAAATCACAAGCACAACAGACTCACAGTCACAGTCGGAAAATCAATTATTCAATGGCATTTCAAAATAACAGTGGATACCCGTGGTTGCCATAGACACATAGCTGATTTACAGGGTTGTCACTTCTCTGTGATATTCCCACTCTAAGTAGGACAAATAGGGGGGGGAAAAAACCTACAAATCGCACAATGCCAAAAGAGAAATGAGGACGTCAGTTATGAAACATGTAATGTGGCTGCTGTTTCATTGAACAAGTGGAGAGTGGGTTTTAATATGACTTAAGTAGACTGCAGATTTGTCATCAAGCACATAAAGCACAAAAGACAGACCTGTCCACGTACTTTACACATCGTGGAGAAGTTCTGCAAAAAACTTGAAACAAGTGAAAAACCAGTAAGAAAGAAAAATTCTCACATCTTTGGCAGATCTATTTAGAAAAAACTCACTGCAGTCACTGTGGGTTTGGCAATGCAATAAATCAAAATGGTGTGTATATTTTTTATAATATATCCAGGGAAATGTAAATTTAAATTTTAAAGGGTTTCAGGGAGGTTGCTCTCAATTCTGCAGGCAGGCTGTTCCAGATACTGGGTGCGTACATTCTGAAAAGCAGCCTCAGTGTCGATGTAAACTGTCAGCACAGGTTGACAAGCTGTCACAGTGTCTCTGACTACCAGGATGCTGTGATAACAGGGATGGCACAGAGATTGGGGAGACTGCAGCTCTGCGTTAGCTTTGCCCTGCAGAAATAAAATAAAACTTTGTAAAATCGCAAGGAAAGTATATCACATTTTAAAAAGGAAGACAAGTAAAAGGGGGGGTTCTCCACAACTTGAGGTTTCATTTATAGAAACTGTTTCTGGATAAAGATTAGAAGCTTCAGCTCATAGTTTATGAAAATAATAGCTTTTGAGTATCTCTTCTGCACAAGCATACGCACACACACAGATGAGATGCGACAGGTGCAGTTAGGTCTGTTTTCAAGACTGAGCTGAAATTCTTCTTGTGATTTTCTTTTCTTCTTTTTACAGATTTTCAAGTGCACATTAGATGCATTAAAAGAAAAACAAAGACAACTTCCTCGTTGATCTGTGGAGGTCAGTTTTGTACAGGTTGGCTTTTAAAAGCCTGCGGGAGTTTTGTGAGATGTCAAACGTAAAACAACCGTAAGAATCCCCTCCAGCTAGACAAATCAGCCGTCATCTACCTCCTCTGTTATCTCATTACGCATGATGAGGAGGACTCTGACTGCGTGCAGTAATCGTGCTGTGACAGGCAACTTCCCTGGTGGTCTATCTTCAAATGGCTCATGCTGCCCTCTTGTGTCTGGATGAAACAGGAAAAAAAAGTTTTATGGGAATGTCTCAATCCGAAACCATTACTCGACGTCACGTGGTTTCCGAGTTATTCAGGAGTTACTGAAGCCTACTGTTGTAATTTCAGGTTAAATTCTTGGTAAGTTCAAATAAAAGTACTTTTTCAAACACTCTGTGTGTGCCCTTGTCTCTCTCAGAGGAGCCCTGCGGGCAGGTTTATCGTGTGATGGTCATTCCTGTGCGCTCCACTGCGCTCCTGCGCCGAGATAAGCTGCATCCCGTGCCTGGCTACGGTAGCATGTGACCGGCTTGTGATCCTAAAGCTTGCGCAGATGACTTTCTGCCCTGAGTACTGTACCAGTCTGAATGGAACCTGTGGAGAAAAAATCTCTCTCTTTCTCCTCCTGGAAGTTTCCACGTACAGCTGATCGTCACGATGTACCATGTGGTGTGTACCATGAGGCTATACTGACAAAGACCCATTATTACATTTCACTTCTTATGCAATTAGCCTTTAAGTGTATTTTATCAGCTATAAACGTCTTCTACATACTATTAATACACTGTCAATATATTAACAATTAATACACTGTATTTATTACACAAAGCATCTTAATCATTTGGTGGAAAGTATGACTACAACTTCATATCTATTCACTCTTCCATTTCATTTGTAATTAAAGACTTGAAAAGCAAAGCAACCGTAACAATTTTACTGTACTTTTTCCTCTTTTGGACTCAAAGGTTGAGTTTTCAACATGATTGCTGTTAAACAGCAGCAGCATTAAAGGTTTCATTCATGATTCCATGTGGATGAACTAGTGTTTTCAGTGTCAGTAATAACCTGTATATTTGTGCAACAGAAAAACAATTCACCCCTTTCACTCTTATTGATGGGGCATGAAATTAGGTCAAAATGAAATATCACACAAGACTCTTATGCAGCCTGCATGCATCTGAACTAAAATTCCAGTCACAGAGGTAATCTTTATATATCAGAAAAAATATTATTTGTATGTTTATTACAAAAATGGCCTTGTTTCCTAAAAATAAAGGGTAGAATTAGTCTATTTCCTCAGCATTAGTGTTGGCTTTAATGTAGGTTGAAATGCCAACATAGTCCTTAATGTTACTGCTCTACCTGCCACATCAGTGTGTGGAAGTATTTAACCACCACAAAGTACACTGATTATGTTTAATCCTATCACCTTTAACTCATAATGGTCTGTAAAGGACATAATTCCCCCCCCTCCCCATTCTTCATTATGAGTTAAAAGCGTTTAAAACACCTTCTGTGACAGACACCGTTATATTATTTTGTCAAATTATAGTGAAGCTCAATCTAACCTTTTCTAAAAGAGGTTTGATGTGTCATGGTATAACATGGCAGACTGAATAAAATGTCATGTTTAATATATCACACTCCTCAGCCTCCCTGGGAAAGTCTATGCCAGGGTGCTGGAAAGGAGAGTTCGTCCGTTAGTCGAACCTCGGATACAGGAGGAACAATGCGGTTTTCGTCCTGGTCGCGGAACACTGGACCAGCTCTTTATCCTCTCCAGGATACTTGAGGGTGCATGGGAGTTTGCCCAACCAGTCTACATGTGTTTTGTGGACTTGGAGAAGGCATTCGACCGTGTCCCTCGGGGTGTCCTGTGGGAGGTGTTGCGGGAGTATTGGGTGTCTGGCCCATTGCTACGGGCCATTCGATCCCTATACAACCGTTGCAAGAGCTTGGTTCGCATTGCCGGCAATAAGTCGGACTCGTTCCCGGTGGGTGATGGGCTCCGCCAGGGCTGCCCTTTGTCTCCGGTTCTGTTCATAATTTTTATGGACAGGATTTCTAGGCGCAGCCAAGTGGCGGAGGGCTTTCGCTTTGGTGGCCTCAGAATCTCATCTCTGATTTTTGCGGATGATGTGGTTCTGTTGGCTTCATCGGGTGAGGGCCTCCAGCTCGCACTGGAACGGTTCGCAGCCGAGTGTGAAGCAGCGGGAATGAGGATCAGCACCTCCAAATCTGAGGCCATGGTTCTCAGCCGGAAAAGGGTGGAGTGCCCACTCCGGGTCGGGGATGAGTTCCTGCCCCAAGTGGAGGAGTTCAAGTATCTCGGGGTCTTGTTCGCGAGTGATGGGAGAAGGGAGCCGGAGATCGACAGACGGATTGGGGCTGCAGCTGCAGTAATGCAGACGTTGCACCGGTCCGTCGTGGTGAAGAGGGAGCTGAGTGTAAAAGCGAAGCTCTCAATTTACCGGTCGATCTACGTCCCTACCCTCACCTGTGGCCACGAGCTGTGGGTAGTGACCGAAAGAACGAGATCGCGGATACAAGCAGCAGAAATGAGCTTCCTCCGAAGGGTGGCTGGCCTCTCCCTTAGAGATAGGGTGAGAAGTTTGGCCATCCGGGAGGGGCTCAGAGTAGAGCAGCTGCTGCTCCACATCGAAAGGAGCCAGCTGAGGTGGTTCGGGCATCTGACAAGGATGCCCCCTGGGCGCCTCCTGGGTGAGGTGTTCCAGGCATGTCACACCGGGAGGAGGCCCCGGGGCAGACCCAGGACACGCTGGAGAGATTATATCTCTCGGCTGGCCTGGGAACGCCTTGGTATTCCCCCGGATAAGCTGGAGGAGGTGGAGGAGGTGGCTGGGGAGAGGGAGGTCTGGGCCTCTTTGCTTAGGCTGCTGCCCCCGCGACCCGGCCTCGGATAAAGCGGATGAAGATGGATGGATGGATGGAATATATTAAACTTTAATAGTATCCATTTTATTAGAGCACATATTCTGAGATATTCTGAGACAGTACTAAACATCGCTGAAGGTAGCAGATTACATTTTTGCTTTCTTTAACATCATAAAAAGACCAAGTAGAAGCACAAACTCATCCCATCCTAACACACTGTCTTAATATTTAAATTCAAGCCTGGCTTTTCATTAATACACTGTCCGGTATCGCTCTCCCACCTCCTCAACTTCTGCTCCTTGCTGTCACACGTTTCTGTAGCACATCGGATCATGCATAAATTCCCGGAGAGGCTTTGCCCAAGGGAGGGGAGTACTACACACACACACACACACACACACACACACACACACACACACACACACACACACACACACACACACACACACACACACCAGACATTTCTGCCCGAGGTGAAGTGGAGTAGAGGTCAGCTGGTCTCTAGACAAAGTGAAATAAGAATATTATCCTGAGCATGTGATGCTGCGTGAGATCACACACTTTTCAGAGGACAGCCCCCTAAAACAGCTCAATGAGTAGGCAGAGAACAAGGGGCTGTTGGCTGGGTGTATGAGTGTAAGGGTTGAGGGAGGTTTGGTAGCTAGTTAGATGGTAGGTTAGAGGAGTAGATATTACAAAACAGAAAAAAAGGGGGGGAAACAGCAAAAGTTGGAAATGTGTGAGCCTGTGTTTCTCTGCTTAACTGGAAGTAACTTTTTGTAAGTGAATCTATTTGCTGGTGCTGCTTTTTGCTCTCCCTAACCTTCTGTGAGGACAAGAGGTTCTCACACTTTTAACAAGAATTTATATTCCCCCTGAGTGGAGTGCCTTTGACTTTTCACCATGAGAAGACTGTGTATGTCTTTAGTTTTCTTACAGCTGATTGGGGCTTGTGTAAGCCAGTTTCCTCGCCCTTGTGCCACTTCAGAAGGACTGCGGACCAAAGAGTGCTGTCCATTGTGGGATGGGGATGGCTCAGCCTGCGGTGCCCTGTCAGGCCGCGGTTTCTGCACAGACGTGGTCATTTCAGACGAGCCACATGGACCCCAGTACCCTCACAGTGGGATCGATGACAGAGAGCGTTGGCCTTTAGCTTTCTTCAACCGGACGTGCCGCTGTGCTGGAAACTATGGAGGTTTTAACTGTGGCGAGTGTAGGTTTGGTTACTGGGGTTCAAACTGTGCTGAGTACAGGGAATCAGTGCGCAGGAACATCCTGACTATGTCGACTGCTGAACAGCAGAAGTTCATCTCCTATCTGAACCTGGGTAAAAACACCATCAATCGTGACTATGTCATCGCCACTGGCACAAGGGCACAGATGGGAGAAAATGGCGAGAACCCCATGTTCTCTGACATCAACACCTATGACCTTTTTGTGTGGATGCACTACTATGTGTCCCGAGATGCCCTCCTGGGAGGACCAGGGAATGTATGGCAAGATATCGATTTTGCTCATGAATCTGCAGCATTTCTGCCCTGGCACAGAGTCTTCCTGCTTCACTGGGAGAATGAGATCAGGAAGCTAACAGGAGATTTTAATTTCACCATCCCATACTGGGACTGGAGGAACTCCCAGACCTGTGACGTGTGTACCGATGCCTTGATGGGTGGACGCAACTCCCTTAATCCCAACCTCATCAGCACTGCCTCTGTCTTCTCATCATGGAAGGTAAGAAAAATTGATCCTCATGCCCTGGGTTTCAGTGTGTCTTAGAATGGAAATACCCATATTTGATTATATGTGGTCCTTTAAACAGTTTTTATACATTAACTCACTGAAAGTTCATTTTCTTGTAAAAACAAGCCCACAGGATTAAGTTGGTTCATCCTGTTAATCCAACTATTTGAGAGATTTTTATTTTAAAGTTGTGATTTTTGAAAGCAGCATTGTTCTGAATACTCAGAGAGTTCCATTAGTTTTCACTAATGCCTATTAATGCCCATTTACTATTTGTAAGAAAGCCATATTAAAGCCTTATGGAGGCCCGCAGGTTTGTGAGCTATAACAGCCCGAGAAACATGTATGTTTACACTTTTGCATTTATACATTTGTATAGGTTATCTGCACCCAGTCAGAGGAGTATAACAGCCGAGAAGCATTATGTAATGCCACGGGGGAGGGTCCATTGTTACGTAATCCCGGCAACCATGATACCAATCGTGTGCAACGACTTCCCAATTCAGATGATGTGGAGTTCGCTGTGGGCCTCCCCGAGTACGAGACAGGACCCATGGACCGATTTGCCAACATGAGCTTTAGAAATGTCCTAGAGGGTAGGAGTGAGAGGCAGACACGCACATACATTTGTGTTAGTCCTCTCTTCTTTCATGTTTAATCACCAAAGTTCAGCTTAATCTTACTAAGCTTGTGAATGAGCACTGGCACATTGGAAACACAAAAGGTAGATACAAACCAGTGTGTGTACAAGGAATTGCAAACTCTAATGCAGACATCGACACTAAAACCTGCTAGTTATTTTATGTATTTATTGTTGGAGTTTAACACATCCTGCACACGTTATATCATTAGATATGCTTCCAGTTTTGTTGTAAATCACAGGCTGCCCCTTAAGCTGAGTCCTGAATTAAATTATATAAAGTGCATTTGAACGAGGTGTGAAAGAGGACATTCTTTCATCAGGACATCAATTCTGTTAAAACTTCAAATGTATTTAATATGAAAATGATTCCCCCGTTGTCTCAGAGAACTTTTGAAATTAATTATAATAAATTACATTTTTTGGTCGCACAGGCCAGCTGTAAGACTTTTAAGTCGTAATATATCTCAGTTCCTTCTCATTTTTGTTCCACCAAGCTCACGTTTTTCTCTGCACAAACATTTTTCTCATATAAACCTACAAACTATTTACTACTAAATTCATCCCTGAGTGTTATCTTCCTGTGTAAACATTGTTGCCATTCCTGTATCATGCACCTTCTGCAGGTTTTGCAAGTCCACAGACGGGTATGGCCGTGTCAGGCCAGAGCACCTTGCACAACGCCTTGCATATGTTCATGAACGGTTCCATGTCATCAGTACAGGGTTCAGCTAATGACCCAATATTCCTGCTACATCATGCTTTCATTGACAGGTATAGTAACACTTATCCGCCCATATTATTTGCAAAAGGTAAACTGCACACACTGGGTGTAATGCAGTGAGAAAGATAAAAGTAGCGAGACCTAGAGAAGATGTAAGGATGAAAAGTTGCATATCATGTAGAATCATGATATATATTCAATTTTTTCATGTAGGTTTTTCTTTCTGTCCCTTTTCTCTTCTTATTCACTTCTTCTCTTCATTAGTATCTATGAGCGCTGGCTCAGGAACCACCAGCCTCCACGAAACAGCTACCCACGCACCAATGCCCCTATTGGTCACAATGATGGCTATTATATGGTTCCCTTCCTGCCTCTTTATAGAAACGGAGATTATTTCCTGTCCAATAAGGCTCTTGGATATGAATATGCCTATCTGTTGGACCCAGGTCAGTGCATAACTGTAAACATATCTCCTAAATGGCCTTTTCTTTAAGCTTTACTGTCCTATCCTATCTGTCTCACCATAGGTCAGAGGTTTGTTCAAGAGTTCCTGAACCCCTACCTCCAGCAGGCACAACAGATCTGGCAGTGGCTCGTGGGTGCCGGGATTCTGGGAGCTCTGATTGCTGCAATCATCGCAGTAATCATTGTTTTTGCAAGACGGAAATGGAAGCGCAATCAGAGGAAGAAGAGAGCATCAAGCTACGGGGAGAGACAGCCATTACTGCATAGCAGCTCAGAGGAAGGATCATCTTCATATCAGACCACTCTGTAACACAGGTACTGCACAACCCTGTGATGGTTATGAAGCCAATTAAAAACAAGAATCTGATTATGTTTTTTAAAATATAGTCATGTACAGATGAGCCAGTGAAGCAACTTTTTAAAAAAAGGAAAATACAGTTCATCCAAACAAGAAAAAACATATTTACACCTCAGTGTCTTGCAGGTATCTACTATGGAATCAACAGAAAGGAAGTGGGAAGTGGTGATAGCACTGATAAATCACTGATATGTTAGCAATATAGCTGTCCGTGCAGACAGTTACAGGTTTTAAAAATAACTTTACATGGGTTTGCAGGATTTGTCTAATCTAATTAGGGTAGACAACAAGAAGCAACCTCCTTTGTATTAGCGTGATGGGGACAGGTGAACCAACCCTTTAAGATTTGAGACCATTTAAAAAGAGACTATGAGCAAACAGCAGGGAGCTGCCGCTAGGAGGATCACCTTAAAATGTTTTGCATTCAGTCGGCACACATTCGGAATAGAAAAATTATTTTGGGATTCCTTGAGGAAATAAGGCTCAAAGTAGTTTTTCTGATGTAGTTTTAACTTCCAGGGTTTTGTGAAATATGCAATAAATGTAAAAAATGTACATTAACCACTGTTGTGAGTTTAGTTTGAGTGGTTAAAAATATGATTTCAGAGAAAACAATGACTACATTTCTAATGTGCTAATGTGTGTATTTGAACTGATGCTAAAAGACAGCGTGCAGTTTTTCTTGCAATCCTCTCACAAGCAAATTAACTGTAGTTGTTACAGTGCTTACAAAGATGAATCACGAGTTTGTACATGCTTCATTAAAAATCCAACTTGATGCAAATTTGCTGCCTATTTTTTATGCAATAATGTTGATAATCACTTTTAAAAATAACTAGGAGATTGTGTATTTTACAGCATGGTGGCAGAAATCTGCATGTAATGCTGATTGACTGGGCTGTTCAGTTACTGCACTGCAGTGCGATGTTTGAGTGGTCATTACGACTGTAGTTTCAATTATAAATAAATGTAAAACTAAATCACTCAATGATTGAAAACAGTACATTTAATAAAGATGTAATAAATATAAACCATTTATTTCATACTTGTGCCAAAAAAGAAAGTTGATCTTAAAGATTTAGATAAATGTCGAAATTTCAAATTATAATTACAACGTTTACTCAGTTGATCAGAAAAAAATCAAGATGTTTATTCTTTGTAGAAACCTCCAGTCTCCAGTTTGTGGCATTCAAAAAAAAAATCAGAGGTTTTAAACATGACAAATACTAAAGTAAACCAGTAAATCATCATAACCTGAAATATGCTTCCGTTATATACCTGTGAGTAGACTCAGTAAAGATTGCCAAAATCCTGCAGAACCTTGACATGTCAAATTGTACATTTATTTTAAACAATATAAATAAAGTAAGCAACAAAAAAAAAGTAAAAAAAAGCTTGAGGTGTAGTGGTGTGTAAAGACTGCATCATCGTGTGCCCATTTTTAAACCACACTGCCTCAGACTCTGAGATAAGTGTTGTAATACTTTTTTCTGCCTCTTAGTTTTGTCAAATGTCACACTTCCCTCCGGGCTGTCTACAAATCCTTCCACAGTGAGAGAAACATACTGACCCGTAACATTCTGCGGGGACCTAAAATCCTTGCCCCCTTTTCTGAGCGTTTAAATCTAACATGCATGCTAAACATACACTGCTTGACAATTTTCTTCGACCATCGCCCCAGTGTAAATTTAGCCCACAGTTGCCCTAAATTAACAGTACTGGTAATTACTAAAATCATTTTTATGTTGCTGTAATAGTTGATTCACCAGTATGCACATGTTCTTTAATAGAAATACCTTTAATGCTAAAATATAATTATTGTTATTATCCATTCATTTTCAGGTTTACTGCTTTACAAAAGTATGAAAAAATAGTAAAGCACATTATTAATATTATTATTTGAGTACGATACCAAATTACACTTAATTACCCGAACAGAGAAATCAGTTTTAGTGGTTTAATGTCTAATAAATTTGTTAAGCACTGTATTTGAAGAATGTGATCATCATTTAGTCAGCGTTCATCGACAAATCCAGGGTAATTACAACTTGGTAATAAGCAAGAATTAAGAATGTGTGAGCAGTATATTTTAGATGCTGACAAAACAAATGTTGGGCCAGTTGATTCTGGATGTAGAAGATATCCATATATTTTGGATATTTAGAACTAGGTGGGGGCTTGGCTCTTAAGTCTCTTAATACTGTGATAAGATCACGGTGAGTCACACCTTTTTCCTCACACTCGACTCCAACATGAGAATGCAATTTTACTCCACAGAGGGGTGCAACAGGGCAGGGATGATACAGAAGCTTCGGGAGACTCCAAGCTTTTCTCACATGTTGATTGGGTCACAAACCAAAGTCGAAGCTTATTTAAAGCACCCAAAAGGCTGTTTCGATGTGCCAGACCTTTAGAAAACATGTACAGAGATTGAATATAAATAGTCTATCATTATTTAACTTTACAGTCAGTATTTATATCAAATGAAAATCCATCCAAGATTTTTTTAAGCAACCATGATTGTCCAAAGGTACTAAGAACTTTAATTTAACTAAAAACTTTTCCCATGATTGAATGAGAAGCCATCTACCCCAAAGTAGATGACTTCTACTGATATGCCCTGACAGTGTAGCACCAGCTCTAAAGTTTAATCAGCTGAACGACTCTTTGTTGAATTCGAATGTTGTTCCATTGTATTGAGGTGAGTTACACAGTCGGTGGAGAGTCCTGGAGATGCCCTTCGGTCCGCAGCAGAAAACACCAACACGTTTACTGAAACCACAGAGAAATCAATTTTAACAACAATGTTATACACACGTTTCTACAGCTACGAGACTCACTGGATAGTCCCACTGTACTCACTGTTTGTTGGATTTTCCAATTTCATCAAAGAGTAACTTCCACCTGGGCCGACCAATCTGCATCCTTGATGTGAGTGGGCGGTACTTCTCCTCAGACATGCTCTGCAAAAAAAGCATAAAAAACTAGGATGCTTTGAATTCACATTTGCATTATATGTTACATAAAGTTAATGCTATTACTACTACAGAAAAAAACATAACAAAGAAACATTTATACTGTTTATGAGAAACATTTTTTGTTTGAGACTTCTATCAGATAAAGTGTACATCTCTCTAAATCAAAAAAGTGAAAAAGTCTTTTTTTCTCCTGTTTTCTCCTAGAGGCTAAAAGAATGTGGTATCTAATTTAAGGGCCACCAGTGCTGGACATAGCTGTGTCAGTCTACTGTTAGTAGAGCAAAGGAAATTTAGTCACAAAAAGGTGAATGTAAATGAAATGGGAATCAACCAATAAACTGGCTGGTTTGGTGAACCTTAACACAGTTGGAAATTTGGAGCTTTTGGACATTTATTTTATTTTTATTGCAAAAAAGGGCAATTCAAATGCAATCTGCGTCCAGGACAGCAACAACCACAGTCCACAGTAATGTAAAGAGTAGTTTAACAAATTACTTTCTTGGCTAAGTAGTTAAATAATGTATCCTGTTATTTTTGAGAAAAGCAATGAATAATGTGCCAAACATTTTTGAGTAACCCCAAGGCTGATGGGAACACCCAGCGATGTTGTGTGATGCTAAACGGATAAAAAGACTTCGTCTCCCCGTCGGGGAATCGAACCCCGGTCTCCCGCGTGACAGGCGGGGATACTAACCACTATACTAACGAGGAGATAGCGTGGATTCGGCGTATGCCATACAAAAACAGAAGTCGGTCATTGTGACGTTATGCCTATTTGTAATGTATATTTATGTCAATAAGTCCATTGTATGTCCCGTAGCGGACACGGCTAGCTTCAGAATCGACGGCTAACTACTTCCTGTTATACGTCTTTGAAGCTCGCCGCTCGGGCCGCACGCTTAGTTTCTATACGGTAATGTAAATTATCGGTGGACAAGTCACCGAGGTCACAAAATTTAAAAAAATGAATGAAGTAGGTGCTCGGACCAGAGAGGACCCCAGAGGACTCGAGGCTCCGGACAGTTTAAAATAAGCAAGGGTCCGGTTGGGTCCGACTGACGTAAACTTCGTAATCAGACGTCCACCGCGAGAGTCGCACGAATACGTTCAAAACTCCTCAAAATGTTTTCGATAAACTAATATAACAGAATTATTTTTTTTCTATATTGGTTGGCTGTTACATCGCCTAAAAGAACAAAAGCGTTTGCTTTAATGGAACAGTCTGGAAAACATGCAACAGATACACTTTAAACTGTGCGCTGTAGCTTCTCTCTGTTTGTAAAGCACCGCCCTCTAGTGGGTGGAGTTCTTAAAATCTAACAAAAGATAAACCGAGAAGAGCAAGTGACAATGAAATACAATAAAATTACAAGATTAGCAAAGAGAAACACTGATATGTGTGTGTGTGTGTGTGTGTGTGTGTGTGTGTGTGTGTGTGTGTGTGTGTGTGCCACAATTACCTGCAAGCTGTCTGGTTGACTGATATACAGTTTCAGATTAAAGTAGTCCGGTCTGTTTTCGTTCCAGAGCTAAATGAAAAACATGGTTTGTAGTGTTGCTGATGTGTATTTGATTTCATTCATAAAGTACGATACAGGATATAAATGCAGCATTTATTTTCTAGATTTTTCTGAAATACAGAAGCAGAGGCGAGACTACAAACAGCCTCAAGACTGTGTGAAACCCAGCAAACAAAAAACAGAGGCTTTTTGCTCAAGTCTACAACTTCTGCTGTCTCACAGACACATACACCTCTGACCTTCGTCTGCCGAATGCCACAAACATTTAGAAAACTTGAATTATAGCTTGCCATTTAATTCCAGCATGATTCATATAACATGAAGGTTCTAACAGCCAGAGTTTGTCCTGACCTTGTGATGCAGAGCACACAGCAGCTCTGCGAACCAGTAAAACGACTGGAGTTCCTTGCAGACCCACACAAAATACAACCTCTGCAACCTGAAACCCATCCAGCCATCACTAGGTGTACAGCAGGAAGGAAGGAAGAAGTCCATTGATAAATGCCCAGTCTGTGCATAATTTATAAGCATATAATATATTTTTGTAAGAACTCACAGCAGCGCCCGCAGCACACAGGCGAACGGGGTGACTCCTATTCCGCCGGCAACACAAAGACTGACATCATAGTTGAATACCTCTTCTGACGGACCTCCAAATGGCCCATCAACATAAACTCTGAACATACAATGTGGACAAAAACAACAACAACACAAAGAAAACAAAAGATCGTTGGCTGAGAAGATACCAAGATAAATATACACATATGCAATTATATTTCTCCCTTGGGTCAAACACACATAAACATCCTGCATTTGAAATCCTAGTCTGGGTGCAGTTGTGTGTGTGTGTGTGTGTGTGTGTGTCTGTCTGTCTGTCTGTCTGTCTGTCTGTCTGTCTGTGCTCTGGTGTGTGTGAACTGACAAATAGACAGCAATCCCCCAAATACATAAATATCTCCACAACAGCTGCTCGCTCTCTTGTGTGATCAAGAATACACACACAAAAAATTAGACACAAACTTAACTCAATGTAACACAGAATACTGAGAAGATATTACACATGAAACTACGTAAAAGATAAATAACATGAGGGCCATCCATATGAGGCGTGGTTTGTGAGGTTTGCCATTACTGTCACATAATCATGAATACAGGAATCTGTAACACTTCTGAAATATTTATATTCATGGTCAAAATATATTCCATTATTTTTTTTAAAATGAAATTTGTTCCAACACAGGAGACCAAGGGGGTTTGGGCCTTTGATGGTTTGTTTAACTCATCTGACTGTCTATCAAACACAGAGCAGGAAGAGCACTGAGTCAGAGGTCAAAAGGTTGAAACCTTCAGCCATTCTGGGATTCTGAGCCTTCATGAGAAATCAAGTCAGCCACATTATTTAAGCAGACACACACAGAAACGTACTTGGGGTATCTCCTCTTTTGGGCCATGGGAAGGATCTCCATGTCTATCCTTGGCTCAGGAAGCAGCAGCTGTGTGAATCGTTCTGAGGACAGAGGAGAGGAGATCGTTTCAGGCATGGTGTGATTTGTGAAAAAACCAGAGGGATCTCCTAATGATCACATATACTCTCAAGCCTATTAGAATATTTAGATACATAATGCTTCTGTCAATGTAACTTCCATCTATTCATTTTCTACTGCTTATCTGGGTCAAAGTTGCAGGGGCATGAGTCTGAGCAGAGAATCCCAGACTTGCATCACCTCAGCCTCCTGCAGCTCATCCAGGGTGACACAGAATTGTTTCCACGCCAGCTGTGAGATGTAATCTCTCCAGCGAGTCCTGGTTCTGCCCCAGGGGTCTCCTTTCACTAGGACATACTACAAATACCTCACCTGGGAGGCGTCCAGGAAGCATCCTAGTCAGATCCCTCAACTAACTCAGCAGACTCTTTTCGATGTGCAGGAGCAGCAGCTCTATTCTGACGCCCTCTAAATTGTCCGACCTCCTCATCCTGTCCCTTCGAGTCCCTTGAAACCCTTATATTGATGATATGATTATTATTCCTTGTAATGCACTAATATCCTTATTCTTTCTCCGATTTATTCAAAAACTGAGAAAAAGAAGGCAGAAATGGACAAGAGGAATCAATGGTTGCAATAGTTGTTAGTTTAAGTTGCAGGCTGCGTCAAGGTGACGTGTTCTTACATTTCCAAGGAGTTGCACGTCAGATTAGGTTGCAGGTAGGGTTATAGGGTTTTAGAAGTGTTTGCAGTTACAAAGTAGCTACGGCATGAATTTCCTACTGAAGCATAAATTCCCAGTAAGAGTTCATAAATTTTTGAAAATTAATTGGCCTGTAACACATTTCCAGCATCATAGGCTACAGGTCCTAACTCATGAATGTCAGTACTGATCTTTCCACTCAAAAACACACTTTATAGCTGCAGGATGTGGCAGTCAGCAGTCCTGGTGCAAAGCTGCAATTCAACAAATTAAAAAAATATGCACATCTCACCTTTGTGGGGAATTCTCAAGTGAACAATCAGACAAGCATATATTTCTAGAAATTATTTATGAGTCTGCTGTTGCTCTGAATATAGTTCATTTGTCTTTTATTTAGTTAGTTGTAATTTTTACTCTGAATGAATGGTGCTGATTGGCCTACTGGAATGCTGAAAAGTGACAGGCAGTGTCATCTGTCACTGATCATAAGTACTGAAAATGAAAATACATTTCTGATTTTGTTCTTGTTCCCATTATAGACCGTTTTCAGATGTTGACACACACATACCCGGGGAGGTTAAAAATCGAATTACTCATGTACTCCATGTCAGGACTAATGAGCTGCAGTACTCATTGCATCACGTTAGTGTTTATCCTCGGCGTGCCTAAATTTCAGAAACAACTAATGACTGCAACGTAACCTCACATATGCCACATATCAGTACAAAGCCCCATCAGTCACCCTTTTATGATCTTAAATATAACCAGAAAAAAATGCAGAGTTGGAGGATACAAGATAAACAAACAAAAATACGCTGATGCGGGACAAAAAGGCTGAGGGAGAAGCTTGTGCTCAAAAGATCAAAATGCTTAGAAAAACCTTATATGGAGCTGCTTCAAAATAAATCTAGCAACAGTATCTATATGTGATATATGTCCCAACACTGGTCATGAGCAATGCAACTAAAAGTACAGATATCGTTACCATGCAGAGATGTAGGCCCTTTCAGTACATCATTTCTGTCCTTCTCATTTCATCCTGTCATCCAGGATGATTAACTTCCCTTGGTGTGTATTAGGGTGTGTACCAAAGCAAGTGGAAAGGACAGTAAGTGTTTTAGCCAGAACTTCCACTAAAAGATATTTCCTTAAAGTTGGCTGCATGGTAACCAGTCCCTTTTCCTGAACAGACTGCACATACTGTGTCCAAATGACATCAAGTCCTCGTTCTGGTTTTATTAGTTAATGGAGTTCAAGAATGGTAAAAACTGCATTCTTGCCATTTTTAACATTCTTGAACTCCATTAACTAATGTGTCATCTAGGAAGATGATGAACCTGTGGGAACAATCTTGGCCTTGAGGTAAAGAAGGAGTCTTGCACACACTCACTCACACACACAAGGAGAAAAAAACAGGGGATGATTACACACATCAGAATGCAGCTCTTCAGAAATGTGTCCTCAGCAGAGAGAACAAAACAAAACAGCTTCCATCCTGTCAGCTTTGATAGGGAATAGAAACTGTGTGTCACTCTTTTCTCTGTGTGTGTGTGTGTGTATGTGTGAGCCCACCAGTCCAGTCTCCCACAACTCGCAGATGGATGCCCAAAGTTTCCTTGTTCTCTGTGGGACACTGTGAGGAGTTAAAGGGCTGACAGTTACTCAAAATACAAACACACACGTTAACACACAGAGACACGTGCAGCTAACACAAGAAAAACTGGCATACACACAAACACATGGGTCAGCACATATACAATACATAGCTATAGCTCTTTTCACTAAATTTAACAATCTACACACACACACACACATTGATGGACACACACACGCACGGCCTTCCTGTTGGCAGACAGTGTTACTAGCCTCAGGGGTCTGTCTGCTCTCTGTCAGAGTGATTCTCTACCCTCCTCCTCAAAGCTCTATAACACACCAGGCATAGGCATGCACAGTTATTGTGCTCCTTTGTGGGAATCAGTGGGTTTTGTATGTGGCTGCGTGTGTGTGTGTGTGTGTGTTTGTGTGTAAATGATTCCATCCCTTCCTGCTGTGCGAGCATACAGGGATTTCTTTATCTTCTCCTACTGTATCATGGAATCTGAACTAATCCCGTAAGCATCAATACACAGCGTGAAACACAATATTACTGCACAGCCCAGGTGTCAGTCAAGTGCCAGTCATCAGCAGAGGGTGTGTTGAGTATCTACTAATAAACATCTGCATTCACATGTGTATACAGAATATATGTGTGCTTGCACTGTGTCACGACAGAGGAATGCGTTAAAGCGGGCTGCAGTAGGTCTTACCATTGTGAGCGTGAAGGGATGGTTCTCAAATGAGGAGACACCTGGGCAGTTAAGAAGAATATGCTGAGAAAAAAGAGGAGGACGGGAAGTCGCAGAGAGCCAGCAGGATGTAAAAGAAGGAGGACGGGGGGATTAGAGAGGGGGTATGTCGAGAGAAAGAAATCATCAGATGAATCAAACGAGTGGAATTTCCCTTCTCTCCAAAAAGCAGCAGATATTTGACCAACTCACCTGTCCAGGTCGAGCTTTGAAGTTCTTTTTCAGCATGCGCAACTCCACGACATCACAAGGGTGCCTGATGACTGTCACTATGGTAACAGGGTCACGGCTCTGGATGTAGCGGTAGAAACGCTCCACACAGTAGAGACAGAGAGGACCAGACACCCACAGCCACGTCTACAGAAACAACACAGCACAAACCAGGCATATGGGATAGATAATGAAAGCAGTTTCACAAAGACAGCTTTATGTCATGTGTGTTGCTCTCCTGAGTTTATTTTTTTTGCGATGTCACTATGTTACAAGATCTCAGCAGTTACTCTGGTGTGACCCCAACACTGTCACATAAAAGGAAAGATCTGAAAAATCAATGACTTAATAGCTCATGTGGCTCATGATCCATCACAGTTCCTGGTTACTGAAACGAGTGGACTACAGAAAGAAAAAGTTTTGTTGGTTCCAACTTTGTTTGGTCTTTTTGTAGATAATGGCTCCCACTGTGGTTCTCTGGACTCTCAAAATCTTAGAAATTGCTTTGTAATTCTTTCCAGACTGAAAGATATCAGTGACTTTGCTGTTTATCTTGAGATTCTTAAGATCATGACATGATGTGTCATTTTTTAAAATCTTTCACTTTACTTCACTTTGTCAGACAGGCTGTATTTAAGTGATTTCTTGATTCAACAGGTCTGGGAGCTATCAGGCTTGAGTGAGGCTAGCTTTCCAGAAACTCTGCTTTATCGCAGTTAATTCACGATTTAACAAGCAGAGAGTGATTTCATTTATTTTGCCCAGTCAGTTAAGTCTTTATTTAAAAAGTGCATTTTGTATTTACTCCCACAAAGGGGGCAAATACTTTCGCGCAGCACTGTAAGCAAACCAATGACTGCTGCCGCTGTTCTGGTGGTATCAGTATTTGAAAAGTGGCTTGAATCATGAGGCTTGGCGACTGGAATCTTTGCATAATAAAGGCCATTCAAACTACAGCAGCCGAATTTTCCCTCGGGAATGTTAGTACAGAAATGTGTACCAGGTATTTTCTATCAAAGCTTTGTAATTCCATCAGTCTGCTCCCCATCACAATAACCCGAGGAGTCTGAATCAAATCCAGCTGAAAAGAGAGAGTACGCTCACAAGAATAAATACTAAATCGACTGATATCACAGTGTGAGGTTTTTCTCTTCCTTTCTGTTGGCCGTTACCTGTAACAGACTAATTGCTCGCAGCTTCAGTAAAGCCCTGGGAGCACAACTGTACTTAAGGGGGGATTTATGGAACCAGCTCGTTGCTTAACGACCAAGTGCAAACACATCATCACACACGCAGGAGGAAACACACACAAAAACAGGCCTTGATGTAGAGAAAGGATGCAGCCCCTTCCTAGCAGTATTACACCCCTGCTCAATGGGACCAGCTCCTACCAACACTTCCCAAATACCCAGCATTCATCCAAAAGCCCCAACCACAAACCCTAAAACACTGACGAAGACTTAAACAAACATTTCCTTCAACTCAAACCAAAACACAAACACATGTAAATATGCTCATAACACACATGCCTGGACCACTCACACACACACACACACACACACACACACACACACACACACACACACACACACACACACACTCTGACCTGGGGATAATGTGGCTGGAAGCGAGCGTCCTCGTTGCATCGCCTCTCCTCTTCTTCACTCGTGTCCAGTTCATCTCCCTGCTGCTCGGTGCTGCTCTGGTTGGCTCTGAAGCAACCAGGGGGGTGTGCCTCTATGTTGGTCTGATACTTTAGAGCTCCACTGATGAAAACAACATAATGTTTTCATCAGTCACACTTTAGCACATTTACTCATCACTCTTTTACGACTACTCAGGCAAAATAGATTTAAAATGAAAACTAGGGGCTGACAGTTCAACCACACAGAAGAACAAACAGGCGCGAACAAGCACTTGGCTGAATGGGATGACTAGTACCTGTATTTGAATTTCACCTGAAAGACTTTCAGTTCCTTGGAAAAAGAAATGACTCTGTGTGTTGCATAAGTGTAGAGGGGAAACCCAAACACCCACATGCACTGTTAGTGCTACCTACCCAACCATGTGTATCATCAGGATGACGTAGAAAACAATGAAGAGGTTGTGTGTGTACCAGAAGATCTCATAGTTGGACATGCTGTAATAAATTACAAGACGATCAGAGTTTACTAAGGACATGATGTACAGACTCCCAGCTCAGAGCCTGAGTGAGGAGAACATCAAAGATCAGTAAAGAGGTCGTTACACAGAACAACCCCCCATAAACACTGCAGACAACAACCAAGCTCTGTATTCTCCCTTTTCGAATGCAGCTCTTTTTAAATGGTAACTAAGATATACACAACGTGGCTAAGATATCCTGTTACACCCAACAATGTCATACGATTCTTCTGGTTCTGTACTAACCAAAACATAGCTTAATCTGTCAATCATTCTCCAGAAACAACAACTAAACACAGCATAAATCTCTTTTAAGAACTTAAAAGAGAAACTATTAGAGCAACGTATCGCTCTCTGGCATGCAGTACAAAGCTCTGTTGTTTCTCTGAGTTAACTGTACTTGATCACGAAGTGGAATGATGCTAGAAGAGATTACTCAAGCTATCCCAATCTATCATTCCTGGGAAAGTGGAAGGAATCTTTGGAGAGGAAAGTTCCATTTCAAAAAATAAATACATAAAATTATTGCATCTTGGAATTCATTTCATGCATATTCTCACTTGAAATAAATTAAACACTGTGGCCCGTGACTTTTTCTTTTTTTTACATTAAGCTGTAAAAGTGGGCTTCTCTTCAAAGTCGTTAGATGAGATCATAGAGCACACATTTTCTCCTCCATGGGCATCGTAACGCAAAGCTTCTCACAACTCAACACTTTCTAATGTTAAAGGCAACAGGGAGCAGACATGAAGGTACTGCAATCCGTAAAACATAAATAACCTTGGAGACTTTAAAGTAAGTTCATATCCGTGGATCACTGACTCATTAAGCAGGCATTCTTCTGCTGTGCAGCCGCCATCATCCCACCACTCCAGCCACTTAGCCAAATTCTTATCTAAAGCCTTAAGTGGTCTGGAAAAGCCTCTTATCCCCTGTTCAATTACCGAGGAAATCAGGGAGACCGTTCGGAAGACTAATACACGTATAGTGAGTGACCCACTATGACCTGAATAAGGACAGAGCTGTGATTTTCTCTCCCACAACCTTCTGTTATTGTGCCTCCTCATGGTCTCCAGCTTACATTTCACTTTGACTAACACAAAATGAGTCATGAGCTCAGACAGAAAGAGAAAAGCGAAGAAACACAACACAGAGATACTGATGTCTCGCCTTCTGTCTGACAGACAGACATAAATACAAATCATGTTTGTATCGAGGAACGGAGACGTGGAGCCGGGCTCCAATTCATCCCAATTACAGTTGCTCATCAAGTCTATGAGGGTTCTTTCCTCGCTTCTATTAATACAAAGACTATGATGACTATTATAATGGTGGTCTGATTTAGCCTACCGTACACAGTAGGAGGAGGATATGAACATCAGGAAGAGGATGAGGACCAGCAGCACACCAGTGACTCCTGGGACTAAAGACAATAACTCAGTTACAGAATGGAGACAAACCCAACAAAGTACTTAGGGGTCACAAACATACATATAAAAATACACATAAGGGAATTGTCTGCTCACACGTTTAAAGCAATATTTGCCATTTAATTTAATATAAAAACTGAATTTCAAAAACACAACATGACTTCCTATTCTTTCTAAAGCCACTAATCTGTACCATAGTGCATGACAAAGAGTAGTCCTTACTTGTGGTCAGAATAATCAGCATGGGGTCCTAGGAAAGAAAGCAGAAAATAAGAATAGTGTTCACTCTTCTGCATCTGTTTCTGTGAGGAACAATGAAGAGTTTTTGATCTCACAGAGGAAGCCAAGTCTGTGCTTTGGAGAGAAAACTGTCTGCAGGCTTCTTTCCAACACACCACTTTAGCTGGTGACTTTCTAGAATGTTCTTGAAGGTGAGCTAATCAGCAGACAAAATCTCCAGACGACTAGCTTTGGCTAAAAGTGTGGACATATTTGGATATTTCCCTCACTTGCTCAAACAGGTTGATGCTTTCAGATTTAGAGATTGGTGTGCTTCACAATGAATGCTTCTCTGATTATGTAACAGTAGCTTAAGCTTTGATATAAAAGACAGTTAATCATCTGGCAATCCAGCAATCATGTTTTCTTTTAGTGGATGTTTTACATTGTGAATGACCAGGTGTGCAGGACTGTTTTGCTCATGTGCTCCAGATGTGGTCAGACAACAGGTTTCAAGCATGTCTTGAAACTGGAAGCACAGGGTTTGCGGTGGGACGTGTCACTGTGATGGTGAGTTCAGGGGGGTGTGCTTGAGTCTCACCTCTCCTCTGTAGCGAGCCAAATTGAGAGCCGGAAAGTCATCTGAGTATCTCACACTGAATCTGACAACATTAACCAGGTGGGCAGAAACGTGCATAACTAGAGGAGAAACAAAACGTTACACTGTGCTGATTTAAAACACATTTAGTGCGCACATACAAGACTTCAAACAGACACGCTCTCACTTAATTATACATGTTCAAATGAACTGCCGTCAGAAACTCATACAAACATTTCTTTGTCTATTCAGCAAAAACTCAGCAAAACAACCTCCCCACTTACTAGCTGGCACACACACACACACACACACACACACAGGACACACACTCCTAGCTGACATCATGGCCAAACCACGCAGTTGTTCAACAGCTGATGGAATTAGAGGGTGTGATCACGAGACACAAGGGTCCTATTTTCCCTACTCACATCCTTCGTCACTCCCACTGCCTCCTCTATTGCTCTCTTTTCTTTCCTCCTCCTCTCCATCTGTCTCTCCCGCTGCCTCCCTTTGTAGTCATTTGTTGTCTCTGAGTTTTGTTTTTCAGCACATGAGAACTTTGCCCCGGGGTTGGGGGCGGGGGGACGCATATGCATAGGGAACTGCTGAGTAATGTTTAATGAGTTGAGAGGTGAGTGATGATGAAGATAAAAGAAGAACTTAAGTTTACAGGCAAAGAACAGATGCCAGCATTTGAAGTTTTTTTTTTTTAATTTTTTTAATTTCTGTCATTCTGCTGCCAAAATCTCAGCCGATCAACCCAGGCTGGAATATCCGTGAAACCACAGAATGGAAGATTTTAACCGACGTTCCCAGTCCCCAGATAATGGATTGCTTCTTTCTGACCATTTTGGTTTTAAGTAAAATGTCACTCCAACTGTTATATGGGCCGTGATAAAATGTGCTCTGAAGAAAATACAGGCATTCTGTTTCTATTTAATGCAAGTTAGCATGCTGATGTATGAATGTAAGCTGGTGAACATCAGCCTTTCTCTTCCATGGAGATGAACCTGCTTAATAAGCAATCAAGTAACGCAGTTTGATTGGTTAAACACTCTCAGCTGATGAATGAATGGCCTTATTTATCACTTTATCAGTAATCAGTAATGCATAATTTTGACAATCATCGTCTGGCCAGCTCGTCTCCGCAACCACCATTAATCACATTAATTAGTCAGATATTTAGAGCGAGGCAGGACCTTTTTACAATGCCCGAATCTCTGCTGCAGGAAAGCTCACAGCATGTGGCTTACCACTAACTTTACCTGCGGTTCAGCTTTTTGTGACACATGCAAGTAACTATAAGAAACAGCAATGCCGGTCAGGCTTCCCAGAAACATATGAATGAATAAGAGGAAGACCCCTGCAAAGAAGAGAGCCACTGGACCCACGGCTGCTTGAGGCTCCCATGATGTCATAGGAGACCCATAAGAATAACATACACACAGGACACGTAGACAGTAAAAAGAAACACAAACAGCAAGAAGAGCATCACAGCTGGTTCAGCAGAAATGCTGAGCTAGCATGGATTCATGTGTACACATTCAGCACACAGACTAACACAGACAGGCACACAGTGATACATGAATGAATATGAGGCAGGGTGACGAGTGACAGCTTTTACCAGAAAAGATGCAGATGGCAACGCCACACGCCACATGAAAGGTCTTGGACTTGTCCAGCAGTCTGCGTGTCTTTCTGCTTGATATCTGCATCAGTGTGTGTGTCACACAGACAATAGTATTATTCACGTGGCTGGGATTCAATGAAAACACCAACTAATCCTCTTCCTTCTACCCTAATCAAGACTGCAATCCTTTTATGTTTCTATATTCATATTTGCCTCTGTATTTTTTAGCAGTTCTTTTACAATATATGAGTCGCTTTTACAGAATAAGCCCCACAACCTGTTTTCACTGATACAACCAAACCCACTTGGAAGTTCTTCTTCCCGTCCCTAAAAACTCCAATGATCCATCCGAGCTGTAGTATTTCTTACCATCCGTGTTCCTCGTACAAAGGTCACCAGAGAGCGGCACATGGGCAAAAGCACCAAGCTGCAGTTCAGGTTTAGCACAGTTGCAGATGCCCTGCTGATGCACAATCCTAGCTGGGAAAGACACACACACACACAGACACACACACACACATACATTGTTAGGCAAGTTGCCAACACTAGGCCTCATTTGGTGGGTGTAAAGTGGCCTGGTGGATTAAGGTGCACATTTTTGATTATTCCCATTCAGATATCAGCTATTCAATCATGGCCAATTGAATAGCTCGTAGTGCTAGATAAAACTACCTTTGTCTTTCTCAGAATAGAGAGCTAAGGACCCCTTTAGGAGTCTGTTAGTCTTTAAATGGAAGACATTCATTTATTTTGAAAGTCATCCAGTTTTTGGCTTTAAAAAGAGATTTAAAAAGACTGGAAAACACTGTTTATTCTCTAAGTATACACTCAAAGACTCTTCTGACTACACCACTGTTTTGCCACCACTTGCAAGTTTTACAGTCTGTCATCCTTTCAGTACAGAGCAGGTTATGTAGAGGCCCCTAACAAGTTGATGACAAGTGGACAGTTTACCTGAAGCGACACAGGGGGGACGTCTGCTGTGTAATGTGGTTTTACAAATCTTAATCTTAGAGCTCGACAATCGAAGCTGTTTTCAAGCTTAAAAGCCGGACGTCCTTTGGCATCTTGTAAACACAGCACATTTAAACACTTTCTTGGCAGCCTGAGCGTGCGCTGCAGGTGCCGTCTCTTCTGATTATCCCCAAGAAACTGAAATGACTGGTGTGAGAGATGAAGGTAAGCACAGATCAAAGACGGAGAGCGCGTCTGAAACTGGAGTCCAGCCTTTGAAGGGATGGGGGATTTAAATAGCGGTAAAGATTTGTGATGGCTGTAAGAGATGCAACATAATATAGGAAGTGCGCTTAAAACAATGTGATTCCTTAAGGCGGCAGCAGCTTCTGGTCAGTCACCAGTTTCAAGTGATTAGCTGTCACAGTGTGCTGTACAACAGATGCTGAAATATAAGAATGTGGTGAAACAACTGGTCAAGAGTTAAAATCTACATATAGCAGATGATGGGGGAAGACCAGCATGCTTATAAATCAGACACCTACACCTTTGAAAGACTTCCCACACACACACGTTCACTCAGCATACCTTACTAAGAACAGCTGACGCCAAAACCAAGCAGGAGGTCTGATATCCTCCCTGCTTTCTGTACATCCCCAAAACCCGATTTACACAGGTGAAGGAGAAAAGTTGGATATATGAAGTTTGAGCTGGATTCAGTTTGCCTTCGAAATACATCTCCGTCTTGCATGTACACACGTACACGTGCAGACACACACATAAGCTTAAGCCCTCTGGTAAGGCATTCATTCAAGCCAGCAGCGTGCCCACACTTGCCCCTCTCTCCCCTTTGCTATCCACTGTACACGCAGTGCAATAGCTCGCACATGCTGCTCGCTGCCACATCTAATTTTATCACTTCCAGCTTTACCTTTGTTTTTTTCATCTGCTGGCTTTTCATACTAGCTTTAACAACTTCATTTACAAATACTCGTACTGTATTATATGTGCTAAACTTTGTTCTTGGCACATTTCAGTTATCAGTTTGGAGTTTGTTCAGCACAATTTGATATATTTTTAAACACAGAATCCAGGTGAGTGCTTTTGTTTTTGCTATATTTGCATAAAAAATGTGATTTTTGGGAGAAAATCACAGATCTGGTGCAGAAGTAATGACTGCAATTATTATTTCCAAAGACAAGGAACTTTTTCACTCACACAAGCATGCATCGAGAGTCACACACCCACGCCCACAGAGACACCATTGAGACCTTGTGACAAAAATTACACCACATGAGCGAGCAGGCATTAAAATCTAAACCTGATTCTATGTGTGTGTGACTGGTTGACCCAGCTCATGTCCCTGCTGCCTGGTTCTGGAGGTCACAATAACAAGCCAATACACGTGGTGCTTTTATCTCTTCCTTAACAACAATAAGAATCAAATTTTTCGCAGAAAATAGTGTAAAAGTCACACACACAACCTTGTTTAGTTGTGGAATTATGAAGAGCACTGTAGGTCTACTGAATAAAGCTACTGTCAGCGGTTCCCTTACTCACAAGAACCAGGGATTTTTCACTTATCAGCCAAAATATGTGAATCACTACATCATGGAGCTACACTTTGTAGGCCTTATGAAGGTACATGATTTATAACTAATCTCAAATGATATGGTGGAAATGACAGGGCAGAGGAAAAAGCGTGATTTCAGAAGACGAAAGTCACTTATACGTTTCTCACAGCTGGTAAAAACACAGCTGCTACTTATATCATTAAGAGTGACCTTGTTATTTTCAGTTTTCTTTTGTGAATGTTAGCTGGCATCAACAATATCATGACCCTCAGGGTCACTGATGAGTTTTTCCTGTCTCACATGACAAGATGTACAAAAATAAAAATCTTGAAAAATCTGTTTATGTCTAATCAAACATATGAAGCTAAGAAAGGGTTTGATGTAAGGGCTCAGTAAAGGGTCCGTTTCCTTCTTTAAGCTTGGTTCAAAACAACACATCTAGAAAGTGCATGTAAATGTATCAGGTCTCACCCCCAGCATCTTGTAGAGGTAGTGGTATTGCTGTCCAGTGAAGTAGAGCAGGAAGGTGCTGATGAACAGCCAGGTGTTAACTCCCAGCCACAGAATCTACCCCCACACACACGCAGAGAGACACACACACACACGGAACACATCATCACAAACAGCACAAGAAATTGCCTGTAAACGTCTCGTGCACATCTGTATCTGAGTTCAGGCCACAGCTGCCCTACAATAGCCAAGCAGACTGCATGGATACAACATGTACTAAACACAGTAACTGAGCAGCAACAGATTCATTTGAGCGTTCTTGGAGAATTGTGTAAGTTAAAGATAAATAACAGATATATTAACGAGTCAGTTAACAGATTTAAGTGGAGATGGGTGGTTTTCAAATGTCAGACAAAAACTTTCCCCACCAGGACGAAGTACTTCCCTCCTTCGTTGGCCACCCAGCTCCGCGCCGACACAACCATGATGCCTTCAGGGGCTCAGCAGCTGCCCAAACTTTTCACCAAAGCTCCGGTGCGGTCAAGATCTCAGAGACTCGTCCTCCCTGCAGCTCTGCCTCAGTCTGTATGCCAGACTGCAGTGTCCACAGAGCAGCCGGTGCCTGCTCAGTCCAACCTCCCAGGAACTCCTCCGTTCACAGTGCATTTTCACTTTTTAGCCACCACAGCTCTTTCTCTCTCTGCCCCTCTCACCAGTCCCCCCCATGAACGACACGCAAGGACATTAAGACAGCAGCTTCCCTAAAACATCGTGAATTTATAAAAATACACAGGACGTGCTCATTGAAACCACAAACACACTTGGGGGGAACAATAAACTACGATTAATCGCACCTTGCTGCGTTTTTCTGGCACTAGAGGGCGCTATAGACAAGCGTATCCCCGTGAAGTCTCCCATCTTTGACTCTTATAAGGTACTTTTAAAAAATTATACTTACACTTTTAATCACACATTTTAATTGCTGTTTTTTAATTACAAAGAGTTGCAAAGTTGAAGTTTATTTGAAGCCGGAGTGTCACACTCTTTCTTTTGTCTGATCTGAAGTGGGGTTGGTAGGTCGATAATCAAAGGAGCTTGCAAAGAAAAGCGTCTGGACTTCTTTAAGTTGCTTGAAGACGTTTCACCTCTCATCCGAGAAGCTTCTTCAGTTCTAAGGTCAAAGGTCAAAGAACTGAAGAAGCTTCTCGGATGAGAGGTGAAACGTCTTCAAGCAACTTAAAGAAGTCCAGACGCTTTTCTTTGCAAGCTCCTTTGACTACGATGACCTGGATGACTGAGAACCTTCACAGACACGTAGGTCGATAATAACTTGCCTGACTTTAAAGGACAATTATTTTATTTTAAAAAATTCCATTTAACTAAACCAAACACTTTAAAGTACAGACGAACAGTCTGGAAAAAAAATACACTGACAATTTTTTGAAGTAAACAACTAATGTGTTGTAGTCTTTATGACAATTTTAGCAGGCATGACGTTAACAATGCAATTAATTGAAAAATATGGTAAATGGACTGGTTCTTATATAGCGCTTTTCCACTCTTCTGAGCACTCAAAGCGCTTTACACAACTTGTGCATTCACCCATTCACAACTGACATTCACACTCCGATGAATGCATCGGAGAGCAATTTCGGGTTAGTATCTTGCCCAAGGATATTTGGCATGCAGACTAGGGGAAGCCGGGAATTGAACCACCAACCTTCCAACCAGTAGATGACCTGCTCTACCACCTGAGCTACAGTCACCCAAATAGTTATAGATTTTACGCTTTAGCACACACAAAGAGCCATGTAGTGGAACTATAATAATAACTTTTATATTACCAAGAAATTATTAACACTGACTTATTAACGTATTAACTTATTAATGTGCTGTTTATGCAATAAGAAACCACTGAGATGAAGCTACTTCCGGCTGCTCCCTCTTCTTCACGAGGGGTAACAGGGGGTAGCTCTGCATGTTTGATTTGGCACTGGATGGCCTTCCTGATCCAACACCAAAGGACAGTTGACCACAGAGAAATTATTGCTAAAATTATAACTGTATAATCACTGTGAGAGATATTAGATGTTTGATTTGAATTTTTGCTAACAAACTAAGAATTGCTGTTTGGGGAGATGCATGTGAGAGTCCATGTTATTGTGATTATGACCTTTAGATCTCTGCATGGACAAACACCAGCATACATCAGAGAACATTTACACCCATAGGTCCCCAGAGGTCTCTGAGGTCATGTGATCAGGTCCTTGTGTATCATCCAAGGCTGAAAACTAAAGCAGACAGTGCTTTTGCAACAGTTGCTCCAAGACTCTGAAACTCCTTCTGAGCTTGGGGATCTTTGGGTTTGATGAACGCTTTCAAAAACAGATAAAAACTCATTTTTTTTAGACTTTTTGTTTTTCAGTTTTTCAGCATTTTGTTGTGAAGCCCTTTGTGATGTTTTTCTTGAAATGTGTTATACAAATAAAACTTTCTTACTTACAGTTTATTAATTATACCTGAACAACAAGTTAAATAAATAAAAAAAAATCAACATCTAAATGCCGATAATTAAATTTGATTCCCAGATAAACAGCTTGTTGAGGAGTCACTGTTGTGGTTTGTGAACTCCTCACATTCCTGAGGGCAGAGAGCCTCCTCCCCACTTCACGCTTCAGCCGACTGCATGAAAGAGCTATCCTATACACCACACAGCTGTTCACAGAGCCAGGAGGGGTCAAGCAGAGCAGAGCATGCAAGTCTTTGCTGTGGGAAAACATGCATGACTATCAATAGCAACAGACAGTGGTCTAATAGGAAATCATGAAATTTTAGCTGATATGGATCTTAAAGTAAATAAACTTGTGCTTAATAACCTGCTTCCCTCTGTAGGAGCTCGGCTCACATTTCAGCAATGTGTAGAAAAGGGATTAAAGCTATCATACCTTTGATTGTGTGACAGAAATGGGTTTCACTAACCTGATTTGTTAGATCCCTCCTTTCTAAATAAAAGCCTCTGTAGCTGGTGAAATGTGCATTTTATTTCTTTTATTTGAGATTAATTACATTTTTATTATTAAAAAGGCCAATATCAGACATTTCCAGGTTTGGTACTTTGATGGAGGTTATGAGAGAGTTCAGAAAGAGCATGCTGGGCTAAAGTTTGTTCAGCTGGATCAGTGTCTGCTGACTAGAAGTGTTCAGTGCCCTACAAATTTCCCCCATGACCGAAAGTGATTTAGTATCTGCTATTCCATTTTCACTCAGCCAACCTCTGCTTTTTTTCTCCACTAGTGTCATTAACCCCCACCCCCCACTAGGAAAACAGTATCCAGAGTGGCTATCTTGTTTTATACTGAGTAATAACTGAGTCAGCACTGGAACAGCCAAGGTGCACGGCACAGCAATCAGCTCACAGGCAAAGCCAAGCATTAATGACTAGTTTCTTCTTTGCATTCCTGTCCAAGTTTTCACTCACCGCCTCTTTCAGTCAGCCACCACACTCCCTCCCTCTCTGTGTATCACACTCCACCTCACTCTGCCATTCCCCCGCTGTGCACTTCTCAAACAAATTACTCTCTATCGCTATCTCTGCAAGCGTGCCCTGTGGAGTCAGTTGTGTCCGTGTGTGGAAAAGTTGGAGCCGTGCCGTTTTAAAATGAGGAAAGAGAGCAGGTGGATTCGGTGGATCAAGTGGATTGTGATTGTGACAGTTTTGTTCGTGCTGGGCTTCTGCATAGGTAAGCTCGTAAAGCCAACCCTAGCTTTATCTGTATACTGATTGATATTGCCTGCGTGCTTTTCTGTTCCTTTTTAATGAAGTCTCTAATGCTATTGGGGGAACAACAGCATAGCTGTCCTGGTATTAATGAAGAAACCAGAGAGAGTTAATTAAATGACTTAAATAAATACACTGCTTAAGGAGATAAAGCTTTTTTTTGTTTTGTTTTTGTGAATTTGTCTAAAATGATTAATGTGAACTGTTAAAGTACTTAGTGCCCTTCGTGATGGCACAGTTTGAAGAGCTTGAGTGTCACCATACTGACAGATTTCACGTCTTTGTGCTCACAGCAGGTTAACACTCACTCCATAAACCCAACGAACCTTACAATATAACATTGGCAACCTTTTGTCAAGCACCAATACAACCAGTATAGTCCATCTATAGCCTTCTATTTCCTCTTTAAACTAACAATTTTAAACACATAACAGTGTGTGTGGTAACAATTCGCTTCTTAAGAGAAGTGATGCCGTTACAACTCACTCAATGCTTGTTTGTGCTCTATTTGTCTATGTGTAGGCTGGTTTGCAAAGCCTTCAAACACACAAAACCACACGGATTCCAGCCATTACCTGAAGGATTTTTTGGAGGAAATGAAGGCAGATAAGATCAGAGAACATCTCAGGTAAAAAGTGATCACCAGTATACTAAATCTGTTGTGTAAATCTGTTTTGCAGTGGTCTCTGTTGACTTTTTGACCCCCTCTGCTCCAATGTTTGTAGTCACACAGCAGTGCTAGTCATGGCGCTGACATCCCACTGACTCACCCAAATCTAACATGGTGTGCCAGGTGGTTTGTTGAGACCTCTGAGGACTCCAGCAAAGTGTACTGAAATCATGCTGGTTACTAAATACTTAGTTTTTTATTGTGAAGTCTAGTTTTGATCCAAAGAACCTGAAGGTGAACTATAGCAACATGAACTGTTTCAGTTGAGTGAAAACATCTGGGCATGTGCATCATGTTGCGTTCAAGTGAAATCATGTATCAGCCTTGAATGCATGTAATAATTTTCTTTACATTTATTTTTTATGTATTCAGTTCAAGGTGCTATTCTTCACATAACAGTGCCACTGTAACCATCAGCATCCTCTCCACAGGAAATTTACACAACTCCCTCACCTGGCAGGCACAGAGCAGAACCTGAAGTATGCGGAGCAGATCATGAAAGAGTGGCAGATGTTTGGAATAGACTCAGTGGAGATGGTGCCATATGATGTCCTCTTGTCCTATCCCAATGAGTCACAACCAAATTACATCTCAATTGTTGATCACCTTGGCAATGAGGTACAGTGTGCTGGAAAAATGTGTACTGAAAGTGCATGTTGATGCAACATTGATTCAAAAAGACAGCATGCAAATTGTTGTGCAACCTTTCTATATGATGCATACCTCCCCAAACCTCTACTTGTGTCTGGTGCAATATTTCTGTTTTTATAGCATTAGGATGGAAGTCATAGTCATTTCATTTCATAGTCTGTAAAACAACCATTTTCATGTCTTGTGTTCAGATAGTGGAACCACTTTGGATTCATTTGTACTTCACACAGTGGGACACATTTAGTGACACTAATCCATTTCACCACCTCAAGAATAAAAAGCCTCTTGTGATTTTCCCATGCATTTGAACGTTCAGACCTCTTACTACTTCTCACTGTATCTGGAGAGGTAACAAAGTTGCTGACTGCATGTAGAAAAGACACACAGTAACATATTACTTCAACCCCCCTCTCCTCTCCTCCCCCACCCTTCTGATAGTCTTCACCACAGAAATGCAAGACTTACTTGTTTGAGTCCAAGGTCCTTTTAAGGTCTCGGTGTGAGATAAACCTCTGTGAGTGTCTGATAATGATACAACACAGAAAAACAGTATTGGTGCACTGTTGTATATCAGCTGGTTTGGATGCATTAAGGAGTTTAAAAGCAATCAGAGCAGCTAAATGTCTGAAGCCTGGAAATTATTTCAGGAAGTCAGATTGAGCTTGTACGACAGAGGTGCTTCACACCATAACAAGCAGGAGTCGTGTGGTCCTGTGCTCTATATACATAAGGACCCAAAAGCGTCCAGTTTATACTGTCATCCTTTATTTTCTGCTGTTGGTGTATTTGCTTATGGTTTACATCAAAGGGAGGCTTCTGCTTCTGTGTTGGTTAACTCTGCTCTTTTTTAGATGCTTTGCAATCTAGTCCAGACAACCATTGTCGTGTGTTTTTACTTTTTGACAAGATCAAAGCTGAGTTCACAGCTGACCAGCTTCTGATGGAAGCGAGGAAAGAGTTTCCTCAGCTGTTCTAATCCAGTTTAGTTCAGCCTCGTCTGTCTTTACTCTCTCAGGTTTTTAACACTTCCTTGGCTGAGCCGGTTCCACAGGGTTATGAAGATATTTCCAACATCGTACCTCCATACAGTGCTTTTTCTGCCAAAGGACAGCCTGAGGTAAACAAACATGTGTACACACGAACAATTATAATATTAAAACAGGCACCCGAGGCCTTTGCTTCTCCTTTGTTTCTCTTCAGGGGGACCTGGTGTATGTCAACTATGGTCGCACAGAAGACTTTTCTCAGTTACAAAGGGAGATGGGCATCAATGTGACAGGGAAGATTGTCATTGTCAGATATGGAAAAATATTCAGAGGCAATAAGGTAAGAAAAGTGTTTTCCTGGTAAATTTCAAAATATGCCAAAAATGTTTAAATTTTCATTCATCTTTAAGCGATTAATGCACTCTGTCAGCGTCACATCAGTCATCTGATTATGTGATGACTGGTTGAGAAGAAACATGACACTTTTTCTTCAAAATAACCCACAGCTCCCTCTCTGCCTCTCACCCTGTCTGTCTGCCAGGTGAAGAACGCCGTGTTAGCCGGAGCAAAAGGGATCATTATGTTCTCAGACCCAGCAGATTACTGGGCTGATGGAATCCAGGTGGGAATTTTAAAAAGCCACGATGCAGTGACAATATCTACAAACAACTGCAATTAATTTGTGATTAACCTTTTCTTGAAATCACAGTCTGACCACTGGCACGTCAGGACAAAAATGTAAGAATTAGCATTTTAGAATTTGTTTACTTGCAGCCCTACCCCGACGGCTGGAACCTACCTGGCAGAGGAGTTCAGAGAGGAAATGTTCTCAACCTGAATGGAGCAGGAGACCCGCTCACACCAGGGTACCCTGCTAAAGGTGGGCGCTGCCATGCGCTAGAGTCTGTACTCTCATCATGAGCATGGATGTCATAGTAATTTGGGGCTTTTAATGATTTCTTTGAAGCACCTTTAATGACTTTAAAGAAGAAGAATTAGGTATACAAGTTTTAAGTGATCTTGAATTTTTCTCTAATTCACACAGTTACTCAAACTTTCACGTACAGGGTCAGAAGTATTTAATATATTAACTGTTGCGTAAGTTGGACCCTAACTAGAAACTTTTGGTAGCCATCAACAAGTTTCTGCCATATTTATGACTGGATAATTGACCACTCTCTTATCAGAACTGATCAAGTTCAGTTAAATTTGTTGTTTTTCTTGTATGGGCTATGCTTAAAGGCAGAGTCTGTGCCAAGAAATCAACCAATATCGAGCCAGAATTACACCAGAAAGTTGTTGATGGCCACCAAACGCATCTGGTTGAGGAACAACTTGCTAAGAAACATTTAACCAAATATTAGTGGGGATGTACAGTATATATACTTTTGACCCTATGTGTATAATTTGAGTTTATGATTAGATTAGATTAGAAAAATCCAAGATATTTTAAAACTTGTGCACATAGTTCTTTTTTGTTAACAGTTCAAAGAAATCATTCAAAGCCCCAAATTACCATAATATTTATGCCCATGAAGACTATAAGTAAACTTCTGACCACTATTCTACATAGAGTTTACCTAACAACATAGTTTCCTCTCCTGCAGAATACACCTACAGATTCAGCCCAGAGGATGGAGTAGGACTTCCCAAAATCCCTGTGCATCCAATTGGCTTCCACGACGCTTTTCGTCTTCTGAAGTATGAATTTTTTTTTTTCCATTTCAAACACTTGGTAATAATGACCAATTTATTAGAGCATTGTTTTCACTTTCACTTCCATCTGGAGTTTAAGGTAACAAATGATACATTTCACTGGAGGCCCCTGGATGACATTGCTAGTGAATTTGTAAATAATTTTTCATGTTACAGTAACATGGGAGGAGAGATTCCACCCAACAATTGGAAGGGAGCTCTGAACGTCTCCTATAGGATTGGTCCAGGCTTTACAGATGAATTTAAGAGCCAGTAAGTTCTTGTCTAAAGCTTAAATCCTTCACATTTTCATACTAAACCCCTTTCCTCTCCCGCTGGCTGTTCTTCCTCTGCCACTTCAGTCCAGTCTCCAGTCTGTTTTTAGTGTTTGTCTCTTCTTTTTGTTGCTCTTGTTCACATTCTGTGACCCAGTGGCATCAAGCCAACTGAAATACAATGGAGGCCTTTGTACCGCCTGTGTGTGAGAGACATAACTAAATGCACACAACAAATCAAATCAGCTGTTCCTAGCAGACCAAAATTTTGAGCTGCAGTTTAAAGTTGTTCTGAGGCCATTCATTATAAAACAAACTTAAATAATAGCATTTTGTGTGTGTTGAAACTTATACCCCAGGCATGATCCCCAGGTTTTTGCACCAGTAATTTCCTGTTAAATTATTTTGGTCTGTTTGTGTCTTAATACCTTTGCATGTATCACTCATTCCTCAATCTGCCTCTCTCAGGAAGGTGCGTATGAACATCCACACTAACAACCAGGTAACCAGAATCTACAACGTCATTGGAAAGATTAGAGGAGCTCAGGAGCCAGGTACCAGAAACCCTTCATTCTGCATCACACAATTAGCATTGACGTGCAGACCGCAGCGTGGATACACAAACAAATTCGATGTCTGCATACAGTACGATATATAGGAATGAAAATACAGCTTGACTTTTGTTTGTCTGTTCAGAGACATTAAAACAGTGACTTAGTGTCTTTTTTATTTAACATCTCTTGCTACATGTGCTGTTGGTGGGTTTGTGTAGACAGGTATGTGATTCTCGGAGGGCACCGCGATGCCTGGGTGTTTGGAGGAATCGATCCCATGTCTGGCGCAGCAGTGGTCCATGAAACTGTCAGGAGTGCTGGCAGGCTGCTAAGTACAGGTATGATTTTCCCAGTGAGTGAATGAAATAATTACTGTATTAATACTCAGGATTCATTGACATCTGTTTGTGTGTGTAGGCTGGAGGCCAAGGAGGACTATAATATTTGCCAGCTGGGATGCAGAGGAGTTTGGACTGCTGGGATCTACAGAATGGGCAGAGGTACCGTATATGCAAATGTACACACACTATATTTAAAACACACAGAATTATCTCACTTCACCCTTCTCGTCAGGATAATGCCAGGCTTCTGCAGGAGAGAGCTGTGGCCTACATCAATGCAGACTCTGCAATAGAGGGTGAGAATGCTTTTCTGTTGAAAAAATGACTTAGTGCCAGGTTGTTTCTGGTTTTATTTGTATGTGTAAATGTCTTTTTAAACTCCAGGTATGTACACTCTGAGGGTTGACTGCACTCCATCACTGCATACTTTGGTGTATGACATCACGAAGCAGGTGGACAGATTTAAACTACCACAGATCTGAGTATATGATGCTTGTCCAAGCATCTTCTTCTGTCGACCCTGAGGTCATCTGTTTTCATGTTTTGGAGCAGATACCCAGTCCAGAAGAAGGAGAAGAGGGAGTATCTCTGTATAAGAGCTGGCATAAGAGGGACAACTGGACAAATGACCGTGATGCACCCAGGTAGAAAGCTACAAAGTTAGACAAAATAGGATAATAAGCATTATTATTAATAAGCAACAGTAAAAAATGTTGCCATTTGGGCACATTGTGTAAGACGCACTAACCGGCCAGAACAGGTATAGCAAATAAATGCATTTAGGCATGTAGACAACCTTCCAAAGCTTAAGTAACTTTGAATGTGGTGTGTTTGTTGGTGTCAGATGGGCTGGTCTGAGTATTTCAGAAACTGCTGATATACTGGGATTTTCCCACACAACCATCTCTAGGGTTTACAGAGGATGGTCCCAAAAAGAGAAAATATGTACTGGGCAGCAGTTCTCTGGGAGAAAGTGCCTTGTTGATTGCAGGGATCAGAGGCGAATGACTGCTTCCAGCTGACAGGAAGGCTACAGTTACTCAGAGCACCATTTTTTACAACCAAGGTATGCACAAGATTCACAATAAATGAATTCTTAATAAAGAAGATGGTCTACGGCAGCAGAAGACCACACCAGATGTGAGTCATGTTAGCTAACAACATGGGGTCACCAAAACTGGACAGTAGAAGATTGGAAGAATGTTTGCTGGTCAGATGAGTCTAAATTTAGCTGTTTGGATGGATGGTAGGGTCAGAAGTTGGTATTAAAAACATGAAATCATGGCTTGATTTGGCCTTTTGTGAACATTTCAGGCTGGTGATGATGTAATTATGTGGGGGACATTATTTTTCGCTTTGGGCTCTTCAGTACCAACAGAGCATCGTTTAAACACCACAGTCTACCTGAGTATTGTTTCTGATCATGCTAATAAAAAAAGGGATTCTGACGGTTGATTCCAGAAAGATAACACTCCATGTTAGAAAGCAACTTTTTCTGAAGACAGAAGGTCAAACTGAGTACTTTGCAAAGTGTACCTTATAAAATGTCCAACGAGTGCATATGCATTCTACTTAAAAGCCGTATCTATTCAGTCTAGTCTTTTAGTGTTTGTAAGTTAGCTTTAACCTCCTAGGACCACATATGTGGACATCACATTTTTGGTTGTCTAGACCAAAATACTAAATTTTGCAGTACAAGGGCCTGATATCCATTTACGAGGACATTATGCTGCTTCTGTTTTATCAAAATTTAAAACAAATATCCTCATTTGTGGCTCTCATTTTTCTTAGAAACAAAAATCAGGTTAAAAAAATCTGCTGATTCTTTGTTTTTACATACATTGGGTCCCAATATGCCCAAATTAAAAAAAAAAATGCATGCCATGGAAGAGTTTGGGTCTTAGGAGGTTAAGTTAAATTTTGAATATGAGGCGTCTCACTCATTTTTCATTTATATGGCTCAATCCTGGTGTTTCGTAGGATCAGTAAACTTGGGTCAGGCAGTGATTTCGAGGCCTATTTTATCCGTCTGGGAATTGCTTCAGGCCGAGCTCGATACACCAAGAACACGGTGAGACATGCTGCACTCCCACATTTATCCATATAGTTATTTGTTTTTACCACAATTAAGGTACACTCAAAAAAATAACTCTTTAAATGAACATAAAAAAATCATGGAAAGAATTTCCACGTGATTAAATTGCTTTATTTTAGCATTATGCAATTCTGTTACTCCAACTTAATGCACTCAAGTTGGATCAACTTAATTAAAGATTGATGAATCAACGTATTTACTGCATTTTGATCCAATATATTTTAATAGTGTTGATCCAACTTAAAGAGTTTTGTTCCAACTCAATTCAGTAGGTTTTCTCCAACTAATTTACTAAATTTGGTCCCAGCTTAAGTTAATTGAGTTGAACCAACTCATACAAATTAAGTTATTCCAACACAAGTCTTTAATGCTAATAGAAAGCAATTTAATCACGTGGAAATTCTTTCCATGATTATTTTAAGTTAATTTAAAGAGTAATTTTTTGGAGCATTTAACAAAGTCTAGAGTCTGGTTAACATACATTTCACTATTACATCTAAAAGGTAAATAAAAATTTGTCATACACATCTTTTTGTTTTCTCCAATTTATTGAATTTATAGCAAATTTCACATAATGTATAAAGAATACATGAAATGCAAGTACAAGTTACATAACAGAAAAAAAGTAGTGGACAAAGTGGAAAGTTAACCTGTTAAAACAATTTTTTAACAACAATGAATGGCTGAAGCAGGTGATTTTTCGATGACCAATACAACTACTTTGAAGGTCAACAGATGCACTTTCAAAAAAGAAAATATCTGCAATTATTTTAGGTTCATGGTCCAGATACATGGTGTAGCTGTTGTAATGGGAACATTTCTCAACGAGAAAATAGTGTTTTGAGAACCTGTACTTTGTGTGCTGTTGGATAGTTCGTGTGCATCTAATTCCATAAGAATCTTCTGCAGGACCTCAAAGGTGTACCTGAGTTCCAGAGGGTAGCTCAGGTTCAGTGAATAGACCAGACCAAGCAACATTGTCACTGCAAAAACTACATTGCCCAACTCACCCATCACTTCCACCCCCTCTAGAACAATCACAACATCCTGAGGGTCATCGCCAGGCTCCGCACCCTCTGACCGAATGACACAGATTCCAAAGACTGTCTCTGCTATGGCAGTGGCGATGCTTTTTATCAACTTCCTGTGACAATAAAACAAACAAAAAAAAGATAATGATTTCTCACTAATGTCCATTGCAAACAGTTTTAAAAGTAAATATCTGTTTTACATTAATGTAAAATACCTAAAAGCTTTATTCATTCAAGCCTTATAATAATGTAAATGTAATCAAAAATGACTGCCCGATATTTTTCCTGACTCATGAGAAGTTCATTCAATACCTCAACAATGTCCTGTCTTTCAAAATCTTGTGATAGGGGTGACTGTGGCACAGGAGGTAGAGCAAGTTGTCTACTGGTTTAATCCCTGGCTTCTCTAATCTGATACTAAAACTATCAATGGGTAACATACTGAACCCCAAGTTGCTCCTGATACATCCATTGAAGTGTAAATGTTACATAAAAATCTTGTATGAATGTGTGTATGAATGAGGTTATTATAATGATATTATAATAATGATAGTATAAAACACTCAAGAATGGTGTGTGTAGTATCCAGTGAGAAACTTAAAGCTCTTACTTTTCCTATTTTAAAAGGTATTTTTTACAGCCACCGGTAATTTATAGGAAAACCCCATCCCCTGAAACTTTTTGTATGTAGTTCAAGCTTATCTTTGATCATCTCCTTAGTTAAGGATACAGGCAAGTTAACATACCAGGTAATTCTTCACCAGCTTCTCAGGATCTTCATTCAGGTACACGCAAAGACCTTTGGCGATGTATTCTCTTCTGATTTCAACAGCATCAGTCTTTATACACAGAGGGGGAAAAAAACAAATATATACGGAAATCCATCTCAACGACCTAGCAGTGGGATTAAAGAGCTTTTAGTTGAATTACCAGGAATTTGTGAGAAATACAGAGGCTATTGTTTTACGGTCTTAATCTTTTCAAATAGTATTTATGCATTTTAGACAAGTCTGTCATTTTAATATTGTTTTGTAATTTGTGTATTAATTTAATCATGCCATACCCCCAATTCAAGAAAGTTTAGATGATGTGTACATAAAATCAGAATGCAATGTTTTCTTGGTCTCAAAACTATATGTCACCTACAAATGAATATATTACATTTTTAACATGGGAATGTGATAATTTTTAAGAAAAATATTAGCTCACCATGAATTTGATGAACTGGCCTGCCAGCTCTCCAGACCTTTCACCACCTGATAAGATTAAACATTTATTATCTTTACAGGAGGGAACTGCAAGTCTCCAAGTTTATTAAGTAGAAAAATATTAAATTTCAAAAAAATTAAAAAACAGGAAAACATATCTGTTCATGTTTTGTCTTTCCTCCTCAGTGTACTAAAAACACATAAATTGTTAAATAAACCACTGTCCATCAGTTGCAACTTACAAACTTACAAATTTCAACAACCCACACGTAAAATGTAAATTTATCACAACAGTCTCTGTGGTAGAGCCAAACTAGCTTATGTGCAGAGGTTAAGTTATAAACAATATCTATATTTGGAGTAGCTAAGTCTTTCATATTAGGCTATCATGCTAGCATGACATTGTGCTATATTCTTGCACTAACGTGTTAGCTAGCTAGAATGGCATAAACAAACAGATTTTTTTTTTAAAAACAAAAAAACAAATGTGAATAAATAGAACTGAAAAGAATCGACAAACTAATGATACCTTTGTGCAAAAAGTATTTTCATCAAGATGGATGAAGATAGATTCACTCTTACCTTTCCAAGATGACCGTGAAGCAAACCATGTGCTTTCCTGCCTCTTGTTGTTTAGAATCTCACGTGATCTTGTGATATCGCGAGTCTTTAAGGCAGCTAACCACTCTTGTTAGATTTTATCATGTCATATCAACAAGAATAAATTTAAGAGGCGCTAAGTTGGTAAATTTCTTGTAGATCTTATATGATTTTATTACGTTCACCTTAGAAACATAAATTCATTGTGTTCAAATTACATGTTAGAGTGTTGTAAATGCAATAACCACCAAATTTCACTTTTTTGAGTGTATATGGCTATGTGCTTTTGCTGTATTCATAGTGTAAGCGTTTGTATATCCAGAGTTCTTTATATTTGCATTTTTATTTTCTACTACAATGTAAATCTACTGTGTTTTATTCAAGATCGATGTTATTGAAAGTTTGGCTTTACCAAAGGGTGGAGTATCTTAGTGAGAATAAGAGGTGACTGAAGGGTCTTTATTGTAGAGGTAAAGTAACTGTGAGCAAGCATGGACTCATGGTGAAGTATTTTATGTGTCTATTCAGAAAACAGAGCACTACAGTAGCTATCCAGTCTATCACAGTGTGTATGAAACCTTCGAGATCGTGGAGAAGTTCTACGACCCCTCGTTTAAGAGGCTTCAGGCGGTGGCCCAGGTGAGAGGTGCACTCATCTTCCTGTTGGCTGACTCCCAGCTGCTCCCTCTGGATGTTAATGAGTATGCAGATTCACTGAGGAAATATGCACAGAGCATAGCACAGCTGGCCCAGAAGAACTTAGTGGAAATGGAGACGTATAAGGTGTCATTTGGTGAGTTATGGTCACTGTTAATACAATAATGTCATGACCCAAAGATTGCAGAAGTGCTGTCACAGTATATGTGGTGCACACTTTTTAATTGTATCTATTTTCTCTAGATTCCCTCTTTTCTGCAGTCGAGAACTTCACTGTTGCAGCCAGGGATTTCCACGAGCGCCTTCAGACTCTCAACAAAGCGGAGTACGAATTGTGTTTAACGTGTTAAAAATTTCAGGCGTCTTAATCAAAAGCTTCACTATACTTTTCTGCATGTTTCTACTGTATACAGTCCTTGAAATGTGTCTTGAGACTTGACATGTAGTGAAATTCAGATGGAGGTGTAATAGTATTTTTTTGTATGTGCAGTCCTCTTCAGCTACGAATCATGAATGATCAGCTTATGTACTTGGAGAGAGCCTTTATAGACCCTCTGGGCTTACCTGGCAGACCTTTCTACAGGTTAGTTTCTCACAAACACACAAAAAACATTTTTCTATTTTTTTGCATTGTTTTACAGCTACACCTCAGTATACTGCCCATTAGTTAGCAGCATGGACTGAGTTAGCATTATTATGAGCAGTAAGATTGATCTAGATTAATTCATTTTTTTTAAATTTCACAAATTTTGCAAAACATGTCTGTAGCATTGTATTATTCTTTGAGAATACCTGGGCAGGTGGAGGCAATGCTCTGGGGAGGAGAGGAATGATGGGGAAGATTTAAGCATGTAGTGAAAGAGGACATGCAGTGAGGTGGTGTGACAGATGAGGATACTAGAGATGGAGGCAGAAGGAGGCAGATGATCTGCTGTTGTCACCCCTAAAGGGAGCAGCCAAAAGAAGATTTCTTAAAACTAATACATCACAAAGCAGTAGTCTATGCAGTAGCAACGTTTTTAAATTGCAGCTTCTCAAGATTGAGCAGCCTTGTTAGTGTTGTCACCACCTTACTGTGGCTGCTTAGAACAGAATGATTTATTTCTTTGGTTTACATTTACAAGGCATAACATGTGAAACTACGAAGCATTAAATTGAGAAAACAGCTATTATGAGAAAAGTGTAACAGTCATTGCATCTCATTGGGCTTTCTGGGATGTCCACTTCACCCTCTATTTCTGTGAATTTAAACATAGTGCAGCTCAGCTCTATGGTTTACCGATCCAGTCTCAAAGTACACTTTGGGATGGGCTCCTATGTCATATGAGTCTCCAATAAAACACTTGTGCTACTGGGTACCTCACAAGACAGATAATCTTTAAAACTGCTTCGTCTGTGGTCCTTGTCACTGAATATATTCTGTATCTATGCTGTACATTAGAAAATTTCACTCTTTTCTAAATGTGATATTTTAAACCCAAGACTAGCCAAGTTTACCTTGGTTTAGTCATCCTATGTGTGCATTTAACAGTAAAAAGAAAATGCTAAATGGCACAAATACTGTGTAGTAGTTTCTAGATTTTTTAGAAGTATTTATAAATTCTGTCATGTGATGTTTTCGTGCAGACAGCTGTCACTCTTTTTATAAACATTCATAATTATATTTTAATAATTACACGATAACTACAGTGTCCTTCAGACTCTTGGCTCCTGAAACAAATTTTAAATATTATTTTGATCCTTTTAAACTGTATGCATGACTGCTTCTCAGATTTATACATTTGAAAACACAGCTGACTGTGAGAGGCAGTAGATGTCAAGACTCTTGTCCTCTTTACTTGTTCCCACTCTTGAACTTCTTTTTTTCAAAAATAACACACATGTATTTCTCTTGAAATACCAGTGAGTGCATTCTCCTAACGATACACTTCCATTTAATTCATCTGTTCTATTTTCAGGCATGTGATTTTTGCTCCCAGCAGCCACAATAAATATGCAGGGGAGTCTTTCCCTGGGATCTATGATGCTTTATTTGACATTCAGAACTCAGCTGACCCAGCAAAGGCCTGGGAGGAAGTCAAGCGTCAGATCAGCATAGCAGCTTTCACTGTCCACGCTGCTGCCATGACCCTCACACCGCCTGCATGAAGACAATATAAAAATGTGTAATTAATTTGACAATTATAAGATCTCCAGTTCAACACACATGGGAATCCATGTTTATCTGGATGTTTTCCAGAACACCTAGACCTGCAGAACAATGTGAAATGCTTCATCAAAGCTTGAGAAATCTTTGTACTTTTTCAGGTTTCTGTTTTTTTAATGTTTTGTAATAATATTTGTGATTACAAGTCCACTCAACTCTTCACATGTGGGCACAAAGATCACTGATTTTAGTTATGCACGCAGATTTTTTTGACAAATTTACTCAAATGAAAGGTACACAGCAAAGTTTATTGCATGATAAAATGATCTCATGTTGTGGAAACACTGTCAAACATTTATCCTATGTTTAAAACGCTGAGCTGTCAAAGTTATGACATACAAGGGATGACATTACGAGGCAATGAAGCCCAGACATTCGAACAGTTGTAAAAAAAAAAAAAAAGCTTAAGTGACAATCAGGAAAAGTTACAGTGTAAAGGCAAAAATATGACAATAATTTCACAAATAATAATATAAAATATAATCCATACAGTTAGGGTGAATAAATCTGATACTGTGTTAACTGGAAACAACATTGGTGTTCTTACACTCATAAATATCTTTTGTGACTTCTTTGTGTGATTTTTGTATAAGGACACCTAAAGAGAATGCACAGAAATAACACATGAATTCCATATTGTGGAGGCTGACAACAACACATACTCATTAGAGAAAAATGTCTTGATGCATGCTCAATCATCCAGGTAAGGAAATCCGGTGGGAGAAACATTTTGAGTCACTTATCCAAGTGACTTGATAAGTGACTTATCAAGTCACTTGGATAAGTTTCGAGTCACTTATCCAAGTGACTTGAAATGTTTCTGCCACTGAAAACGCTAAATCCAGATGAACAGAATCAATCTTTTTGGGATTAGAGAAAAATATCAAAGAGATAACTTAAGACTAAAATTGATTCATCCATGTGGCTAGATAAATAAGCTGCCTAACCACAGTTATATCCCTTAAGCCTTGATTAAAGCTACAGTACATTGCCAGTGTTAGTGCAAGGTTTGAGGTTTCATCTGTTTACTTTTAATAAAAGGTCTGACATTAAACATTTGATTTAAAAGGAGGTCAAGTGAAAGAAATCAGATTTGCCACAGTGACACTACTGAAGGGAAGGACAGACACACAGGCGACAAAAGACTAAAGAGGGGAACAAGCTGGAAGTGAGCTCTGAGTGTCCTATGTGTGATTGGTGTCCTCCTGTTCCTGATTCTGTGGCAGGGAGGGCAGGTCCAGACGGGCCCATGTGATTGGTTCAGCCTTCTTAAGAGACACCTCCATCTTAGAAGCCAACAGGTTCACCGCACTGTTTTTTTTACCTCCACAGCCTGATAGGATCAAGAAAAGGGATGGCGTCTTTTAGGTTTTTAATTCTATTTTATATCGTTACTACCACTGGAGGGCGCCAAATGTGTAACTTTCCAAAAACATGTGCTGCTATATTAATATTAATCATTTAACAATAGTCAAAGTAAAATCAACAGTGATCATGCAATACAGCTTAATATTAAAGCACAAACAAAGTTTATAATGAAACACAAGGTGGTCACTTACCCCCCATAAAATGATCTTCTGTTCAAACTCTTTATCTCCTTCAAACATTACATGAATGTTCACCTGGGACAATCAGAGAATTACTTATTACCAACATTAGTCATAATTAGAGATATGATGGGGTGTATATGTGAGAGGTAGAACATGTCTTTGTGGTTTCTACCGTGGTGCTGTTGGCCTCGACATAACTGAGCTCTGGCAAGGAGTTCTTTGCATAGATGGAGATGATAACTTGACTGCCGGTCTGGTGCCAGTCAAATCTACACGGCATCACCGTCGTCCCCTGGAGATAGAGAGAGTCAGAGAAAGACAAGATGATCATCATCAGGAAACTATAACATTTGTTAACTTGAAAAATTTGCATTTCCTGTGAAAATGCAGTGTGGATGCTTTAAGCTGAAGCTGTCTGCAAAAACTAGCTGAAAAAGCTGAAAAGTTGCAGAAATTGTAAAAACTTTGCAGAAGCAAAAGAAGTTTGCTAAAATGGAATAATTTAGCAGAACTGCAATATCTTAGAGGAAACATAATACTTGGCAGAAATACAATAGCATAGCAGAACTTTGCAGAAATATTGTAACTTACCAGAAACATGATAACTTCTCAAAAATACAAGAATTTAGGAGAAATAGTGTAAGATAACAGAAATAATATATTTAGCCAAAAATACTTAAACATTACGGAAACACTATGATTTAGAAAAATAGTACAAGATAGCAGAAATACTGTGATTTACCAGAGACACTGTGATGAACTATGAATATTGTAATTTTAAATTAATACTATGTTTTAGCACAAATACTATAATTTGACAGAAATACGATCATTTGGCAGAAATACTGTTTCAGCACAAATACTCTGGTTTAGCACAAATATTATAACATAGCAGAAATACAATTATATAGCAGAAATGCTATATTTAGAAAGAAAAATATAATATAGTAGAAATAGTATGATTTAGCAGAAATACTGTATTTAGCACAAGTACCAAAAAGTAGCAGAAATACTATGATTTAGCAAAAATACTATGATTGAGCAGAAGTACTAAGATGTAGTAAAAGTACTTTGATTTAACAGAAATACAATTATGGAGGAGTAATACTTTAAAATGGGAGAAATATTGATACACACACACATACACAGAGCCTAAAGGGAAGAGTATTTGTGCCATGGAGTGTTAACAAGAATGTGAGGTCCATATTAGAATAGCTGGTAAAATCATAAAAGTTTGCAGAATTGTAATAAATGATGAATATGAATTACTGGTCTGTGACAGTGTATTAATTTGTAGGGAAAAAAAATGTTGACAAGGTGGAATCGAACCCACGACCTTTGGTTTGAAGACCCGTGTCATTACCAACTGCGCCACTGGGAAAGAGAGCGGGCATTTTGAAAAAATTGGACAATGAGCAGTAGTGATGGGATTTCCGGCTCTTTTTAGAGATCCGGCTCTTTCGGTTCGGCTCACTAAAAAGAGCCGGCTCTTTCAGCTCCGAACCGGCTCTTCAGGTTGTTTTGTTGCTTTAATTAATTTATTATTAACAATAATATAAAATTATGCACAAAAGGAATTACTAACGTAAAAACAAGTGGTTTTATTTATATATGTTTATATATAAATATATGCGGTGGCCCCTAGAGACAAAACACGTACAAACTCCAAAACACATTTCTAGCATGAACTGAACTTCCAAAGCAGAGCTACTAGATCACTTAAATGACACAATTGAAAGCATGTGTGTATTGTTTGTGTATTTATACACAGGCACTCATATATATATTCAAATAATTTAAAAAAAAGTTCATTTACCTGTTATTACCACACACCAAATCCGGTCGTTGGTACTTGCTGGCTTGTGTAGCCACAAGATAACAAAGGCTCAACACTGCGCCCAGCATCCTGGAGCACTTCTGTTGTCTTTTGTACGTGTTTTGAGTTTTTATGTGCTTCTGAGTTTTTATATGCTTCTGAGTTTTTACGTGCTTCGGAGTTTGTACGTGTTTTTACGTGTTTTGGAGTTTGTACGTGTTTTTACGTGTTTTGGAGTTTGTACATGCTTCAGAGTTCGTACGTGATTTGAAGTTTGTATGTGCTTTGTCTCTAGGGGCCACCGTAAATATACTTTTATTTATTCACTCCACATAAAATGTAATAAATAAATCATATAATACAAAAATCAACTATTCACATTTCAAGTTTTAACTATTTAAATTTTCAGCTTTTTCCTTTCACAAATTTAAAGTGAAAAGAACACAAAACACTGCAAACCACAACACAATTAAATATAAATTATAATATGAAAACTAAAAGAACATGCATATTCTCTGTCATATGGACCTGCATAAATAAACTTTCTCAATCCTTTATCATCTGCAACCGAAAATAGTTGTGGATGATTACTATACCTTTCTAATGTTGTTGTCCCTGCCTCTCTTTCTCTCTCTCTGGCTCTGTTCTTGTGCTACTGAGTGTAACTACCGCCCCTCCCCCCTCTGCCCAGCGTAAAGCACAAGGCTCGCTTGCAGAGTGAAGCGGAAAAAAAGTGCGAGAGAGAGGCTGAGAGAAAAAAAAAAAAAAAAACCCCACGTGACGGCTCGCGATAAGGAGCCGGCTCGCGTCGTTCACGTCAAAGAGTCGGCTCTAATAGCCATTTCGTTCGCGAACGACCCATCACTAATGAGCAGTCAGAATTAGATCGCGGTGAGAGGCGAAAAACGCTGTTTTTTGGAGTTACAAAACGTTGTGTAACCCAAAAACTAGGTGGATTGAAGCATAGTTCTTGTACTGGGTGAATCAGCGGACTTTGGTGTACTTTGACTGCGATTTTCATTTCTCTTTGTATCTCAGTCGCGGAGATATGACGAGAGAGGAAACGGAAGACCTCAGATATGATTGGCTGGCTGGGAAGCCGTGCAGGCCCTGATATGTGCATTTGAATGTCTGAGTCCTCACAGAGGATTGGCTCCCTGGGGACCTGGCAGAAATATATAGAAATACTATGTTAAGCACAAATCCTATAAAAAGCAGAAATACTATGTTAAGCACAAATCCTATAAAAAGCAGAAATACTATGTTAAGCACAAATCCTATAAAAAGCAGAAATACTATGTTGCCTCCACCTGCCCAGGTATTCTTTGAGAATACCTTTGCAAGTATTTTGGAGTTTCTACGTGCTTTGTCTCTAGGGGCCACCGTAAATTAAGTTCCATCTTACTATATCTTCCTTTATTTTTTTGTATAAGGGTAGGTAGTTCTGTTCAAATAATTTTGTAAGATCTTTCGGTAAATTTATGCCTAAATATTTAAAAGACTCCGTTTGCCATACCAGGGGATAACTACATTTTATTTCTTCTGGTGGGCTATAATTATATGAGAGTAGCTGGGTTTTACCTATATTAATTTTATAGCCTGATAATTGGCCGTATTGTTCAAATGATTGCATCAGTTTGGGTAAAGAATATGTTGGGTGTCCAAGGTAGACCAAAATGTCATCCGCATAGCAAGCCAGTTTATATTGCATCCCTTTGATAGAAATTCCCTTAATGTCTTCGTTTTGCCTAATGAATTGAGCTAGTGGTTCCAAGTATAATGCGAAAAGTAACGGTGACCATGCACAGCCCTGTCTAGTGCCCCTTTTTAGGGTAAAACTGTTAGATAGGCATCCATTAATTTTAATCCTGGCTGTAGGATTATCATATAGTGCTTGTATAGTTTTAATAATCGTATCATGAAAGCCAAATTTATATAATACCCTGTAAAGGAACTTCCAGTTGACGGAATCAAAGGCTTTTTCAGCGTCTACACTCATCACAATTGCTTTGATTTTATGTTTTTGTATATGGTCCATAATATGTAGTGTCTTTCGTATATTGTCCTGTGTTTGGCGTTGATGTATGAAACCAGTTTGGTCATTACATATCAATGTTGGTAGGAACTCTTCTAGCCGTTTGGCCATGATAGATGTGAAAAGTTTATAGTCCACATTAAGAACGGAGATTGGCCTGAAAGATCCACATTCCATTTTATCTTTGCCTTCTTTTGGTATAACTGAGATAATTGCCTCCTTCCAGCTGGGGGGCATTTGTGCCTTTTTCAAGACCCAATTCAATGTAGGCAATAAAACAGGTATCAGTTCCTTTTTAAATTCTTTATACCACTCTGCCGTGTAACCATCTGGTCCTGGTGATTTACTTAATTTAAGCCTATTAATTGCAGCTTTTAATTCTTCTTCAGTTATGTTCATTATCATTGTTTGATTTTGTTCTTCATCTAAAGTGGGTAAGTCTAGAGGGTTCAGGAAGCTATCAATCTGAGCTTCAGTCCCGCCAGGGGCTTCAGAGTATAGGGTTTTATAGAATCTTTCAAAGGCTTCCTGTATTTCATTTAATTTATTTTTTATCACTTTTGTACTTAGGTCCCTAATTTTATAAATTGTATTTTCCGCTGTCTTTTTTTTCCAATTTCCACGCCAATATTTTGGTAGATTTAATGCCACTTTCATAGTGTCTCTGTTTCAAAAACATTAAATCTTTCTTGATTTCTTGTGTGGCTAGATTGTTAATTTCATTCCTAATGTTTTTGATTTCCCTTAATATATCCTGTGCTGAGTCCCTTTTATGTCTTCTTTCTAGTTCCTTTAGTCTCTTATTCAACTCCTCTAGTTTTCTATTCTTATCTTTTTTCCTAAATGAAGTTATTGCTATAATTTTCCCTCTTAGTACCGCCTTCAAAGTATCCCATAGTATGGGAGGTGGTACTTCTCCGGTATCGTTGAACTCTAAGAAGAGACTAATTTCTGATTTAATTTGTGCCTTAAAAGGCAAATCATTCAACAGACTTGAGTTCAATTTCCATGTATTATTTTTTAACCGTAGGTTAAAATCAATGGATAAGTATATTGGTGCATGGTCACTTATATCTATCGTCCCAATTCCACAAGTATGTATTTTATCCTTATCTTTACTAAATGTTATGAAATAATCTATCCTTGTATAAAGAGAGTGTGGAGCAGAGTAGTAAGTATAGTCCCTTCTATTAGGAAAAAGGTCTCGCCATATGTCAATTAATCCTACCTCCTCAAAAAGTGCATTCACTTTGATATATGGGGATTTCCTATCATACGTTTTCCTGCTAGACGAGTCTAATTTTGGCTGTAGGTGTATATTTAAATCCCCTCCACAGATCAAAAGGCCTTCTGTTTCTGTTACCATAATATTAATAATCCTTTGGAAGAAACTAATATCACTCTCTGGCGGGGCATAAACATTTAAAAGGGTGATCAAATTCCCATCTATTTTTCCTTTTACTAGAATAAATCTGCCCTCTTTATCACCCATTTCAGATACTTTTTCAAAGTTTAATTTGCTTGAAATAAGGATTGCAACTCCTCTCCTATGTCCTGATTTGTATGAAGAAAAAAACAAATTAGTAAAACCCATTCTCTTTAATTTTACATGCTCCTTATCTGTCAAGTGGGTCTCCTGTAAGTAGACTATATGGGCTTGTTCTGCTTTCACTTTAGTTAGGATTTTAGTACGTTTAATTGGATTTAACAGCCCATTAACATTGAAAGATAGAAATTTTACTTTATCACTAGCCATATGTAATCAACGTATGTCCATGGAACAAATAAAATGAAACTTATCAGATCTACTCCCTAAACAAACAAAGATATCAAACATAAATAACAAGTACAGAAAAAAAGACTGTGGTTCCAAGGCTGGGGTCTCTAATAAGTGACCCTGGGTAGAGCTAGAAAAAGCGTCTAGCTGTGAGGGAAAGCCTCTCCCATATATGGGCTGAGGGCCCCCGCCATGGCACTTGAGGCGGAAGAAAACAAAGTCGTTGTTCATTACACGGAAAGTGTGTCTTTATGCATCCCTCGCTTATATCTATATAATCTCATCCAATTGGGGTAGAGATATACACACAAACATCTTGAAATATATATAACACTGCGTATTTTTACCTCATTTTAAAGCCCAACAGTACTTATAACTCCTCTGACGAGGGTATGATCTGTCTTCTGAAGGTTCGCAGTCTCGCCCTGATATCTTTCTCTCGCTCGTCGTCTGTCCCTCGCTGAGTTGATCCTCTCATTGTTTCCCAGGCGGTACGGGACAGCTGCTCAACCAGACTCTCCTTCGATGTAGTCACATTAACTGGAAGCCCTCTGTCCTTCATGTCTGTAGTCGCCTCCTCCGCCGTCTGACACAGACATGTTCCATCCTCATAAAACACTCGTAGTTTTGCCAGGAACGGAGTATGGAAGCGGATATTTTTCTGCTTTAACACCCGCTTCGCCTCTACGTACTCCTTTCTCTTCTGCAGTACTACTGGAGGGTAATCATGGTCAAAGAATATTAATTTCCCATTCAGAAAAACTTTCTTCTTTTCCCAAGCTCTACGTAGGATCTCTTCTTTAACCCTATAGCGGAGAAATTTGACTATTATTGATCGCGTTTTATCTTGCCTGTCTCCGGCGGGTCTTGATGCCAACGCCCGGTGTGCTCTCTCGATGCCAAACTCCACAGTAGGTGGAGCACGCAGCTTGGCCTTCTTATGCAACAGGTCATACACCTAAATAAAAATAAATGTCTAGTTTGCTATATGGATTAATTGAACACGTGGATTCAATAGATATCTTCTGAGTGAAGGGTGTTCCCTTCACGTCTTCCTACCTTGCCGTTGTAAATCTCAAAGAAGCTGACGTAGGCAGAGAGATCCAAATTAGCATACCTCCTGTGGTGGAGGTAGGCAAAAACATCCTGGGCTAGAAGTGAATAGACTCAAATTATGACAAAGTCTGTTTTTTTGTACAAAATCCAGTTGTTTCATTTAAGGTCCTACCTGCTAATGCGTAGATGCCTTTAGCACTGTTCTGCTGCTTCCCTGTGAAATCACCTCCCATTGTCTTAAAAACAAATAAAGACTGAATAAATTCCACATTTGCAAAATTGTGCTTCAACCCCCCCCCCCCCAAAAAAACATCAATCTCCTTTTTATTAATCTCTACAATACACAAGAGTATCGGAGTTAGTGTATAAACATGGCAACTGTTTTCTCTCCCTTAATTACTCCTTTATATTCAGATGATAGAATAGAGAATCTACAAATTATTCCTGACCTACCCTGCTTGTTAAAGGGCCGCTTGCGAACGCACACACAAATCCTTTGGGGCTCAATCTTAAAAAAGGCAAGAGATGTGCAGAGAAATGACTGTGCTACAGTTTGCAAAGCTACAATAAAACTTTCTGGATGGAACATTGTAAGTCCATGTTCAAACCTACCGTTTCAGTAGTTGATAAGGGTGTGATTTCCAAAGTCGCTCTGAAATCCTGAATCATCTCAAAGAACTTCTGGTTGGCCCGGGAACCTTCCAGAAACTATAAAGACAAGCAAACAAAAGGTACTGTAACAAAATGAGGAGTAGTTTTGCTCATGTTTAAAACAATTTACATTATAAAATAAAAAAATAAAAAAAGAATAATGGTTGAAGAAATCTTTCACCTTTCCCCTCTTGGTTTGCATATCTGGGGGCTTTATAACACAAGAGAGCCTTTTATTGCCTTTGTTCAACTCCATGGGAGCCACAGATTTCCTCCTGCCTGAAATGTGAAAAAACAAACAAACAATATACACACTTAACACACACACACACACAGAAATAAATAAATGAGATGTTAACACCTAATACCAATAAAATGGGTTACATACCTCTAACTGTGGATGGAGGAGGCATTTTCTCATCATTTTGCTTTATTTATTTATTTATTTATTTTTTAAACTTTTTATTTTCCTTTTTTAAATTGAAAATGAACAACAAACAAACAGAAACAAACAATAAAAGACATTTACAGTTATGGGACAGAGTATCATCAACTAGCCAAAGCTTGACTGGTCATTATGACCAAAAAAAAAAAAAAAAAATTCTCAGGAACACACTCTAGTATCTTTATCTTTCAAAAATAGCCTCAACCATCTGAGGACCGAACACAGAAAATACGGGCGTATTAATAATAATAATAAAAAATAATAATTATAATAGTAACAGTATTGGTAATTACAGAAATTTAAAACAAAAAAAAAAAAAAAAAGGAAAAAAAAGAAAAACATATCGTGTGAACCCCTCCCACCATCCCCCCACCCCTTTACCCCTGTATAGCTCTCAACTTCATCACATTCGTGTATCCAAACAGCCCATATTTACACCCGTCTATACACAAGAATCAGCACAACATTTAAGAACTCTGATCAGAAGGGCCTAACCAAGGATCAATTCAGGGTAAACCCAGAGGAATTTACATCATCTCTATATTCTGTCAAGTCCAAAGACGGTAATACTGAAAGAAATGGTCCCCAAATTTTTTTAAAGGTTCCGTATTTCCCTTTTACACTATGCGATATCTTCTCAGGTGTACAGTAGGATGCTAACTCATTAATCCAATATCTCAGTGTTGGAAAATTTTCAGATTTCCAATGTGTCAGAATACATTTTTTAACTGCAGTACTTGCAAGTAAAATAAAATATTTCTTGTGGTAATCCACGTTTATAGAATCTATGTCACCTAAAATCCATAGTTTTGGGTCCATTTCGACTTGGATCCCAATCACCCTTGAAATTATTTCAGTAGTCCGTCTCCAGAACTCCTCTATTACTGGGCAATTCCACAGCATATGAAGGAGATCACCATCTATCACTTTACATCTCAAACATTTGGGAGAGTAATTAATATCAATTTTATGTAATCTGTAAGGTGTATAATATGTCCTGTGGAATATATTAAATTGCATTTGTCTATGATTTGTGGAAATTAACATGGTCTGTGCCTGTTCCATTAGATGGTACCATTCTACCTCTTCATAAACATAGCCCAGATCTGCCTCCCATTTTCTTTTCAGAGCCGTTTTGTTGTAGTCAGGTAATTTTTCATTAATAATAGTGTATATTGAAGATGCTATTCCTTTTATTGACTTCCATGGTTTGGTGCAAAGATGCGTTTCAAAAGGACTTTCTTTAGGAATCTCAGGGAAAGTTCCTTTGGTTTTTTCTTTGATCCAGTCTCTTATTTGTAGAAATTTAAAAAAAATTTGGTCTGGAAGTTTAAATTTTTCCTTTAGTTGTTGGAAGTCAATAAATGTGTCATTATTGTATAGATCGGCAACAGTTCGAATATTTCTATCCTTCCATCCCTGCAATATGGAGTCGGAAATATGATGGGAGAGATCAGGATTGCCCCATAGGGGTGTCCTTCTGAAAAAAGAAATATTTATTTTTAGAAGTGAGTGGGATTCCTGCCAGGCACGGAAGGTGTTTAATATTATCGAATTATTTGTGAGCTTAGATAAACATTTTTTCGTACCTAGAAATGGGACGTCTTTTAATGATATGGGATTCACCTCATATTGTTCTATTGGAACCCATCGAACCTCACTCCTCTCTGCATATAACCAGATCAAAATTGATCGGTATTGGGAGGCCAGATAATAATTCCTAAAGTTTGGTTGGTAGAGTCCTCCCCTTGAATAAGGGGCCTGTAATGAGGAGAGTTTAACTCTTGGGTTTTTCTTTTGCCATATGAAGGAGGTTATAAGTTTATTTAATTCTTTGAAGAAACTTTTTGGAACATTTGTAGGGAGACACTGAAATAAATAGGTAAACTTAGGCAAAATGTTCATTTTAACAACATTAATTCTCCCTATAAGGGATAATGGAAAATCCATCCATCTCTGTATATTAAGTTTAGTTTGCTCCAACAGTTTAATATAATTTAGTTTGAATATTTTATCCTCAGATTTACCAATTTGTATGCCCAAATATGTAAATCCATTATTACACCACTGTAGTGGATCTGTAAGAGCTCTAACACGATTATCTTGTATATTTAAAGACATAATCTCACTTTTGGTATAATTTAACTTGTATCCTGAAGCTGCACTATATTCTTTAAGACAATTCATTAATGAGGGAATTGACTTGAGAGGGTCCGTTAGATACAGTAGGAGGTCATCTGCATATAGAGAAAGTTTATGTTCGCTTGTACCGAATTTGATTCCAGATATAGCAACATTAGTACAAATGGCCACTGCTAGTGGCTCGATCGCAATCGCAAAGAGCAAGGGAGAACTTGGACAGCCTTGTCTACAGCCTCTGGTTAAGGAGAAAGTGTCAGAAAGCACATTATTTGTTATAATATTGGCTTTGGGGGCGTTAAAAAGTATCCTAACATAGCGGGTGAACTTTTCTCCGAAGCCCATGGCTTCCATTGTCTGAAATAAAAAGTTTGGTTCAATCCTGTCAAATGCTTTATTAGCGTCCATGGAAATTATTAGCAATGGTTCTTGATTTTTTTGAGCGGCATTCAATATGTGGAGCAGGCGCCGCACATTATCTGCCCCCTGTCTGTTTTTAATGAAGCCTGTTTGATCGGCATTTATTATCTTAGGCATAATGTCCTCCAATCTATGTGCAATTATTTTAGATAATATTTTATAATCTGCGTTTAAAAGGCTAAGTGGTCTATAAGAGTCACATCTCTGTTTGTCCTTTGGCAATAATGTAATTGTTGCATTTTCCAGTGATTCTGGTAATTTGTTATTTTCTAAGGCTTCTTTAATCATATTTGTAAGTGGTGTCAATAATTTATTAGAAAAGGCCTTATAGTAATCAGCTGAGAATCCATCTGGTCCAGGGGTCTTATTATTTTGTAAACACTTGAGGGCTCGGAAGAACCTCCATTTCCGTTATATCTACATCAAGCAGTTCTTTGTCCTCATTATGTAATTTAGGAAGGGTTATTCCATCTATGAATCTTTTTGCAACAGTACCATCGACCCCTTGCTCAGATTTATACAGATCTTCATAAAACCGTTTAAACTCTGCATTTATGAGTACCGATTCATCAAGAAGTTTATCAGCTTCCGTTAGAATTGTCCGTATAAATTTCTCCGATGTTTCTTTCTTAATTTGCCAGGCCAGTAATTTACTTGTTTTGTTTCCAAATTCATAGTAGTGATATCTAGTTCTGGCCATAGCTGCTTCTGCTCTATTGGTGCATAAATTATCATACTGCAACCTTACTTTTATTAATGTATTAAGACATTCTTCCTTTTTGGTGGCAATATATTCCTGTTCCAAGTTTTTAATGTCGGTCTCCAATTTAGATATCTTCTCTCTGACCTTTTTAGCCTTATTAGCCCCATATGACATAACCATACCTCTCATATAAGCTTTAAGCGCTTCCCAAATATTAGCATGTGAGGAAGAATTTGAATTAGCATCTAGAAATATTTCAATATTAGTGTTCATGTATGAAATAAAATCAGAGTCTCCTAGCATATAATTCTTAAACCCCCATCTGTAGGTTATATTTTGCGATATATTGGTAGCCCAAATAAGTTTAATGGGATTATGGTCTGAGAAAGTAGCTGCTAAGTAAGAGCAGTCCATCACTGTTGCCATCATATTTTGTGATATAAGAAACATATCAATTCTTGAGTGCGTATTATGTACTGGAGAAAAAAAAAGAAAAATCCCTTTGACCTGGGTGGAGGTTTCGCCATACATCAATTGCGCCTATATCCTTCATACCTTGGTTCAATGCAGTTGCTGCTTTGGATAAAGAAACTGTTTTAGGTGAGGACCGGTCCAAGGGGGGATTTAGGACCATATTGAAATCTCCACCCACAATATACTGTCCCTCAATTGTAGCCACTTTCATTATTAAATTATTGAAGAATAAATGGTCATCATAGTTGGGCCCGTATATATTTACCAAAGTTATCTTATTTCTATTTATTTCACCATTTACAAGTAGGAATCTACCATTTTTATCCTTTTCAACTGAGTTTAGTTGAAAGTTCAAGTATTTATTAATAAGCAGGGTGACTCCTCTTGCTTTAGAGGTATATGATGAATAAAAAACATTGCCTACCCAATCTCTTCGTAATTTTAAATGTTCAGCGTCTGTAAGGTGGCTTTCCTGGATAAAAGCGACATCTACGTTTTGCCTCTTTAAATATGTCAACATTTTTTTTCTCTTAATAGGTGAATTGATCCCTCTAATATTCCAAGATATACAAGTTATATGACCCTTAATTTAAGTTCGGTGTAGTAAAATTCTGTACATGGGTGTAATGGTAGGATATAACCTAAGCCAATGAGCTATCTGAACAATTATATAAGTATAAGAAGAATTTTTTGTAAGAGACCATACATAACCCCAAAACATTAAAATAAAAACCTGCCTCATAAAACCCCTATAACAAAACCACATAAGGTAGGTAATTCAACTAAACAATGGTGGTGGCCCAGGCAGTTGTTAAAGTTAAAGTTCTAGCCACTCTCGATAAACAGCAAAGTATATTAGTATATTAGCAGTCGGATACAGAACGTAATTGTGTAAAGGAAAAAGTAAAATATTTAACCACAATATAATCACACTCATCCAGTAAGGGATTAATATCTAAATCATAAATGCACACAAAGTCTATATAAATCATATCTTCAATTCGTCTGACAGATGGGAGGTGGCGAGAGTCTGTATCAATGCTTAATGTTATAGTCCCTTTTTTTTTTTTTTCCTTCATTTCACCTCAATCCCCAGATTTAACAGTGGAGGACTTCTCGTCTGCGAGTACGGATGTAAATTGCTTTGTTGAAATCACATTACATCACTTTAGTCTACTCACTCAGAAAATCTTTCAGATAGCGTTGCGCTTCAACAGGAGTGGGGAAAATTTTAATCGATCCCTGATGTCTGATGCGAAGTTGCGCTGGGTACATCAGAGCATATTCAATCTCCTTTTCTCGCAGCCTTTGTTTCACGTCACAGAACTCGTCTCTTCTGCGTTGCAGGTCTATGCTGTAGTCCGGGAAAAAAGATATTTTCTTATTCTCATATGTCGTCTCTCCCTTACTTCTAGCCAGTCGAAGGACTTTCTCTTTGTCTCTGAGGTTCAGAAACTTAGCAATGAAGGGCCGTGGTCTATCAGACTTCTTCCCGACGCAGTGTGCTCTTTCAAGGGTAATGTTTGATGTAAAGTTGTCATTCCCCAGGATTTGTGGTATAAATTTCTCCAAAAATCCCACAGCGTCATGGCCTTCTACTTGCTCGGGAATGTTCAGTATCCTTAGGTTGGACCTTCTGCTGCGGTTCTCCAAGTCGTCGATTTTGTCCTTGAGTTGAGTTGTCAATTTCTCCACTTTATCGGTGCGGTTATGCATTTCCTTAATGTCATCCTCGTTTGTACTTACTCGTGCCTCCATCTCCTCAACCTGCTCGGAAAGCATGTTAAGAGAGGATTCAATTTTCGTCAGGGTTATTTGTATATCAGCTGTTTTTTTGTCAATATGTTTTGTAAGTTCCTCTTTAGTTTCTTTGATAGCATTGAGTAATTTACTAATTGGCAATTCCTCCTCCCCATCCGCCATATTTCTTGCTGCCAATGCGTGCTGGTATCCCGTAGTTTTTGTCGTTTTCTTTCGTTTTGAGTGTCGCAAATTATAATTTGCCATGCAGAAGTTTCTTTTGTAACTTTGCCTCTTGTTATGGTCAAAAATTATATAAGGGCAAGTTAGGATAGATGTAGATTCCTGGGCCTACCGCCGGGAGCTCACGAATGCACGTCTACTCTCGTCTGTTGTCAGCCATTTTGCTTTATGGCCTCAGGAACAAAAGGCTCCAAAGTCGCTGGTTGTGTATCATTCTTTTTACGCTGCTGATTCGGAATTACTAGATGACAAAAAACAAATATAATTCAGATTTAACAGAAGGAAAAGACCAAAATATTTCTTCATACATTTAAAGTACTCAGAAACTTATTCAAATACATTTTAACAGGTACATGATATGACTTTGTACCCTGCAGATAACCAAATGAATATGGCATGGTCACCAACAACAACATGTTGTTAAATGAAACAGATGTGGCACTGTTATGATTTTTTAAAATGCATTATGCATTTTTAAAAAATCTTTTTGTTTTCTGTTTTAAATGAATAAGTAAATTATAACCAACCAGAGTTTTTGAGGACTGATGATGGTGGGGGCTCGGGATGTATGGTTTCTGGGTTAGCTGAAAAGGATTCTGTAGCTGAGACTGGTCCTTGAACAGAACCTGGGGCCTGAAACATACACGTCTGCCGAGCCTGGGACCGAGTAGCAACTGAAAGTGACACAAAACCAAGTCAAACTGCTGAAATATGAGTTTATGCAATTCAGATTATTACCAGCATTATTGATCTGGATTAAGACAGCCACTACTGGTAAAATGGAGGAGAAAAAGGTAAGAAGAAGAAAAAAAAAAAAAAAAAGCTGTACGAGGCTGTCTGGTAAAACACAAGTGACACCAACCGTAAATTCACCACTTATTTTTCCGAAAACAGAACAACCAAATTAGACATCCACAGTGGTAGAAAAGTGTGTTACTTGAAACAATCCTCCATTTCTGACCATTACTTAATCATTTTTCTCCCAATCTCACCCTGAAAATAATGACTAAATACAGCAGGAAAGTGTTTAGAGAGGTCACATTTGGAAACTGTTTTTCTTTCTATAGTAACAAAATTCTTTTTACATGCCCTAGGTATTGCCCCCTGGTGGCCATTAAAAAGAATAGAAATTTAAGACAGAGTCTACACCTTTATTTTAATGTCTAAAAAAAAAATGTCAGACAGCTTTTAATCACCTGCCTGACACAAAAATATGGAACTGATTGACTTGTTTGACATACTTACTGTACATTACGAACATAAAAAGACAACAAATATCAAGTAACTTTAACCAGTAGTGATGTGCGATACCACTGATTTCCTTTCCGATCCGATACCAAGTAAAATTCAGGGTGGTATCAACGATACTGATCCTTTTTGCACGATACTTTGTGCAAAAACGTATTTTATTTATTGTATCTCAAATTATAGCATCATAATGATTACAGGACATCAGATTACTTGTTCTTATCACTTAATAATACAGAATTCATCATATAGAAATAAAAAAAACCTGAAGTTGTGCGCTATTTGAACACCTTGCCTGCCTGCAGCACTAAAGGACTCCATGAGAGACGTCTGTCTCGCCCTAGCAGCACCTGTCCCTGTCCACTCCTCCTCCTCCTCAGTTCGCCTCAACATACGCTCATCATATTCTGTGATATGATTTACTCTGAGGTGTTTGACAAATTTGTGGTGTTGCCACAACACCTCACTTTCTTGCCACATGTATCACAAACCACGTTTGTGGATGTAAAATACGTCCGAACATAACTCCAGTTACGCTCAGCCATTGTTGTGACTGCGCACGCCAAGGGACTGCGACACATTTATACAGCCGTATTTCGCACATGACTATGAAAAGCGGAAGAGGAAGTAGTTGCTTCCAATGTAGACAATCCGAATGAAATAGGATCTTCCCACTGTGATCCTGTTAATGATAAACTACAAGTTTACTCTAAATTACTAAAATATCGATATTTTAATGTGAGAATCAATTCTAGAACATAAATGACTGGTATCAGAGGAATTGATATTTCAGTATTGAACCGCACATCACTATTAACCAGCCACTGACTTATGAATTTTGTGGCTCCATTGTATATTGGTTTTCAAATCTGCTTAGCTTAATAAGAGGTTACTTGTCCAGTTCCAAAACAAATATTCTCTTTGTGGGTTGTGTCAGGAAGGAAGATACCAAAATATCCAGAGCTTCCTGTTGTGACAAGATCTTTCACATGGAATTCCAATAAAATTGATTCATGTTTGTGGCTGTAATGTGACAAAATGTGAGAAAGTTCAGTTCAACGATTAAACTGGCCTTAAAACTTTATTTTTTTTAACATTTATTTTTAAGCTATGTTTTTCCAGACATCTTTTTGACGTACTTATTTATGATGTATTTTTATTTTTTTCATGTTGACAACAGGAAATTTCATATTAAAATGAAATTATCTGCGAGAGCTGCCTGTTGTGGCAAGGTGGCAGACAAAGAAACAAAAAACAAAACACAAAGTACTAATAAGAGACTTTATCTAAATTTTGATTAAGAAGCCCCTACATTATTATGTATTCCTTGAAATTTAAATGAATTATCATTTTTAAAAAAGTGCTAGCGTATTTATCTCTACATTTTTGCAATTACTCGCTTTTTCCTTTACTCATTTTGATATATGTTCTAAATAAATAATTATTTGTGGACAAAATCATCCAACTCTTGTTGTGATCTTGCTCTGTTACAGTAATAATCCAGCTGCTCTTCGCTGATGCCTTGGGTACGTTTAATTCAACACAGTGAAAGCACAATGTCCTGCTGTTGTTACAAAAGCAGAACTTAACTCACCCCTGACCAAAAAGCTGATTGTTCCGGGAGGGATTTGGACACCAGAGCTATAATTTTAATCACAGACACAAGGATTAATTTGCATCAAGTATACAATATTTTCCAGTATTAAAGTAAAAATGTAACTTGTATGTTGTAATTGTTCTTTTTGTGTCAAGGTATACATCTGGAGTTCCACGAGGAAGCTAAAAGTTGGATTGAGGCCTTGGCGCACTGTCAGAGAAATAATTCCTCGCTGGTTGAAATATGCAACAAGACTGTGAGGGTTGAAGTGAAAAATCTCTTGCAAAATAAAATCTTGCAGGATGGTGTGTGGATTGGCTTGGAACGACCAATCTTTGGCAACAAGGATGAATGGAAGTGGATTTCAGGGTCAAAACTACTAAATGCTCAGTTGAACAGCACTGATTCAGTCAACGGCTTCAACAACCACTGTGGAAAGATCGTCTTCGTTAATGAGACAAAAGAAATTAAGTGGCTGGATGCCAGCTGTCATGAAAAAATACCTTACATCTGCAAAGGTAAGCTGCTGATTTGTTTGGGTCAGTCTGGCATGATATTGATACCAAATGTTAAATTCTCCCCTTTTCCAGATTTGAAATTTTGAGGATGCTCATATACAATCAACTGAATTGTTTTGAGTGAGTGGTTATTGATTTTTGTGAAAGAAAGGGAAGCCAGCAGCTGCAGCAGGCAGGAGAAAGGCGATGACGACAGCAATGGCAGCAAAGAGAAAGGCGACAGCGGCGAGGAGGAAGGCAACGGCAGCAAGGGGGAAGGCAACAGCAGCAGCGAAGAGAAAGGCGACAGCGGCGAGGAGAAAGGCGACAGCGGCGAGGAGAAAGGCCAGGGCAGCAAGGGGGAAGGCAACAGTAGCAAGGGGGAAGGCAATGGCAGCAAGGGGGAAGGCAACGGCAGCAGCGAGGAGAAAGGCCAGGGCAGCAAGGGGGAAGGCCAGGGCAGCAAGGGGGAAGGCAACGGCAGCAGCGAGGAGAAAGGCGACGACAGCAAGGAGAAAGGCTACAGGATCTAATGAACACTGAAAGCTAACTAAAATACTATTTTTTTTTAAATAAATAGATAAATAAATAAGGAAATATTCTAAGTTTTAGTCTTTATGTTTTTTAAATCTTGTTTCCTGAGACTTTGGATGTCTACATGAAACTGACCTGGCTGTCTTCCTGTTGTGCTTATGCTGATTTTCTAAATCTTGACCTTTATGCCATTTTAATTAAAATACAAAATGTTTTTTTGATCTCTCATTGTTGTTTGAGTTAATATATTTGTATGTGTCAGAATCCCTGTGTTGAGTTTTGTTCACTCTCAGTATTTCCTGGGTTTTTTGTATATTGATATTCTAAGGTTTTGTTTATCATCTAGTTCAGTTTTGGGGTTTAGGTCTATATTCTGAGTCTTCTATGTATTCCTTCCCTAGTTATCAGGTTTCCCTTTTGTTTTTGTTCTGTCTAGTTTTCATCTATTTGTGATTCCATGTTTGCAACTTCCTGGTCCTCGTATTAGTTGTGTTTGCTGTTTTATTGTGATAGTTTCTTGTTTAGTGTGTGTTGCCCAAAGATGTACTTCCCCTGTCATGTTACCCCTGATTTGTCTCTGCTGTGTTCACATCTGTTTCCACTTCCATACTCACCCTCTTGTGTTCATACTATTCCTGTCTGCCTATGTGCCCTGTCAGAGAATCTGTTATGTTCCCATTAGCGATCTGTCTAGTTCCTGTCTCATGACGGCCCTCTTCATGTTTCGGTTTTCTGTTATTTCCAGTTTAGATTTTTTTTTTAGTTCGGGTTTATGTTTTGGACTTTTGCCTTTGTTTTGTACCAGTTCCATCAGCCTAATAAAAGCGCTCACTTTTAAACCTCCATGTAAGCATTTATGTCTGCCAACTATACAAACACTGACAGTATGCTGTTCAAACAAACTGATAAGCTTCTATTTGTTTCCTATTTGACTAAACACACCCTCCTACTTGAAGGTCTTTGGACTTTTTGTAATTTCCAAATTTCAAATTCAAATAGCTTATACACTTGGATTTACAAGATATTTGAGCTTCATTTTAGCTTTGAGATTCATTTACTAGTCAAATTTGTGAATTAAGAGTTATTTAATGTATAATGTAAGAAATTGCACACACATAATTATACAAAAAACATTAAAAAGTAAGTAAAAACAAAACAGCTGAGTTTTTTAATCTCATCTGTCCTGGTTATGAGAAGAATGCAGGGAGCATTTGCCGTCAAACTTCATTCAAATTGATAGTTTTAATGTGACGATCAGGTACTTATGTATCAAGTTATTTTGTACACTGACTAATTATTCAACAAATAATATCAGCTTGCAATTGTTAATGCACTCTTTCATGCCATAAATACTCAGAGTCCTTATTTAATGCCAGCTACAGGACAATATTTAATGCAGCTAAAAGACAATTGTGTGCTCTTCAAGTTCATTGTTTTTAGTACACAGAAATGTAGATGTCCTAAATGATGTGTAACATCGTGTCATTTGCATATTTGGTGCAGCAAGTTGTGTTTGCCTAAAGGCTAATGCTCATCCAGTACATATAGTGGCTTGCAAAACTATCCGGCCACCTTGAACTTTTCCACATTTTGTCACATTACAGCCACAAACATGAATCAATTTTATTGGAATTCCACGTGAAAGACCAATACAAAGTGGTGTACACGTGAGAAGTGTAAATCCAATCGAGAATCTATGGCAAGATCTGAAAACTGCTGTTCATAAATGCTGTCCATCTAATTTGACTGAGCTGGAGCTGTTTTGCAAAGAAGAATGGGCAAGAATTTCAGTCTGTAGATGTGCAAAGCTGGTAGAGACAGACCCTAAAAGACTGGCAGCTGTAATTGCAGCAAAATGTGGTTCTACAAAGTACTGACTGAGGGGGCTGAATAATTACGCACACCCCACTTTTCAGTTATTTTTTTGTAAAAAATGTTTGGAATCATGTATGATTTTCGTTCCACTTCTCACGTGTACACCACTTTGTATTGATCTTTCACGTGGAATTCCAATAAAATTGATTCATGTTTGTGGCTGTAATGTGACAAAATGTGGAAAAGTTCACTTGTTCCTGCCTAACTGGCTTCAGGGGTATTTCAGCAGACACATCTGGGTTACACAAACAAAGTTCAACTGAAGATTAAACTGGCCTTAAAACTTTATTTTTTTTAACATTTATTTTTAAGCTATGTTTTTCCAGACATCTTTTGACGTACTTATTTATGATGTATTTTTACTTTTTTCATGTTGACAACAGGAAATTTCATATTAAAATGAAATTATCTGCCTTCCCCTCTTTCCTGAAAAAACAAATTCCTGTTTCTGTGTAGCTAATACAAATATGAATACAGAGACTGTATTGTGAGATAACATGAAAGTTGTTTTTTCAGTCGAATAGAATGCAAATGTGTGCTTTTCACTTTTTTAAGAACAGCATGTAAGTTCAACATATCAGGACATAAAAAAAATCATTTGATCAGTTTTAAATTAAGTAAATACAGCCTAAGATGATAAACAACACATCAGATATTACTCTGTGTTATTATTTATTCTATGAAAACTAAACCAAAATGCAGAAGAAAACTAGGTACACTAGGTGCACTGTTACTGCTTCCATAGGAAATAACAGAGTAAGAAGCAGCCAGGTTCTGCTAATGCACTTGATTACAGCCAGTGTCTTTTCTGATCATCAGATAATCTTAGGAAACATGTTGTTGCTGCCTGTCAGTCTGTGAATGGTTACAAAACAATTTTATATTTGAAGTCAGTTTTTCTACAGTGAGAAAAGATATTGACACATGGAAAGCAAGACAGCAGCCAATCTCTCTAGGAGTGGACATCCCAAAAATTCATAAAGGAGGCTTAGACTGACCAAACTGCATCTCACCAAACCAAAAGACTTCTGGATCAGACTGCATCATATTACTAAAATGCATCATTGCACTGCATCAAATGCAGTGAGGACTGGGAAAGCCTCCGTTTTCCCAGTCCTCACTGCTACGCGAAAATGCTTTTTTCAAAATTATCCACTTTAGAGAACGTTTTCAAAAAGCTCAGTTTTCCTTGACCACAAAAGGCGTATCAGTGTGGACGGAAGGCCAAAATGGAGAGAAAACGATGCGTTTTCAAACTAAAACGTATCAGTGTGGACATGGCCACAAACTATTTTCATAGCACTCTGTCTTATAGTTCTCAGAGGTAACACCATTTACCACTTGGATGTTAGTACTTTGTACGAGCTAGAGTTGTTAGCCCCAAGCTCCAACCTGCAGGCCCCAGGTGTCTGACCTCTAACCCTTGCTGCAGGCCCCATGTCCATTCAAGGCCCTTGTGCGGTAGCAGTAACAGGAGTAGTAGGAATGGTAGTTGTACTAGTATTGTGCAACACACATGCAAGCAGGCTTCAGAAACTGGCATTCTTCTGACCTGCAAATGGTGAAAACATCCCACATATGCATGTCATACTCGTAATTGAAATTTTGATAAGTAAAATGTCATCATAAAAAGAGTTTAAAGCTCAATTTGGCATAGACACAGACTTTATTAATCACCCAGCAGGGACATTCACAGTTACAGCAGTACATGGGTCAGGAAGAGAAAGTGAATCAGAAATATAATATAAAAATAAACAAATTACAAAAAACGGTGCACAAATTTAAAATTAGCCAAACAATCTATACGAGAGTAATTACTACTAATCTATAAATGACTGTTATATATAACAAATACACTCCATGTCAGTATAAAGCTGAGTGTCATTCCTGATCAGTTGATGCAAGACTTATAAATTAAAGCTGTCTGCAAATAATAAGCAACCTGTTTGTTCAAAAAGTAGCACAAACAAAGAAATGACTCAAAATTTATAACTGGAACTCGGCTGATATTCCAGCAGACAATAATTAAAAGTTTTTTCTGCCTCCATAGATTAAGAATTTTATGTTTAATTATTTAACAAGACCTGTGACTTCAAAGCATGTGCATTCAAATTTCAGAACAGGCTCAACATCGTTGTTGTTTATTGGATTTTACTTTGCTGCTTTACTTTGAGCAGTCTGGTTTTCTTTTTTTCTTTTTTTTGTTTGGTTTTTTTTACATTTTGTCTTGCGAGTGTGCATCAGTTTGATTTCATTAACACAAACTTTGTATGCAGTTTACAACAGAGGTAAAGAGATTTAAACACACCAGAATCAAACAGCTAGGAACAAAACTAAATGTACTAAAGAACAAACCAAAAAAATCTAACTTGATATTTAAATAGCACAGCAAGAAAGTCAAAACTATGATCTTAGGTAAACTATTCCAGGTTTATGGCATGTCTAAAATCTGTCACAAATAATTCTATTTTCAGTTCAGTTTAATTACATAGTGCCAAATCACAACAACACTTGTCTCAAGGTGTTTGTAATTTAAGCTAAAGAACCTACAATAATACAAACTATTAAAAATAATGACATCCAAAATAGTTTTCCTGTGAAACACAACAGTAGCTTGAAAATGCACATGTGCCCAGTACTAACTACCTTGAAATTGTCCAGGTGTCTTCCTTGCTAACCCTGATAAGAAGAAACCCGAGTAGCCATGGAGGTCAAATCCTGTCAATTCCTCTTTTTAACAGTAGCTCCCCTATTGATCGTGGCACTTATAGTAAACAATACTCAGACTTCTACCTTTAGTATTTTAGAAAAGGTTAGAAAGTGAATGTCCACAATTTAGAATTTAACTGCAGAAAGAAATTTAGCAAGAGCAAAGAAAATTCAAATAGTAAAAATTACAAACATAAAGAATTCACATCACTGCGCATACAGTCACAAATAGATAGAATTTACTTCATGTTTCCTTCAGCAGTTCTACTTCAATTAGATTTGTCTTTAATATATTTTCACATAAATATTTATTGTTTTAATAAAAAGTTATTTATATTAGTTATCCCAAAAACTCATGATACACTTGCCTTTACAGGGTTAACTAGAGAGTCGCCATGTGTATGTTTATGTAGCTCCTCTCTAGATGTGTAACCACAGTGGCAAATCAACTGTTAGTGATTCATTCAAGTGTCAGACTATATATAAACCACATCCTCGTTCTCCTTCCTTTCATTATCTCATGGAATAAGATTAGTAAACAGTCATCAGAGGAAGGGAGACTTTATTTTAAACAGAGAAAATGTTGACTTGCTACTGCAGTAACCGTGACAGATCAGGTCAATATAAAGTACCTTTATACAGCAAAGATTAAAAGGAAATGAACTGAAAATTATATAGCTACTAACTTTTAAGGAGGAATGCTTCCTTATATGAATTAAAAAAAACACAACTTAAATATAGAGATTACTTTTCTGAATGCAAATTATACTTCGCATGGGATAATGTGGCATAGAGATAAGGTAAATGTGTGCTATCCACCTTACCCAGCTTTATGTCTGCAGTACTGGTAGATAAGCAGGCAAGTGAACCTTTTAAATCACATTTGAAAACATGAAAAATGAGTCATAATGTGAAATCTAAAGCACTAAATTAATTCTACAAGTATACATGCAGGTGGTGGCAGATTAACTAGTGATTCAACAACACTTCCTGTAAACATAATACTAAAAATACAAGCTTTTTCATATTGTGGCTGTGACTCAATATATTGGTTTGCTTGTCATGAAAACTGATAACCACATATTTGTTTCCCATTTGACTGAACACACTTTCTCACTGTAAGGTCTCTGGATCTAGATTTACATACATACTTACATAGGGTAAAAAAGGGAAGTACAACACTGTGAACTAATTCCAGTATGAGTTTCCTGTTATCAGTTTTTAAGGATGACTTGAAACAGCAGCTGAAAAAAACAATAGTAAAATATGCTTGTTTAGATTTGTTGCATACTCTGAGACAATTATAAAGAAATCTGACCCACTATCAAGAAATATTAAAAAACAACAACAACAAAACATGCTGCATAAATGGTTCCAGCCTTTGCTATTTTGTAAACTGTAGCTAAGAAATTGACTTCACTGCAAAGCTGGTACACTATAGGCAGACAGGTATATGGTGTTATATTACAGAAACCATCAGAGCTAAATGTCTACATTTCAGTGGAACCCATTGCAAGCATCATGTAAAGCATACAGTAAACAAATAAGAATGACTGTCTCTCTCAATACAGCATTTATTGAGAGAGTAATAACAGAAGCACCCTTGATTTCATGAAGAAGAGAAACAAGCATAATGTATTGATGTACAGAATTTAGATGGAGGTATTTGGTGGTTAGACTCCAATGGGATGTCTCGGTGGAACGTCACCCCCACAGTGATACAGATTAGATTTAGTTTAATAATCAAATTATGTATCTTCTTTTAAATCAGAGGACGGGCATACAGGATCTCTATAAAACAACATCACATTTCTATGCCTGCATTTATATCACAACAACTAAAAAATCTTAATGGGGTAAGTACAAGATCTGTCTGAAGAACACAAATATAGAAATTTGGTTATATGTGATTGATCTTTAAAAATAAACTTACTCATTTAGTTTAAAAAGAAAAGGAACATTTGGTTTGGTAGGTCTAAGCAACGTGTTTGATTAGAGGAGCTATTCGTTTTCTATACCAGCTACAGTCTTAAGAGAATTGAATCATTATTACAGTAGTTTATATATGTTTATACAAATAAACTACTGTACTCAAAACTTCTGGCTATGATGATTTTATGATTAATGGACAAACTGTTTCGACATTTGCACTAAGTACTAGAATCCAAGTTATCATTATTAAGTGTTTCTGTATCATGAAAACAAGTGTACAGTATATAATGTGTATCTATTTGTGTATCTATTTGAATGCCTAGATTGTACCCTAACTCTAGTTTTGCACCTTGGATATGTAATTTTCACAGTTACATTAACACTTGGGCAAAGGGTGAAAGTATTTTAACTTTTCTACGTGAATGTGCTGTGTATGTTTTTTTCATAACTTTCCAATATTTTTCTGGTCATGTTTACAGGTCATGGCAAGACTGACCTATCTATCACTGCTGTTGGGTATGTCACTAACTGATTGGTCATAGTTAGAAACCTTAAAACGTTATTTTATCAAAATTACAATTATCAAACCCAATCACTGTAGCAATTCACACAGAAGAAGAACCTATTCTCTGCTCTAGTAAATGCACTATTTTCATTTTAAGAAAACGTTATTTGGTTTTGTTCAATCCCTCTGAAGCTTTAAAATCCATGTTTCTTGTAAAGTTCGTGCTTGTCTATTATTTATTTTATACATTTGTTCCTGCATTTCTTATTTTTGCAAAACAATTTATTTTTTACTGCATATCATTTTCTCTAATTTATTGATAAAATAAAAGGGAAAGGGAAAGCAAAACACCTATGGTAATATATATATACAAGGAAACTAAATACAGTTTTGGTGTGATCAACAGTCCAGATGTTCAGCTGTTCCTCAGAAGATCCAAACATAGATTGCCCTGCTAACTGCATAGTTGACAGTTGGAACTGGACACTTCAATGTTTTCAAACCAGCACAAAGCCTGACACACTAATGGTTGTGGGTCAGACATTGGATCACTGTATGCCTGGGAACAGCTTTAATATGAACAAAACTAGCTGTTTGTCTCTGAAGGTAAACGGAGGTAAGCTCTCCAAACCACATTTTTGTTCTTATCTCTACTAAATGTCCATAGTTTAAAAAAAAACCCCAACATAAAACAAGATGTCTGCATGCTGTGTGTTCTTACATATGGTTTCCAAGGATCCAGCATTAAACCTGACACTGCTCAGAAGTGCAACAGAAGCATATACATTCCAGCTGACAGTAGAAATCATTGTGACAAAAATCTTACTAATGACAGGTGTATTAACTTTACACCAGGGTAAATATGTCTTGCATCCATTCTGCTGTTAATGTAATCTTAAGAATCCTACATAGTGTACATTACAGGTAATTATTTTTTCTTACAGAGAGAAAATATGTATCTCCTTGGGATCTAATGGGAAGGTAAGGATGGAATTTAACTGCACTCAAGAACACCCAGGCAGTATCTGTAATGACACGGATAAGTTTTATTCAACAAAATGAAACCATCTTACTGCGTTTGAAGCAGTTTTTAGAACTTTTTCAACTTAGAGCTTTACCACACACACAAAATAGAAATTACTCTGTAATTAAAAAAAATCACTGCTGACTGTTGTTTATCATTGAAATATGACTCAACATAAGATGTGCCTCCAGGAGAAATGTAGCACTAGACTAGTCAGAAGAAATAAAAGAATAACGTAGAGATGAGACTTTGTACATGCTAAAATAAAATTATAGTCATTGTAAGATGATGTATATTTACCTGCATTGAACCAGATTTTTTTAATTGAATGCCCAATGTAGAAAACTAAAAACAGCTTTGCATTTGCAGCAGTGAGGCAGAAGATTGTTTTGTGTCACCACATCCTAAAATCTGTGTTGCAAAAACCTTAACCTACCCTTTCTGTGTTCAGATCTGCAGTTCCACTCAGTAAACAAAACTTGGATTGATGCATTGGAGCACTGTTGGCAAGACAATTCCTCCTTGGTTGAAATCTACAATGATGCAGTCGGTGTTGAAGTTAAAAATCTGCTGCAAAATAAAACAGAGTCACACACAGGGGTGTGGGTTGGCCTGGAACGATCCATTTTTGGCAAAAATCCTGAATGGAAATGGATTTCAGGGTCAAAGGTTTTATATTCTCAGTGGAACAACAGTTTTCCTGTAAACTCCTTAAACAACCACTGTGGAAAGATCATCTCAGTTAATGAGGCAAAAGAAATCAAGTTGCTGGATGCAAACTGCCATAAAAAACTGCCATTCATCTGTCAACGTAAGCTGCTGTTTTGATTAAGATTAGGTCAGGTATAAGCACCCGAATGTTTTTAAATCTCACCTTTCTGCAATTGCCAGGTCTGAAAAACAACATTTGCTCTACTAAAGCACCTACTCTGAATCCAGGTAAATCTACTGAAACTATTTCTAGTTTGAAAGCAGAAACTTGTAACTTTATGTTCACTTCATGTTCCTTAGAAAGAATGTATGCAAACTAAAAACACAAGTCATTCTGTTATTTGGTTTTTATCATTTTAAATTCACATTTGTGTTTTGGGTCACAGTGCTTTGCATTGACATCGACAAGGATAGTTGCTAATAAATGAATCGAGAACAGGATATACTGCATCTCCCTGGTCACACTGAGATGAAATTCCTGAGGAAACAGATGAATGACCCAACATGTCCAGTGTATAAATACTCTCTTCAAGCTACTGTTGTGTTTCACAGGAAACCTATTTTGGATGTCATTATTTTTAATAGTTTGTATTATTGTAGGTTCTTTAGCTTAAATTACAAACACCTTGAGACAAGTGTTGTTGTGATTTGGCACTATGTAATTAAACTGAACTGAAAATAGAATTATTTGTGACAGATTTTAGACATGCCATGAACCTGGAATAGTTTACCCAAGATCATAGTTTTGACTTTCTTGCTGTGCTATTTAAATATCAAGTTAGATTTTTTTGGTTTGTTCTTTAGTACATTTAGTTTTGTTCCTAGCTGTTTGATTCTGGTGTGTTTAAATCTCTTTACCTCTGTTGTAAACTGCATACAAAGTTTGTGTTAATGAAATCAAACTGATGCAGATTTCTTTAGAAAAATACACACTCGCAAGACAAAATGTAAAAAAAAAGAAAAAAAGAAAGAAAAGAAAACCAGACTGCAGCAAAGTAAAATCCAATTAAAAAAAACAACAACAACAATGTTGGGCCTGTTCCGAAATTTGAATGCACATGCTTTGAAGTCACAGGTCTTGTTAAATAATTAAACATAAAATTCTTAATCTATGGAGGCAGAAAAAACTTTTAATTATTGTCTGCTGGAATATCAGCCGAGTTCCAGTTATAAATTTTGAGTCATTTCTTTGTTTGTGCTACTTTTTGAACAAACTGGTTGCTTATTATTTGCAGACAGCTTTAATTTATAAGTCCTGCATCAACTGATCAGGAATGACACTCATCTTTATACTGACATGGAGTGTATTTGTTATACTGTTATATATATATATATATAACAGTCATTTATAGATTAGTAGTAATTACTCTCGTATAGATTGTTTGGCTAATTTTAAATTTGTGCACCGTTTTTTGTAATTTGTTTATTTTTATATTATATTTCTGATTCACTTTCTCTTCCTGACCCATGTACTGCTGTAACTGTGAATGTCCCTGCTGGGTGATTAATAAAGTCTGTGTCTATGCCAAATTGAGCTTTAAACTCTTTTTATGATGACATTTTACTTATCAAAATTTCAATTACGAGTATGACATGCATATGTGGGATGTTTTCACCATTTGCAGGTCAGAAGAATGCCAGTTTCTGAAGCCTGCTTGCATGTGTGTTGCACAATACTAGTACAACTACCATTCCTACTACTCCTGTTACTGCTACCGCACAAGGGCCTTGAATGGACATGGGGCCTGCAGCAAGGGTTAGAGGTCAGACACCTGGGGCCTGCAGGTTTGAGCTTGGGGCTAACAACTCTAGCTCGTAAATGGTAAAAATGGTAAATGGCCTGTATTTATATAGCGCCTTACTAGTCCCTAAGGACCCCAAAGCGCTTTACATATCCAGTCATCCACCCATTCACACACACATTCACACACTGATGATGGTAAGCTACATTGTAGCCACAGCCACCCTGGGGCGCACTGACAGAGGCGAGGCTGCCGGACACTGGCGCCACCGGGCCCTCTGACCACCTCCAGTAGGCAACGGGTGAAGTGTCTTGCCCAAGGACACAACGACCGAGACTGTCCAAGCCGGGGCTCGAACCGGCAACCTTCCGATTACAAGGCGAACTCCCAACTCTTGAGCCACGATCGCCCCTACAAAGTACTAACATCCAAGTGGTAAATGGTGTTACCTCTGAGAACTATAAGACAGAGTGCTATGAAAATAGTTTGTGGCCATGTCCACACTGATACGTTTTCGTTTGAAAAGAAGGACTACTACCGACCAATAACCTGCCTCAGTACTACATGGAAGCTCCTGTCAGGCATCATATCGGCTAAGATGAACAGGCACATGGGTCAATACATGAGCGGGACACAGAAAGGAATTGGCAAGAATACCAGAGGCGCAAAACACCAGCTACTGGTAGACAGAACAATCAGCCGAGACTGCAAGACCAGACTCACCAACCTGTGCACTGCCTGGATTGATTACAAGAAGGCCTATGACTCAATGCCCCACAGCTGGATACTGGAATGCCTAGAATTGTACAAGATCAATGGGACCCTAAGAGCCTTCAACACTAGAGTGGCGTACAACACTAGAGGCCAACTCCAAGCCCATAGCACAAGTCACCATCAAGTGCGGGATCTACCAAGGAGATGCTCTGTCCCCACTGCTGTTCTGCATAGGCCTGAACCCCCTCAGTACTAGAAGGCAACATTGCAGACATAGAGGACAGTTACAAGTACCTGGGGATCCCGCAGGCGAATGGGAACCATGAAGAGGCCGCTAGAAAAGCTGCAACCACCAAGTACCTGCAGAGGGTCAGGCAAGTCCTGAGGAGTCAGCTGAATGGTAAGAACAAGATCCGGGCCATCAACACGTACGCCCTGCCCGTGATCAGGTACCCTGCTGGGGTAATAGGCTGGCCAAAGGAGGAGATAGAAGCCACTGACATAAAGACAAGAAAGCTCCTTACCATGCATGGAGGGTTTCACCCCAAATCCAGCACCCTGAGGCTGTACGCTAAGCGGAAGGAAGGGGGCCGGGGACTGGTGAGTGTCAGCACCACAGTCCAGGATGAGACAACGAACATCCAAGAATACATTGGGAAGATGGCCCCAACTGACCGAGTGCTCAGTGAATACCTCAGGCAGCAGAAACCCAAGAAAGAGGAGGGAGACGAGGAACCATCATGGAAGGACAGGCCCCTGCACGGTATGTACCACCGGCAGATAGAGGAGGTGGCTGATATCCAGAAATCCTACCAGTGGCTGGACAAAGCTGGACTGAAAGACAACACAGAGGCACTAAGCATGGCAGCACAAGAACAAGCTCTGAGCACAAGATTCATAGAGGCTGGGGTCTATCACACCAGGCAAGACCCCAGGTGCAGGCTGTGTAAAGATGCCCCAGAGACAATCCAGCACATAACAGCAGGGTGCAAGATGCTAGCAGGCAAGGCATACATGGAACGCCATAACCAAGTGGCCGGCATAGTGTACAGGAACATCTGTGCCGAGTATAACCTGGAAGTCCCAAGGTCAAAATGGGAGATGCCCCCAAGGGTGGTGGAGAATGACCGAGCTAAGATCCTGTGGGACTTCCAGATACAGACGGACAAAATGGTGGTGGCTAACCAACCGGACATAGTGGTGGTAGACAAACAGAAGAAGACGGCCGTAGTGATCGATGTAGCGGTTCCGAATGACAGCAATATCAGGAAGAAGGAACACGAGAAGCTGGAGAAATACCAAGGGCTCAGAGAAGAGCTCGAGAGGATGTGGAGGGTGAAGGTAACGGTGGTCCCCGTGGTAATCGGAGCACTAGGTGCGGTGACTCCCAAGCTAGGCGAGTGGCTCCAGCAGATCCTGGGAACAACATCGGAGATCTCTGTCCAGAAGAGCGCAGTCCTGGGAACAGCTAAGATACTGCGCAGGACCCTCAAGCTCCCAGGCCTCTGGTAGAGGACCCGAGCTTGAAGAATAAACCGCCCGCAGGGGCGTGCTGGGTGTTTATATAGATATATATAGATATCGATCGATCGATACACACATATACACACACACACACAAATCAAAAAAATAAAATAAAATACATGACTCAACCTTCACTTTCTGTTTAAAGATACAGCCCATTATAACCGGCAGTAATAATGGTCTTATACATAAAGTACTGCATATTTCACATGTGAAATAAGTAAAAAAAACCAAAAAAAAAAACATGATGGGTTTTTTCCACATGTACATCTACACATTTACATAGATGTTTAAAAAAATTGGCCAGTGGTGTTTCCTGCTGCAAATCATGTGATTAAATCATATGATTAACCCTCTGCTGTAGAAAAGTAGATGTAGATGTTAGCCCAGTGCATCTTAAATGCACACTTTCTGAAAGTGGACCTTTGCACTGTAAACAATACAAGGTCATATTAACACACTGCTTGTAAATAGACACAGAAAAACTGGCAACCAAAAGATTTGCATGGCCTACAAGTCATGCAAAACTAAGATGTCGCTTTCATCCTGTTCCTGTAAAAAAGAAACATCCACCCTTTTTGCTCTGTGGGTGGAGTTGCAATCTTGCATATTGGTGTCAAGTCAGTCAAGTTTTTGTCAGTCCAGTCAGTCCCCATGTTTATTGCTAATAGCAGAACCTCTCGTGTCGCATTAAGTTTCTACTGCCAGCAATATGACGACATTTCAAAAAGAACATTTTATTTACCTTCCCCCTTTTTTTCTGAAACAAAACTTCTTTTGCTCCACCTTTTTGTTCCAGAAACACCTAAATAAAAATTAAAAAAATCTCTATCATAGTCAGGCAGAGCTAAATCCTAATGCTTGCGAGTTACCATAGGCAACCACGCTGTGTTTTGTTAACCCCCTCTACAGGTACCCTCTTGTGATGTGTGCCACTTCCTGTATGATTTTGTGCTACGCCCAGTACATGTTGTGTGCATGTGAGGTGTTGCCTTTCCGTTTTGTCCAGCAGTCCACTTGCATACCTCAGTGCTTGTCTTCCTCCCCCTTTTGTGGTGGTCTGGACACTTTCTCAGTTCTCGACCTCAACATAGTCGTTTGTCTCCCCGGATTCCTTAACCCAATTTGATTTCCCACACTAAAACAACAGCATTCCTCTGTGTCTTCACCTGCTCCTTCTTTCACTGTGGTCTCTTCTTCCCCAGCAGTCCAGTGGCAGTTCTTCATTTCAGCTTTGTCCTGTGTATTCTCCCACTGTCTCTTTCATTGCCATTTTGCTCCAAACATGGCAAATGTCAAACTCAGACAGTCTCCTTAAAAGTCCTTCACCCATAGTGAAGTTGCAGCTTGCTGGAACCGCATCTCTCCATCCATCCAGTCGTGATGATGGATGTTCTGTTTCTCTCTCTGATGTTGTTTGCCCATAGCGCTGCTGGATCTCTCCGCTCAGGACTCTGCTGTTGTCTCTTGGACTTCTGTCCACTGTTAATGTTCATGGCTGTGCTTCTGGAACTGCACTCCATGTCTTCAAGAAGAGATTAGCTTCCTTGGAGCTTGCTTTTTCAGGATGAGGAAGGGAAGCTGCAAAACAATTCAGCCAAAACTCGAGCTGGGTGTTTCTAATGATGTTAACCTATAATCTTCTTCCTACTGCTTCTCATGGAGAATTGATCCAGGTCCATTTCCCCACCTGCAAGTGACACACTGAGACAACTTGATCATTCACTGTCCTGGTCCAGTCTGTGGACTCCCTGTGTTTATGTTTAAGCTTATTACCATTCTGTGGTTTTGTTTATTTTGGGTTGTTTGTGATTATCACTGGTTTTTTGTGTCCTCTGTGCCCTCCTGTTCCACGTTTCAGGTTCCTATGTTCCGTCTCCCCAGTCTGTGTTAAGTTTGCGCGTGTAAAGTTCAGTCGGTGTTTCCTGTTTTATTTTGAAGGTCCGTGCCTCTTTTCAGTGTTTCACTTCCCCTTGTGTCGTAATGTCCAATTAATTCCAGCCGTGTCTCTCTCCTGTCTTAAAAGCCCTGAAAGTAAGATTTTAGTGGTTCTTGACCCTCTTCGTATTATTATTACTTACTTTCATCAACCACACTCCTATTCAGTTTTTTCTTTTGTGTCCACTAAGGGCAGATGGTGACCTGCAGTATCACCCGCTCCCCAGTTGGAGACAATTCCCCTCTCACAATTCCACACTCTTTTTTTGTTTTGTTTTCATTAGTTTTTCTTTTTCATTTTTCCCGTTTTTTTTACCCCGTTGTTTTACACACACACACATCAACCTCTTAATTCACTTCTCCAACTTCTCTTTTCCTTTCTCCCCAACTGCTCTCATCTAGTTCTTGATTAAATTCTCCATCCATACTTGATCACCTTTAAATCTCAGTTAATTTTATTTATTTATTATTACCTTATCACTAATCCACTGTTTATTTTATTATTTATTTTATTACTATTATTGTTTCACCAATAATCCCCTGTAATCCACTCTGTCTCCCCTTTTGCCCCTCAAAGGAACACACACACACACACACCTACACACCTTTCCTTTGTCCTCAAAGGAGCACCCCCACACACACCTTTTCTCCTTCAAATTCAGCCACACGCTACTCTCTGCACATGTCCACAATCACACACAGAGGCCAAAAGGTGATTGGATGTAACAATAACATTTAATCAACTGGATTAACTGTTTCTTGTAGATTTTCCAAGTGCTATGATCCCATCATTTAAGCCTTTATTACTTTTTCTTATTTTGCTAGCTTTTAAAAAATTATTCACATTGCATATCTGTAGTGTGTTCTCGATGTTTTGGTGGGTGTGTTTCTGTAGTCAAATAAGGGATGAGGTAAATCCATAAAGCTCCATAAAGTGACTCCCATGCACATCCCAGCTTTCATTTCTATCAGATTTTGCAGACTGACAGCAAGTCCTCACTGAATGGGTAAGTTCAAGACAGATGCGATAAGCAGTCTTTAGCACAGAATGATTATGTATGAAGTAAATTCTCAAGATTTACTTTGTGTAATTGAAATTATTCAATGTCACAAATGAAGACAAACGAATTAAACTTGTGAAAACTTGGTAGATATTTACATAAGAAATCTATAAATCAATATCCTTCAACTTGGGCAATGTGTTTGGTATCATAAACAGGCAAATAGAGAACAACTTGAAGTCTTTAAAAAAAACTGAATCATTATTGTAGTAGTCTAGGTATGTCTCAAAAGTATTCAAGCCATGTTAGACAAGCTGCAAAGAAATGAGGTAATTGAGCCATTTTATTAAGGATCACTTCTCAGATCAAGTAAGAGAAAATGACTTTCCTCTGAGTTGATTTCCAGACGTTTGTCTGTATTTCGGGCAGCATGTTGATGTGATGTTTAGCACTGTCACCTTTCAGCAATAACTAAGAAATCTCTGTGTTCTTTCCGGGTACTCTAGATTCCTCACACAGTCCAAAGACATGCATGATTATTCGGCTGGTGAGTCTGTGTTAATCCTGAACAGACTGGCGACCTGTGCAGCATGTGGCCTGCCTCTCACCCTATGAGGGGTGTGATAGGCTCCTGACCTTGAATTAGATTATCAGAATAACATTGTTTAATGGATGGGTGGATATCTGTATATTAGTAGGTGTACCATGATACAAATAATGTGATTATTAACTTTGAATATATACACTTTAATATTACTGAAGGTGTGTTAGTCTGTAAGTGCTTATCATATGTTTGCGGTCTTCTTATCTGGTGTTATGTAAAATTTTTGTCCTAAACTTTCTCAGTTTTCCCTCCTTTTCAGTTGCCAGCCATGGCCCTGACAATTCTTCTGTCACAGCTTTTAGGTATGTTTTTAACTGATTTATCATTGCTAGAAATCTTAAGAGTTTGTCTAAATTATAAAATAAATACCTTTCTTGTCACCATTGATATTGATGTTACTTCCTGCCCAAAACATGGAATTGACTTACTTTAGTTTGTGGTCCTCATTGTATGTAAAAACACATTTAAAAGTTTGTAATGCTGTGTAAATTAGCGATTTTATTCATATCTGCATATTTCCTCAGCATTTTAATTTATTTATTTACTTTAAAATGAATTATAATACATACATAAATAAATGCAAAATCCAGACGTAATCTTGTGATGTTTTTTTGTTACAGCAACAACTCTACCAGTCTTTGCTCAAGGTTCCAGTACAGAGTGCAAAGGCAAACATAAAAAAATAGAACGTTTAACAGCTGGTAATTATACTTGGAACATTGACGATGTTACACTGGAAATCATGTCTGAAGCATTGGATCAGTGTATGCTAAATAGCTCTGAGATGTGCCTTGATATTAAATACAAAAACAATAAATGTGTCCATTTGTGTCTGAAGGAGGGAGATGGTAAGTACTTCAAACCAGAACAGTCTGTTATTTTCTCTACAAAATAATTTGCCTTCGTGTAAGATATTAAGCGAGATATGCGAACTGTTCACATAACACATAATATATATTTACATTAGGAAAAGTATCCAGTGAGTGTGGGAAACAGAGGAATGTTTAAAGATTTTAAATACATCTATACTTTAACTGGTTGATTTTTACATTTTGTTTGTATCAGGAAGCATTAACCTGGCTTGTGATGCTAAACATAACTGCGAGAGAAGCTCCAGCTCCAAACCAGTGCAAATCTTTGTCAACAACCAGTTTATCAACACTGCACAACAGTAAATATGTCTTAGTTGTACTCAGTTATTAAACATTGCTGCAGTATTATTTTTAAGAATTGCTTGTGATGCATGCTTTTTCATCACCAGCTGTACATTTTTTTCTTCCACAGAAAAATCTGTTTGCCATTCTCACCTCCACAGAATAATAAAAAAGTACAGATTAAATTTAAATGTGCTCAAAACAATGTTAGTCTATGTGCTGATAATGATAACAGTAAGGTTTATTTAACACAATAAATGCTCAGGCTGCTTTAAGAAAGAAAATATGAAATCTTATGTGTATGTAAAATATATGATTTTGCATTTTTGTGTCCAGGTACAAATTTGAATCTCTACCAGGAAGCAAAAAGTTGGATTGATGCGATGGAGCACTGCCAGAGAGGGGATTCCTCTGTAGTTGAAATTACCAACCAGACAGATAATGATAAATTAAAGGGTCTGTGGAAATATACAAAAGACTTAAAGAATGGGGTGTGGATTGGCCTAGAACGGTCAATTTTTGGCAAGAATCCTGAGTGGAAGTGGATTTCAGGGTCTAAAGTAGAGTATAATCAGTGGAAAAACAGCTATTCTCTCAACTCCTTAAACTACAACTGTGGAAAGATAATCTTGGTTAATGAGACAAAAGAAATCAAGTGGATGAATGACAACTGTCACGCCAAATTGCCTTTCATCTGTAAAAGTAAGTTGCTCTTCATTTTGCAGTTAGACACAAGAAGCAGATTGGTATTATTATTTTTTCTCTTCTTTTCCAGGTTCGAATGAAATACCCTGCCATAATCATGTGACTACACTGCATGCAGGTATATTAACTGAAAGTTTAAATGTTTGCAGTTTGGAAGCACAATTTTCCTCCTCATTTTGTTTTGCATTCTTTTAATCTATATAAGGATTGTTTTATATTTTGGGCTACAGAGATTTGCATGGACCATGATATACACCACAGCTCCCCCGAGAATGATTGCAGAGAATGTCTCAATATCCCCACAGTTGAGGTGAGAGCGGGTGCCAGGGGTACATGGAGGTCTGGGACCCTCTGTGTTGGCCGCTGTCCCTATAAATAATAAAATACCAAAGATCTCTTGTGATTGTGGAAAACATGAGACAGCTGGAGAATTGCATACATATAGAATATACATATTGTATAATGCTGTTTAATGTTTAGAGAAAAATTAATAAGAGGGTCAATATATAGAAATGCTGAATTTTTCAATGGTGTTTGCATGTAAAAGGTAAATCTTTTTTGAACGTAATTTTTGTTGTATGACATAATATATATTTAGTTAAAAATAAGTAAATGAATACATGTTTGATATTTATAATTTATTTGTTTTTCTGTCAAACTGAAAAACTTTAATCTTTCCATGTTGTATGTATTCAACTGAATTTTTCTACTTAAAACATTAAAAGAAGTTCCACAATAACGGAAAGAAATAGTGATTGTGTGCTCTGTGGACTGTGATGCCGTCAGACGCTGAGGTCATGGCACTCCAATTCCCGGCATCCAAGACTATAGAATATAGAATATGGAAAGAGCCTGAGCTGGTGCTTGATTTTTTGTACATAACGTTTGTGCTATCTGTATGTATATGTACACTGCATGGATATCTTTCTGCAATCCTTCCTGACTGATGAATTGTAAAATATTATTCTGTAATTGAATAAACATCTATTATCAACAATTATTTTTTATTATTAGGTGAAAAATACAAGTGGCGGAGGAATTTTTTTGAACCATTTTTTTCCGAAAAGAAACAATACACTACTGAAAACACATAAAACTGTATTACTGGAAAATTGTGCATAAAGTATGAGTAAAAATGATCTAAGGAGCTTGGAAAGAAAGCGACTGGACTAAGTTTCTTGAAGATGTTTCACCTCTCATCCAAGAAGCTTCTTCAGTTCATGAGTGAAAGAGAAAAAACTATTTATGCAGAGAAATGTTTAGCATCAGCGTTAAAGTAATTAATATTACTGCTAAATAGGTTTAAGATTGACTCATTTTAAGCACTTACAATACAGCTACAATACTAAATTACTAAAGCTAGGTTTATTTTCTAATGCTAGCTCTGTTTCCATAAGATTCATAGAGATGTGCAAGCAGACCAACGGCAGCTTGCATCACACACTGTATTCATCCAAAATGCACATGTGCAAATCACCAAAAAGAAGCTGCTGGACTCTTGACCAGCAACAGTCAGTGTTATCAAAAGACAAATCCTCAGAGACAGAAAAAAAGTTATGTGAGTTTGAAATGACAGCTTTCAGCATAGCTGGACTGGCCATCGGCCTGCCCGGTGGGCCGATGGTGATTTTTTGTTTTTTATGGGCTGATGGTTTTTGTTTGTTTGTTTTTTTTTCGTAATGGTATAAACACTGAAAGCTGGTGGATTGGCCAGATGCTGGGGGATGTGTATAACTCGTTTGGTGGTGGCTATTGCGGAGCTTCCACAGATTCCGTAACATTAGCAAGGTACCGTCCCTACACACTGCTCCCCGGGCGCCTGCTTAGTGGGCTGCCCACTGCTTCACTGAGTGAATGGGTCAAATGCAGAGAAAAACAAGTAATTTCCCCATGGGGATCAATAAAGTATCCATTATTATTATTATTATTATTATTATTATTAGCAAGTGGTGGAGGCTGGCAGGAGGAGCAGAGACCCGAGGCGGCCGCCGATCCGAGTGTCAGGTGAACTGAACTTTAGGTGAGAAGTTATGACCTGCAGTCTATTTGGGTCAGATATAAACCAAGTTTAGGTGAAGTTTATTTTCGTTATGCTGAGTTTTTACAATCAGTTACAATAACTCTAACTGCGTACTAGGTAGCATGATGGAGTTTCTATACTGCTGGGTGGGTGCTTTGATGTTACTGATAGTGTTGTGCCAAAAAGTGATTGTCTGCCAGAAAGTGATTGCCGTCCGCGGGAGCGCGCGCGGCCGCTTAAAGCTGCAGCGCCCGGATTACTTGCGTTGACAGCTACTTCCGTGCAACTGATATAATGTGGGAAAAAGCCCAAACACATTTATGCCTTTGTTGTTAGTCAAATGTATGCATTTATGGAACTTTAACGTTTCTTGTAACCGAATTATGACGCTTGTCAGAAGGTTGCTTTCAGTGTGTAGCGCAGTCACGAATGACATGCATCACGAATGGCATGCATCACGATGGAATAATTAATACCTACAGGTTTAGTATATCTACTCGCGTTGTTCATATTTTTTTTTATATAAGACTGTCGAATAGTAGTTAAAACAATAAAGACCTATTGTGCCAGTATCACCATGACTCTTTCTTGTTTGTTCAGAATAACGGCTGAGAACATGCCATTTTAGGGCTACCAAAAATGATTGTGGTCTATAACTTGTGACTGAAACAATATTTCTGCTTCAAACTTGTTGGGTATCATCCAGAAGGGCTACATGTTCCATATTATCCCAAACAGTCCATTAGAACTGCTGAATAACTTGAACATGAACAATAAAACTGATAATATGCCATTTTCAAGCTGCCAAAAAGGGATTGTGCACTATAACTTGGCAGAATCGTCTCGTATTCACAGAAAATATTACGCGTTTGGTATTGAGCTGAAAAGGAACGTGATTTGTCCCGTACTTCAGCTACAATGAAAAAGACACAAAGCTTGATTTATTCTGTCTTTATGCTGCACAGCTGCATCTTCTTCTCTCATTCTCTCCCCCCCTCTCCTGTTGTTATTTCAATCATGAAACTGATCAATGATCAGCTGATCAGCTTTTCTGTTCCAGGTCCCCTCTCTCTTATTATTTTTATCGCCCACTTTGCACCAGAAAGAAGAAAGCAGCAGAGGTCGCGTTAACAACAGCAGCACGTTTAAGCTTGATCAGCTGTTGTTAGAATTTATTTAATATTACTGTCTACTATCAGCTGATGTTTGCTGGAGCCACAGCTGTAAAAGCTGCTGGTCATGATATCGGTTTGTATATCTGGTGAGAGGGAAACATGAAGATGAAACCAGGAGATGTCCTTACTGAATCATCAGCTGAACTGGTGATGGAGAAACAAGTTTACCTTTTAGGTGACACGAATAAGTTGAAGGGAAGTTATGAACTGTTTCTGAGAGACAAATAACACCAGGATCCTTTTTTACATAGCTGACAGCAGGTCTAGCAAAGTTTTGCCAGGGGGCCAGGTAGGGCATTAACAGGGAAAAGGGGGCACAAAAAATACTTTTCTTTCTTATTCTCATTTAAAATATCTCAGTTTTAACAAATAATTATCTGAATCTTACAACAAACGTTTTCATCTGATGTAAAATGTATAGAAATCCATTATTGTACATAGTAATTTTTTCAGGGTCCCATCATAATTTCTTCAGAAATAAGTACTGTATATGATGCCAGTATTTTCCCACATTTTCTAGATTCTGTACCAGTACTGTGTGTAAAATTTCTCACCTGTCTTTCTGTCACCTTTCACTTTTTAAAGGTTGCCATGTTTAAAAAAAATATTTTGTCCTGCCATGCTGTTTATTGATGTGGTAAATGAATAGTTTATGAAAATATATCTAAATCTGTCATCAGTAATCAGTAATGATCATGTCTCACCTCTAGTCTTCTCTGTCTTAATTTCAGGTTTCCACCATGTGTTGTAGATAGTTCAGGAGATTAACTGACCAAGCAGTTTTTGGGTTTCTGTATGTTTAGAATACCAGCATAGGGAGGATGGTGTTTATGTATCAATATAACAAACTTTAAGTTTATTAGATTTATACATATATACCAACATGACAGTTTATATCACTGTGACAACAGCGTTTGTTTTCATTCAAAGGCTTTATGGTTTTTCCTATAATACCATGGTGGGCCGGTCTCTAGTCAAAATGCCCGGGCTGATTTTTTGTCCAAGTCCAGCCCTGTATGCACATTCCAGCTTTCTCACTCCTAGAGAGATTGGCTGGGGTCTTGCTTTCCACATGTCAATATTTTTTTCTCACGGTAGAAAAACTGACTTCAAATTGTTTGAAAATGGTTTTATAACCATTCACAGACTGACAAGCAGCAACAACATGTTCCCTAAGATCATCTGATGATCAGAAAAGAAACTGGCTGTAATCAAGTGCATTAAATAGCAGAACCTGGCTGCTTCTTACTCTGTTAATTCCTATGGAGGCAGTAACAGTGCACCTAGTGTACCTAGTTTTCTTCTGCATTTTGGTTTAGTTTTTATAAAATAAATAATAACACAGAGTAATATCCCATATGTTGTTTATCATTTTAGGCTGTATTTACTTAGTTTAAAACTGATCAGATGATTTATCATGTCCTGATATGTTGAACTTACATGCTATTCTTAAAAAAGTGAAAAGCACATATTTGCATTCTATTCGACTGAAAAAACAACTTTCATGTTATCTCACAATACAGTCTCTGTATTCATATTTGTATTAGCTACACAGACACAGGAATTTGTTTTTTTCAGGAAAGAGGGGAAGCCAGATAATTTAATTTTAATATGAAATTTCCTGTTGTCAACATAAAAAAAAAATAGTACGTCAAAAAGATGTCTGGAAAAACATAGCTTAAAAATAAATGTTAAAAAAATAAAGTTTTAAGGCCAGTTTAACCTTCAGCCTCAAATTAAACCTCCATTTCATTTGAAGTTGTTGAACTTTGTGTAACCCAGATGTGTCTGCTGAAATACCCCTTAAGCCAGTTAGGCAGGAACTAGTGACATCTCAGAGGGCTGATACTTTTTTAACCAAATGATTTAAAGCTGTTAAGCCTAAAAAAAACAAACCCTGGGTGTTATTTTTGACTCTGAGCTTGGTTTTATCCCACATATTAAACATGTAACCAAAATTGGATTTTATCATCTAAAACATATAGCCAGAGTCCCTCCTATTCTCTCTCGGGCCAACACGGAGATGTTGATGCATGCTTTTACCAGTCGCATTAATTACTGTAATGCCCTGCTCTCTGGTCTCCCCAAAATGAATATTTCACCTTTACAACTTTTACAAAACTCTGCAGCTCGTGTTCTGACGAAGACCAGAGGGCGGGCCCACATTACACCGGTTTTTAGAATCGCTGCATTGGCTCCCCGTGTGTTTCAGGATCGATTTTAAAGTTCTTTTATTGGTTTTTAAATGTCTTAATGGTCTTGGGCCTTCTTATCTCTCACATTTGCTTTTACCATATGAACCCTCGCGGACCTTGAGGTCCTCTGGTACTGGCCTTTTGATTGTTCCTAAAGTCAGGACACATACTCACGGAGAGGCAGCTTTTCAGTGGTATGGTCCTCGTCTGTGGAACAGCCTGCCGGAGGAGCTCAGGGCCGCAGAGAACGTACATGTTTTTAAGAACAGGCTCAAGACCCACCTTTTTAATTTAGCTTTCACCTAACGTTTATTTATTTTATGCTTATTTATTCTATCCTGTTCTATTTATATTATTAATTTAGGTTTTACCTAATATTTATTGATTTTATTCTTATTCATTTTTTATCTTCTTACTCTATTTGTATTTATATTGTATCCCATTCTTATTTATTTTATCTTTTTATCCTGTATATATCCTTATTGGGTCATATCTCCAGTGTTTCCTCGGAGGGGGCTCTCTGCACCGGGGCTGTGATCGACCATGTCTGCTGGGGTTCTGTGGGTCTTCTCAGCCTGGCTGGGGGGCTTCTCTGCCTCCCTCCTGCTGTGTGCCCAGCATGGAGGCTGTGGTCTGTGACCGGCTCCCGGTGCAGACGGCTCCCTGTGATAGAGTTTCCTCACCTGGCTCATGTGTCCCCAGCCCAATTTTAGTCTTTAAGTGTGTGTGTGTGTGTGTGTGTGTGTGTGTGTGTGTGTGTGTGTGTGTGTGTGTGGGGGGGGGGGGGGGGGGGGATATGTGTGTGTGTATCCATGATCGTTCATGTTAATGAGAGTGTGGGGAGTGAGTTGGAGGGTGGGGTGGGCTGCTTTTAACCTTGTAAAGCACGTTGTGCTACAGTTTTGTATGAAAACTGCTTTATAAATAAAGATTGATTGATTGATTGATTAATCAAAGAGCAGGTTTGACACCTGTGGCTGTGACGTTGGGGGTCAGTCCTGCAGCAGGAAGCACTATGCACATGTTCCCATGTCTTACGCTGGGATCTCGCAAGTTTGTTCTTTCTTCATGTCAACATGTCAAAAAGTACATCCATTATAAGAAGAGTCAGATAAACCATGGCCCTCATTTACTTCCATGTGTGTGGAAATGTTTTTACCAGCAAAGAAACAAAAACATGCAAAAACACAAACACAGTGCCTAATCACTCTGGCTGTCCACAAAACAGGAGCAAACTCACATAAGTAAAATGGCAAAGAACTATGCTAATCTTCCACTAACATATGCAAGTCTGACCACAGTGTGACAGATTCCACAGGTTTTATGTTTCACTTTCCAAGATGACGTCAAGTTCACACTGACCAGCAATAATCCTGCAACCACAAAACACAGAGCCCAGTGTTGCTGCTGGAGCTAGATATGCATGTACACAAATGAGCAGCTGTTCAGGTGTGGCAAACAAGGAATACAGAGAGAGCAGCTCTCTTTCATGAAGAGGCCAAAAGGTGACTGGACGTAACAATAACATAACAACAGGATTAACCGTTTCTGGTAGATTTTTCATATGCTGTGTTAGGTTGAACCAGATGGATAGATAGTACTTACATTAATAATGATCCATGTCACATCATACATTTGTATTCCCTCATTTAAGCCTTTATTACTTTTTCTTATTTTGTTACATTTTAAAAATTTTGTTCGCATTGTATATCCGCAGTGTGTTTAGGCAGGTTTGTTTCTGTAGTTAAATAAGGGATGAAGTAAACAGTTCTATAAAGTGACTCCCATGCACATTCCAGCTTTCTATCAGATTTTGCAGACTGACAGCAAGTCCTCACTGACTGGTTAAGTCCAAGGCAGATACAATGAGCAGTCATTACCACAGAATGATTATGTATGCAGTAAATTCTCAAGATTTACTTTGTATAATTGAAATGATACAATATAGCAAAAGAGGAAAAATTAAATTTGCAACTCAATTATTGTGATAGTACTCTAGGTATGTCTCAAAAGTATTCAAACCACATTAGACAAGCTGCAAAGAGATGAGGTACCTGAGCTGTTTTATTAAGGATCACTTTTCAGTTCAAGCAAGAGAAACTGAATCCTCATCTGGACTTTCCTGTGAGTTGATTTCCAGACGTTTGTCTGTATTTCAGGAAGCATGTTCATGTGATGTTTAGCACTGTCACCTCACAGCAATAAATAAGAAATTTGCATGTTGTTTCCGGGTACTCCAGCTTCCTCACACAGAATATTTGGTCAGCTGGTGACTGGTGTGAACTGATAAGTCCCACTTAAGCTCTGTGCACTTTAACACATAATCCTTTTACTACTGTAAATATATGTTAAGTGAGTGTGAGAAACAGACACATTTAAAGAATTTAAATGTATCTACACTGTAACTTGTTGATTTTTACATTTTGTTTACATACATCAGGAAGTATTACCCTGACTTGTGAAGGTAAAGACAACTGCGAGGGGAGCTCCACCTCCAAACCATTGCAAGTCTTTGTCAACAACCAGTTTATCAATGTTGCACAACAGTAAATATGTCTTAGTTGTACTCCGTTATTAAACATCGCAGCGGTATTTTTTAAAGAATTGCTTGTGATGCATGCTTTTTCATCACCAGCTGTACATTTTTTCTTACACGGAAAAATCTGTTTGCCGTCCTCAACTCCACAGAATAATTAAAAAGCACTCATTAAATTTAAATGTGTTCAAAACACTGTTAGTGTACTGCTGATGAGTTGGGATGCTTGGGTGTTCCTGAACGTCCTATCAGGATGAACATCCAAATAACTTTTTCATACATGCATTTTTTCAAACTGATAATCACAGTTTGCAGTTGTTTAGTTTATCCAAATCTAAAATTCTCCTTCCTAAATCTTCATGGACTTTCTTTCAGTTTTCCCATTGTTAAAAGTATCTCACAAGCATCCTGAACTGAAGGAAGTGGAACGGCTGAAATTGGCTTTGGTTTGTGAAACAAGTCAAAAGTAACCAAGTATGCACATTATCACCATCTAGTGTAGACCTTCCCAAAGTGTGGCGCCCGCCCCCTAGGGGGGGCACAGAGCCATTGCAGGAGGGGTGCGTTATGAAAGGGGGGGGGGGGGGGGGGGGACAACCAAAAACGCTTGGACACTGCTAGCACGGGGCGCCCACACAAACGCAAAGCAGGAGATGAAGCATCGCTGAATATGAACCAACTTCATTCTAAGCCAAAGACTAGAAACTATGGTAAAGATTATCTTCCCTTTGACTTCACCTGCACAAGTAGGTCTCCCCTGCAGAATTGGTTTTCTCTTCGTCAGGAGCAGCACTAGGCTGTTCAAATCATGGACAGTGTCCCACAGTTGTTTATGTTTTTAAACCCATTTTGCACAGAGAGGCATTTGTTGAAAAATGTATTGATAGTAATGTTGAATATTGTTACACAGGAAAAAAAAACCAACTACATGTAAAATAATCATACCGTGACGCCTCTGCCTTTGTAAATAGAGGGACAGTAACTGCGTGTGTGTATGTAAGCGTGTAAAACCTGCAGATAGAGACAAAATACTGTTAATCTCACTATCTGCCATTCTGTCATTCATCTCATGTAAACAATACCGTGCGCACAGCGTGACGTGAAAAAGGCACATACCTTTGACGTTGTGTGACCAACTCTGTATTCCTCGTCCACACGTAAACACAAAAAAGGAGTTTTTAAAAAATCTCCATTTTCGGTGATTCAAAGCGTCGTTTACGGGTGGACAAAACAGCTGCGTTTTCAAAAATACCCGTGTAGGTGCGGACGTAGTAATTTATTTTATTACTACCTGTAAATTATTGCAGATTACTTGTATTTGCTTAATTGTTTACTAAATGTTTGAGGTGTAAATAAACCGCAATGGAGCAAAATATGGGTGTGTGTGGTTGGAGGATGTGTTTGTGCGCGCAGGGGGTGGGATCTAGTGGGAGAGAAAAAGAATGGACACACGCACACACAGTAGATGTCTAATCTTTACAGTGTATTATGGGTTTTCAGATCATTCTGAACATTAAAGTCAAATTGGGCTCAAATGTAAAATAACATTTTATAGTCAAAGAACAGTTCTGTTTTTATAACAATTATAAAATGTTAGATTTCACAAAGCAACACCGAGTCTAATGCAGAAATGCTTCTGTTCACCAAGCCACTTTCAGGAAACCCTCATAGGCCCAGAGCTTCTTTCTTCACACTGCAGCCCAACAGGACATTTCCAGCATCCACACACTCTCTCACACACGGTGCTGAAAACACAACACAGACATTAAAGCAATGAATGTATGGAGGGAAGACAAAAAAGTAGATTGTAGCATGAAACAATTTTTAAAACATTTTATTCTTTAATTAGCGTGTTACTACCATTCTGAGCACGGAGCCATGAGGCAGCCTTCATAGCCAGAAGCTCCCACTCGTCCTTTGCATCCATCTTGAAAGCATGAAGCCAGATCAGAGCCAGAATGGTGGCCCACACGTCACTGTTGGCCTAATTCAACAAATCAAAGACAATAAAATAAAACAGAGAGGACACACAAAGAAAAGAACCCCCCCCCCCAACAAAACCAACATCCTACATGATTTTACTTTCTACAACCAGTAGTATTAGTTATTTCTGGCTGCTTACTAGTCACAAGGGGTCACCAAGTTGTGTAGCTCTGCAAATTTGATTTGGCAGATTATTACACTGGATGCTGTTCCTGATGTAATCACAAAGGAATTTCTGTCTAGATGTGTGATTACCACCAGTGTTTTAGCTTCTGATATACAGATGTTTATTTTCAAGGCCTACATTTAGTTTGACTTCATTGTCATTTGTTTTTTTGTTGTGTTTTTAATTACATCATGTGTTTCTGTTCAAATCATGGAACATGAGCATGAATAACTAACCCTTTTTTTTTCTTTTTTTTTTGTGTCCCGTTTGGATCTTTAGCCATCAGAATTGTTGTCTTAAGGCCAAGAAAGATGCCAAGCGGATTTATTTTACCAAGTGGATCATCATGGCCTTGCAATATTGGTCCATTTGATTGACCTTTATTATAATTATGTATTTATTTTATTTTTGGTTGCTACAAACGGGACAGACATGACTGGGGGATAGGACAGGGAGAAAGAATGAAAGAAAGACAGGGAGAGAAAGAAAACCAGAGGGGAGAAGAGACGGTGAGAAAAGGGGGAAGTAAGAAAAAATAAATAAATAAATAAAAATAAAAGCAACATAATAAATACAGCACCATCACAATAAACTAGCTAGCAGTAGATAACAGTAGACACTAAATAATAAACGATATTGTGCAGCACGCAAGATAGACAGCGCACAATGTGCTTTGAGGCAGCAGCCAAGAAAGGTGTAGTCCGCGTCTGTGAACACCCGTGTGTACACCTGTGTCGATCAGCATGCTTGTATTCCAAAGGTTTCTCCATGTAACGATCTGCTAGGGAGTGTGGGGAGCCATAGCCACGTCCACCAGGGCATGAAGCAGGTATGGAGGAGATCCAGGCCCCAGATATCCAGAGGCCCCAGAGTACGAGGACCCGAGGAGGACCACCAAAAGGGGGGGGAACTGTGCCACCCTACAATAACTAACATTTAGTGTGTTATTATTGAAAATGAAAACAGTCCACCTTTTCAGGCTTTGACTTTTCCACCTCCTCGCTGGTCTTTCCCAGTGCAGTAGCCAGAGCTGGATCAAGCAGCCAGCAGCCAGACGCCCCCTGCAGGGAGACTAAGTGCAGCAAAGGGTCTCTGGGTGGCTGCTCGGGGGCAGCAGCTGGAAAACCAAAAATGAAATAAAAACTAGACCCGATTATGGTGTTAGATGAGAAGACAGAACTTTATAAACCAGTGCATAAACCACCTTCTTGTAAACTATGCAACAAATAAGCATTTTTGTATTTGAGATCAACATCACAAATAAAATGTTTTCAACAGTGTGAACTTATTAAATAAAAATAAAAGCTGGCAATAACACGCCATCAATTACCGAGGTTTTAATGAATACCATCTGAAAGTAAGTGAGTTGAAAGCTTGATAAATTATGATATAAAGTATGCGGTTCACATGCTTAACAGAGAAAATATATGGCCAATGAATTAAATTGTTTTGATCTGATTTATTGGAATACAAGACTAATTATTCAATGGCAGAAAACTGGATCTCATTATCTAAGCAACTGAACTAAACATTGTACAGTCACTTCCATTCGATGTTAAATTCCCTTCATGTCTACCAAGAATATACATGCTTTTTTTTTCTTATTTTATTCTAACCCTGCAATTATAACTGATGGGTTCACACACATTAAGAAAATAGTAATTTCCAGAGGCACAAACAAACCCTGACATACATGATGTTCCGGACCACCATACCAACTCCTACATGTAACAGCTCACATAATTTCCTCTGTGTCTAACCGTTTGTGTATTCACAGAAATGCCTAAATTACAAGTACAAAACATGGATTCTTACATTTATTAAAATTGGTTTTTCTGTATGTACTCTTTTTATTGCTTGTTTGCTCCTCTAACTGATGCATATATGAAGAAAAATGTGTTCAAAAGGATCGATCCATAAACCTAAACCACACAAGTGTGTACAATGACTTGGGTGTGACTTTTGAAGACTCACACCAGCTTGAATTCACACACAAATACGAAGCAATCTGACCTCACCTAAAACTAATTTCAAAATGCGTACATCTGTACATCAATATGCATTTGCAACCCTTTTGAGACTACGTACTGTCTCTACATACATATGTTACTTATACACATACACACATGGAGGACCACACTATGTGATTACTACCATATGAATAGAAATGTGTTTTACTTACCCATGTCATGTACAACTCCTCGAAAGATAGCCTCTACATCACAAGATTAAAATGATAAAACAAAAGAGGATGGCATGAGATGAAGACATTACATTTGATTTACTTAAGAAATATCAGGCAATATTTCTTGCTTCTGAGGTGATTAGTGACTTGAAAATTATTACTCACACACACACACACACACACACACACACACACACACACACACACACACACACACACACACACACACACACACACACACACACACACACAAATTAAAAAAATAAAATAAAATACATGACTCAACCTTCACTTTCTCTTTAAAGATACAGCCCATTATAACCAGCAGTAATAATGGTCTTATACATAAAGTACTGCATATTTCACATGTGAAATAAGTTAAAAAAACAAAACAAAAAAAACAAAACAAAACATGATGGGTTTTTTTCCACATGTACATCTACACACATCTACACATTTACATAGATGTTTAAATGTGTCATTTAGGTTCTATTTACCCTTGGCAGTTCTCTCACACTTTGCCATGGAGTTGGGCACTATAATGTAAAAAAGAAAGAAAGAAAGAATTTAACACACGCACAAAAAAACACGTCAGCAAATTCTTATGAAACGTACTAAGGAACACTAAATTACTGACCTGTTGATATACAAATACAAAACAAATAGTATAAAAGTATTTAAGTGTATATCATTGTAACCTTTCTAATTAGAATCTTGATTTCTTGGAACAAATATTTTAAAGTCAATCTCACTTTTTGCTTTTAGATAATCTGAACATGACTCAGATATTCTGTCCTTTTATTCACATTCATCGGTCTTTATCTTTAAGGAAAGCAAATTACCATGAGAAAATCAGGTTAATATTTCATGTTAACATGTGATGATCCACATCATACTAAGTTTTCGTCTTCGGAGAGTCTCACAGCAAGTTAAAACATTACTACAATATTTAAATCTAAATGCTGATAAACATCACCTACATTTAAACATTCAAATTTTGGACACATTGACTTATTAAATGATCTCTTTCATTGTTTTTACTCTTTTGTGCAGTGAAGAAGAAATCACTGCATTGTTGAAGGAGCCAAACATACACATACGGCCTTCTCTGAATCTCACAAAGGGATGGTATCTGTCACAGTTTTAATAGGGCCACATTTTAATAAGTTAGATTTCTAATTATTTACTAATTCAGAAAAATACATTTCACATGGAAGGAATCGCAGCTAGATTATGATGCTTGTATGAAAATGTTGTGAAAGTTAGACATTTCATTTGCTGTTTAGATCAGTAAGTCAAGTTAAGCTTCTGAGGTCATTATTGTGACTTGCAGCTTGTCATAAATTGTACTATAAGTACAGTGGTTTGCAAAAGTATTCGCCCCCCTTGAACTTTTGTCAAGGGGGACGAAAATTTTGTCACATTACAGCCACAAACATGAATAAATTTTATTGGAATTCCACGTGAAAGACCAACACAAAGTGGTGTACACGTGAGAAGTGGAACGAAAATCATACATGATTCCAAAAATTTTTTACAAAAAAAAATAACTGAAAAGTGGGGTGTGCGTAATTATTCAGCCCTCTGAGTCAATACTTTGTAGAACCACCTTTGCTGCAATTACAGCTGCCAGTCTTTTAGGCTATGTCTCTACCAGCTTTGCACATCTAGAGACTGAAATCCTTGCCCATTCTTCTTTGCAAAACAGCTCCAGCTCAGTCAGATTAGATGGACAGCGTTTGTGAACAGCAGTTTTCAGATCTTGCCATAGATTCTCGATTGGATTTAGACACCAGACAGGTCAGGGATAAAGTTATTGAGAAATTTAAAGCAGGCTTAGGCTACAAAAAGATTTCTCAAGCCTTGAACATCCCAGGGAGCACTGTTCAAGCGATCATTCAGAAATGGAAGGAGTATGGCACAACTGTAGACCTACCAAGACGAGGCCGTCCACCTAAACTCACAGGCCGAACAAGGAGAGCGCTGATCAGAAATGCAGCCAAGAGGCCCATGGTGACTCTGGACGAGCTGCAGAGATCTACAGCTCAGGTGGGGGAATCTGTCCATAGGACAACTATTAGTTGTGCACTGCACAAAGTTGGCCTTTATGGAAGAGAGGCAAGAAGAATGCCATTGTTAACAGAAAACCACAAGAAGTCCCGTTTGCAGTTTGCCACAAGCCATGTGGGGGACACAGCAAACATGTGGAAGAAGGTGCTCTGGTCAGATGAGACCAAAATGGAACTTTTTGGCCAAAATGCAAAACGCTATGTGTGGCGGAAAACTAACACTGCACATCACTCTGAACACACTATCCCCACTGTCAAATATGGTGGTGGCAGCATCATGCTCTGGGGGGGCTTCTCTTCAGCAGGGACAGGGAAGCTGGTCAGAGTTGATGGGAAGATGGATGGAGCCAAATACAGGGCAGTATTGGAAGAAAACCTCTTGGAGTCTGCAAAAGACTTGAGACTGGGGCGGAGGTTCACCTTCCAGCAGGACAACAACCCTAAACATAAAGCCAGAGCAACAATGGAATGGTTTAAAACAAAACACATCCATGTGTTAGAATGGCCCAGTCAAAGTCCAGATCTAAATCCAATCAAGAATCTGTGGCAAGATCTGAAAACTGCTGTTCACAAACGCTGTCCATCAAATCTGACTGAGCTGGAGCTGTTTTGCAAAGAAGAATGGGCAAGGATTTCAGTCTCTAGATGTGCAAAGCTGGTAGAGACATACAGCTGCCAGTCTTTTAGGGTAATTGCAGCCCCCTCAATTGACTCGGGGGGGCTGAATAATTACGCACACCCCACTTTTCAGTTATTTATTTGTAAAAAAAAAAAAAATGTTTGGAATCATGTATGATTTTCATTCCACTTCTCACATGTACACCACTTTGTGTTGGTCTTTCACGTGGAATTCCAATAAAATTGATTCATGTTTGTGGCTGTAATGTGACAAAATGTGGAAAAGTTCAAGGGGGCCGAATACTTTTGCAAGCCACTGTAAAAGCTTGCACATCTTTAATTGCTGACTAAGGAATCAGCCAATTACAACAACTGTCAAAACAAATACTGCAGCAACTGTGTAGTTAATGTTTGACATTTAACATTTCAAATAAGTGCAAAAACAAATATGTTGGTTTCTTTGTTTTTATTCTCAGAAATGTGTATGTGTAGATGTGTGTTGTCACTCAGCTTTTACTTACTAAAAGCGGATGGAGCAGGAAATGGAGCAGCATCCATGCACACTATATTTACAAAAAAAAATAAAAAATAAAAAATTCAGGGTGAATGATTACAACAGTCTGAACAACACCGCTTTAAAAATGTATAAATCGATCTTAAACAGACTGAGGTTATCAGATAAAAGCCTTCACTTTGGGACACAGCCCATTACAAAGGTTATCCAAGCAAATATTGCAGCTGTTTGCATACAGTATTGCACATCTAACATTTCAAAAAGGTTAACAAGTTAGTCCTCTTTTTTAAAAAACAAACAAAAAAAAAAAAACCTAAAAAAAAAAAAAAAACGCACAAATATGTGGTGTATTGTCATTCACTTTTTACTTACACATTGGCCTGGCCATCTTCCCTATTATGTAAACAAACGAACAGGTCCAGACATTTAATTTCATACTTTTTAACATTCACAGGCTGATATACCAATGCAACACAAATAATACAAACAGTGTTCAAAATATATACAATGTCTATCTGTTCAGTCTGGTTATTCCGTTTTCATGTCGTAACGTTCCTGACATGTCTACCAGTAAAGTTTCCTCACCTGCATCATGTTGTCTGATTGATCCCTGCTGTATTTACCTCTTGCTCAACACCTTGGTTTATACAACTTGTTAATTCCAATTTGTTCTCTAGTGTTTAGATTTTTTTTTTCCCAGTTAATTTTTTTCTCTCATTTTGTGGTCATTCTGCATCAACCACTGTGTGCCACAAAAATCACTCAGCCTCACTTCACCAGGTTATAATAATTTAAAAAACAAAAAACAAAACAAAAACAAAAAAACCTAGAGGATTAGCCAACAATAATAAATAATTAAACTAGTAAAATGATTAAATTCTGATATTACTGCAGTGCCTCACAGGTAGTATTATAAGTCGTATTTAAAGTGTAAAAGATGTTCACCATTATTTTGAAGTGTAAACTCCCATGAAGACAAGATGAAACACAATAGGTCAACAACTGCATAAAAAGTTGAGTACTGACTTATTTACATTGTTTGGTTATACAGAAAAATAATACAAGTACTACAACTATACTACAACAATACTAGCATTATTTAAAGTATATAAGATCTTCATGTGTTTAATCTGTTTTTTCTGTTTTCATGGGAGATAGAATGAACTGCTACTGGATTATAATATTACTGCAGTGCCTCACAGGTAGTATTGTAAGTATTAAAGATGTTCACTAATATCCCAAATATAACAAAACATTTCGAATAAGTTAAAACAGAAATATTTTGGCTTGTTTCTATTTATTGTTAGAAATGTATAGATGTGCAGATGTGTGTTATTCTGATATTCAACTTCTACTTACTACATGCCATGGCGAAGACACCTAGGATGTTAAAAAAAAAAAAAAAGTCAAATATTTCATAAGAATTTGTTAAAAAGAACTTTATGTTATTTTAGGGAAGTAGAAATATAACACAAACACTACAAACAGTATTTGTGATGTGATGCGATGCAATACAATACTGTGGCATTTCAGAACTTATTACTCTCACTTCCCAAATGTGTCTGCAAGTAAAGCTTAGTCTTATTGGTCGCTGCAGCATTTATAGCACTTGTTTATTATCCTTTAAGAGCCAGATTGAATGCTTTTAATTACCCATGGCTGCTTGAGCACACATTGGCATTGATTTACATACTACAGGGAGTGCAGAATTATTAGGCAAATGAGTATTTTGCCCACATCATCCTCTTCATGCATGTTGTCTTACTCCAAGCTGTATAGGCTCGAAAGCCTACTAACAATTAAGCATATTAGGTGATGTGCATCTCTGTAATGACAAGGGGTGTGGTCTAATGACATCAACACCCTATATCAGGTGTGCATAATTATTAGGCAACGTCCTTTCCTTTGGCAAAATGGGTCAAAAGAAGGACTTGACAGGCTCAGAAAAGTCAAAAATAGTGAGATATCTTGCAGAGGGATGCAGCAGTCTCAAAATTGCAAAGCTTCTGAAGCGTGATCATCGAACAATCAAGCGTTTCATTCAAAATAGTCAACAGGGTCGCAAGAAGCGTGTGGAAAAACCAAGGTGCAAAATAACTGCCCATGAACTGAGAAAAGTCAAGCGTGCAGCTGCCAAGATGCCACTTGCCACCAGTTTGGCCATATTTCAGAGCTGCAACATCACTGGAGTGCCCAAAAGCACAAGGTGTGCAATACTCAGAGACATGGCCAAGGTAAGAAAGGCTGAAAGACGACCACCACTGAACAAGACACACAAGCTGAAACGTCAAGACTGGGCCAAGAAATATCTCAAGACTGGTTTTTCTAAGGTTTTATGGACTGATGAAATGAGAGTGAGTCTTGATGGGCCAGATGGATGGGCCCGTGGCTGGATTGGTAAAGGGCAGAGAGCTCCAGTCCGACTCAGACGCCAGCAAGGTGGAGGTGGAGTACTGGTTTGGGCTGGTATCATCAAAGATAAGCTTGTGGGGCCTTTTCGGGTTGAGGAGGGAGTCAAGCTCAACTCCCAGTCCTACTGCCAGTTTCTGGAAGACACCTTCTTCAAGCAGTGGTACAGGAAGAAGTCTGCATCCTTCAAGAAAAACATGATTTCCATGCAGGACAATGCTCCATCACACGCGTCCAAGTACTCCACAGCGTGGCTGGCAAGAAAGGGTATAAAAGAAGAAAAACTAATGACATGGCCTCCTTGTTCACCTGATCTGAACCCCATTGAGAACCTGTGGTCCATCATCAAATGTGAGATTTACAAGGAGGGAAAACAGTACACCTCTCTGAACAGTGTCTGGGAGGCTGTGGTTGCTGCTGCACGCAATGTTGATGGTGAACAGATCAAAACACTGACAGAATCCATGGATGGCAGGCTTTTGAGTGTCCTTGCAAAGAAAGGTGGCTATATTGGTCGCTGATTTGTTTTTGTTTTGTTTTTGAATGTCAGAAATGTATATTTGTGAATGTGGAGATGTTATATTGGTTTCACTGGTAAAAATAAATAATTGAAATGGGTATATATTTGTTTTTTGTTAAGTTGCCTAATAATTATGCACAGTAATAGTCACCTGCACACACAGATATCCCCCTAAAATAGCTAAAACTACAAACAAACTAAAAACTACTTCCAAAAACATTCAGCTTTGATATTAATGAGTTTTTTGGGTTCATTGAGAACATGGTTGTTGTTCAATAATAACATTATTCCTCAAAAATACAACTTGCCTAATAATTCTGCACTCCCTGTAAACAAAATTTTAAAAAAGTGCTGCAAGATGCCCTGGGAAACAAAGTGCTGAACAGGAAGCTCGGGGGTCAAGTTGCTGATTAGGAGGCATCATGTGTGATCGAACGTTGTGTGGATCTGTGATGATGACTCCCCAGATGTTCTTGGAAATCTTCTGGGCCACAGCGGTGGCAGTCACTACTGTGATGACAGGGCCACGCAGACTCTGCTCCACCAAACCCTTGTTTCCCGTTGCACATTGTTGGAGGCGGAGCGGGTGGAGGTTAGATGTGTGCATGGGGACATCCACAAATATCCCATAGTGCCGCTGCGTATTTAAGTTAAGGGAAACACACATAGAATAAAGGCTGCAGTTAGTTGGCACCTGTCGCATCCCTGACTTTGGGGATGAATTGGCTGAGATTTAATAAACTTTTGGGCCAGTATGTTGGGATGTGATCACGACCAGTTGTAGGTTGTAGTGTCTGCGTGGTGCTACGTGGTGACGCGGGGTTGTCCAACGCTGACTCCTGGGGAGAAGTGGTGGTCCTTTTCATGAGGCCCCGCCTGAGTGGATCATTCGCCCCACAGAAGATTTTCCACTGGAGCAGTCTCGTGACGACACCCTACGCTCAGCCTTTGACCAAGATAGTAATTGATGGTCACTTGGTGTGCCCTAAAGCCGTGTGGCCCTACCCGTACTTTGTATCATTGAACGAGTAAGCCGTGACACTCGCACAGAGGAGGAACACACCCAGTTGTTGGTGCTTAAAAGCCACCGAGATGCTGAAAATAGGGTTAATAGAAAAGTCGCACGGCACATAATGTACGAAATGTCACGGTTTGAGGCCTACCCCATGGCCCAGGATAGACGAGCTTCTGGACGAGTTAGGCACTGCCAAAATTTTGCACAATGCTAGATTTAACCAAGGGCTACTGGCACATTCCCTTGTCTGCAAAAAAAGCCTTCTCCACTGTGTATGGTTTGTACCAATTCTTCACACTTTTGTTCGGCTTGCCCAAAGCCCCATGGACTGGGTGGGGCGGCCTCACCTAGATGATGTTATCATCCACAGTAACACCTGGGTGCACATGTGCAGCAGGTGGTTGCGGTCCTGAAGACTCTGCAGCAGGCAGGGCTCAGGGCAAACCCTAAGAAATGTGCATTTAGATGGAGGGAAGTACAGCATCTGGGTTAGCACTTGGGGTGTGGGCAGGTGCGTACAGATGGAGAAGACAACTGCCACTGTATCCTCCCCGCGCCCCAAGACCTAAAAGGAGGTGAGGCAGTTCCTGGGCCTGGTGGGGTACCATAACCAGTTCATGCCTAGTTTCAGTCCTTTGACAGATCTCACCTGAAAGGGTGCCGCAGATCTGATCCAGTGGGTGGAGCAATGCCAAGCAGTGTTTGTGCAGGTGAAAAAGGCTCTCTGTGGGGAGCTACTCCTCCACAAACTTTTCCCTCCCTTTCATCCTGCACACGGATGCCTCGAACAGAAGGCTGGGGGACGCTTTGTCCCAGCAGGTAAGAGGGGTTAACCGCCTTGTTCTTTACATCAGCCGGAAGCAAAATACAGCATGGTGGAGAACGATTGTCTGGTGATCCGGTAGGCAGTCAATTCCCTTCGTTATTACCTCCTGGGACACTCGTTCGCACTCGGCTCAGACCACGCCCCGCTACAGTGCACCTGGGTCACTCGGTGGTACCTGACTTTACAGCCCTTTAGGTTCAAGGTGGTCCATAGGCCACAGATGGTCATGGACAATTTCCTCTCCCGTTTACACAGGGGGAGCCAGATGCGGCCTGGGCCTCAGTCAGACATTGGGATTGTGTGGCAGGGGTGTGGTCTATGGCTCCGCTGCAGTGGAAGGGTGGTGCAGCAGACTCCAGGGCCAGTCCCAGGGAGGCTGAGGTCCAGGTGGAGGGAATTAGGCTCACGAACACTCTAACGTTTTTAGTTATGCTGGGGACCAGCAGAGAGAGGGCCAGCTGCAAGCTTTTGGGAAACATAAGGTGCCGAACAGGAGGATTGGTGGTCAAGTTGCAGAAGAGGAAATATTGTGTGTGTGTGTGTGTAAAATCTGTACAACAAAGACAATTTAACTGTGTTCGAACGCTGTGTGGGTCCGTGGTGTTAACATCCATCTTGGTATCTTGATTCCTTGCATCATTTTTTTGCTACTGAATCTTACTTTTTGCCATAACCAACTTTTCTTTATATTTGTACTGTCTGTGACTCTTATAGTCTGCTTTTCAACATATCATTGTACCCCTTACAATGAATACCCCTTAATTCAAGTCTATCTTCATCTTCAGTCTGTGCCTGACAGAGTTTTATTTTTTCTTTTGAAATAAACTCACGGGGTGTTGGAATATTTCTGCGCACAAGAGGTCCTTGAATCATTTCGCTGTTGTCTTTGTTGACAGCAATGAAGGCAGTGAAAGAACTGCTCACTCCTGATTGGACACTGAGTTGCACCACCTTCTCCTTCACTCCTCCATCTTGCTGTCCTCTGTTCTCTCTCTCATCCATCTCCAGGGAGCGAATCAGAGTCCGAGCACCCAACCTGTGGACTGTTAGCCTGCAGACAAGAAGGCACAAAACCACAATAATTTCCTTTCCATCCATTTCCTTTTCATCACTTTAAAACAACAAAGATTTACACACAAGCAGGCTAACAATTTTGATCCACTGCTTTCCCAAAATGAGAACGTTCTTTATTTAAATCAAATACATGTAACCTAGAACAAAAAGTGTTAAACTGAGTGTTAAACTAATTCAGAATAAGATTAATCAGAAAACTACACAACATTTTTATCTTGTTCGGCATCACCACAATTGACATAGTTCCTTGAATGTTCCTTCTTTATCTCATCCTCTACCAGTAGCTGATTTTACTTAGACTTATCTATGTTTTTGGTAATCAATACATCTCTTTTTGTAATTTTATCTCCTTTATAAAAGGACCTCTCCTGCCAAAAATAATGTGCAAGTGCATTTGCTAATAGACAGCTTGGTACTGGATAAAATAGTATATCACCACAAAAGAAAATTTAAACCACGCCCAGTCAGGATAGTCAAACAAATCTCTCAGTCTTCACTTCAGAACAACTTTGTACTCACGTTTACCTTTCAAACAAACAGTACTGTGATGTGACAAAACCAGCCAAAGCTAACAAAAGTATAATTTCTCCTAAAATTGCAGTTTCATGCTCCCAACTTTGCAGGAACAATTTGGGGATAACCCCTCGCTGTTCTAGAATGACTGTGCAACAGTGCACAAAGTGAGGTCCATAAAGACATGATGAGCGAGACTGGTGAGAACTGACCTGCACAGAGTCCTGAACTCAACGTGATCGATGTGTGACCTAACAAATGTCCTTTTGGAAGAATGAACAAAATTTACCAAATCTGTATACCCATATCTGTGTATTCAAAGGAGCTTGGAAAGAAAAGCGTCTGGACTTCTTTAAGTTGCTTGAAGCCGTTTCACCTCTCATCCGAGAAGCTTCTTCAGTTCTAAGGTCAAATGGTGGGGAGTCCCAGATTTAAACCTAGTGGGAGTGTCCCCCCACAGAGGGACAAGAGGACCCCCTGATGATCCTCTAATCGCCTGAGCCAAGGTGTGAAACTGGGTGTGGGTCCCAATCAGCCAGAGTTTCGGGTGAGCTCATTGTGAAACCTGGCCCCACCCTATTATGCAAATTCCTGAGGTCAGATGGCCCAGGATGTGAGTGGGCGTTAAGGCGTCTGGGAAGGGATCTCAAAACTGGATAATAGATGGCAGACAGTTGGTGTCGTAAACCACCGCCTCTGTTCAAAGATGGTCGCTCACAGTGGACATAGATGGCTTCTTTCACTCCTCTTTCAAACCATCTGTCCTCTCTGTCCAAAATGTGAACATTGGCATCCTCGAAAGAGTGTCCTTTATCCTTAAGATGCAGATGGACTGCTGAGTCTTGTCCTGTGGAGGTGGCTCTTCTGTGTTGTGCCATGCGCAACATAGACAAATCTCTATGAGACAAAACTCCAAAACACAGACTTAAGAATGTGGTGTATGCTGTACAGTGCAGCGAGGAATGCCCAGACCTCTACATTGGAGAGACCAAACAGCCACTTCACAAGCGCAGAAGTGGCTGTTTGAGAAAAAGAAAAAAAGAGGCTTGACAGAGCATTTTTCAAAGAAACATATCTTGAGTAATATTTCAATTTTGAAGTGAAATTTTCACAGCACTCATATGTGCCCACACCATAACATTTTTATGAAAATCGTAGACGGATAGGCAGAAGTCCCGTGTTGATTTTACGGAGTTACCCATGTATACACTGAGCTGGTTGGTTTTACTGGCTGTGCGAAATTTGAAGTTACTTTGGAAACGTTTTTTGTTTTGTTTTTTCGTACTTTGAGAAGTACAAAAAGAATAAATCAGTTTAAGAGATCCCTGAGCTGTGCTTCAGTTGAAACAAAAACTGGACCCATTTCCTAGACTTCAGTGTTGTGGTATTTGTTTTGGATATAGACATAATTAAAATAGTTTTAAACAGGAGTAACAGTAAAGAAAGGCTGCAGCTTAGCAAAAAAACCCAGGGTCACTTTGATAGGCAGTATAAATTATTATAATTTGCAATTAGGCAGTTAATTTAATTCAATTTGGATATAAGCTTAAAAATATTAGAGAAAAAAATAATGACCAGATGCTCCCCATGAGCAAGCACTTGGCAATAGGAGGAAGGAAAAGTTCTCTTTAAACAAGAATAAACCTTTGGCAGAACCAGGGTCATGGAGAGACAATCGTCTGTTGAGACTGTTTGGGGGTGAGAAGGAGGCAGACAGAGTCAGTGAGTGTGTGTGCACTTGAGAAAGTGTGAGAGAGAGTGAGAGTTGGTACTTTTAGTACTCTCGCTGCAGTGTTTTCGATTAACTGAAGTTTTTTTTGTGGAGCTTTTGCAGTGATGAATAATAATGAATTACAATAGTCCAACCTAAAGCAATAAATGCTCTAATTTTTTCATTAACAAATTTCTCAGCATCACTTTGAGACAGGATGTTTCTCGTTTTAGACATCTTGCACAAATAAATGAAAATAGTGCTAAATATTTGGTTAACATGTCAATTAAAAGATATATCAGATCAAAACTGGCTCCAGGATTCTTCACAGCCTTGCTGTAGTTCAAAGTAAAGCTATTAAATATCTGGTCAGACACAATGTTGTGAAGATTTTTAGGGTCAAAGACAAAGCTATTTCTTTCTTTGGCTCTCGGAGGAGGCGGACGCACTTTTTCTCCTCTCCCTTATCTTCCCTGCTAGTTCTTATGTCCTTGTCTAGTCTCGTGTCTTTTTTGTATTACTTTCCCTGGAACACTCTCTCACAGTCTGTATCTAAAACCTAAAAGAGAATTATGGATTTGATCAACTGGTCTCTGAATGCTATTGACACCCTTTAATGAGAAGTCTGGGCTCGGGAGAACCCAAGTGCCCTGGAGGGACTTCCCCTGCCGGATACACAATGGAAAGGTGGCAGAGGATTGTGTGCCTGGCGGGACTGTCGATCGAGGACGCTGAAGATATCTACCTATTCGGAACCATGATAACAGGGTTCTTGCTGATCGGAGCTGACTTGGCCCTGGCTTATCGGAGAATTAAGAGAGCAGAACCGGCTGTTCAAACCCCCACAAGGCTGACCGCTGGGATTGGAACGACAGGTGCGACTTCTCAGAAAGGGCTCACTGAAGGCAGCATGGTTAAGAGCTTGGAGGCGCTTACGACTGCAGTGAATGCTCAGAATAACACCTCTGAGCGTATGTATGTTGGATTACATCAGGAAAGAATCAACTCAGAACAACATCTCTGGGCGGAAGCTGGATTACATCAGATTACAGAACCTGCTATGTGAGCACAAGAGAGACAAGACCACGGAATCGACGGCTAATAACATCATGGAGAAACTCGCAGCTATTAACGGGAGATTGAGAGACCAGTGTCGGAGTGTTAAAAACAGCTTGAAATTCTCATGAGTTGTTTGCAAAAGAAAAATCACCATCATAATGCGGCTACCCCTTCGGCGCCAGCGGTGGGCTCAAGGCTGGAGCCAAACAAAAACTCCCTGATAACGACTGTGTTGAGTCTGTTCCTTCCCATTCCCTACAAGGCCACCTGGGTTGGCTGGAAGACTGTTTACTTAGCCTGGCGGGGCGAAGGACACTGTCTCAGCTGAACTCTGGACATGCATACATATACTGATACTGATAAGCACTCACTATCACCCTCCCTATCCAACGCCACCTCCAACGCTTACCTCCCCCATGATGTGGACAGCTGGAGGCACAGTCGAAGATTGCAGCGGTCCCAGATCAGATGTACACACTGGAACACTTTCCCATGTTGCTTGTCTGTGTTTATTGTGTTATGGTGTGTTGATACCTGTGCATTCCTGTATTATCCTTTTGTGTTGCACATTTCAATGTTTTTTTCCTCGCTACCTGGCCTGACCTGTCTCCCCAATGTGATGTTTGTATTGTATGTACGGTTAGCAAGGTCTGTCATCTTGGTTGTGGGTTAAAGACCTGCAACTGACAAATAAAGGCTATCTCATAACATCAGTTTAGTCTGAATTTAGAAGCAGGAAATTAGAGTTCACCGAGGTCTTGATGTCTTAAAGACATGACTGTAGTTTGATCTATTGATTTGTGTCACTGGGCTTCATGGAGACAATGTTAAGAAAGCAAAATGAAATTTTAAGATTTTTAAAGAGAATCTGATAAACATGGATAACAGTGTGTCGAACTTACTGTAAAATGTAGGTGTTATTTTGCTATTTAAGTCCAAAAATGCTTTTAAAAGATAAAGAAGCAGTATTGCCAGTGGCTATAATTTCAAGATCTATTATGGAATAAAGTTACCACTTACCTTTGTGCTATATTTTCTCTTTATATCACTCACATTGACAGAGGATGGTGACCAATAGTCCAGACAGATGTGCTGCGTCTTTCTCTACTTAACCCCAGTTATCAGGCTAAAGGAGTCGAAACAGCATCTTGCATAGATTCCTTTTTGCTTCTGACAGATTTGCCTCTAAAGGTCAGACAGACTATGTTTTCTTCTCTAAACAAACACTATGACTGTCACGCTTTACAAAAAGAGGCACTGAGGGCACAAATTAGTTGCTGTTGGAGAGGTACCTGTGTGGGTCAAGCTGTGTGCTCTTCATGTACTTTACAGTAAAAATGGCAGATTGTTGCACAGTAGTTTTTTCACTTGAGGTCAAGAAATGGCTTCTTGATTTCCCAGAAACTGCAGACTGAGATTCCTCTGTCATGTCTAAATGTTTGTGATCAGTATTCATATACTATTAGATATTATGATACCCCTAATCCAAGAAAATAAGATTAGAAAAAGTGAAACATGTTTAAAACTAGACAAACACCATTAGGTCTGTGTATTATTAACTGTTTTCTAGTAAGTAGAGTTATGTTTCTGAAAATATTGTTTTAAATTCAACAATCGCATTTCAAAACAGAAGTGTGCCGTTTGTGTTAAACTGTTTTACCCAGTGTCCTCTGCAGGGCTGAGACTGAAGTGCAGCTGGTTCTCAGAGGGATGACCTGCCAGGCTGTACTTCACCGTCACACAGCCCTCTGCTGACTCTGAGCTCTGACACAGAATCACAGGGTTAGAAGTCACGTTAATTACTGTCATCAAATACCTAAACAACAACATGAGAAGGTGCTGCTCTTACCTGTCCACTGAGCTGGGCATAAATCAGTGACCTCTGACCCTGGAAAAGTGCTGTGATTGGTGGAGAGAGGACAGTGACAGACACTTCCTTTGGTAAATCCCATGTGACTGAGATGTCGACCACAGCCGGCTGCAGAGCAAATCGCAGCGACTGCATCACCTGAAAAATAAAGAAAAACTCTCCAAATTTGCTGCTTCAATGTTTAACTTGACATGCTTGACTGCTCTTGCTCTTGACGAAGGCGGTCGCACTTTTCTCCTTTACTCCTCTCCCTTAGCTTCCCTGCTTAGCCTCTTATGTCCTTGTCTAGTCTCGTGTTTTTTGTGTTACTTTTCCCTGGAACATTCTCTCACAGTCTGTTCTCTAAAACCTAAAAGAGGAATTATGAATTGGATCAACTGGTCCCGAAATGCAATTGACACCCCTTTCTCAATGAGAAGTCTGGGCTTGGGTGAGCCTGAGTGCTGAAGATATCTACCTATTCGGAACCATGGTAACAGGGTTCTGGCTGATCGGAGCTGGCTTGGCCCTGGCTTATCGAAGAATTAAGAAAGCAGAACCGGCTGTTCAAACCCCCGCAAGGCTGCCTGCTGGGAGAGGCGTGAGTTTCTCAAAATGGGCTCATTGAGTCAGCACGGATAAGATCTTGGAGAGGCTACGGCTGCTGTGAATACTCAGAATAAGATCTCTGACTGCAGACTGGATACATCTCGGAAGGGCTAGCTCGGAATAACATCTCTGGGCGGAAATTGGATGACATCTCGGGGAGGCACACTGCCGTGAGTTCTCAGAAATCGGCTCCTTGAGCACAAGAAATGACAACATCACAGAACGCAAGTATGGCGAAGCTCGCGGCTCTCCAACGAGAGATTGAGAGACCAGTGTTGGACTGTAGAACTGCTTTGAAATTCATATGAGCTGTTGGCACTAAAGTAAAAAGCACCATCACTTCATGCGGATAGCCCCTTTGGCGCCAGCTGCAGTCTCAAGGCTGGAGCTGAACAACAACACCCTGATAACAACTGTGTTTAGTCTGTTCCTTCCCATTCCATGCAAGGCCACCTGGGTTGGCTGGAAGCTGTTTACTTAGCCTAGCAGGGCGAAGGACACTGTCTCAGCTGAACTCTGGACACGCACACACATACATATACACTGATATGCACACACTCATCCCCCCTCCCTTTCCAAACGCCTTCGACGCTTATTCCCTTCTGATGCTGCACCCTTTACCCACCCCTGTTGCTTGTCATGTGTTTCTTTGGTGTATTAAGAGTTTTTTCATGTGCTATGTGCAGTGGTGTTTTTTTCTGTTCTCAAACTGATCTCCCTGTTGGAGCTCAGTCTGGGGGAGTTATTTTTCTCCTTATCTTTCCTCATGTGGTGCATTTTCCATTGTTATACCTCTCTGACCTGTCTTCCCCATGTGATGTTTGTGTAATGTATGTATGGTCGGAGGGTAAGATGGCGCCGCCATTGCGTGCAATAGGTCGGCAGCCTTATGAAATTTCCCCTTGTGGGACTAAAGGTATATCAAATCAATTCAATTACTTTTATTCTATATGTATAGCACTTCAGTTTTTGATTAACAACCACATATTAAATATTAGTATGCATGTCTGAACATACACATAAACAGACACATAATCAACCTTACAGTCAAACATTTATTCCAACATACAAACTATGGCCCAAAATAGAGAGGAAAAGATTAAGGGAAAGTTAACCAATAAAAATGTGCTTTCATCAGTCGTTTAAAACAATTACAAAAATTCCAGATAAGCTGAAGAGTATTCCAGGGTTTGGGCACCACGACCTCAAAAGCATGATCACCTCAAAGTCAGAGGGGAAAAAAACAAAAAAAACAAAACCTATATGGCCCAGAAATGATCTGCTGTGTATCACATCTTTGGAAAACTGAGTTCAGTTTCTGAACCTGATTACTTCCACACCTGTTCTTAATGACGAAATCACTTAAATAGGAGCTGCATGACAAAGTGGAGTAGGCCAAAAGATCTTCAAAAGCCAGACATCAAGCTGTGATCCAAGGAAATTCAGGGACATATGAGAAACAAAGTAATTAGATCTGTCAGTGTTGAAAGCCATTTGTAAAGCTGTGGGACTCCAGCGAACCACAGTAAAAGCCATTATCCACAAATGGCAATAACACGGGACACTGGTGAACATTGATAGCAACAAATATTTCTGGCACAACTTCACCAACTTCCAAAGTGCATGGAGAAGACAAAGATCTGATGACACCGAGACTCCAGCGACGCTTAAGATTCTAGGGAGCAACTTTATTAAGTGAACAACGCGTTTTGTCTTGTGGCCTTCATCAGGGTTGTTGCAAAATGTCCAAGAGTTAATGTTTAAAGAAAAAAAAAAAGGAAACAGAAAAAGAGAATTTCCAAGTGGACCAATTACAACTCAAGAAATAAACCAGCTGACCAATTGACATTAACGAGGTGGTATTGGTTCATTGGTTAAGCTACAGCCAAAATAGATTCTGGACTAAACCACTACAAATTAAAAGGGAAGGGGGGGGGAAATCCCAACATTTCTTAACATAATACATAATCAATATTGCACAGAAAAATCCAAATAACTTAATATAAAAAATACAAATTAAAAGCTAATATGAGTACAGGAACATTAAAAGAGTGCAAAGATGCAAAAATCTAGTTAAAAACATAGAAACATAGTTGCTGCTAAGGGTGGCCCAACCAGTTATCACACAGGGCGATGTAGGTTTGGACTTTTCCCCCTTTAATATAAAACTGGTTAATTTAGAAACTTCATTTTGTGTTTATTTGTGTTATCTTTGTCTAATATTCAAATTTGTTTGATGATCTGACATATTTAAGTGTGACAAATAGACAAATATAAAATAAGGGGGAAAACACATTTTCACACCACTACATTGATTAATATGAATTTGTTGAATAAATATGCAGAAAACCATTTGCAAGCAGTACCAGTGATGCCATCTAGTTTTGTATTCTGGTGATAAGAGTAGCATGATCAGTGGTATCAAAGACTGCAGATAAGTCAAGCACAACTAACATGAAATATTTTCTCTTATCCGAGTGCATAAGAATACCATTAGCAATTTTTTTTTCTTTTTAATAAAGTTGTTTCAGTGCTGTGGTTTTGTCAATAACCAGATTGAGAAGCAACAACTTTCTCGAAGACTGGAAATTGGCCCATAATGACCTAAAACAGTGGAATCTAAGGAGGGATGTTTTCCCTAGAGGAAAGACGCTGGGTAAGATAAATGGAATGATTTATAATAGAGAAAAGCCAAGGACAGATGACAAGTAGAACCTGCTAATGAATTTAGGACAGACAATGTCCACTGGGCAGGAAAACGTGTGCAATAATGGGACGTATGGGACAAAAGTGGGTGAAATAATGTCAAGGAGATATGTTGAGAAAATTAGTTTAAACTCTATGAAGAGAACTGATCAAGAGATTTGAGTCAGTTGAAGACACACAGACTTGATGCAGTCACTGGAATACATGGCAGGTAAAGCAGATTGAGGGAGATTAAGGAATCTGCTGATGGTGTCAAACAAAAATATTGGATTAAGTTTATTACCATTAGTCAAACCAGCAAAATAAGATGTAATATCTTTTATAAGTTGGTGAAGTATGTTTAGTAAGTCCTTCATATAGTGTTATTATCCTACTTCATAATTGTGTTAAATGTCTTACTTTTGGTTGCATCCTGTCAGTCCCTGTGATGAACTGAGCGTGACCTCCTCCTTCTTTGGCCATCCCATTGATGAGAGCAGAGCTGGCCCCTTCCCCAATCCCAAAAGAGAAACACCTGCAATACAACAGTTTTCTTTAAGTACATGTTGGACATTCTGGGAATTGTGTAGATATAGTTGTGTTTTTGTGGTTTCACCTGTGAGAACCTGAATTAGTCTTCACCAGATCTATCACTTCTTTGGTGTTCCCCACCTCTCCATCAGTAAAGACAAACAGCTAGAGAGGAGAGTTGGCACAAAAGGACATAACATCAGACCCACAAACACACAACTTGTTCTGAGAAAGTGGCCACTTTCGCATTACTTTCATACATTGTTTTAGTAACTATCCAAAACATACAAGTTTCATTATATAATTTTTCAAGGGATCTTATATGTGTTTTCACACTTATATGCTTTTCATACAAGTTTCACACAAGACAGATACAAACTTTATAAGATTTATATATATCTTTTCCATATGGGTTAACTCTTCATACAACATGTCTCTTTCACATAGTCACAAAAATGGGTGAATACAAACACTTTGTTCTATGTCAAAGCACTTTTCTCTAGCTAACGTTTCTAAAGTCTCCAGTAAATGAATGTAAGCCAGTGTCTGTGTTACCTGTCTAAGCTGACTGGGAATGCAGGGCTGGTTGTAAGTACGTTTGAAGGGCTCCAGGATCTTTTTCTATATCCAAGCACTTTCTATCAAGCATTTACTCGCACACATACTCACTCTGCATCATGTGCATTGGGGCTCAAGAACACACTGGTGTGCAGCCAGTGATCGAACCACCAACATTATTATGAGCAGATCATCCCCAACATGAGCCATAACCAGGAAAGTGTCAGACTGTGTGTGTTACCTGTCTTGGCTGATTGGGAATGCAGGGCTGGCTGTAAATATGTTTGAGGGGCTGCAGGATCTCAGTTCCTCCAAGATTAGCCTCCATCTGCTCAACTTTCTTCAGAGCCTCCTCCATGGTCTGCTGGCTGTACTCCACACTCTTACTGCCATCACATAAACACATGACCAAAACATCCATTCAGATATTAAAGAGGCCCTTTCTTGGGGTGACCGATATGAGGGGAGACTCACGGGAAGATGTGTTCATATCCAGACCCAAAACTGTAAATGTTGAAATAGCAGCCCATTGGTAAGCTCTTCAACAGGAGCAGCAGAGTATCCTTAAGAGAACAGGATTGTGAGGGATGGAAAATATGGTGAGCCCACTATGTGAGAGGAACACTATGACAGATTTTCTGACTGTAATAACTTAATACAGATACCCTGGCACTGCTGATGCGAGTTTCCTGCTGCTTGCTGTTTGTGATAGGACAGCCCATACTTCCAGATCGATCCATTAAGAACACAAACTCTCCACATGAAGCCATTGAAGACATCACAGACTGGGGGAACTCAGGGTACAGACTCACCATCACCACTGAATCACCCATCAGAGAGCCTGAAAAATAAACAAATTTTAAAAATTACCTAAATTTGCTTTTCATTGTTTGTTCAAAAACCTAAAGAGTATAGATAATAAAATCTGTATTTGCAGACCAACTACTTCACTCATTTTCACTCACCCGGCTCAGCAGAGGCCTGTCCTGCCTCCACCACAGCAGTGGGCTGGTGAGCATCTTTGTAATAAATCAGCAGTTCAACATCTCTGTCAAACTTGTGTCCTGCAGCCAGCTTGACCTGCACACCACACACACATTCATATTTAATTCTCAGTTATAAGTACAGAGCAGACACAGCAGCACTCTACCTACCGTGGCCTGGGTTTGATCAGTGTTGAGGTACTGGAGAGGGTCCAGGGAACAGTTGGACTCTACTTTAGAGATTGGACGAGGAGAGGACACTCGGGCAGAGAAAGACAGACTGTAGGGCACCAGAGAGGCTGGAACAGAAGTCACCTGGACTCCTGCACCTTCACTACCTGTACTTGACATTAGAGATAGTTGCAAATCACTGTGGTACATTTTTACTGGGACTCATGCTTGTTACAAGCATGATTGTTTTGTGATAAATATTTAACTAAATTAATAAGTGTTGGATGATTTTCCTACCCTGAGGCTGGTATCGAGGGTTGAGCACAGCAGGCAGACAGAACCTCAGACCATCATCAGCCTGCACAGCCAGCTCAGTCACGTACTCCAACCTGATGGAGGCGCTCTCTCCTGGAGGCAGACTGCCCACACTCAGAGAGAATATATCTGGACTCTGATCGCTCTCCTCCAATAGGAAGGCCTGCTGACCGGAGCTCAGAGCATCATCATACTCCTCACGAGCCTGAAGGACAGGTGACACATGTCAGTGACATTCACTGTGTTTATTGTTATTTTGAATCTTACTTATAATCAGGTTATATTTACTGTCCAGCTCACCTTCTGTTTCTCCTTCACCTCAGCTACAATCTGTGTCTGTCCGATCTTAGCACTGAAATGACAGACAGCAGCATCTCCAGGCAGAGGGAAGACAAAAACAGCCTCTAATGGTTTGTCCTCCTTATTCTCGTAGTTCAGGGTGGAGACCACTGTAGCCACATGGTCCCTCACCTCCAGCTCCACCTCAATGCTCTTCAGAGGAACTAAAAGAAACAGAACAATCATAAATACATAAACCATACACGTTTTAAAAATGGTTGTTTCTTGTGTTACATTTCAGCCACACAAAAGTTAGCCATTAAACCAAGCTGGTACTTAAACATGACTGTCCAACAGTGTTGCAAAGTTTATTTGTTTATTTATATTATTATTCATTTATTTATTTTTGTTTGTTTCTTGTATCCATCATTTTTCTTCTGTGCTTTTGTATCACAAGGATATACTCTGCATTAATCGTAGCCATATGCAGCAGTACACTACTGTCCAAGATGCATATGATCAACTTCACAGAGTAAGCTTGATGCCATCCAGAACTTTTCACCAGTGGGTGTGGGAGAAGCACAACATTTTCTTATGTATACTTTGGTCAGCAGAAGGTGAAAATGGCCATGAACCTCAATGCAATTTTCATGTTGATAACCTAAAGAGCAAATGACCATCCAGCTATTGAAATCGGTTTGTTGAGTATTGTCTCAGTCATGGGGAAATAATCATTTATTATTATGAGCCACTACAAATAAAAAAAGTCATTACATTTGAATTTTAGATGAATGAAAAGAGGCTGGAGAGTAAACAGAAGCCCCTTTACTTTCTGTCAGTACCTGGTTCCTTCTGGAGAGTTAGCAGACCACAGCGGTTCATCATTGTACCTGTGAAACAGAAACATCTGAGGACTTAGTGTTGAAATAACATTCATAGGTGCTCTACATTTCAGACATTCTTTAGCTATCTATCTATATAAAAAAAATAAATATTTCCAAATTAATCTTATCAGATAATGTTGTGGTTATGACTATCACACATTTTGATGATCGGACTTCCAGTATTATAATTGTTTTAATACTTATTGGTTGAGGGTTAAAATGTTCACTTAATGTTCCACTGGTGACTATAATAAACAACGACAGCAGGACCTCCTCTCAAAAATCCAAGTTTGAACCAACCATTACTTTCACTCTTGTTATCTTCTTCCTGTGATCGACCTCACCGAGTTTAAAAACAGCATGAATATCTCAGATTTAATGGTTAATTGTAGCCACACAGACTTTGCTTATGGAATCACATCATATACATATAAATCATTGTGAAAGCATCTATATTACTACCCTAAGGTTGTCATGTAAACATACAGAAATCTGATGTTGCACATAATGTACAAAATATCATTCATTTTGCAAAGTTATAAAACATGTTAATTAATTGTAAAACAAAAATGTTTATTTTTCTGTTGCTTGCACTTTTATTCAATGTAGTTTACTCAAAAGCTTATTTACTATCATCTGAACACAAAGTGTTAGGGTCCCTGGGTCGTTGACCCAGTGTTTTGTGTTTTTGGTTCTTTGATTTTGTTATTTCATTATATTCTAGCTTTGCTTTATGGGTTTTAGGATCATTCTTAGTTTAGGTTCTCTGGGTGGGGTTTGGTTAGAGTTTTAGTGTTCTGGTTTTCTGTCTGTGTTCCATAGTTGCCGTCTCCCCTGTCTGCTGTATCCCCACATCCAGTCAGTGTCTGTGTCTGCCCTGGTCCCACGTCTCTGTTCCCTTTGTTATAGTGCCTGCCTGTGAGTCTGTGTTATGTTTCCTGTTTTACTTTGAAAGTCCATATCTGATGTTAATGTGTCTGGTTTTGCTTCCCCTTGTCTCGTTAGGCCTGATTTGCCCCAGCTGTGTTTCCCTCCTGTTACCCATTCCCTGATTGCTCCCTCTGTGTATTTAAGGCCCGTGTTTCTTTGTGTCTGTGTTGTGATCTACTCTCATTTATGCTGTGTGTTCTGTCTGCCTGGTCATGTAAGTTTATTTGGCTTTTGGTTACGTTTTTGCCACTTTTTGCCATCCAGCGATAAAAGCTAGTGATGGTGAGATGAAGCCTCATGATGAACTGAAGCTTCCCATCCAACTGGTCGACTCATGGTTCGAAGCATTGTGATGATTCATTTGCTCTACTGCGCCATCAAGTGGACAATTCAAGTGAAACGGGCTCAATGATTATAATGATGTGATGTGTAAACCGCTAAACCGAATAAATAAATTGTTTTTCATGGTTATTTATCCCGAATATTGTCTCAGTATGTCTGATACAAAAGAGAAAGTGGAAACTATCAGTACACAGTTTTTGGGATGATTGTGTAACTGCGTAATCATTCTTATGTACATCTCAATAATGACACAAACTAGTGTGTGGCACTTCAAGTTGAATGAATAAAGGAATTACTATTGTTCATGACACCAATAACTGAACTCTAAATATTAGTTATATTTAATATAATACTAATTTTATATTATATTAATTTAATTAATATTTGTGTATAATAAATTGGCAGCTTAACACAGGAATGTACATGGAAACAAAAAGGGAGGGAGTTGTGATGTGAATGTGCTTGTATAACAGTGCTCATGACACTAGGGAAAAGTTTTCATTTGTTTTTATTCAAAAATAGCAGCTTTCCCACAGTGCTGGGCTTAAGACGGTTCCTCTTTTTTGAGAGGATTTCTCCTGCTTTTGAAAATATCCTCTCACAGGGCACAGATGAAGCAGGGGTTGCAAGAAAAACTACAGCAAGTTTATACAAGTTTGGATAAAGAAATTTGTGTCCAGTACTCCAGTAGCTATGTAACACGTACGTAATCCAATTCCACAACACGATGTGATGAGGGAATCAGCTGTGTTTTGCTGCCCATTTTATTTCGAATCTGGCGCGAACCGGTGAACCAGTTCCTGAATCAGTCACGTGGTACGGACTGCCCGCGAGGCCTCGAACGTCACTGCATACGTAATCAACGCAAGCCTCGATACGCGCTTCAGAAAAACGCCCCCGCGATTACCCGATTCGAAGCTTCGACACACAGGACACATCACTAATAAAAGCTGAGTTTTGAGCTACTTTCCGTCTCCGAGTGTCTGCACTTTGGGTCCTTCTACTTCCACTCCTGCCTGCACACAGCCTTAACCTGACACAAAGTGAGTTTTCCATAATATCAAGTACATGTTATTTATGTTGCATTTATGACAAAATCTACCATTTGTTATTTTGATGCCACTATAAAAGAACTAAAGTATACACACAACCATCCAACCCAGAAATGCAATCTGTCCAGCATCTGTGGGGTTAGCCCTAAGACGTCCTCCTGGTACAATACAAACAAAGGCTGAAACAGGAAGTTCCGGTTCAGAGGAAGGTCGCGCGCTGGACGGATCAATCGGTGGCCGCGTTACAGGACGCACTCGATGACGCAGACTGGGGCATGTTCAGAAACAGCTCCGACGATGACGTCAACGTGTTTACGGAAGCGGTTGTGGGATTCATCGGGAAACTAGCGGATGATACCGTGGAGACAAAGACTATCACAACGTTTCCCAACCAGAAGCCGTGGGTGGATAAAACCATCCGCGACGCTCTGAGATCCCGCACCGCTGCCTACAACACGGGACTCATGACGGGGGACATGGACCCGTACAAAGCCGCGTCATATAACGTGCGGAGGGCGGTGAAAGAGGCGAAGCAGCGCTACGGGAGGAAACTAGAGTCACAACTCCAACAGAGTGACTCTAGGAGCCTGTGGCGGGGACTAAGGACAATAACGGACTATAAAGCACCAACAACCGGTATGACGAACGCGGCCGTGACTCTGGCAGACGAGCTGAACACTTTCTATGCTCGCTTCGAGGCTGCAGCTAAGGTCTCCAACAATGCTAGTGTTAGCGGCGCTAACGGCTGCAGACAGGAAGATACTGCCAGCACCGGAAACGTGCTCGTCATCTCCGAGCATGAAGTAAGGAGAGCCTTCAAGAGAGTGAACACCAGGAAAGCAGCAGGACCAGACGGCATCCCAGGTCGTATCCTAAGAGACTGCGCATACCAGCTAGCTCCTGTGTTCACTGAGATATTCAACATCTCTTTATCTCAGTCGGTGATCCCCACATGCTTCAAAGAGTCCATCATTGTTCCTGTCCCGAAGAAACCCCACCCTGCTTCTCTCAATGACTATCGCCCTGTAGCCCTCACCTCAGTAGTGATGAAGTGCTTTGAACGCCTGGTCAGAGACTTCATCATTTCTTCACTACCAGACACACTGGACCCACTACAGTTCGCTTACCGTCCAAATCGTTCCACAGACGATGCCATCTCTCATCTCCTCCACACATCACTTACTCACTTGGACACTAGAAGGGGGAATTATGTTAAAATGCTCTTCATAGACTACAGCTCTGCATTTAACACCATAATTCCCTCCACACTCACCACCAAGCTGGAGCATCTGGGACTCAGCTCATCTATGTGTCAGTGGATCTCCAACTTCCTAACTGGCAGACCACAGGCAGTAAGGATGGGCGGACATGTCTCAGCCTCCACCACTCTCAGCACTGGAGCCCCCCAGGGGTGTGTTCTGAGCCCCCTGCTGTACTCTTTGTACACATATGACTGTGTGGCCACTACCAGCTCCACCACCATCATCAAGTTTGCTGACGACACCGTCGTGGTGGGCCTGATCTCTGATAACAACGAGACGGCCTACCTGAAGGAGATTAGGAATCTGGAGAACTGGTGCCAGAGGAACAACCTCCTTCTAAACGTCAGTAAGACAAAGGAGCTGATAGTGGACTTCAGCACTAAGCAGGAGAGGAACTACCAGACCCCCGTCATCAACGAGTGCCCAGTGGAGAGAGTGGACAGCTTCAAATACCTCGGAGTTCACATCACGCAGGACCTGTCATGGTCCTGTCACATCAACACCGTGGTGAAAAAGGCCCGACAGCATCTCTACCACCTCAGACGCTTGAGAGACTTCCAACTGCCCTCCAAGGTGCTCAGGAACTTTTACTCGTGCACCATAGAGAGCATCCTGACGGGAAACATCTTAACCTGGTTCGGGAACAGCACCATGCAGGACAGACGAGCTCTACAGAGGGTTGTGCGGTCAGCTGAGCGCACCATCCGCTCCGAGCTCCCTGACCTGCACTCAATCTACAGCAGGCGGTGCTGGACCAAGGCCAGGAAGATCGTGAAGGACCTCAGCCATCCCAACAACAGACTGTTCTCTCTGTTGAGGTCAGGAAAGCGATTCCGCTCCCTGAAGACCAACACAGAGAGACTGAGGAGGAGCTTCTTCCCGCAGGCGATACGGTCTCTCAATCACACCACCACACAGTACTGACCCACACATATGGTTCTTACACACACACTGGACTTTCTGGACTTTGGTTTTGCACAACACTGGTCACTATATTCTTCATTTCCGGTTAATACTTGTACAGCTGCTGTTATTGTGTATATATTTATTTATATTTAGATTTCTTCATACATTCTTATATAGTTCTATATTGTGTATTGTGTATTTTGTTGTACAGTTATTTTATTTTCAACTTTAATTTATATATTTATCTTATTCTTCCCAGTTAAATTTACCCTTCATTCTAATTTGTGTTGTACAGTTATTTCATTTTTAACCTTAATTTATATTTTATTCCTTCCTAGTTAAATTTACCCTTTTTAATTTTTCATATTTATTTCCTATCTTATTCATAGCCTTTTCCTTTTTTGTTCTCTTTAGGTCACGAGCAGTTGTCCAAGCATTTCACTACATATCGTACTGTGTATGACTGTGTACGTGACAAATAAAATTTGAATTTGAATTTGGTAAGACATGCAGGAAATACCTCCTCTATGCATCCTGGAACAATGTACCATATTTTCTTCACCAGTTTTTCACACTGATATTGTGTGAGCATCAGTGCTTTGTTCTCGGTTCTAAAAGCCCAGGAAACTGCCCTGTTTGGCCTGTATGAATATTCATCCACATAGCCTCAACCAGTATTTTCTGAATGCCTCAAATTGTGGGAAAGTTCAGTTTATAAACAACACCAGATCATTTCAAGAATGATCAGAAATTCACCAGGAGCAGAGCAAACTAGCTGCTCGAAAACCAGCAGAGTCACATGACAACATAATAAGACTTTGGAAGTACAGGTTTCACACGTTTCTGCCTGAAAACACTGGATTTAATAGTTAGACTAATACATTTTTACATGACAAACACGATGCCTTCTTTTTCTCAGTCAATGTCGGCCCTGCGTTGTTTTGGTTTAGTCAACAAAATTTCTGAGAAGTTAGAGGGCAAGTAAAATTCAACACAATCACGCAATTATTCCATCATATTCCAAAATTCATTAAAAGCCATCCTTCACAGTTGACATGATACTTTCAACATATTTCTACTTTGGTTCACTTACTCTAGAAGTTGGATCTTAAACTGCTTAAACACCCAAGAAATTAAAGGACAACTACTCAACTGAAAAAACATTTCAAAGCAATGTGTCAACATCATGTTAAAAATGTATTTAAAATTATACATGACAGTTAAATGAAATTGGATTTTTCTTCTTGAACACTCACGTGTGCAGGTTTTTTTTTTTCCTCATTCCACTGCATAATTCTGGAGAAATTTAACGGACATTTCTGGTCTAATTCAACATATCCAATCAAATATAACATCACATAAAAAATTAATTAAAATCATCCTTGACATGAAATTCTCAGTTGATTACTCCTCTGGGTTACTCCGCTACATGTGTGCCAATTTTTGAATATGACACAGTCCTGATCAAAAGGTTAAGACCAATTGAAAAATGGCGGATAAATAACTAAAATATTTTTGATGGTGCAGGCACAGTTTAAAGTGGAGCTGGAGTCTGTTTACGCACCGAATGAGCAAAGAGGCAGAGCCATTAGTTGGGGGAGAAAGAGACTGACAAATGAAACATGACGGATGAAACGAAAAGAAAAATGCAATTTCTAATAGAAAACAGTGAGCAGCTCATTTTGATAGACACGTATTTTCTTTTTCTTTACGATATTTATTATTTCTCATTAATACGACAAAGTATTTCTTATCAGATTACTCAATGGAATAATCGATAGATTAATAATCTATAGTTACAGCCCTGGTTGAATTTGAGTAACTGTCTTTTAACTTCTCGGGAATTTTGCAGTTGATTGAGATGAAACTGAGTGTTGTTGCGGTCACATTGAAGATTCCATTGAATTGTGAAGTAAGAAGCACATTACCAGCGAAAGTGAAAAGAAAAATAAATGAAAACTTCACTGGGGAAAACAATGGTCCTGGAGCTTTATTTCTCTTAACTTCCTCTGTGCGTTTGTGTGGGTGTCTCGATTAGCGAACAAGAAGATATCCAACGCTTCACGGTAGGATAAGAGGCGGCTGGTTTCTATGGAACGCCAGGACTGCCATAATGAATTAATTAAATACACCATTAAATAATTAATTAAATGTGGCAATAATTAATTAAAATTGGAATTAATTAATTAAATAAATAGTTATGACACATGTAATTAATTAATTATTGACACATTTAATTAATTATTTATGTATTTCACATTTTAATTAATTATTGACACATTTAATTAATTATTGACACATTTAATTAATTATTGACACATTTAATTAATTATTTAATGATATATTTATTTATTTCATTTTGGCAGTCCTGACGCCTGGCTCTCGTCATGAAATAATTTTATCTGTCAGCCTCACCCATCAAACTCAGGGGGCGGGGTTAACGCTGCCCATGCAGCTTCTCTAACATTTGATTGGTTGCCGTGCAAAGTAAGTCAAAACAGGTCGATCCTAGAAAATCGATTGCTTGTGTAGACTTGGGGCAGCCAGTTATCCCAGAATGCAGATCAAATCACAAGCAGCAATGGTGGTGGTGTAGTTTTAAAATACCCCGTTTTTCTGTCACCAGCTACACTTTTAACAGTGTTTTAGCCGCGAATGTCGCGACGTATGTCTGGTCAGGTTGTCAACATAGAACATGTTTGCAAAAGTGCTCAGATGTTTTCAGAGATTTCACTAGCTCTGCTAACAGTTAGCATGCAGAGTGCACCGAGGGGGTTACGTTAACCGGTTTGTTTACATATTCCACTCTCCGTGTTCCACATGTTGCATTCGCAGATTCTCATTTTCACCGAACGATCGTCTCTTTCCGCCTGGTCTTGTGTCTCTGTGCTTCTGTAACATAAAGAACGAGCTGACATTTTTCTCACGAAACCAGCGATCAGCTCAGCAGACCCTCAGTTTACCTGCATGCATCCTCCTCCTCATCTGTCAGCTGTTTAACACCTGCTGCTAATTCAAGAAACACGCCTACGTTACCTGGTGATAGTCACAGTTTAACTGGGCAGCCGGTGCTCGATATAACGCAATGTCAGCGCATTTTTCTGCACAAGATAAGTAAATATAGTGTTTTCCCCGAGCGCAGAGCTGCTGGAGCTCGTTTCCTTACAGAGCACTTTATAGGCGAACAGCTTTATCAGCGGCTGATGTCCAATCACCAGCACACAGCTTTGAAACCTCAGCTGAGTTTTAGCTCTCAGTGGTTAAACGCTGGACTACATTCACTCAGGTTCTGTCTGTCGGGTCACGTTTACTTCGCTGTTTTATTTACAACTGAGCAAATCGGTTTGGCTGAGGTTAAAGTTACGTTTCATAACTGCATAGTTTCACAGACGTTTAATGGTTCACTGGCACATGTGTTAGACTGAACTATCATCTAAATATCATCTGTTTTTTAATAGTTATTCAACTGTATTCTAAGCACCAGCTGTCTGTTAGAATGTGATTTTTTTTCTCTCTCTGTTGGCAGAGGTATAAAAATGCGCAGGAAAATCTGACATGCATGGCGAACTTCACCGACGATATTTAGGGAGGAATAAACACACATCAAACATAAATGAACCATTTGTCTGTCTCCATAATTGAGAGAATTTTCTCTTCTTATGTCAACACTCTCTCTCTTTTCTTTTTCTTTTTTTTTTGCTTTTTCGGTCATGTTATGTTTACCTGTCAAAGGCTTGTTACAAACTATGAAACACATCGTGCAGACTTCTGGATGTTAGAAGAAAACTAATACTGCTCATGAATGAGACTAAAGGCAGGAAGGTGTCCTTTAAAACTAAACATGTTAATAGGACCTCCCTATTTATGTCATAGTTTATGATATAGCACGTGTATTTCAGTAATAGCCTGCTGAGGCCACTATACGTGCTGGCCTCATATCAAATGTGAAGGCAGACTGAGTCTATGTTTGACGTTTGTTTATATCTAATCTTCCTTTTCAAACATTTAAACAGCAGCGAGTCTGCAGCTGAGGGAATACAAATTCAAATTGTCGGAACAGGTTTGCTCGTTTCTTGGATTCATTTGGTGATTTATTAAATGTATAACTGTTATTCTAATCTGCTGCTGAGTCTCTTACACTTTTCTTTATGCTGTATATTTTCACGTCTCTGGAATAGTTGGCAGTTAGATAGTCAGCTGGGAAACTTTGTGTTAACTCATGGAGCTGAGGATATCGTGGATATGCTGACCTCGCTGCGTGGTGTACAGAGCGAGGTCAGCATGATTAATATTCACAATAAAAATATTAGCCGAACATCATGAAGTCTGTATGTGTTTCATAGTGTCGAACAACCTTTGTACAGTTAAAGCCAGCAGTTACTACATGACGGAAACACCAACGTTATCTCTTTTATGTGTTTATACACAGGTCACGCTGATTACTGAACAAAAACCCAAAGATCAGATGTTAAACAGATTTATTTGCTCTCTCTCCTCCTTAAACATGTTTTTAATGTTAGTTATAATTCAGAATTGGCGACTGAAACACGTAGGACACATAAGAACATCAGGAAATAAAACATCGATAAATATAACCTCAGTAAAAGAAGTCAGCGGGGGTTACTACAGCTGTGTACCGGGGCCTGCGCTTTGTCGGTGGGATTGCTTGCGAGGCGAGCGGGTCTATCCCACGCTTTGCCGTGAGACTGGGCAGACATCTCCGAAATCATCGAAACACTTTTGCAAAGAGGCTGTATCTTGACAAACCGACCAGACACATGAAGATTAAACCACTACATTCTCGGCTAAAAAAATATTAAAACGGTATTTGGTAACACACAAACAGGGTTTTTCAAAGCTCAGTTCTGTTAGCTTCCACATGCCGGTTGTTGTGTGCTAGAAACAATGGCCACCAGGCCAAAGCAATGGTTTTGACTCGATCAGCGTTAACCCCGCCCCCTGAGTTTGATGGGTGAGGCTGACAGATAAAATTATTTCATGATGAGAGCCAGGCGTCAGGACTGCCAAAATGAAATAAATAAATATATCATTAAATAATTAATTAAATGTGTCAATAATTAATTAAAATGTGAAATACATAAATAATTAATTAAATGTGTCAATAATTAATTAAATGTGTCATAACTATTTATTTAATTAATTAATTCCAATTTTAATTAATTATTGCCACATTTAATTAATTATTTAATGGTGTATTTAATTAATTCATTATGGCAGTCCTGGCGTTCCATAGGTTTCACCCCGACGCACAAATGATGGTGGTTGTTCTGTGCGCGCTCATAAAAAAAGGGGGTGGCTGGCGCTTTACTGCTCACGTGACACTTCTAATGGATTCCGCTCAATACATTAAGAGATTTAATCAGGTGAAGATGATTAAAAATCTATAGCGAACAGAATTTGATAGTGACACGAATACTTGGAAATAAAGAAATACTTCTTTGTGCAGAAAATTTCTTCTCATTTTACACACAATGTTGAAATTAAAATATTGAGTTTTTTTTTTATTTTATTTTAATGCTGAGTGCGCTCTCAGTACTGCTGTTTATTTAACGCCACATCTGCATATTAGAACTCTGAAACATTAAACATTTTAACATTACTAACCTGTAGACGCTTCGATTTGTTAAGAAATCAAATCAATACATTTTAAATAGATCAATGAAATACTCAATTCAATCAATAAAATTGACCAAATTGATAATTCCATCCATCCGCTTCCGCTTATCCTTTTCAGGGTCGCGGGGGGGGCGCTGGAGCCTATCCCAGCTGTCATAGGGCGAGAAGCAGGGTACACCCTGGACAGGTCGCCAGTCTGTCGCAGGGCCAACACACAGGAACAGACAACCATTCACATTCACACCTAGTGGCAATTTGGATTATGCAATTAACCTATCCCCACAAGCTGCATGTAAAGACATGCAGCTTGTGGGGATAGGACGGTGGGGGGAAGCCGGAGTTCCCGGAGAGAACCCACGCAAACACGGGGAGAACATGCAAACTCCACACAGAAAGACCCCGGCCTGATGGTGGAATTGAACTCAGGACCTTCTTGCTGTGCGGCAACAGTGCTAACCACCTTGCTTGATAATTGTGTTGATTAAATTAGTATTCTTGAGGGCGTTCTGTGTTAGCAGCAGAATTTAAAACTGCAACTCTGAACATAACCTGCTCCTTACCAACACAATAGAGTGCGTTATAAAGAGTGCATGCTTTAGGGGGTGGTTCTCTTTTGTTTCTATAGTCCTGTATGAGCTCTGCATTTTAAAGAAGAAAACACTGCATTAGTAATTTATCTGAATTCATTCAGCGATAATCCGCACACAAATAACAATGAATAACCCTTGTAGTTGTCAGCACAGGGTGTGCCTGTGACTCATCATGCAGGGCAGTTCGCAGGCTAAACTTACTTTGGTCAGCAATTAGAACCCGTTTAAGTTACTTAAAAATAAAAATATCATTTATCCTTTAAATTATCTAAACATAATTTTAATGACTCGACACACGTATCGCAAAAATTGAATCTTGGCATCTACAAAGATTCGCATTAGATGCCACTAGAAACATCTGGATCACGTTACCACGCAGTGAAATGTTGGAAAATGCCATCAGAAAACACCAAAACCAGTTAAGCAGGAACACCGGGGACTTCTACGCTCTGATAACTTCCAGTCGGAGGCGTTTTCTGTGCAGACAATTAATGGCATCTCTTTGTTATTGTGACAGAGTGACTGTGCACCTACCTGCTAGTACGTGACACTTTCAGAATCTAAGGCAATAGCTCTTTTTCACTACACACAAAATTATGCAGTTTTGTGCCACTGAATAGTTTTGAAACTGCTTTGTCTGGGACCCGAAAACATTTGTTAAAAGGCAGTAATGAAAACTGAAAAAGCAACCAATGACGTGACAATGAACTGAGCGACAAACTCATAAAAAATGGAATTAGGTAAAATCAACACGTGAGATATGAAAATATGGCCGCCAGTGAAGAATGATGCGCAATAGAAGCTTACCTCTATTGATAGACGGGTGTATCCTGATAGGTTTACTGCACTCCTCTGTTCTTGTAGCAATGTTTACGCCACAAACAGCAGACTTTATTGAAAAAAGTCACTGCTACCGGGTACGTCCCATTTCCTTGTTTTTTCCACCAACCGATATGCACTGGGTGGGCGGAGCGTCAAATTGCAAAACATTTTTCCTTTGGATTATTTTTTTTAGAATTCCTTCTGTGGTTTACATTTTTACTTTGCAATAGCTCTGAAGTCCTGAAAGGTCTCACGCTCACACTCTTACACTAAAAATAATTGTACTTCACGTGAAAGTCTTTGCTTATAATATATGGCATTATTGCATCCTCTTGTGAACAAGAGAAACATTTAGGAAACAGAATAGCGTTTTGTGAATATGTAAACTTTAACTGTTGACCCATTTCAGTTTGAAATGTAGAAAAAGTGCAATCACTGCTTATTCATTAATTAATCAGTGTCTTTATTAGAGAAAGTTTACACCTCAGTTATACCAAAGCAAAAAAGCAGTAAAAGATACTTTATTAAGTTGCATGTAGTTTAAAGAGTAAATCAGACATTCAACTGAGATTTCTTTAACACAATAGTCACACCTTAACACAGGACATTACCTACACAGGATAAGGTAACACATGGACTTAGTTTCCATAAAAAAAGCAAGTAATCAAACTTAATTTGATTAGTTTAGTTTGGCTTCTGAATTTGTTCAGGTCACACATCGCCCATGGCTAAAACAGTCAGAGGTGGACTGGCTAATCAGGAGTATAGAGTTATTAAACTCATCATACAAATCATCATCTAGAGCTTACATATCAATGGATAATTATGATCCAATAAAAAGTATATAGTATTGTATATAATTCTGAAATGTCCCATTCTACATGTTGCTTTTAATTATTTAAGATGATGTAAATGTATTTTTGTCACGCAACTTGTTCAGTATTAAGATAATTAACTATGATTACAATTTTGAATAAAGTAAAAAGTCTAAGCAAATGTTTTCACTTGTCCAACACAAAACTACACTGTTTGTGGTCTGTGCTCCCGGGTGGGTCCCTCTCTGGGTTTCCACCTGAAGCCCCTGATGTAATCACCTACCTGTGACCGATCTCATCCGTGTTTAAACAGACACACACCACCTTCCTGTGATATACCAGTCAGGCGTGTGTCTCACAATCTAAATACCAAATTTCTAGATCAGAATAATTGTTTTTAAGTTTTGCTAAGTAAAATGAAGCAGCAGTGTCTATACTTATACTGTAAGCGATAGTAAACATCATCAGAACATGGGTACAGGAAAAGTGAATGCTCTTCCTGGCTTTTTTATTAGTAAAAAACTAACAAGAAGTCACAAGCAAAAGGACAACACACCATGGCACATGTTTAAACAAGGAAGGTTTATTCATCTTTGATTTATTATCAAAATAGACATCATTTTTTCAATCCACAAAAACTACATATTCAAAGAACCACATCAGCACAATATCAAACAGAACTGCCACATGATGTTAAACAGACGCTGTCAATTCAGCTGTATAGTGGGCAATCATAATGAAACCGTTCATTAGAAGTTTTAGATTCAAGCTGCTTTTGGCCAGCAGATGTCACCAAACATGACTGTGTTGAAAAGCTCTGAGTAATGAAACGTTTTTCAATATGAGCTTCAATGCTTCAGAACAATATCAAACAGAACTGTCCCATGATGTTAAACAGACGCTGTCAATTCAGCTGTATAGTGGGCAATCAAACTGGAAGCACAACAAATACGGAGAAGCGGAGAAAGACACACAAGCTTAACACTGGAAACAAGGGGAGCATTGGGACATGACTTACTGGTGAGACCAAGAGTGTCCACTGTTTGTCCAACCAAACATCCAATAATTTCAAATCAACAAACCACTGCTGCACTGTGGTGATAGTTTGTAAACAGGCAAAAGCAGTCCAATGTGCAAAATTTGAAAGTTGCGTTTTATGGTCAGTTTATCCAGTTTGGCAAGCGATAACCAAAGATCAATTTTTATTGTTTCCTGCTGTTTCTCCTGCTCTGTCCCAAAGGCCCACTCCAGTTCATGCTGGACTGATACAAACCCTTATAGAAAATGGCCCTATACTTCTTCCTGCCTTACTTATAAAGATAAAGAACAAAAACAAAACAAAAAATTAAGCAATTATTGATAGGTTTGCCTAGCACAGACCTGTTGCTGAAATGAGACAATGCTACTACACCAGCAAAAACAAGACACAAGTCACCAAAGTTCTTTGGTAATCACGTGCACGAGGGAGAGAACTGTGATGAGCGCTGTTCCTGACGCTCGAACCCCAGTCACTCTCAGTTAGCTCCCCCGTAGTACTGCTCTTTATTGAAGTAACTCATGAATATGCATTAGTTCATTAACATATGACATCTTACATAGGCATACATGGGAACAAAGAGTACCAGTCTGTGTATACGTGTAGGTGTGCATGTGTGTGTGTGGGTCAAGATCTGACCCCGTGAATGACTCCCCTAAATCTGCTGGGCGTGGAAGTCCAGCAGTTCATCTAAACAAAAGGCACTTACACCTAAACGGACATAGATGTGTTTACCATACCATAAAACAGTAAGAGAAGGTACGACCTCTCTCATCTCCTTAAGATGTGTGTGTATATGCCAGAGCACTCTGGAATGCACACACAGTCTTTGCAGACTACTAAGGATCACACATCCTATCACTACACAATCGGTTATACACCTCTAAGAATATATGGTTATATATTTCTAAGCATAAATGACAATCCAACAATATAAACCTAATATTTATTAACCTACAAAAAAAACATTTTTGATAACCCCAAAATATAAGTAAACCAAGAACAAACTGGAACTAAACAAGAAATGTGAAAGACAGGCAAGACACAAAGGATGAAAACCTAAAGGCTAAAAACTATAACATGAGCACAAAACAATTAAGAGAACCAAAACCACAAATGACACAAAATCAAAGAATATTAACAAAACTCGAAAACACATGAACACTGGGTCACCAGACCCAGGACCATGACAGAAAGAGACTGGCCCCCGTCAATCGATCTTTCAAGAACTGTTTGCACACAAAGAATCCAGTATTTAAAAAAATGTGTGTAGGTCTTCCAAATATTATTGGGAGCACATCATCATGTATAATTTTGAACAGTATCCTTCTTTGTCATGAAACATGAAACCATGATGGTTGCCTCCAGCACCTGATGATATCGGTTTGACTCAACCCTGCACTGCTTTCTGCATTAGCGTTCAGTGACCGAGCAAAGAAAAGAAATGCACACAGTTTTTGTCTGAGTAGACACATTAAGACAAGAACAAACTGAACAAAAAGAATAATAAACCAGTGGTGGTTGAAAAAGTTTGCTTTTTAAAAATAAAAAACAAACATGTTAACTTGGAGTGACAAATTATAATTTGTTAGTTATGTTCAGGCACCTTGTATGTGTTCAGCTCACGGACTTTGCTATAGAAGTGTTGAATGTTTAGTGGTGTATAGACGTTGTGTTTTGACTGGTGAGCACAACTGCAACGGGAGAAACAGATTACTCAGAAAAGGTTTACTTGAAATTTTAAGATTACTTAGAAAAGTAGGAATAAAGAGTTTTGATTCACAACCAATTTGTTTGATGTCACAGACTGGGCACAGTTTTGTGCCTCTTCTATCCTCTCTGTCATAAGAAGCGTGCACAAAATCCTCAATGCAACTAAGAAGGAGGACCTCGAAAGGTGCATTGGTTTACAGCTGGGGTAGGGAACTCCAGACCTCAAGGCCCGGTTTCCTGCAAGGTTTGGATGTGTCCTTGATCCAACACAGCTCATTTAAATGGCTAAATTACATCCTCAACTTGTCTTGAAGTTCTCCAGAGGCCTGGTAATGAACTAATCATTTGAGGCCTGGAGTTCCCCACACTGGTTTACAGGGAGTGATTCACAAAATACAAAATGCCTCTTAACACTAAGAACTAAGCATGAAAAAGAATATATAACAATTCTGACTGCATAACAGCAGCAGGGTATGTAACATAAAACAGCACTGGATCAAAGGCAGTAAGGTGTACGCAGATCTGCTTCTGATCACCCTGAAGGTGAAGCCACTTTAAGAAACCCCTCAGAGGCCCAGAGCTTCTTTCCTCACGCTGCAACCCAACAGGACATTTCCAGCATCCACACACTCTGTCACACGCGGCGCTGAAAACAGAAAACAGATATTAAAATAATGAATGTTGGAGAAAAGTTGACTGTAGCATGAAACTATTTTTAAAACATTTTATTCTTTAATTAGCGTGTTACTACCATTCTGAGCACGGAGCCATGAAACAGCTTTCATAGCCAGAAGCTCCCACTCGTCCTTTGCATCCATCTTGAAAGCAGGAAGCCAGATCAGAGCCAGAATGGTGGCCCACACGCAAGGCTGGACTGGGACAAAAAATCGGCCCGGGCATTTTGACTAGAGACCGGCCCACCAGGATAAAGATTGAAAATGTGACGTCATTCAGGGGTAAAACCGCAAAGGATTCTGGGAACTTGTGGCAAGAGGTACTAGCGAACTCAGTTACACAGCGATAAAAAGAAACCCAAAAAATGGCAAGAAGCTGTTGTATTATTAACTGCCGGTTGCATGACAGCCACGGGAAGCCGACGGGTAAAGAGATCGTTTTTTTTTAATCGGATTACGTCGTTGAAGAGAAATTTAAGCCATGTTTCCGAAGTAAGAGCCGACGGATGGTCTGGATATACCAAATATAACGTCCCAGAACACTCCAGCTCACAGGTTAGTCTGCTCCAAGCATTCCCACAAAGGTCAGAGTTTTGTAGTAGTTAATACGTCATTTTTCTTAACATAATTGGTGATATAGGTTACAAGCAAGTCTGGCGCTGAACAGAAATTGTCGCGCTATGCTCCTTTATTTATTGTGCATAAATAGTGAATTGTCCTGACACAATATTGCGTTTCGCTTCTGTTATTATGGTACATTGACAAAAACATATACTTTTATTCACAGGATAAAACAGTTGTTTTGTATCACTAATTCTCCAGTGCGATTACAACATACAATATTATTGTCACTGCTACATTTCTGTAATGAACCAGAAATTATTTCCACTGCTAATTAATTACCGTTGAGCTCAAAGGTTATATTAATAAACTGTTAACGAATGTGTATTTATGACGACGATTTGTGAGACTGGTAAACTTACCTTTGTTCGTACGATGGTCTTTCGTTCTACACGGTGCATTTCAAGGTCCTGCACCCATCCGTCAGTAAACTGTACCTGGGCTTGTTGCAGTGGCCTGAAGTTACTAAACTTCATGAGTGTATGCACTCACTCCAAGAAGCGTATAATTATAAATCTGAGCGTGGTGAAAGTTGGGCAGCACGCTAACGTCTTTTGTCCACTCTGTGTGCTCGTAAGGGTCTGACCCTTTCACTCCTTTGATTTTTTTCTCGTATCTTTTCTTTGTCTTTTCGTCGAGTCTGTCTTTGTACGGACCGGCATTGTTCTCCTTTTGTTTTGTACATTCCTTTTTTGTGCGGCAAAGAAAAAACAAGAAGGTATTGGAACCGGAGAATGAACGTTTAGCGGTGCTGCAAATGCTTGCATTTGATGCGGTACTTGGATTGTTTTGCCACTAGTGCCCGGCATGCAATGCGCGAAAATCACGTGATTGCTAAACAAGGGGGAGGGTAAATCCGTCTCCTCGGCTGTAATTGGTCCAGCCCAGAGTCGATCATGACCAATTACCCAATCCAACACCTTTCATTATATATACCCTTCCTAAAAAAAAAATCCATCGGCCCATAAAAACAAAAAAATCGCCAGCGGCCCACCGGGCAAATGCCCGGTATGCCCGATGGCCAGTCCAGCTATGCCCACACGTCACTGTTGGCCTAATTGAACAAATCAAAGACAATAAAATAAAACACATAAAAACACGCTACATGATTTTACTTTCTTCAACCAGTAGTATTAAATATTTTTGGCTGCTTCCTTGTCACAAGGTGTCACCAAGATGTGTAGCTCTGCATATTTGATTTGGCCGATTATTACACTGGATGCTGTTCCTGATGTAATCACAAACTGTGATGCTCTAAAATAATGTGCTGAAATACTTTGTCAAGAACTGATGATGAGAAAAGTATTTTTGCTGTGTGTGGTTACTGTGTTTTATCTTCTGATATACAGATGTTTACTTTCATGCTGTGAGGCAAGCCTACGTTTAGTTTGACATCTTTTTGTTTGGTTTGGTCTGTGTCGTGCGTTGCTGTGTCTCCAGGAACAGATACGAAGTTCAACACAACACTCCTTTCTTTTCACAAACTGGACAAGAAAAACATCTAAAACCCTCGTTGGAGATAATAACTACATTCATGATACCTGTTAACTTTTTTTTTTAAGTCAGTCTTTCCGCACGAGGGTCTGCGAGCACTCGCGATAGAAAGGGCGTTTAACTAGTCACGTGACGCTTCTTACGCGTACAGCGCAATCCAGTCAGAGACTTTATCAGGTGATGATAATAAAACGGCAATTAAAAATCTATAAAAAAACAAACAAACAGTATATCATAGTAAAAAGAGCACCGCTGGAAATAAGAAAACATTTGCTGTTGCAGAAAACTCGGAGTGCGCTCTCAGTGCTGCTGTTTACTCCCAACGTGACGTCTCATTAAACATTTAAATCGTCTAAACATAATTTTAATGACTTGACACACGTCTACTAAAATTGAGCCTTCGCTTCTACAAAGATTCGCATTAATATGGCGACTCTGCGACCAGAAGCATCTGGATTATGTTGTCACGGATTATTATACACATTGGAAAACGCTCCGTTTTGTGAAACTGCATAGGTTATACTGTGTGTTTTTGACTGTGATCCGAAAACATTTTTTAAAAAAGACAATAATGAATCCGGAAATAAAAACCGATGATGTGACATTAGGAATGAACTAACTCATAAAGAACGGAATGGTTAAGATAAACCTGTGAGATATGAAAGTGTGGCGCTGGAGACCGCTAGTGAAGAATGATGTGTAATAGAGGCTTACTTCAATGGACAATGACTGTAGAAAACAGACGTGTGTATCCTGACAGGTTTCGTTTTCTTTTTCTTCCTCTTTATACTGTTTAGTGGCGGCTGGCAAACAGCAAAATGGTGCATTATCGCGACCAACTGGTGTGTAGTATCGAGAGATAACTGTCTCCTCTCTCCTGTTCCTCCCTGTGCTTCTCATTTTTTTTATTTCCCTTTGTATTTTATAAAACCATCTCCCTTACCTCTCTTCCTCCCATTGCCTTTGCCACCTTTCTTTTATTTTGTGCCATATTCTACTCTTGATTGCTGTCCTACTAACACTGATTTCCATATCCATAATGGTCTCTTTGCAGCTTCCTTTGCTGTTCTGTCTGCCATAATCATTTCCCTTAACTCTATGATGCGCTGGTAACCATATGAGGTTGACCATAAGCCCCATCATAGTAATTCTATATAATGTTTGCTGAATCTCTATCAGAATGTCAGGTCTGCAATCTGAGTGACTGTCTTGCAAACTAACGAATGATGAACTTGAGTCTGAGCATATCACTGATCTTAGTGGTCTTGCATCGTCAGTCCACTAGACAGCCAACGGTATTGAAACTACTTCTCCCATGTACACTGATGAAACATCACTGATTCCTTTTCTTACTTATCAATATATATACTAAAAATAAAAATACAATAACAGTAAACAATGCAGAACACCAACATCAAAAATATAATAAAGTCAACAAGCAATAAAAAGAGAATTAATTTTTACTGTATATATCTTTCATTAATCAGCATAAATACCCCTATAAACATTTAGTTGGCCCAGATGTAGAAATTGTTCAAAAGAAAATTCCAATAAATTCTGATTATATAGCACTCATAACAGGGTATATAATACAACAGCGAATTGAAGGCAGTATGGTGTAATTAGATCTGCTTCTGTTGACTAGCCCTGAAGGTTAAGCCACTTTGAAAACAAGATGTAAAAATCAAAAGTGGCTTTATTGCTGAAGTTAGATTAAAAAAAAAATACAACAACCACACAGTCTACGCAGAAACCACAAACTCACAAGCGAGGCTCGTTTGGCTTGTAAGAAAGAACATTGAAAATGTCTGGCTATTATCTTTAGTGGTCTTTGAGCTATTCGTGTTCAAACATTGCTGCAGATGTGAATGTGCAAAGAAATAGTGTGTGTGTGTGTGTGTGTGTGTGTGTGTGTGTGTGTAGTTTATTGAAAACTAAAGTTTCACTGCAAACATTGCACATGTTCAAACTTTACTATAAAAATTTTTTTCACAGTATTTCTTCTTGTAAATTAGTGACTGTGCACCCACCCAATACTATGTGACACTTTATCCTAGGACATGGCAAACATTAGCTCAATCCATTAGCTCCATTTATTAAAACTTTACTGAAAAGATTCTGTACTTTTGGCCTGCAGGGCCAGAAAGATTATCTGGACAGTTTTACTGCAGGTCCCTGTTCTTGTAACAGTGTTTACACTATGAATCACAGACTGACTGTGCTAGTTCCTTGTAGATGAGGACCTGGGCAATTGGGTATATTGCCTGTACTATACAATATGGCTTAAGTGCTAAAATGTTAATGTGCATACCTTTTATTATTCAGCATACACAATTTTTCCCAAACATTTAGTAGTCTGTCAGATTATAGAAATATATATATATTTATTGAGTTGCATTAGATTTCATAGCATTTCTATCTAAACATTAAGCAGACAGATAAACCTGATTACAAACTATGACAAATCCTGTAAATAAAACATTCACTCCACTATAAGATAAAATTAGGACTTTGTCTAGAGGCATAAAAAGTTAACTTTGATTTGGGACTGTAACACAAGCATTTTGAATTAGAACCTTTTTCAGAAGAACAACATGAAGTGGAATGTATAAAAACAAGTAAAAAGTAACAAATTATGAACAACATCACCATATGGTGATGGAAAACAGGAATAAAAACATACAATTTAAATGAGTTGCCATGATAACTGCTTGTTTTTTGAAACGATTCTGATTACATAACAATTACAGTAGGGTAAATAGCACAATAATGAATTAAAAGCCATATGGCATGATTTGCCAATCCTGAAGGTGAATCCACTTCGAGAAAACCTAGAGTCCCAGATCTTCTTTCTTTATGCTGCAACCCAACAGGACATTTCCAGATTCCACACACTCTGACACACATGGCGCTAAAATGTAAACGTAAGTTATTATATGAATAAGGTGAGGGCAGATTTTTTTTGTGGTTTCAAACAGTGTTTAAAAGAATACTTGATTTGATATTATCATTGTTTCTACCATTTTGAGCATGGATCCATGAGGCAGCCTTCATAGCCAGAAACTCCCACTCATCCTTTGCATCCACCTTGAAAGCATGAAGCCAGACCAGAGCCAGAATGGTGGCCCACACTTCACTGTTGGCCTAATTCATCAAATGAACACATGAAAATCATGATCTCACTTTCTACAACTTTGCTAACATAAAGTAAAATAAGGCACTGAAATGTTCAGTAGAAGTTCTGACTGATGAGAAAACACTCTGCAGTGCAGCTCCGTGGATAGTTAGGAGTCATTACAACCAATATTTTATCCTCTAATATTTACAGATTTGTTTTCATGCAGCAAGGCAGGGGCTACATTTAGTTTACTTCTTTTTGTTATGTTTGTTATATTGTACTCCCATGTTTTTAATTGCATCCTATGTTTTTTTGATCAAATTATCCAATCAATTTTGTTTTAAATCTCATATTATCATTTTGTGTTATTACGTAAATTGACAGCCAGTGTTAACTTTGAGAGAAAATGTTGATTTAGTTTTAGTCAGTTGTTTTACTAAACATTTATTTTTATTTATAATTTAGCCGTCTAAATTCAGATGTGGTCAGCTAAATATTATAAGATTATAGTAGATGTAGTTTATTCAGCTGATTAAAATCTAATGTAAAGTGTAAAGCTTTGATGTGTTTTTGCTGGTAAGAGATGCTCCAAATGGTTTACAAAGCATCTTATTTTCTTTGATATCACATGCAAAACCTGTCCAGGTCTTCTTTTCCTTCCGAGTTTTTAACTTTTATCATGTTTTGATGATAAACAGGGAGCATGGGAGTTTCCTCCTGCTTGTCGGTGGCAGATCAAATTGTGGGTGTCTAACTAATCTAACAAGGAGATTCCTTCTGATTTTATCACTTCCAAATTCGTCTCACCTTCCTACACAACTTAAGTTCTGATTGGATTTCGTCTCTCTAGAAAATTTTCATCTCGTTTTTATTCGTCAGTGAAACTGTTAATACATTTCAAGTTTTTGTCTTCCTGCGTTCGTTTTTATTGTGTTCTGTTTTTCCCTCACAAAGGTTATTGATGAAAATTATGACAAAAATGATTAGTCAGCAAAATTCGGCCCACCGTTCTGGGTTTGATCTTTTCCACCTGCTCACTGGTCTTTCCCAGTGCAGTAGCCAGATCTGGATCAAGCAGCCAGGAACCAGACGCCTTCTGGAGGGAGACTAAGTGCATGAAAGGGTCTCTGGGTAGTTGCTTGGGCAACACAACTGGAAAATCAAAGATTAAACAAAAACCAGACCTCAATATGGTGATAGATAAGAAAACACAATTCTACATGACAGAGGAAAGTAAAAATGTAACAAACAGTGTACATAAGGCTTCCACACAGCAAATTAAGGGTTTTAAACAGAAACTGAAGAAAGACTAAAACTGGAAAGAAAAAAAAGATAGCTTTATTTTTTTCAATGTGTATACCACAAATAGGTTGATATTATTAATGTTTTTATCAAACAATAGCTTCTGAATGTAAACAGCAAGTAGATTTGAGATGACGCACACACATACTGAGGATCATATAATTTCCTCTGTGGGTATTATATGAGCCATATTTATAGAACAAATATTTTTTGGAGCTTACAGTCAGCTTTTTTCGTACCCAACATAGATTTTACTGTAAGGTAGGCATTCATCACCATGATGTTTACATAAAAACAGTATATTTAAAATATTATATTTGAATTTGTTCAAATATTGTTTAAAAGTTGGGTCAAGACATTTGCTGAAGAATTTGTCATTAATTGGACTTAAAGGGACTTTCATAGTTTTTACTCTTTTCTACAGAAAAAACTGAAAAGTTCCAAACTATAAAGTGACACATTAACACCTCCTACGGCCCACGTGTACACATATGATCTAAATCCTCTCTAAATCCCACAAAGACATGGCAGCTGGAAATACAAACCACATATAGAGAGACTTGTAAAGAAACTGAGACTTAAACTTCGTTTTTTCTTCCGTAATAAACAGTGCTTTTCTTTTGCAGTAAAAAAAAAAACATCTTGTCACTGCAACCTTTTTATCTGTGTTAGATTATGGTGACATTCTGTATATGAACGCTTCTTCTTCATGTCTTCTAATGTTGGACAGGATGTATCATGCTTCCTTGAGGTTTATTACCAACTGTAGATATCTGACCCATCACTGTGACTTGTACTTAAGAGTAAAATGGCCTTCTTTGGCCATTAGAAGACAGGGGCATTGGTACACTTTTATTTATAAAGCTATGCTTGGATTGCTGCCTCCTTATATTTGTACTTTGGTCACAAGGACAAATAGTGGTTCTTACTCCTTGCGTTCAAATGATCAGCTGCTGCTGTCTGTTCCCCTTGTCCGCACAGAGTTGGGTAAGAAAGCCTTTGTCCACTGCGCGCCTTTTTCAGGTAACCTGTTACAGAAAGACTGGAAATTGACTGAACTGTTGTCTTTAAATGTTTTTAAAACTAAACTCAAAGGCCTACAGACTGCCTCAATAATGTGTAATTGTTTTGTGTAATTGTTTAACTTTGTTTGTTCGTATGTATTTGTTTGGAAATGTGCTGCCTCTTGGCCAGGACTCCCTTGAAAAAGAGGTTTTTGATCTCAACGGGACATTCCTGGTTAAATAAAATAAAAATACAAGTTTCAGATTTGAAATCACAGTTTTAACACAATCTTAAATTTGACATAACAATTTAACATTTAAAATATGACTAAATAAGAAAATGACTTTCACACAGGTGGAATCACGGACGGAAGATGAACTCTGTATTAAAATGTAGATAAAAATGAGACATTTCAAATCCTTTAACTTGTTTTGACCAGTTACCCATCCCACATTTCATTTTAGAACTTTAGATAGCTTGTCTTAAACTTCCATTCAGCTTGTACTTACAGTCATGCAGGGAACGATTTCAGGTTTTTATTAAGAAATAAAAACAATTACTGGATTGTGATTTTACTGCGCAGATGTGTGGTGTTCTGTCATTCACTCTTTACTTACCCCCACGCCGCGGATTACCGTTTTTCTTTCCATCTACCATGAAATCAAGATGAAAAACATGGAATCAGCAATTTCATAATAGTAAATGAAAAAGAACAAATAAAGTACAGACATTATAAACAGCCCAATACAATGACTATGATAGCAAATACTGCTGATGCTGTCCATAGAGCATTTCATATTTAAAATTTTCAAGTTAAACAGAGTAAAACAGAAAACATTTATTTTTAGAAATGCACTGATGTGCAGATGTGTGTTACACTGACATTCAGCTTTTACTTACACGTATCTGGTATTGAACACATTGCCCTGCAGGAGCCAACCAGGATGTTAAAAAATGAGATTAAAATCTTTTATAAGAATTTTTTCAAAGGGCGTTTTTCATGTCATTGATTTAAACACTGATTAAATGTATGGGATCTTCATGTGGTCAGTCCGGATGCTTGCTCACCTACCTCCATGGTCCCTGCAGTATTTACAAAGCTTGATCACCATGCTTGATTTGTCAGATTGTTTAATTATTCATTGTTCTTCTGTGTTTAGTTTCTTCCTATCAGTATTTTTGATTCTTTGTAACAAACCCTTTGAAGAAAACAAGCCACATTTTGCTTTAACTGGCATGTTTTTGGATTCTGACTTCAGGAACCTCTAAACTGGTTCTAATGTTCTGCTCCAAGTTATCATTGAAGTACTTTTATTCATGTTCATCCGCCTTTGTCTTCAGGTTGTGTGTGACAATTAGTTTTTGCTTTTGTAGTAACAAATGTATAATTCCTCTAATACTCTTCATACTCAAAACTAAAATCTTCTGATTGCTATTTTTTAAAAATACGGGGATACTGCCATGTCTCTCTGCTCTTAACATTATCACTGCCCTGCTTTCATTCACTCAGCTGCAGGTATACATTAAATCTCAGGGATGCAGCAAACGTCCATGCACACACGTACCTTCCAACGCCAATAACTCTGCTTTGTACTTACCTCTTCTTATAGGATGACCATGCAATACTGATCCAAATCTTAGTGTCACTTTAAGATAAAAAAAAAAAAAAAAAAAAAAAAAAAGAGTGAGGGTATGAGGTCTGGATTGGACAGGAAGAAATGCAAAAATTGTTTGTTGTACTTTCATTCAGGTTTTTACTTCTTGCTAGTTTCTGATCTTTGGAGATCACTTTGGAAAACAAGCAACTACTACCTAACTACTTTGTTTTTAAGTTAAGTTTTTTAGGATTTAGAATTAACTCTATTATTCTGCAATTAAAGCAGTCATTACATTCACCTCATTGAAGTTCAGCCATCTTTATCTTCAGAGCTGTGGCTCACAGAGTTTTAGTTTGGGGATTTAAAATAAACTCACTGGGTGTCGGAATATTTCTGCGCACAAGAGGTCCTTGGATCACCCTGCTGTTGTCTTTGTTGACAGCAATGAAGGCAGTGAAAGAACTGCTCACTCCTGATTGGACACTGAGCCGCACCAACTTTTTCTTCACTTCTCCATCTTGCTGTCCTCTACTCTCTCTCTCCTCCAACTCCAGTGAGCGAATCAGAGTACGAGCACCCAACCTGTGGACTGTTAATCTGCAGACATGACACAAAAAAAACATCTTCTGTTCTAATGTCTATCATTTTACTAGATTAACTTATCAGTAACTTTGTCTATACCACTGCATCCTCTTCAGGGTCCTACAGAGGTGAAGTTTAATCCACCACTTTGGTAAAGAATCACAATGATAACATACCAAGTTTATCTGAAGACAGTAGAGTGATCCAATATATTCAAGGATACAAACATACATACATTGAAATGCATGCATGCATTCATGAACTTTAGTTAATCAAGTTTAGTTCTTAAACATTATAAAGTGTTTACTGTTAAGGTTTTCTTTGCCGCACAAAAAAGGAATGTACAAAACAAAAGGAGAACAATGCCGGTCCGTACAAAGACAGACTTGATGAAAAGTCAAAGAAAAGATACGAGGAAAAAATCAAAGGAGTGAAAGGGTCAGACCCTTACGAGCACACAGAATGGACAAAAGACGTTAGCGTGCTGCCCAACTTTCACCACGCTCAGATTTATAATTATACGGTTCTTGGAGTGAGCGCATACACTCATGAAGTTTAGTAACTTCAGGTCACTGCAACAAGCCCAGGTACAGTTTACCGACGGATGGGTGCAGGACCTTGAAATGCACCGTGTAGAACGAAAGGACCATCGTAAGAACAAAGGTAAGTTTACCAGTCTCACAAATCGTCGTCATAAACACACATTCGTTAACCATTTATTAATAGGACCTTTGAGCTCAACGGTAATTAATTAGTAGTGGAAATAATTTCTGGTAGCATCACAGAAATGTAGCAGTGACAATAATATTGTATGTTGTAATCGCACCGGACAATTAGTGATACAAAACAACTGTTTTATCTTGTGAATAAAAGTATATGTTTTTGTCAATGTACCATAATAACAGAAGCGAAACGCAATATTGTGTGAAAGGAGCCAGCTGAGGTGGTTCGGGCATCTGACAAGGATGCCCCCTGGGCGCCTCCTGGGTGAGGTGTTCCAGGCATGTCCCACCGGGAGGAGGCCCCGGGGCAGACCCAGGACACGCTGGAGAGATTATATCTCTCGGCTGGCCTGGGAACGCCTTGGCATTCCCCCGGATAAGCTGGAGGAGGTGGCTGGGGAGAGGGAGGTCTGGGCCTCTTTGCTTAGGCTGCTGCCTCCGCGACCCGGCCTCGGATAAAGCGGATGAAGATGGATGAAGATGGATGGACAATTCACTATTTATGCACAATAAATAAAGGAGCATAGCACGACAATTTCTGTTCAGCGCCAGACTTGCTTGTAACCTATATCACCAATTATGTTAAGAAAAATGACGCATTAACGACTACAAAACTCTGACCTTTGTGGGAATGCTTGGAGCAGACTAACATGTGAGCTGGAGTGTTCTGAGACGTTATATTTGGTATATCCAGACCATCCGTCGGCTCTTACTTCGGAAACATGGCTTAAAAAATTTCTCTTCAACGACGTAATCCGATAAAAAGCAAAAAACAATCTCTTTACCCGTCGGCTTCCCGTGGCTGTCATGCGACCGGCTATTGCAGTTAATAATACAACAGCTTCTTTCCATTTTTTGGGTTTCTTTTTATCGCTGTGTAACTGAGTTCAATTGAAAGCCTGCGTGCGCTAGTACCTCTTGCCACAAGTTCCCAGAATCCTTTGCGGTTTTACCCCTGAATGACATCACATTTTCAATCTTTATCCTGGTGGGCTTGTCTCTAGTCAAAATGCCCGGGCCGATTTTTTGTCCCAGTCCAGCCATGGCTGCAACTGGAATATTAAATGAGTAAACCCTATTGTCAGAATATCAAACATAGAAATACACTGTAATTCATCATTGTTTCTAATGATGTATAGATGGAAAAAAAGGATGTGGTAAAACCAGGTCATAAAAATATCAAAGATATGCACAGTAATATGTTTGTGCATCTTAAATAAAGTAAACCAAACCAAAAGGGTGCTGTTGTTATTAAACTTTGTTTTACCCAGTGTCCTCTGCAGGTCTGAGACTGAAGTGCAGCTGGTTCTCAGAGGGATGACCTGCCAGGCTGTACTTCACCGTCACACAGCCCTCTGCTGCCTCTGAGCACTGACACAGCATCACAGGGTCAGAAGTCACGTTAATTACTGTCATCAAATATCTAAACAACAAAACGAGAAGATGCTGCTCTTACCTGTCCAGTAAGCTGGGCATAAATCAGTGACCTTTGACCCTGGAAAAGTGCAGTGATTGGTGGAGAGAGGACAGTGACAGACACTTCCTTTGGTAAATCCCATGTGACTGAGAAGTCGACCACAGTCGGCTGCAAAGCAAATCGCAGCGACTGCATCACCTGAAAAATAAAGAAAAACTCTCCAAATATACATCCTATACATATAACAAATATGTATCTGCTGCAATCTTTAATGTGACTTCTAATTGTGTTTCATGTCTTACTTTTGCTTGCATCCTGTCAGTCCCTGTGATGAACTGAGCATGACCTCCTCCTTCCTTTGCCATCCCATTGATGAGAGCAGAACTGGCCCCTTCCCCAATCCCAAAAGAGAAACACCTGCAATACAACAGTTTTCTTTAAGTACACAGAGGACATGTATTGTGTAGATATAGTTGTGGGTTTGTGGTTTCACCTGTGGGAATCTGAGTTCCTCTTCACCAGATCTATCACTTCTTTGGTGTTTCCCACCTCTCCATCAGTAAAGACAAACAGCTAGAGAGGAGAGTTGGCACATGAAGACATAACATCAGACCCAGAAACACACAGCTTGTTCTGAGAGCTGAGTTAGGTTTCTGTCAAAGGAAAATTGTACATAGTGTATCCAGCTACATGAAATATGCTGGATTTTATGGATCACTAAGCAATCCACATGTCTACATGACTTTTCACATAAACTCTTGTGTGATAAACTTATTTAGCAACTAACCGCTTCCTGTTTTCTGAGAACAGACTTAGAGAAGAGGAACCTCAGCTCTGAGTTCCCGGAATAACTTTGTTACCTTTGTACACACACAAGCTTGTATAAATAAAGAACGCAGTAGGTCTAACCCGCCGCAAGGGTCTAAAGAAATAAACACGTGAAATAGGTTGAGTTCGCCGAAAGGAACTAAATTTAGACTGGTTTCAGAAGTAGCTGAAAGTACTTTGTGACAAATTATAAAAACGAGTGAATGTCTATGTCTATATGTGTTTTGGAAGTAAGTTGATTTTACAGCACAAATAAACTGCTGAACTACTTCCATCTTTGTGTATCCTGCAAAAGCCCACGTACTGGTGACAAAGGGGAAAGGTTGAGTTCCGCCTCATAAAACTGACACCGCTCCGTGAATCGCGCGGAGTAGAAGGGCGTGTCAGCCACCACCCCCGAGTCAAGTGTACCAGAGAAGGCTCTGCAGTTCTGTGACAATGGGGAATCAGCCCACCAAACTCACTGCTGACGAGCAGTGGCTAGAAAAGAAATGTCCAGGCGCCGGACAAATCAGTGCTTGTAGATGAAGAAATCCTAAGAAAACAAAATGTCCCACTTGGGAAGGGAAATGCAGCCCCTCAGTGCTAACACAGCTGAAGGAGGCTCTTTAAAAGAATTAGGAGAGAAAGGAAAGGAAAACGCACGCAAGAATCACAATACTTCCAGGCCTGGAAAGAAGAAGCAGTTAGGCGAGACGAAAACAAAAAGAAAAAAACAAGAGAAAAAAGATAAATAGTCAGAAAAACAGAACTTAACTGCCAGTATAGTAAAACCAGAAGACGAGACACTGTGCAGTCCTCGCAATCCTTTTATTAACGTCAGAGTTAGGCAAGCGGTAAGTAAGGTTAAGTTTCAAGGAAGTCTTGAGGAAACTGATCCAAGCCAGTGTGTGCGTTACCTGTCTAGGCTGACTGGGAATGCAAGGCTGACTGTAAATATGTTTGAGGGGCTCCAGGATCGCTGTTCCTCCAAGATTAGCCTGGATCTGCTCAACGCTCTTCAGGGCCTCTTCCATGGTCTGCTGAGTGTACTCCACACTCTTACTGCCATCACACAGACACCAATACACACGCATGTAACACAAAAGACACAAAAACATGAAAGGAATAATTGTGTTGGGCTGACAGATCTGAGCCTTACGGGAAGATGTGTTCATATCTGGACCCAAAACCATAGATGTTAAAATAGCATCCCATTGGTAAGCTCTTCAACAGGAGCAGTAGAGTATCCTTAAGAGAACAGGGAAAAGATGGTGAGTCCACTGTGTGAGAGGAACACTATAAAAAATTTATGACTGTAAGAACAGATACCTTGGCACTGCGGATCCGAGTATTACTCATACTTCCAGATCGATCCATTAAGAACACAAACTCTCCACATGAAGCCACTGAAGACATCACAGACTGGGAGAACTCAGGGTACAGACTCACCATCACCACTGGATCACCCATCAGAGAGCCTGAAAAACATTACGGACAGAAAAATAACCAAAAATTGTTTTTGCTGTTTACTCCAACATCTTTAACTACTGAGTTAAAGAAGACGGATAATGATTTTTTTTTTTTTAAATTTCAAAACAGCAAATCTCATTTTCACTCACCCGGCTCAGCAGAAGCCTGTCCTGCCTCCACCACAGCAGTGGGCTGGTGGGCGTCTTTGTAATAAATCAGCAGTTCAACATCTCTGTCAAACTTGTGTCCTGCAGCCAGCTTGACCTGCACACCACAAACACATTCATATTTAGTTCTCAGTTATAAGTACAGAGCAGACACAGCAGCACTCTACCTACCGTGGCCTGGGTTTGATCAGTGTTGAGGTACTGGAGAGGGTCCAGGGAACAGTTGGACTCTACTTTAGAGATTGGATGAGGAGAGGACACTCGGGCAGAGAAAGACAGACTGTAGGGCACCAGAGAGGCTGGAACAGAAGTCACCTGGACTCCTGCACCTTCACTACCTGTACTTGACATTAGAGATAGTTGCAAATCACTGTGGTACATTTTTACTGGGACTCATGCTTGTTACAAGCATGATTGTTTTGTGATAAATATTTAACTAAATTAATAAGTGTTGGATGATTTTCCTACCCTGAGGCTGGTATCGAGGGTTGAGCACAGCAGGCAGACAGAACCTCAGACCATCATCAGCCTGCACAGCCAGCTCAGTCACGTACTCCAACCTGATGGAGGCGCTCTCTCCTGGAGGCAGACTGCCCACACTCAGAGAGAATATATCTGGACTCTGATCGCTCTCCTCCAATAGGAAGGCCTGCTGACCAGAGCTCAGAGCATCATCATACTCCTCACGAGCCTGAAGGACAGGTGACACATGTCAGTGACATTCACTGTGTTTATTGTTATTTTGAATCTTACTTATAATCAGGTTATATTTACTGTCCAGCTCACCTTCTGTTTCTCCTTCACCTCAGCTACAATCTGTGTCTGTCCGATCTTAGCACTGAAATGACAGACAGCAGCATCTCCAGGCAGAGGGAAGACAAAAACAGCCTCTAATGGTTTGTCCTCCTTATTCTCGTAGTTCAGGGTGGAGACCACTGTAGCCACATGGTTCCTCACCTCCAGCTCCACCTCAATGCTCTTCAGAGGAACTAAAAGAAACAGAACAATCATAAATACATAAACCATACACGTTTTAAAAATGGTTGTTTCTTGTGTTACATTTCAGCCACACAAAAGTTAGCCATTAAACCAAGCTGGTACTTAAACATGACTGTCCAACAGTGTTGCAAAATTTATTTATATTATTATTCATTTATTTATTTTTGGCTGTTTCTTGTATCCATCATTTTTCTTCTGTGCTTTTGTATCACAAGGATATACTCTGCATTAATCGTAGCCATATGCAGCAGTACACTACTGTCCAAGATGCATATGATCAACTTCACAGAGTAAGCTTGATGCCATCCAGAACTTTTCACCAGTGGGTGTGGGAGAAGCACAACATTTTCTTATGTATACTTTGGTCAGCAGAAGGTGAAAATGGCCATGAACCTCAATGCAATTTTCATGTTGATAACCTAAAGAGCAAATGACCATCCAGCTATTGAAATGGGTTTGTTGAGTATTGTCTCAGTCATGGGGAAATAATCATTTATTATTATGAGCCACTACAAATAAAAAAGTCATTACATTTGAATTTTAGATGAATGAAAAGAGGCTGGAGAGTAAACAGAAGCCCCTTTACTTTCTGTCAGTACCTGGTTCCTTCTGGAGAGTTAGCAGACCACAGCGGTTCATCATTGTACCTGTGAAACAGAAACATCTGAGGACTTAGTGTTGAAATAACATTCATAGGTGCTCTACATTTCAGACATTCTTTAGCTACAGGGCTCTAGACTAACTTTTTGCCATGGGCGTACCGGTACGCCTAACTTTAAAAAGTTAGGCGTACCGGCACAAAAGTTAGGCGCACACAAATTTTATAATAATTTATACAATATAATGTGTTTTTCTGGATACACTGTGCTTTTTCAGCATTCAAAGATTGATGACACCGTGTCAGAGCACTGGCTATGAATTTCAGAAGGATCAGGCCTTAACTTAACAGAAAAGTTAGCAATAGTTCTTTTCCTATTACAGCTACATCCACTTCTGTCGTGCCTAGGCTGCTCACAAGGGCTGGGTATCATCACTGATTTCTATAATCCATTCGATTCCGGTTTTCAAAGTCCCGATTCGATTCAACTTAGCCTCAGACAGTCAGAAATATTATAATTCTGATCATTTATCAGTACTGACTTCATCAGAATTGTAAACATCACAGCAGATGCCTTTGTGTGAAAGTAACTGAGAATAAAACACAGAAAAACATGAAGGAGATTTTCCTGGTCTGGCTTTTTATAGTAGATAACCTTAAAAATATTCTACAATGTTCTGCATATAAAGTTTAAATTTCTTCAGTATTGAACAACAGAAAAAAATTGGCTTTCTTGTCCGAGGTCATTTAAGTGAAAAAAAGAAAAAGACACCAGTCTACCGCTGTAAACAACGGTAGACTGGTGGGCAATAAGCGAATGAATAAAACTTTTCTTGAAGTAAAGAGAGATAGCTGTGCATGAAGTGTGATTTTAATAGTCGTGGAAGCAAAACAGCAAAATTCATGACGACATTGATCAAATGTGAAGCGCAGTTTGCTGCTTCTTTTGCTGCTGGCTCGGTGAATTTTGGTTGGAGAGAGACAAAACCTGCAGCTCAGAATCAGCGCAAAAAGACGTAATCACAGCACGGACCGGACGCATCAGAATCGCTAAGCTCCGACAGCGTGTCCGTCTAAGGGCCGCCCGAGAAAGACAAAGTTGATTCTGATGGTCCGTTCTGTGTTTACGTCTTTGTGTGGAGTCCGTGTACCTGCTCTCATTTGCTGTTTGGTTGTTGTTGAAATGGTTTTGTGAGCTTTAATCTGAGAATCTGGCGTTTCTGGCCAAACACAGTTATATTTAAAAGTCTATTCAGGATTTAATGAATAATATCGCTTTATTCAAGCTACTCACCTCCCACTTCCACCTGCACTTTCAACTGGACCACGGCCAATCAGAGAGGTCCCGCCCCTGACTATCTCTGATTGGTTTAGTCCATGATAGGGGCAAAATGTGTGTCTGTTGTTGACCACAGGGAAGGTTGCAGATTTTTTTTTATTTTTTTTGTGTTCCTCTGATGACAATAACAAACAACGACAGCAGGACCTCCTCTCAAAAATCCAAGTTGGAACCAACCATTACTTTCACTCTTGTTATCTTCTTCCTGTGATCGACCTCACCGAGTTTAAAAACAGCATGAATATCTCAGATTTAATGGTTAATTGTAGCCACACAGACTTTGCTTATGGAATCACATCATATACATATAAATCATTGTGAAAGCATCTATATTACTACCCTAAGGTTGTCATGCAAGCATACAGAAATCTGATGTTACACATAATGTACAAAATATCATTCATTTTGCAAAGTTATAAAAACATGTTAATTCATTGTAAAACAAAAATGTTTATTTTTCTGTTACTTGCACTTTTATTCAATGTAGTTTACTCAAAAGCTTATTTACTATCATCTGAACACAAAGTGAGTTTTCAAGAATATCAAATACATATTATTTATGTTGTATTTATGACACAACCATCCAACCCAGAAATGCAATCTGTCCAGCATCTGTGGGGTTAGCCCTAAGACGTCCTCCTGGTAAGACATGCAGGAAATACCTCCTCTATGCATCCTGGAACAATGTACCATATTTTCTTCACCAGTTTTTCACACTGATATTGTGTGAGCATCAGTGCTTTGTTCTCGGTTCTAAAAGTCCAGGAAACTGTCCTGTTTGGCCTGTTTGAATATTCATCCACATAGCCTCAACCAGTATTTTCTGAATGCCTCAAATTGTGGGAAAAGTTCAGTTTATAAACAACACCAGATCATTTCAAGAATGATCAGAAATTCACCAGGAGCAGAGCAGACTAGCTGCTCGAAAACCAGCAGAGTCACATGACAACATAATAAGACTTTGGAAGTACAGGTTTCACACGTTTCTGCCTGAAAACACTGGATTTAATAGTTAGACTAATACGTTTTTACATGACAAACACGATGCCTTCTTTTTCTCAGTCAATGTCGGCCCTGCGTTGTTTTGGTTTAGTCAACAAAATTTCTGAGAAGTTAGAGGGCAAGTAAAATTCAACACAATCACGCAATTATTCCATCATATTCCAAAATTCATTAAAAGCCATCCTTCACAGTTGACATGATACTTTCAACATATTTCTACTTTGGTTCACTTACTCTAGAAGTTGGATCTTAAACTGCTTAAACACCCAAGAAATTAAAGGACAACTACTCAACTGAAAAAACATTTCAAAGCAATGTGTCAACATCATGTTAAAAATGTATTTAAAATTATACATGACAGTTAAATGAAATTGGATTTTTCTTCTTGAACACTCACGTGTGCAGGTTTTTTTTTTTTCCCTCATTCCACTGCATAATTCTGGAGAAATTTAACGGACATTTCTGGTCTAATTCAACATATCCAATCAAATATAACATCACATAAAAATTAATTAAAAGCATCCTTGATAGTTGACATGAAATCCTCAGTTGATTACTCCTCTGGGTTACTCCGCTACATGTGTGCCAATTTTTGAATATGTCACAGTCCTGATCAAAAGGTTAAGACCAATTGAAAAATGGCGGATAAATAACTAAAATATTTTTGATGGTGCAGGCACAGTTTAAAGTGGAGCTGGAGTCTGTTTACGCACCGAATGAGCAAAGAGGCAGAGCCATTAGTTGGGGGAGAAAGAGACTGACAAATGAAACATGACGGATGAAACGAAAAGAAAAATGCAATTTCTAATAGAAAACAGTGAGCAGCTCATTTTGATAGACACGTATTTTCTTTTTCTTTACGATATTTATTATTTCTCATTAATACGACAAAGTATTTCTTATCAGATTACTCAATGGAATAATCGATAGATTAATAATCTATAGTTACAGCCCTGGTTGAATTTGAGTAACTGTCTTTTAACTTCTCAGGAATTTTGCAGTTGATTGAGATGAAACTGAGTGTTGTTGCGGTCACATTGAAGATTCCATTGAATTGTGAAGTATGAAGCACATTACCAGCGAAAGTGAAAAGAAAAATAAATGAAAACTTCACTGGGGAAAACAATGGTCCTGGAGCTTTATTTCTCTTAACTTCCTCTGTGCGTTTGTGTGGGTGTCTCGATTAGCGAACAAGAAGATATCCAACGCTTCACGGTAGGATAAGAGGCGGCTGGTTTCACCCCGACGCACAAATGATGGTTCACTTGACCGCGGTTGTTCTGTGCGCGCTCATAAAAAAAAAGGGGGTGGCTGGCGCTTTACTGCTCACGTGACACTTCTAATGGATTCTGCTCAATACATTAAGAGATTTAATCAGGTGAAGATGATTAAAAATCTATAGCGAACAGAATTTGATAGTGACACGAATACTTGGAAATAAAGAAATACTTCTTTGTGCAGAAAATTTCTTCTCATTTTACACACAATGTGAGTTTTTTTAAAATTTTATTTTAATGCTGAGTGCGCTCTCAGTACTGCTGTTTATTTCTAACGCCACATCTGCATATTAGAACTCTGAAACATTGCAAAAATTGAATCTTGGCATCTACAAAGATTCGCATTAGATGCCACTAGAAACATCTGGATCACGTTACCACGCAGTGAAATGTTGGAAAACGCCATCAGAAAACACCAAAACCAGTTAAGCAGGAACACCGGGGTCTTCTACGCTCTGATAACTTCCAGTCGGAGGCGTTTTCTGTGCAGACAATTAATGGCATCTCTTTGTTATTGTGACAGAGTGACTGTGCACCTACCTGCTAGTACGTGACACTTTCAGAATCTAAGGCAATAGCTCTTTTTCACTACACACAAAATTATGCAGTTTTGTGCCACTGAATAGTTTTGAAACTGTTTTGTCTGGGACCCGAAAACATTTGTTAAAAGGCAGTAATGAAAACTGAAAAAGCAACCAATGACGTGACAATGAACTGAGCGACAAACTCATAAAAAATGGAATTAGGTAAAATCAACACGTGAGATATGAAAATATGGCCGCCAGTGAAGAATGATGCGCAATAGAAGCTTACCTCTATTGATAGACGGGTGTATCCTGATAGGTTTACTGCACTCCTCTGTTCTTGTAGCAATGTTTACGCCACAAACAGCAGACTTTATTGAAAAAAAGTCACTGCTACCGGGTACGTCCCATTTCCTTGTTTTTTCCACCAACCGATATGCACTGGGTGGGCGGAGCGTCAAATTGCAAAACATTTTTCCTTTGGATTGTTTTTTTTTTTTTTTTTAGAATTCCTTCTGTGTGTAACCGAGGACAAAGGATGAGTAAACGGGGCAAAGAAATAAATTGATCGTTTATTTATTACATAAGTTAGACATAATAATTCCCAGTCATTTCCAGACAGGACTTACAACACATCCTGCTGATATCCCAGCTGCACATGAGACTTACCACACAAACTGTGCGAAAATAACAACACTGCAACCTGTCACACCCCGCTTAGCGACACTGCAATCGTGGCACACACTGCAAACAATTCGGGTCTCAGCGCAGCTGGGAATCAGTGCTATGTATGGCCTGTGATCTGGGAGAAAAAGGGAAGTGGCACAAACAATTAAACAAAAAAACAAAACAAAAGGGAGGTTAGTCCGCCCTTACACAACTTACTCTCAATCAATAACCGCCTTTACGACTGGACGGACTAACCAAAACAAAATTACAAATCAATCAAAAGAACGAAAAAAAGGACAGCAGAGACAGCACAGCTGAAAAACAAACAACATTATCAATTAAAATATTACCCAATAAAATAGCAATTTTATAAAACCATTCAAAATCATGAAGCTAAAACAAATACTCAATATACCTACAATATTGATCAGTTTCCCTGCGCGCAGTCGATCTAGGGCTTGATCAATTCTTCTATTAAAATTCGTGGTTACACTAAAAAAGTCCAATGACACATTAAAAATAGGCACATGCAATAGCAAACGATCCAAACAAAAATAGCAAAAGTCTCTTACCGACAGTATACCCACTCGCACCTGAGTGAATTAATTGCCTCTGGGTTTTTCCACAGAAGAGCGCTGACTTCACCCCACACACCCACTACCTTTTCACAGCTCTTCAGCCAATCACCTGGCAGAGAGCAACAAACTGCCAGGTGACACTTGTTACATGTGGTTTACATTTTTACTTTGCAATAGCTCTGAAGTCCTGAAAGGTCTCATGCTCACACTCTTACACTAAAAATAATTGTACTTCCTCCTCCTTATTCTTTATTTTACGGTGCAAACTTTCATTAATCAGCACTAATAGGTTGTCTCCATTTAGTTGGCTCAATGATTATAGAACTAGTTAAAAAGAAAATTCAAAGAAATTCAGATAATGTGGCATGGATGGAATGGTGGCCCACACTTCATTGTTGGCCTACTTCAACAAATCAAAGACAATCAAATGAAACAACTGTGCAAACACAATTTATCTCAAATACGTATTACCAATTTTGGTGTCTGATAAAAAGATATCTACATCACACTATGTAACCCTCGTTCCAAACATTACATAGATGACTGATCTGAGGCCCCGGGGACCCCAACAATAATTTATTGGAAGAAGAAAGTTTATTATAGCATCAAAACATGTTTCTTTACAAATCATTTTACTTATCTAATTAATTTTATCCAAAGAAAAACAACAATCATTATTAATTTTGCAACATTACAATTAATTTACATATTTTATAAAACAAAACTTAATATTTTTCTATAATAAAACTTGTATCTTTTACACAACAAAATCATTCATTCAGTATAAAATAAATGCCAGCCCAGAAATGTAATGTCGCCAACATATACTGGGTTTGGCTTGAGCTTCCTTCACTTGGAGGGCATGCAAAATACGGTTCCTTTTCATGCTGAGGGCCAGTCCTATGGGCTCAAACTGTGGTCATAAATATTTTGTACTTGTAAATCAGCATTTGTATGTGTAAAAAGAATTTGCGTGTGCGTAAAAAAGATTTGTGTGTGGACTTAGCCAAAAAATACGTGTGAAACTCTGCACTCAAGTTTCAAGTTACAAGTACGAATTTTGACCCTGTTTTTCTTCCTTTCCACACACAAATCTTTTTTGAAGGCTGGCCAAAGGAGGAGATAGAAGCCACTGACATAAAGACAAGAAAGCTCCTTACCATGCATGGAGGGTTTCACCCCAAGTCCAGCACCCTGAGGCTGTACGCTAAGCGGAAGGAAGGGGGCCGGGGACTGGTGAGTGTCAGCACCACAGTCCAGGATGAGACAACGAACATCCAAGAATACATTGGGAAGATGGCCCCAACTGACCGAGTGCTCAGTGAATACCTCAGGCAGCAGAAACCCAAGAAAGAGGAGGGAGACGAGGAACCATCATGGAAGGACAGGCCCCTGCACGGCATGTACCACCGGCAGATAGAGGAGGTGGCTGATATCCAGAAATCCTACCAGTGGCTGGACAAAGCTGGACTGAAAGACAGCACAGAGGCACTAATCATGGCAGCACAAGAACAAGCTCTGAGTACAAGATCCATAGAGGCTGGGGTCTATCACACCAGGCAAGACCCCAGGTGCAGGCTGTGTAAAGATGCCCCAGAAACAATCCAGCACATAACAGCAGGGTGCAAGATGCTAGCAGGCAAGGCATACATGGAACGCCATAACCAAGTGGCCGGCATAGTGTACAGGAACATCTGTGCCGAGTATAACCTGGAAGTCCCAAGGTCAAAATGGGAGATGCCCCCAAGGGTGGTGGAGAATGACCGAGCTAAGATCCTGTGGGACTTCCAGATACAGACGGACAAAATGGTGGTGGCTAACCAACCGGACATAGTGGTGGTAGACAAACAGAAGAAGACGGCCGTAGTGATCGATGTAGCGGTTCATTCGGACAGCAATATCAGCAATATCAGGAAGAAGGAACACGAGAAGCTGGAGAAATACCAAGGGCTCAGAGAAGAGCTCGAGAGGATGTGGAGGGTGAAGGTAACGGTGGTCCCAGTGGTAATCGGAGCACTAGGTGCGGTGACTCCCAAGCTAGGCGAGTGGCTCCAGCAGATCCCAGAAAACAACATCTGTCCAGAAGAGCGCAGTCCTAGGAACTGCAAAGATATTGCACAGGACCCTCAGGCTCCCAGGCCTCTGGTAGAGGACCCAAGGTTGAAGGATAAAGACTGTCCACAGGGCAAGTGTGGAATTAGTAAATATGCAGAGAATGCAGAGAAAACAGAAGACTTTATTTTCCATCAGTACCTGGTTCCACAGCGGTTTATCATCGTATCTGTGAAACAGAAACATTTAAGGACTGTGAAATAAAATTTATAGCGGCTGTACATTCCAGGCATTCCTTAGCTATGTAGATATTATAACAATATTTTCAGATTAATCTGTCAGTCTGCCCCAGGGCAGCTGTGGCTACAACAGTAGCTTGCCTCCACCAGTGTGTGAATGCGAGAGTGAATGAATAGTGGCATTGTAAAGTGCTTTGGGTGCCTTGAAAGGTGCTATATAAATCCAATCCATTATTATTATCTTACTTATAATGAGGTTATATTTACTGTCCAGCTCACCTTCTGTTTCTCCTTCACCTCAGCTACAATCTGTGTCTGTCCAATCTTAGCACTGAAATGACAGACAGCAGCATCTCCAGGCAGAGGGAAGACAAAAACAGCCTCTGATGGTTTGTCCTCCTTATTCTCGTAGTTCAGGGTGGAGACCACTGTAGCCACATGGTCCCTCACCTTCAGCTCCACCTCAATGCTCTTCAGAGGAACTGACATTCAAACCGAATTACCAAAAAACCATAAATCAGAGATGTTTTGAAAATGGTTGTTTGTTTCTTCTTTTTACATTTCAGCAAAAGAAACTTGTTAACCAAGTTGATATTTAAACATGGTTCTGTCCAACAAAGTGTCAACTTAAAACAAAAAAAAGAAGAAAAAGTGTAATTTTGTTAATATTTATATTTAACTTATCCAGTCTATTTTTTTTAAAGAACTTTCATATTATTTAGTTTTTTTGTAGGAACTGTACTTGCAAAACATAAACGTGCAGATCATGTCTATATTGGGTCCGTCAGTTCATTACCAATTCTGGACATCTATGCAACATCCAAACTAGGCCCACAATCTGGATATCCAACAATGACCCAAGTTAGACGTTAACATGACTTTCAACATTTTAACTTTGGACTAGCTAATTTTTCTGGACATCGCATGGACGTCTATGAGAGGTGCAGGAAATTTACATGATTGATAAATGTAATATTTTTTTGTTTAGAAATATCAAGCTCGTTGTTATGAACATGATACATATGAGTACAAACTATTCATAAGAAAACAAAATTTATTAGCCTATGTATTTGTTCAGTACATGTGGGGTTTTGGGGGGGATTTTTTTTAACTGGTTATTTATTTCATTATATGTCCTCCACCTTCTGAAAACATGTTACTAAAGAGCCTACAGAAGCAGTATAAAAATGATATCTAAATTAATATAAATTTGATGTTGAAAGAACAGCCACAACAACCACATGTAGGCTGCTCGTACACGTATTTGTACTATTATCCCCAGTTTTTATTTTTATTTATTTATTTATTTATTTACAATTATCCTCTCTATCACAAAAGTATGTGAAGCAAAATATTACATGCCAAGCAGCGAGTCTTTACAATTAAGGATTAAATAAATGACAATGGTAATTTATTTAATGACCGATTGTCATTTATTTAATGAACTTACGTTCATTCTGAAAAACGTTCATTTAGAAAAACGTTCATTTAGAAAAACGTAAGTCTCTTTGTATCAGTACCTGGTTCCTTTTGGAGATTTAACAGACCAGAGTAGTTCATCCTCGTACCTGTGAACCAAGAATATTTGAGGACTTGTATTAAAAATAAATGTATCCTTTTATCCATTATCGGGTCCTGAGGGCAGCAGCCTAAGCAGAGAAGCCCAGAAATCCACCAAGGCAACGCGTTAGCACCATGCAGCCCCACCGCGCTAACGGAGATTTGCCACCTTAATGAGGTTATGGTGTTAATGTCATTTTAACGAGATTAACGCTGACAGCACTATTTGAAACATTTGAATAGAAAAGGCTAAATATTTCTTGAGCTTTCAGTCAGCTTTTTACTTACTCCAGCTCCTTGCACGTCTTGCTGCAGAGTAGGTATTGATAACCATAACAGGAAAAAAGGAAAGAGGAAATAGGTTAGTATGAGGTTAAGGCATTACAGGAAATATCAAATGCGGTTATTATAGTGATTCGCTAAATACTACCAATAGTACTATTTATAAAAAAAACTCCTTTAAACTTCTTTAATCGCTGCTTTAGGAGACAGTCTATGTTTATTACAGTCTGGGTTTTTTTTTACATTTAATGTTTCAAATAAGTTAAAACAAAAATTAGATGGTTTTGTTTACATTTATTTTTAGAAATGCATAAATATGAAGCTTTTACTTACATACACGCCATGGACAATCACTCTCCATTTCAACTACATGAAGTCCAGATGAGAAACGTGAAGTCAGCAATTTTACAAAAAGCAGTTAAAAAGAACAAATAAAGACTTTTTTGCAATATTTTTGAAAAAATATATAAATACTTTAAATACCATTTAAAACTTCTAATTTGTTTGTTAAGTCTGGTTGTTACGTCATTTCACAAACTGTCTGCTATATCTGCCAGTAAAGTTTCTGCCAGTAAACTCACAGGGTGTTGCAATATTTCTCAGCAGAAAACGTCCTTGAATTGTGTCTCCGTTGTCTTTGTTGACAGGAATGAAGGCGGTGAAAGAGCTGCTCACTCCTGACTGGACACTGAGCTGCACCAGCGTCTCCTTCACTCCTCCATCTTCATGTTCTTTGTGCTCTCTCTCCTCTATCTCCAGGGAGCAAATCAGAGTCCGAGCACCCAACCTGTGGACTGTTAGTCGGCAGACAAGAAGGAAAACAGCTACAGTTGTAATGTTTATCATTTTACTACATTCATTTATTAGTGTCTGTTTTATACCATTGTATCCTCTTTAGTTTCATACATAAATAGAGTCTAATCCACCATCACATTAATAAAACGTTTGGAGGTAAATGCTACCTACAAGGGGTCTAAATTCAACAGACAAGTGAACACCTGGTGTAGATTTCTTTCAAACTTGCCATTTACGTGAAAAGGGAAAGACTATATCGGAGTCGAGGAGGGGGCCTGAGGGTACATCTTTCGCCATCTTGCAATGCTGTGATTGCAGCCATTTCCCAAATCTCTGTGAATGGTACTCATGGCGACTGATCAGCGGTCTTTGATCAATAAGCTTTGATCAGTGGTTGTTGATCAATGGTCATGAGAATTTGCATATTAATGATCAAGGAACTGACCTCCCAGCCCATTGTTCCTTCACTGGTGCTAGTTTCAGTCATTATAAAAATGTACTGTTCATAAGGTTGGGGAAACGTGCAGTCAGCTGAGACTGAAGAAGTCCCTTTGATGAGTGACAAAACGTTTCTCTCACTGAAAACGTTACGTCCAGATGAACAGACTCAAACTCTGGGGATTAACTTGCCATTAATTTTGTAATCAAAGTTAGGGCTGTTATTGGGGCGGAGGCCCTGGTGTTTTTTTACAGGAAGACTTGACCCTAACACTCACGTGGGCAATGACAGAGAGACCTGAAGCATTGTGATTGGGAGGACCAGCCTGCCTTATCTGAACCTGAGTAGTGTTTTGTTATCAGACTTTGTCCATAATGACCACCATGTTTTAACATGAGAATGGCAATAAGTGCATGTGTCACCCGGACATCCTAGGTTTTCAGTTGATGATCAATTTTGTAATCTCATCATCGGATCTGCAGCCATATATTCTGGACACTTGCGTAAAGAGATGATCTGAACTGACAGCTCACTATCCAACTCACCAACTGGTGGTGGAAGAAAATAAATGGAAGAATAGATGGAACAGAAATATAAATTCCTATTTCTTTCAAAATAATAGTCCAACCCAATCTATATATGGATACAGACATACAGTACAATATATGGATGTGTTTATGAACTTTAATTATTCAACTTCAGGTCTTAAAGTTTTAAACACATTGTGCACATTGGTATTTTTTTAATAAAATTAATATGAGCTACATTCCTACCTGATGATTTCCTCTTTAGGCACTCATAATCAAACACAACAATACAAACGGTTTAAGAGCGTTACATTCCTCTTCCATTTACAGAAAGAAAGAAGTAGTAAATATTCTACTAAAACAGGGTCCTAAAAAAGAATCTGCTTTGATGACAGTTTTATTGTACTTTCAAACAGAGTGTCATCTACAGCAAATCTATAGCAAACCTCCCCCGTTTACCCAGACCTATATATTTGCACAGACTGAAAGTGAAAGATTGAGGTTCCCTGTTACATTTACTGAGATCAGCAGCAGACATTCTGTGTTTACGACTCAATAAAATGACATTAAATGACACTTTAATGTGTTTTACAGCATTGCAGACAGTTTCTAACTGTCAATGTTACAGTGAATAATGGTCAGATTAGGGTTGATCTTTAAACACAGGAGTGTAACTGCTCCTCTCTATCAACCTATTACAACTGATGCCGCAGCACTTTCAAAACCAACAAACCACAGACATAACATTTCTTCAGCGATGGCCTTCATAGCTGCAGGATATCACAGACAGCACCCCCATGCATAACTGCAAGTCAACAGTTTGAAACAACAAGCTGCAGAGTTTACCTTTGCAGAGAATTCTGACTGTCAATGATTAGGGTTGATCTTTAAACACAGGAGTGTAACTGCTGTGTTTTCTTACTCATCAGCAGAGATAAATATAATTTTTACAGCATTACGGCGTAAAATACTTTACAATGATAAATATACTGTAGGATAAATGGAAGATTCTGTCAGTTCCTTCAGAAATGCCTCTTATAGCTGCAGGATGTCACAGATAGCAGACTGCAAACTATTTTTTTCTTTTTCTTTTAATTTTTTAATTAAAATAATTTAATTATTCCTGTGTTTTGTGAATCATGAAGTTTGAGCTAAGGGAAACATGAACCAGTTGGTTGATGGTGGCTAAAGCTGGAATATTAAATCAGTAAATGCTGTCATCAGAATGTAAAATGTAAAAACCATAAAAACGAGGTAAAGAGTAAAATGAGTACTTGGTTAAGCCAGCTTTTAAAAGACGTCAGCGATATGTGCACTTTGTGCATCTTAAACAAAATTACCTAAACTGCAGTCACTCAGTCAGCAAACCACAAACAGTCAAAACACCTGTGACTTCACTCAGGAGCCTGACCACATGTGTGTGAATGTTTCAGTCTAATGTTTATTGTGAGAAATGAGTCACTTGTTTAGTGTGAAAGAAATATCTGCAGAAAAATAAAGTGCATGATGTCAGTTTCATTTTATCATAAAGTGTTAGATGAGATCAGGCTGCAAGTTCAGGCATTGCTGAAAGGAAAGAGAACCAAGATAAGCTGGACGAATCAAACAATGACTGCACCTGTGCTGGAAGTGAGATTCTTCTGTCTTTTGTTTATATCATATTTATAATCAGTACTAGCACACATTGGTATTTTGTAATTGGCAAACTAAATTTTACTAAATAGTGTAGCCTTTCTCACAGTGTTGTCATTATTAGACTGTTTTACCCAGTGTCCTCTGCAGGTCTGAGACTGAAGTGCAGCTGGTTCTCAGAGGGATGACCTGCCAGGCTGTACTTCACCGTCACACAGCCCTCTGCTGCCTCTGAGCTCTGACACAGAATCACAGGGTCAGAAGTCACGTTAATTACTGTCATCAAATACCTAAACAACAAAACGAGAAGGTGCTGCTCTTACCTGTCCAGTGAGCTGGGCATAAATCAGTGACCTCTGACCCTTGAAAAGTATTGTGATTGGTGGAGAGAGGACAGTGACAGACCCTTCCTTTGGTAAATCCCATATGACTGTGACAATAGGGTGCAGAGCAAATCACAGCGACTGCATCACCTGAAAAATAATGAAAATCTCTCCAAATATACACAAACAGCTGGAACGCACATTTTACTCACTGCAGGTCTGATCTCAAATATGGATCTGCTGCTGCTGCAATGTTTAATGTGACTTTTAATTGTGTTTCATGTCTTACTTTTGCTTGCATCCTGTCAGTCCCTGTGATGAACTGAGCGTGACCTCCTCCTTCGTTGGCCATCCCATTGATGAGAGCAGAGCTGGCCCCTTCCCCAATCCCAAAAGAGAAAAACCTGCAATACAACAGTTTTCTTTGAGTACATAGAGGACATGTTGGACATTCTGGGAATTGTGTAGATATAGTTGTGTTTTTGTGGTTTCACCTGTGAGAATCTGAGTTCTTCTTTACCAGATCTATCACTTCTTTGGTGTCCCACACCTCTCCATCAGTAAAGACAAACAGCTAGACAGGAGAGTTGGCACATAACATTACATCCAGAAACACACAGCTTGTTCTGAGAGCTGAGTTAGATTTCAGAAGCACAAATGTTTGTATTGTAATGTGCAAAGAACAATGCACAGTTAGTACCTGCAACAAAAACGAAACAACAAAATACAGGCAGTTGCCAGTCCTCTTAGCCTCCTAGTAGATAGTGCCTGTACTACATGATAGGTGAAATAGGCCATAAAGATGTGCAAATCTTAAGTATTTTTCTGAAAACCTGACCCCTAATTTCCCTCGGGATGAATAAAGTATTCTGATTCTGATTCTGATTCTGACCTCCATCTTGAAGTTGAGGTCACTGAGATTCAAACGTGTCTGATATGTTTAGTAGATGCAACTATGGTACAAATTGCAAAATCCACCATCAACTCGTTCTTGGAACATTTGTGTTTGATGTCAGTTTTACTCATGTTGTAGAAATTATGTCTGTTTATACAGTCCTGTTATGGAGATGTAAAGAAAGACATGTGCAATGACATAAGTAATTACATTCCAAGGCAAATGGTTGTTTTAACTTCCTAGGACTTGGCATCCACATATGTGGACATGACATTTTGGGTTGTCTAGACCACAATACACAATTTTGCTCTACAAGGGCCTGATACCACTTACGAGGCCATACTGCCAAAACTGCCAAAACGAATGTCCTTGTATGTGACTATCAGGCTCTTGTAGAGCAAAATCAGGTAAAAAGATATTTCTTTGTTTTTACATTCATCAGTTTTTACATCCAATCAGCCCAAATAATAAAGAGAAATTAAAAATGCATGCCATGAAAGAGCTCGGGTCTTAGGAGGTTAAGGTAAGAGTTAGGCAAGCAGTAAGGTTATGATTACAAGAAGTCCCCAGAAAATTAATTAGAGCCACTGTGCATGTTACCTGTCTAGGGTGACTGGGAATGCAAGGCTGGTTGTAAATATGTTTGAGGGGCTCCAGCATCCCTGATCCTCCCAAATCAGCCTCCATGTGATCAACATTCTTCAGCGCCTCCTGCATGGTCTCTTGGCTATACTCCACACTCTTACTGCCCTCACATAAATATCAGTACACAATTACATGCACTTCATACCAAAAACAGAAAGTCTTTTGTTGGGCTGACTGATACGAGGGAGAGACTCACGGGAAGATGTGTTCATAACTGGACCCAAAACTGTAAATGTTGAAATAGCAGCCCATTGGTAAGTTCTTTAACAGGAGCAGCAGAGCGGAGAGGGACACTATTAAAGATGTTATGACTGTAATAACGTATTAAGGATACCCAGGCAGAGCTCATATGAGTTTCCTCCTGCTCACTCTTACTGATAGCATAGTTCATACTTCCAGATCGATCCATTAAGAACACAAACTCTCCACAAGAAGTCCCTGAAGACATCACAGACTGGGGGAACTCAGGGTACAAACTCACCATCACCACTGGATCACCCATCAGAGTGCCTGAAAAATGAAAGGGACAGAAAAATGACGCAAAGCAGTTTTTACTGTTTATTCCAACAAATTGCAGCAAACAACTTCACTCATTTTCACTCACCCGGCTCAGCAGAGGCCTGTCCTGCCTCCACCACAGCAGTGGGCTGGTGAGCATCTTTGTAATAAATCAGCAGTTCAACATCTCTGTCAAACTTGTGTCCTGCAGCCAGTTTGACCTGCACACCACAAACACATTCATATTTAGTTCTCAGTTATAAATAACAACCACACACAGCAGAAATATTAGCACTCTACCTACCGTGGCCTGGGTTTGATCAGTGTTGAGGTCCTGGAGAGGGTCCAGGGAACAGTTGGACTCTACTTTAGAGATTGGACGAGGAGAGGACACTCGGGCAGAGAAAGGCAGACTGTAGGGCACCCAAGAGGCTGGAACATAAACCACCTCGAAAGATTTACATTTCTTACCTGTAAACAAATGTGACTGATTAGAAGTAAACCTTTTTTTTTTTTTTTTTTTTTTACAGCTGTAACTTCAGCAGAAAGAGAACTGCAGGTATGATGAGAGTCAGTCAAATGTTTTCTTTCAATATTCTTAAAGGACAGCACCAGTACAGAATGCCATGTCCATCCTCCAATCACTTTATAAATTCCATATTTCAAACAAAAGATTGTCAGTCATGTGATTCCGAAGAGAGTTAATTCAGGTTAACACTAAGATATATTCTCAGTTATAAGCAGAATATGTATAACAGAATAGAAAAGTGATCCAGGTCGAGAAAATGAAAAATATGCTCATCTGTAACCAAAATTTATGTAGAAACTCCTTCATTGAGGTATTCATGTTTAAACTTTTCAAAAAAAAAAAACAAACATGTGCCTGGAAGTGGGTTGACAGAGCATTTCATACATTTAAACAATTTACAATAATTTTATAAGATTCATTATATATATTCCAACTTTATATCATAAACATTTCAGCTAAATCTGTTTTGACAGAATTTTTTCTTTTAGCCAGTACATGTTTATATTTGTCCAAGAGTATAGATTCTGATTTGTTTTGATAGTAAGAAAGACCAGTATACACATATACTGGCTTTTATTTTTAAACATCTTTTAGATATTTATGTTCAGAGATCTTGATGCATTCTCAGTCATCCAGGTAAGTAAATCTCCAAAGGTTGATTCTGTTCATCTGGACGTAGCGTTTTCAGTGGGAGAAACGTTTCGTCACTCATCAAAGTGACTTCTTCAGACTTCAGCTGTTGATCAGTGGTCATGAGAATTTGCATAATCATGATGAAGGAACTGACCTCCCAGCCCATTGTTCCTTCAGTGGTGCTGGTTTCAGTCATTATGCAAATGTACTGTCAATAAGGTTGGGGAAACGTGCAGTCAGGTGAGACTGAAGAAGTCACTTTGATGAGTGATGAAACGTTTCTCTCGCTGAAAACGCTACAACCAGATGAACAGAATCAACCTTCATGTTCAAACATTGCTGCAGTTTCAATGTATGAAAAAAATACCATTTAAGTAGGTGCATGAGTCATTTTTCAAAAATATGTATGTTGAAAAGTATTTTAGTTATAAAACAAAATTTTGACTGCAATAATTATAGCTGCTCAAATTTTGTATCATAAAAATTTTATTCAAATCAGTGACAATCAAGCAGAAAAGATTCTACAAATTGCCCAATTTGAGATGGAATGACTTACAGTAGTTATTTTTCGGTTAACATGTAAATAATTCCATGTAATATCTTACTTATTTCCACATATGTAGTTATGAAACCTTTTACATGTTTGAATTTGAGGGTTTCTGCTAGTGTCAAGTGTTTTTCGTACCCCGATATTTGAGGTTGTTGTTAAGACTGCTTTCATCCTTCATGGATTTTTGAGTTGAATCATAACTTTGACTGTGTTAACTATATAAGACACTTTCTTTAATGTTTATTCTGGAAGTTACATTTAATTTAAACAGACTTTCATTTGACTATTCAATAGTAATATTATTCAAACTGAATTAACATGAAAGACTAGATTTTTGTAGTTCTGAGTTTTTATACTTTAATTTTTCATTTTTTTTAAAGAACTACACAAAGACAAACACGAAATGTATGACATTGCAGACTGTATTTCTGCTATTTGTCCCTCTTTTCAAATACTGTTTTTAATTAGATATTATCTCTATCACAAACAATATGTGAAGCAAGATATTATGTGCCATTATAACCAGTAACCAGTTACATTAAAATATTACAAAATCCAAATGTGGTCAGAGAGAAAACAGAAGTCTCTTTGAATCAGTTCCTCGTTCCTTTTGGAGAGTTAGCGGACTGTAGAAGTTCATCTTTGTACCTATGAACCAAGAACATTATTTTAATGCTAATAGGAACATCTTAATAGTTAGTTAAATTTTAATTGCATTATTAATTTGATTACTTATGCACAGTTTTCCAGTCATACAGTTTTTTTTTTTATAGTGAGGTGTTTTCATTTTGTTTTCTTGTTTCTTTTCCTAAGGGAATGGTTTGTCACTTGTCAGCATTGTCAGCTAACAGTGAATACTCTTGGTATTATAGTAGATATTTAGTTAGGCTTAAGATCTCTGTGTTTGAAAGCAGACAGGCAGCATAAATAGTGCTTTAAACTGGTCCAATTTATGTTGTGAAATTGTTACATGGTGGAGGAATGTGTTTTTCTTATGTGTATGTGTGGTGGGTGAGGTGGGCGGAATCGTCACCGCATACCACTGTTTTGATGACAGGTAACAGCTAGCCTGAAGCGCCTTCCGGTTTAGTTCTTCCTGTTGTTTGCATCATCGAATTAAAAATAAAGAGCAACACCCCAACCACCACCACCCCAACACACACACACACACACACACACACACACACACACACACACACACACACACACACACACACACACACAGATGTCTCTCTGTAAATGCAGTTGTCTGTTGCAGCACAACCACATTTCTTTATATCACGATAAAAACATATAAACAAAATTAATAAAGAATTTCAATGTGACAGCATCCAGGTTGCTATCCTTAGTTTTAAGGTTTTCGTGTCAGTGTGCAGTAATGTGTTGCTGAACAGCAAGTGATCAGGCTGCTTAAATAAATGCACGGTAGGAGCTTACCTCTAAAGCCCAACATGTGTGGCAGATGTCAGATGGTTTACTGCCGTCCCCGTTTGTAAATATTAAAGGCCAAAGTGTTCACACAGCACAGACTCAACTGATATGTCACCTCTATCTGATATTCTCCACTTACTTGTTGAGATGTGGGTGGAGCTTTTTTCGCAGCCTTAGGCAGCCTTAGCTCTGAGAACACAGTCATCAGGACCTGAACCCTGCGTTTAAAAGTCTTGGTACAGAAGACTGTAGGGTGGCTACAGAGGGAAACCTGGGAAAATGTTCTTATAGTCTTTATGTGTTAAACAAGTAACAAAGTATGAATTTCATCACCAGAAAGGGGGAGAGAAAAGTAAGGAACAGTCTTTCTGAAAGAGCTGCTACAGTAGCTGTCTTTACTTTATCAATGTTATGAGAACAATTCTGATTTATCTATTTATTTGTTTACAACGGTAAACACAAATTTCAAATACCAATGTACAATACAAATATATAACAATTCTAATTATATAATTAAAACAAATGATAACGCACACATAATGTTGTCTGGTCGTTCCATACATTTTTATACATCATGTGTTTGTATTCAAATTTTGCTATATTATCATTATTATTATTATAACAATATCTCAAATTATCAGTTTTTGATTTTATTTATTAAGATGAACAAGTCACCTTTCCAGGCACTGATTTCTCCACCTCACTGCTGGTCTTACCCAGTGCAATAGCCAGAGGCGCATCAAGCAATCAGCAGCCAGACGCCTGCTGGAGGGAGATTAATGTCAGCAAAGGGCCTGTGGGTGGCTTCTTAGCTACAACAGGTAGAAATTTTTTTTATTAAATTATTAAATATTTGGTGTATTTAAATATTTATAATATTTAATACCTACCAGATAAACCAGTGCATAAAAACCACTGCACAAAAAAATAACTGACACACACGCACAGCCTTCCCCTTTATTTTTTTCTACCTTCAGTGGCCCTATGCTACTATAGTAGCATATATCCAAAAGTTTAATGTTATTAAAAAAAAAAGCAAAAATGCATTCAGATCACAATTCTGATTGCAAAGCTGCCAGACAGGATTTAAAAAATAAATAATGAAATAGAATAAAAGTCACAAATCAAGGTTTTACTTGCTGATTATTGATTTTTATTATTGTAAAAACAGAACTGCCATAATCCACCTGCATACAGTTTCTCTTGTTTAACTTCTCGATGTATTCATAGAATTACAGTACTTGTCAGTACGTGGAGATTTTGCACCGATAACTAATAACTGACTAAGTAAATAAAAAAATGCCGCAACTTGGACAGTAGTGGGAGATGTGTTTGTTGTTTGTTTTGGAGTGTCCCTTTCTCTGCACGACATTTTTGAACCAAAGTATTAAAATGAATCACAAAGGTGATATACTAAAATTAGTGGCAGACAACAACCATTCATCAGGTAAGCAGGCATGACTGTAATATCATTTGTATGTGACACGAACGCCACAAGAAAGGTAGTGTTATACCTGTTGCTCAGTCTGTGGCTTTTTGGCAGAGTCAGTGATCACAGTGTTGTCTTTAGTGTAGCCATTGCCCTTGTTGTTAGGTTTCAAAAATGACAGTTTAGTTGGTTAGTCATTAAATAGACGCTCTCATGATTCATCGAGTGACACCTCTGACTAATCAATTTGTGGCACGCAGTCTGTTGATGTCACATTTTCTACTTGCATGGATCGCTTGGAACCCCGGCTGAGGAGGTACTAAAAAAACTATCCACTACCAGATACTATCACTTAATGGAAAAGGCTAAAAACAGAGTTGAGCCGTGCTGACCCCAAATCAAGTAGGTACTATTGGAAAAGGGTTCATAAGAAATCCCTCAGAGTCCCAGAGCTTCTTTCATCACGCTGCAACCCAACAGTAAATTTGCAGCTTCCACACACTCTGTCACCCATGGTGCTGAAAACACAAAACAAAGAAAGACAGCTGAGTGTGGCATCAACCAGTGTTAAAAAGCACTTTAGCACTTTCATAAGGGTTACTACCATTCTGAGCACGGAGCCATGAGGCAGCCTTCATAGCCAGAAGATCCCACTCATTCTTTGAATCCATCTTTAAACCATGAAGCCAGATCAGAGCCAGAATGGTAGCCCAAATTTCCTTGTTGGCCTAATTCACCAAATCAAACAAAATCAAATGATATAGACAGAACACAATCCTTCACATGGAAAATGCTACCCAATGATTATGATCTTGTTTCCTACCACTTTGAAAACATAAATAATCTGAAAGAAGGCACTGAAATACTTTGACTGATAATAAATATTTTTTGCTCCATTTGCTCCCTTCAATGTAATTTGTTTATGTTATAGTTGTATCCATCTTTATGTTATGCTCATCTGAAGTAGGTCATAGTGGCAGCAGACTAATCCATATATTTTCCAGTTCCTTCTGGGAGATCCAAGTGCATTCCAGGACCAGACAAGGAATATAATTTCTCCAGCAGATTCCCGGGGTCTCTTCCCTTTTGGTCATGCTCTAAATATTGAAAGATTCACGTTTTGGCTCACATTTCTCTTAACCACAAGAATCCAGGAAATATCCCACCACTTTCCAACAAAGAATCATGACTTCAGACTTGGAGGTGCTGACTCTCATACCAACCATTTCAAACTGTGACAAATTGCTCCAGTGGATACTGTCACAAGCTGGCCCATGGCAAATGACAGAGGGAAGACAAGACAGATTGTGTTGCTAATCATTACTTTATTCAAAAAAAGGAAATAACAAGCATGGGATATGAGAAGTGAAAAGTATCAGTGGTTGAATGGAATAGATGTGTGCTAATGTAACACAGAAGGTCACGCTCCAATGAAGCATACAGAACCACATATATCACTTAATTGCGACAGATTATGTTGGTTGAGATATATATATATATATATATATATATATATATATATATATATATGTGTGTATATATATATATATACATCATTCTCATATATATATATATATATATATATATATATAAAAACACCCAGCACGCCCCTGCGGGCGGTTTATCCTTCAAGCTCGGGTCCTCTACCAGAGGCCTGGGAGCTTGAGGGTCCTGCGCAGTATCTTAGCTGTTCCCAGGACTGCGCTCTTCTGGACAGAGATCTCCGATGTTGTTCCCGGGATCTGCTGGAGCCACTCGCCTATCTTGGGAGTCACCGCACCTAGTGCTCCGATTACCACGGGGACCACCGTTACCTTCACCCTCCACATCCTCTCGAGCTCTTCTCTGAGCCCTTGGTATTTCTCGAGCTTCTCGTGTTCCTTCTTCCTGATATTGCTGTCATTCGGAACCGCTACATCGATCACTACGGCCGTCTTCTTCTGTTTGTCTACCACCACTATGTCCGGTTGGTTAGCCACCACCATTTTGTCCGTCTGTATCTGGAAGTCCCACAGGATCTTAGCTCGGTCATTCTCCACCACCCTTGGGGGCATCTCCCATTTTGACCTCGGGACTTCCAGGTTATACTCGGCACAGATGTTCCTGTACACTATGCCGGCCACTTGGTTATGGCGTTCCATGTATGCCTTGCCTGCTAGCATCTTGCACCCTGCTGTTATGTGCTGGATTGTCTCTGGGGCATCTTTACACAGCCTGCACCTGGGGTCTTGCCTGGTGTGATAGACCCCAGCCTCTATGGATCTTGTGCTCAGAGCTTGTTCTTGTGATGCCATGATTAGTGCCTCTGTGCTGTCTTTCAGTCCAGCTTTGTCCAGCCACTGGTAGGATTTCTGGATATCAGCCACCTCCTCTATCTGCCGGTGGTACATACCGTGCAGAGGCCTGTCCTTCCATGATAGTTCCTCGTCTCCCTCCTCTTTCTTGGGTTTCTGCTGCCTGAGGTATTCACTGAGCACTCGGTCAGTTGGGGCCATCATTATGTCAGTGGCTTCTATCTCCTCCTTTGGCCAGCCTATTACCCCAGCAGGGTACCTGATCACGGGCAGGGCGTACGTGTTGATGGCCCGGATCTTGTTCTTACCATTCAGCTGACTCCTCAGGACTTGCCTGACCCTCTGCAGGTACTTGGTGGTTGCAGCTTTTCTAGCGGCCTCTTCATGGTTCCCATTTGCCTGCGGGATCCCCAAGTACTTGTAACTGTCCTCTATGTCTGCAATGTTGCCTTCTGGTAGTTCAATCCCCTCAGTTCTGACTACCTTCCCTCTCTTTGTTACCATCCGACTACACTTCTCCAGTCCGAACGACATTCCAATGTCATTGCTGTATAGCCTGGTAGTGTGGATCAGTGAATCGATGTCTCGTTCACTCTTGGCATACAGCTTGATGTCATCCATGTACAGGAGGTGGCTGACAACTGCTCCGTTCCGTAGTCGGTATCCGTAGCCAGTCTTGTTAATGATCTCACTGAGGGGGTTCAGGCCTATGCAGAACAGCAGTGGGGACAGAGCATCTCCTTGGTAGATCCCGCACTTGATGGTGACTTGTGCTATGGGCTTGGAGTTGGCCTCTAGTGTTGTACGCCACATCCCCATTGAGTTCCTGATGAAGGCTCTTAGGGTCCCATTGATCTTGTACAATTCTAGGCATTCCAGTATCCAGCTGTGGGGCATTGAGTCATAGGCCTTCTTGTAATCAATCCAGGCAGTGCACAGGTTGGTCAGTCTGGTCTTGCAGTCTCGGCTGATTGTTCTGTCTACCAGTAGCTGGTGTTTTGCGCCTCTGGTATTCTTGCCAATTCCTTTCTGTGTCCCGCTCATGTATTGACCCATGTGCCTGTTCATCTTAGCCGATATGATGCCTGACAGGAGCTTCCATGTAGTACTGAGGCAGGTTATTGGTCGGTAGTTGGAGGGGACCGGTCCCTTCTTGGGGTCCTTGGGGATCAGGACCGTCCGGCCTTCAGTTAGCCATTCCGGGTGTCTCTCGTTAACTAGCAGCTGGTTCATTTGTGCTGCCAGACGCTCGTGGAGTGCAGTTAGCTTCTTCAGCCAGTAGGCGTGAACCATGTCGGGCCCTGGTGCTGTCCAACTCTTCATACTGGAGACCCTTTCTTGGATATCTGCCACTGTGATGGTTACTGGACCCTGTTCAGGGAGGTCGCTGTGGTCTGCCCTCAGATCCTCTAGCCACTGAGCATTGCCGTTATGGGTTGCATCCTTCTCCCATATGCTCTTCCAGTATTGCTCCGTCTCCAGCCTTGGTGGTGCTGTTCTCTTATTGTTCCCTTGCCACTGAGAGTACACCTTTGCTGGTTCTGTGGAGAACAGCTGGTTTATTCTCCTGCCTTCTATCTCTCTGGTGTACCTCCTCAAGCGGCTGGCCAAGGCTGTGAGTCTTTGCTTGGCAGTTTCCAAGGCCTCAGGTATGGACAGCTTGCTGTATTTCTTAGGCACCTTATTCGTCGCACCTTTCTGCAACTCCGTTAGTTGGCTAACCTCTCTCCGTGCTACTTTGATCTTGCCCTCTAGCCTCCTTCTCCATGGAGGGTACTGCCCCTTGTGGCTGTTCAACTTGTAGCCAAGCATCTCACTGATCACTGCTGCCGTAATGTAGATCAGCTTGTTAGTGTCGGTAATCGTGGTTGTAGGTATTGCCCGTAGTGCTGCATTAACATCATCTAGCAGACCTTCTGAGGGTACTTCACGTAATCTTGGTAACCGGCTACGGGGGATCCAGGTTTCAAGCTTGGCCATGATCCTATTTTTCAGGTCAGTTCCTCTCGCACTCAACGATCCTTCTCCTATCACACTTGGGGCTATGTACCCAATCTCGGGTGGGGGTGATGATATCTCCCCCCTGACCTGGCGTCCTGACTCCTCCTTGCCGTAGCATTTGTGTTGTACCTCGTCAATCTCTAGCTGTGAGAGCAGTCCCTTCTTTCGAATGTTGGAACACTGAGCTACTAGTTGTTTCGCCGTCATTGTGGATGTTGGGTATCGAAGAATCCATAGGTCCCTCATCCTATTCATGTAGCCCCTTCCGCCGGGGTTACTTGCGTAGTAGCATTCCAACAACGCCCTGTTTTCGTCCCTTGCCCACCGATGCCTTCTTGTTCCAGTAGCCCACTTTTCGTCAGGGTGCCCTGGTTCCTCAACACCTGACGCGGACCTTGTTGATCCGGGCGACGTCCGAGCCGGCATGCCTTCATATTTATCTGTCTCGCTCATGTCTGCGGTAGGCTTGCTTAGCATAGGGGGTCTAGCCTTAGGACCCTTACTGGATACAGACGCCCCAGGCAGGAATCGAACTTGCGATCCTCTGTTCCAAAGGCGTGTAGTCTAACCACTACGCTATCCAGCTATATATATATATATATATATATATATATTTTTTTTTTTTTTTGCAAAAAAACAGATGTTATTCTGAGATTCCCAAAGCAGATGTCCTTCTTGAAATTTTAGAATAGGATCGAAAACAACAGGCAACCTTCCTGCTCCTCCTCCTGTTCAATGATTGGACGGAACATCTTTTCAAAATACCCTGAATTAAGTTTTCCCTGGGAGGCTAAGCAGCATAATACCCCAATAATTTCTTATAATAATAATAAAATGAGAACCACCACCCTGGACTGCCACTCCACAGGCACTGTCCCAACATTAAAAGCGCATATAGGTAACCCTTCCTCCTGCTTCTCAACAATCCTGGTGACCGTCTGCAAGTGTAACCGGTGAGACTTACCCCAAGTGTTCAGGCTCTCCTTCCTTCATATGGAACGTTTTGCTTGGGTTTTAGAGTTCCTCAACATGCCTTTTCCTCCACGGGACAGCAGTTCTCCTCCCCAACTAAACATGGCTTGGGCCAAACCCAGCTTTTCCCTCCTGAGTACTGAGATAGCTTGACAGACCTTCTTTGATGCCTGCCAAAAGTCCTCCTCCATAGCTTCTCTGAACTCATCCCACACCCAGGTTTTTGCTTGAAGTTCTGTTCAACTGTTGAAGCCACCCCATTTGGCCCCACAATACCTGCTTCGGGAGTATCCCTGGGCCAACCCAGTCTAGAAAGCCTACTCCTTAACCTTTACAGCCTCTCTCATTACTCTTGCATCCCGTGGGAGGTCCAAAACCTCCCTCTTTACCCATTTAGGTTTTCTAGGACTGTCTAGCAGTCCTCCCTGCCATCTAGTCCGACTCACCATTAGGCAGTCAGTTGACAGCATTGCTCTCCACCAAAGTGTGCAAGACATACTGCCTCTGATCAGATACAAAAACAAAACCAACCACTGACCTTTTGCTCTGGCACAAAGTACACTTACAATCAACCTTACACTAAAACATATTGTTTGGTTGGCCAACCTGTACCTAGTACAGAAGTCCAATAACAAAACATCATTCTCATTTAGAGCAAACAGGCCATTCCCCCCAATCACTCCTTTCACAATGTCTCCAGGTACAGTCCCTTCCATGACGGCACCCAAAAACTTTGTGTTATATATGAACATTTTTAATTAGGTTTCATACTATGAAATCTTATATTATCACTTTATATAATGATTTAAATTTACAGCAACCCACCAATACTGGCTTTGACTTCTCCACCTCCTCGTTCGTCTTTCCCAGTGCAGTAGGCAGAGCTGGATCAAGCAACCACTTGCCAGTTGCCTCCTGGAGGGAGACTAACTGCAGCAAAGGATCTCTGGTTTGCTGCTCAGACACAGAAGCTGAAAAACCAAAGATGAAACAAAAGCTGGACCTGATTATAATTATTCTACATGTGAAGACATAAAAAGTCTACAATATAAAGCAATCCATAAACCACCATAAACTTTGAAACATTTGTAATATATTTAAATGCCTCATTTAAGTTTTTGTTGACTATATTTTCATATTATTATTTTCTTTTTCCTGATCCACTAGCACACACTACACATACATGTGATGAGCCAACTACAACTGTCTGACATTCTGTAAATGATGGAAGCTGATAGTTTATTGGATTTATCTACTTACATCTAACATTACCTTCAGACACAGATTTTAGAGCACCATCAGCCACCGTCTTACAAGATTTCCAAAAGTCACTTAGTATCTTCTTCATCTGAGTAAATACCCCTGTCTTGCTGTCAGACTTATTTCTAGGTTTGTAGCTACAAGCTGGTGAGAGAACAGATAAACAAAACCCTGATATAGATCAATTTACTGTTATTAAATGCATAATACATCGGATTTTGGTGTTTTGATACAAGCTTCCTTTAAAATGATGAACATTTGATTAAGTTCATTCCTCCACAATAAACAGAAATCCACATCCATGACCATGGGCAACAATGCCTGTCTAAAACAAGGCAAATAAAAGCCCTCCAATTCCACGTAATGTGGGGGTCTTAACTAAGTAAACTGTCACCCAGTGTAATGGTTTGTAACTTGTAATGTAGGACAATTTCTTTGGAAAGGTTATTTTTTTCATTGTTCTGTTTTTCTTTTCTTTTTTAAAAGATGTGTCACAACACTAAAAACACTTTTTCACTTCAAGGTTTTAAAATAAATAGTAAATGTTTCTGACATGAGAATTAAGAAATGAAACTACTAAAAACTGGATTTTTATGGTAATAAAATGATTCACCTTAAGTACTACTTAACATGGGCAAATTGTTAATGACTACAAAGGAAAAGGCAAATGTCAACTGTTCCACAAAAAGGCGGTAGTTATTTCAGTGTTTACAGCCATGTATTCATAAAAAAATAAAAAAAAACACTTTCTATAGCATTTAGCTTTTAAATTTAACTTTAGCACAGGGCATGTCTTCTGATTGAGATAAGTAAGTTAAACATAATTTTAGAATAACTGAAACGTTTGTGTCTTCAAGACTTCAACTTAATAACTATAATGCTATACTATAATAATATAAGATTGTTGAAATACCTGAAAATATTTAAATGTGTGGCTTTTTACACTGTTTAATGACTAATTTCAAAGGCACAAGTTCTTTAGCAGGATTTAAAATATCACAAAAAAGAATTAACTTTTCATGTTAAAGTTGCAAAAAAGTTAAACAGTAACTGTGCTACAGAAATGTTTTGTTCAGTGTTTACAGGCAGTCACTCTAATTACAGAACATAAACACACATCTGTATTTCTGTTTTATTTAGAATTTTTGCTCACTTTCATAATCCTGATCAAGAGGCAGTGCGCAATCCATGTAATCTGTGGAAAACAAAGAAGGTAAAGAGATTACGCTAAGCTTCATGCCATGACTCGCAACAATCCATTTAAAACTTAAAAACTTAAAATAAATAAGCTTGTTAAATGTTCAAAATTGTAAAAAAAAAAAAAGAAAAAAAAAGTGAACATTTTAACACACTGTGATTCCTTACAACAGTGCAACTTTTTTCCACAGGATTTAATGTGTCGCAAAGATTTATAGGGGCAACATTTTATATGTAAATTGCAAATGAATAGCATAGTATTTGTATCACAAAGAAATGTTGGTTTGTTCAGTGTTTACCAGCATTTAGAGAAGAAAAACAAACCAAAACAAACCAACAAAAAGGTTAGCTTTTTGCCTACCACCAGATTCCTGATCAGCATCCATGTAACCTATGGCAAGAAAGGAAGGTTCTTTGAGATATATAAAAGAGGGTAGGGGAAGACATAACTAAAAATCTCATAATGAATCATAAAAATCAGTTTAAAAGGTATTTATAATAAAAATTTTTAAATGTGGGGCTTTTACACACAGTGATTCATAACTCATTCCAAGTGTGTATGTTCTTCAGTAATATTTAAAATATCACAAAAATGTAGAGGAACAGCGTTTTGTTTGTTTTGTTTGTTTTGTTTGTTTTTAAGTCCCAAACAAGTTAAATAGCATTTATTTTTTCATGTGTTTCCAGGCAGTTATGTTGTTCTTTTATAGAAAATCATGTCTTGTTCTTTCTCATTCAGCTTTTTGTTTTTTTATTCTTAAATAATAGATCAGGTCAATCAAGGCAAGAAAAAAAAAAAGAAACTCCAATGACTACAGTCTCATTCAGCAGGATATGGATCCCTGAGTCCAGAGTCCATCATGACCACTTTGCAAATCCACCACCTTCATAGTTTATATTGTTACAAAAACAAACAAACATAAAAACAAAAAATCACTATCGGCCAATGGCCACTCCAGCTGTGCAGTCAGCTGGTGGGTAACGGGCATCTCCAAAAACATTAGAACACTTTTGCAAATATGTGGTGTCGTTATCAATCGAGCGAGAGGGGCTGTTATTGTGTGTGTATATGGATAATAGCAAAGAAGAAGAATTTTGTTCGCTCAAATTTAGTTTTTCTTCGCTCAAAATAAATTTCTCCTCAAAATGCAACACTTGTACTTGCAAATTTTTTTTAACATGTGCTCAGAACAATGGCACAAAAATAATTACATAGACCTGTCGTTGGCCTCCAAACCCTCTGTGACAAATTTTTGTGCGTGTCTTCAGAGAACCGTCAAGTTTTGTAAACAGTGTTGTAAATACTCTTTTCCACTAAATAAGCACTAAAGCAGAAGGGATGAACTGCCTAATTGTTTTCTTTACCTTTTCTCTTGTTCATTAAATTAGGGAGTTAGGGTAGTGGTTGTCTTTTATTTGGCTTTTGTTTCATGCAGGGTTTAGGTAGCAGCTTCTTTTGGAATAGCTTGTTTTGTTTATTATTTTAGCCTTTGTTCACCCCAGAGTTAGCACTGTTAGTTTTGGTAGCAATAAAACTCCACCTTGAGGGTTAACCCTTATGTTGTGCTTCTGTTCCCCGAGACTGGGATGTAAGACCAGATACCCCAGTATACCATCCGGGAACTGGACTGTCAGGACTGTTTTATAGGAAATGGGGGACCAACACAATATTAGGTAGGGAGTAATAATGTTATGAGTTATCTATCAATCTATCTATGACTCCCTTGTAGAAGTAGTCCAAGAACACTTTAGCATGAAACGACTGTAATCTGCAGTAACTAAAGAAGGTTTTTCCAGGCACAAAACGAAGGGAGAAGTGACAACATTACAACTAAATTTTGTACCACCAATGGCAATGATCAGTTTAGCCTGTTCTTATAATAAAAAGGTTATTAAAATATCAAAATAGTGTGATTATTTATTTATTTATTTTTATACAGTGATTCATATGCCATTACAAGGCTGCAGGTTCTTCAGTAATATTACCGTAATTTAGAGGAACAGCTTTTCACAATAAAGCTGCAAACCAGTTAAATACCGACTGTCCCACAGGAATATTGGTTCGGTCAGTGTTTACAGGCAGTTATTCCATTTATAGAAATCTATTTATGAATGTTGTGCTATAATTAGCCGTTTACTTACCTTCACAATTCTGATAAGGATTCAGGGTGCAACCAACGTAATCTGTTGCAATTAAGAAAGGCATTTTCAGATCCAAAAGCGAGAAGTTAAAGACATTACGCTAAGCCTCATACTATGAATCACAGCAATCAGTTTAAAATGTATTTACAATAATAAGCTTGTTAAAATGTTCAAAATGTCAAAAACGTTTTTCTTTTCACACACTGTGATTTATAACTCATTACAACAGTGCAACTTTCAGTAAGATTTAAAGTATCACAAAAATGTATAGTAACAATTCTTTTCATTAATGTTGCAAATGGGTTCAGCAGTAACTGTGCCACAGAAATGTTGGTTTGTTCAGTGTTCACCAGCATTTAGAGAAATAAAAAACAGACAAAACTTAGCTTGCCATAAGATTCCTGATCAGCATACATGTAACCCATGGTAAGAAGGGAAGGCTCTTGGAGATCTAAAAGAGAGGGGAGGTAAAGAAATTATAAAGAAATCTAAAACTAAAATCATGACAACAGTTTAAAATGTATTCATAAAAATGTTCAAAGTGTTATAAATCACTGTTTTTTTTTATGCACAATGATTCATAACCAAAGGTACAAGTTTTTCAGTAATATTTAAAATATCAAAAGTTTAGAGAAACAATATCTGTTGTATTTAGCTACTTGCTTACCTTCATAATCCTGGTAAGGACTCAGAGTGCAATCAACGTAATCTGTAGCAAGAAAAGAAGGCATTTTTAGATCCTAAAGATGGACGGTAAACACATTAAGTTAAACATCATACCATCAATCATAACAGTCGGTTGTAAAATGTACGAATAAAATGAAGCTGATTAAAATGTCAACAAAGTGGGGCTTTTTGCAAACTGTGATTTAATAAGTGCCATTTAACAATATTTAAAATATCACAAAAAGTTATAGAAACAGTGTATAAAAACATGTTTCATATTTCAGTTCCAATCATGTTAACTTTGCAACAGAATTATTGGTTTATTCAGTGTTTACAGGCTAGTTAATGGTTAATGTTTTCATAGATCAGGTCCATTGAATCTTTTTTAATGGTTAGATGGATGTTTGGATATCATGACTTCCACCTCTTCTTAAAGTCAGTAAAGAGTTCTTTTTACTGATGGCATGAAGTTGACTTTTATGCGAGTTGTACAATCTTGGGTTGATATTGTTACAGCATCACCTTGATCACAAACTACGCTACCATCAAACTAAAAAAAACCATAACATTCAATGAGATAGTAAAACAGGTACAATAGAGACATAAAATGATCTATATGACATAAAACATACCTCGCGGGCTGACCCATGTTTAGAGGCTGAAATGAGCAATGTACAGATACTTTTAAGAAACCTTTAACATTCCCGGCTTCAACTTGCCATGCTCATGCTTCAAAATGGGTGTGCATCTCATAGATCCTACATGAGAATTTCTAAAATAAATGTCCTATTGACAGAAAATATGCGTAATGCAAAATAAAATACATTAACTAAAATTATGGCAGTAAAACATTTAGCATCAAACAACTGATGTTTTTCAACATTTTATAATTTGAGTAATTAGAAGGTCCTGGATCACAGAGATTGTGAGGATTGTTGCTCTATTGCCTGTTTATATTGTGACAAATTCTTTTTCCATAGCACGGACAGTATTGTGTTAATTTATATTTCTGACCCCCCAAAAAATGTGTGAGTAGATATCTGTTAAGATCTCAGATGTCAATCCTGGGATCTCCTGGAGCAAGTCAACCAGTTTGGAAGTCACTTCCAAATGCTCCAGTTACCACTGGGACCACTGTTGTCTTCAACCTCCAAATCTTCTAAAGCTCCTCTCTCAGCCATTTGTATTTCTCGACTTTCTTGAGTTTCCTTCTGCCTGATTTTGCTATTGATTGGTATAGCTACATCTATCACTATGGCTGGTTTTCCTCTTCTTTTCTAGCACTACTAGGTCTGATTGGTTAGCCATCACCAAGTGAGTTTGTCCATCTGTATCTGGTCCCACAGGATCTTAGTCTGGTCTCTCTCAACCACCCATTTTGAACTCAACTTCCAGGCCATACTCGGCGCAGATATTCCTCTATACTATGCCGGCAACTTGGTTATGGTCTTCCTTGTAAGCCCCGCCTGCTAGCATCTTAAACCCTGCAATTACGTGCTGGAAGGTCTCAGGGAAAACTTTGCATAACCTACACCTGGGGTCTTGCCTGGTGTGGTAGACTCCAGCCATTATGAATCTTGTGTTGCCATGATTAGTCTTTCAGTTCAGTTTTGTCCAGCCACTGTTCGGATTTCTCGATATCAGTCACTTCTTCTATCTGTCAGTGCTACTTGCCCTGCATGGACCTATACTTCCATGATGGTTCTTCTTTTTCCTCCTTTTCTTTCTCAGGTTTCTGCTGCCTGGAGTATTCCCTATGTACGTGATCAGTTGTGGTCATCTTCCTGATATACTCATGGCTCTTTTTTCTTTTTTTCATCCTGGATAGTGGTTCTGACACTCACCAGTCCTTGGCCCGCTTCCTTTCGCTTAGCGAAAAGTTTCAGGATGCTGGACTTGGGCTGAAACCCCATGCATGATAAGGAGCTTTCTTGTAGGTGTTGATTCCCAGATCTTGTTCTTCTCATTTAGCATACTCCTCAGGACTTGCCTTACCCTCGGTGTCTTCTAGAGGCCTCTTGATGGTTCCCATTTGCCTGTGAGATTCCAAAGTAGTTTCTGGCAGTTCAATCGTGTCCGTTCTGACTACCCTCTCTGTCTTTGTTACCATCCGACTACACGTCACCAGTCGGAATGACATTTGGATGTCATTGCTGTTTTATATGTTTTTCATTCATCTATTTAGTCCCTTGTTCAGTCTGCCCTCTCTGCAAACCCATTCAGCTGCCTCCTGAATGGGCCCCACAGTATATAGACCTCTAGCTGGCCATCCTTTATTTGGTACACTGTCAGTGTTGACCAATGGGTTTTTCCCCCCTTAATATTTTGGTTTTTAGTTTAATGAGCTTGTTTTCAAGTCATCTTATAAAACTATTTTTAATCACTGCACTCCCTTTATTCGTGCACCGTAATTTTGATCTTCAGAGTTGTGGGTGAAAGTTTTAGTTCTTGCTTTTAAAAACTCACCGTGTTTTAAAATATTTTTGTGCAGAAGAGGTCCTTGAATCGCCTCGCCATTGTTATTGAAGACAGCAATGAAGGCAGTCAGTGAACTGCTTATTCCCGATTGGACACTGAGCTGCACCACCTTCTCCTTCACTTTTGTGTCTTGCCATCCTCTGTGTTCTCCCTCCTCCAGGGAACGAATCAGAGTCCGAGCACCCAACTTGTGGACTGTTAATCTGTAAAGAAGTACGGACATATTTTTACTACAGCTGTTTACCAGTGACTTCTCTGTTTTTATTATATTGTATGCTTTCTAAGGTCAAACATAGATGGAGATAAACCCACTGCTTTATATAAGAATCACAGTGATAACATGAATGGTGACAAATGCTCACACCAAGAGAAAATCTCCTAGTGGAAATCTCAGTCCACAGAACAGAAGCTCATGGTGGCATTTCAAGTGAAAACAGATAAAACGATATAATTATTTTCCACTCGTTGCACTGTGCAGTATATGGACAGGAGGCCTCTATTATGACCTAAATTCAACATGCGAGCCTTTTATTAAACTGAAGGTGAAACTGATGAAATGTGGAACATAAAGTTCAAAAGGAAACGGAAAGCTATAAACTACTGAAACCTAAACTGGGAACTAATACTTACAGTAAGAAGCACTGGAGCTAAGAGACAGGAAGGGAAAGTGAGCTGATGTTCTGACAAAGGACAAAAATAGACTGAGGCAATAGATACGTTCCAAAAGTTAATTTTGCTTTGGAGGGTTCTTAACTGAGAGACATGACTGAAATATCGGCAAAGCGACCATAATAAGAGCTGCTCAATTCTGTAAGTACTAAGGAATGGCGCTTCAATGCTTCTTTTATTGCTTCCTTGAGCAGAGGATACACTGGACCATCCTTTACAGAAAGGGAGGAGAAAATGCTCTCCCATAATTCACTGTGAGGACCATCCGACCATTCATGAAAATAAACATAATAAACACAGCTGCGCACCAACATTTGCTAATGGCACAGCAATAAGTGGAACAATAAGTGGGGTTCACCTCTAAACAGTCAGCGTGAGGACAGAGGGAGGAGTTTTAGGACAGAGACAAAGTTTTGGCACTGCAATAAGAGCTTTAAGCATCTATGCAAAGTCCCGATTACACACTAGTTCTGATAACATCTTCCCTCCTGAAAATAGACTCCAGTATCCGGTATCCAGTAAGGGTCCTGGCTAGACCCCCATGTTAAAACAAAGCCCGGGGATGGAGCGGCTACGTCTGCAGCCTGTCCGCAGCTCAAACACAAGTATTTCACTACATGTTGTACTGTGTATGGAACAAATAAAATTTCAATTTATAAGTTATTTATGACCTCATTGACGTGATCGTCAAGGTCAAGTAAAAGAGGTTAGAAATAGAACATGGGAGGGATTAACTGGATAGTGTCATATGTTTCACACTTAGCAACTTTAAGTCTAAAGTCATGATCCACAGAACAGTGCTGTTTATATCAAAACTCTGTTTTACCCAGTGTCCTCTGCAGGTCTGAGACTGAAGTGCAGCTGGTTCTCAGAGGGATGACCTGCCAGGCTGTACTTCACCGTCACACAGCCCTCTGCTGCCTCTGAGCTCTGACACAAAACCACAGGGTCAGAAGTCACGTTAATTACTGTCATCAAATATCTAAACAACAACATGAGAGGCTGCTGCTCCTACCTGTCCACTGAGCTGGGCATAAATCAGTGACCTTTGACCCTGGAAAAGTGCAGTGATTGGTGGAGAGAGGACAGTGACAGACACTTCCTTTGGTAAATCCCATGTGACTGAGATGTCGACCACAGCCGGCTGCAGAGCAAATCGCAGCGACTGCATCGCCTGAAAAATAAAGAAAAACTCTCCAAATATACACAAACAGCTGGAACAGACATTTTACTCACTGCAGGTCTGATCTCAAATATGGATCTGCTGCTGCTGCTGCTGCTGCGATGTTTAGCTTGACTTCTAATTGTGTTAAATATCTTACTTTTGCTTGCATCCTGTCAGTGTCTGTGATGAACTGAGCGTGACCTCCTCCTTCTTTGGCCATCCCATTGATGAGAGCAGAGCTGGCCCCTTCCCCAATCCCAAAAGAGAAACACCTGCAATACAACAGTTTTCTTTAAGTACATAGAGGACATGTTGGACATTCTGTAATTGTGTAGACGTACTTGTGTTTTTGTGGTTTCACCTGTGAGAATCTGAGTTCCTCTTCACCAGATCTATCACTTCCTTGGTGTCCCACACCTCTCCATCAGTAAAGACAAACAGCTAGAGAGGAGAGTTGGCACATAAGGGCAGAACATCAGACCCAGAAACACACAGCTTGTTCTGAGAGCTGAGTTAGGTTCAGAAACACAAATGTTTTAATGGTAATGTGCAAAGAACAATGTACGGTTAATATGAACTCAAAATATGGTACTTAAGAAGATGGAAGAAGGGTAGTATGATAATGTCACAGAGGTAAGAGACATATGTACAACATGTTTATATTATTCAGCTATTATTCAGTTTTTTCAAGTCAGTGAAATGTCTTCTGAAGTCAAACATACTGTGTGTGTGTGTGTTAGATAGTTGAGTTTGGACTCTTTTGGGGGGCGCTCAAGGAAATTTCCATCAGAGCACTCTGGCAGGGCGTGGCTGGCGGTGCCACAGCAGCGAAGGTGGACACATCTGCGTGGCATCGCAATCACGCCTGCCCAGCTTAAGCGCGGTGTGAAGTCCTGTTGTATTGTTGTTGTGTACGTGTGGCTGGCAGCTGGGAAGCTGAGCCGAGTTGTACAAAAAGCAACCGTTTAATAAAGTAAGATGTTTCAGAATGCAGAATCGTGGTCGCATCATGCCTCATTCTTGCCACAGTGGTGCAGAAACCAGGAAGCGTAAGCAGAAAGAACTCCGGTACTGGATTGACTGCAGCACACAAAGGATTGCGAATCTGGCAGCTCTAATCCAGTTCTGACACACACCACCAACACCCCCACCAGGTTCCCCAGCGGCAGGCATGCAGCAGGGTGCGAACAACCAAGATGCAGCCTGCTGCCGCACCCATCCCCACTCCTCGGGCGGGAGCGGCTAGTGCCCGGCGCAGTGTCTGCGCTCATATCGGACCCGCGGAGGAGTGCCACAGAGCAACTACTGTGTCCTCAAACTTCTCAGCCGAGAGCAGTGGAGGAGCCACGTGGGGAAGCTGCTCCAGCCAGAGGTGGAAGAGGTGCACAAGGGTCCATTTTACAGGATTCATACCAATCTAAACATGGTGAACAGGATGGCTGTCATTACATTCATGTGAGGGAATACAAATCTATTATCCACTCGTGAAATTGGGGTATATAATGCTGAGTCTGCATCATAAAGGGAGGGTTTGTATGAATTAATATAAAACAACGCTATTACCAGTTTGCTTCAACGGGTGGATTAGATAGAAATCTCTGATTAGTCACTCTGAATAGATCATCGTACCAGTTAGGCTGCTTTAGAAGGTAACAGTTGATGACATTTGCAAAAGCATATTTCATTAATATTAATCACAAGAAACTGTATGGATGAAATTATGTTTGGGAGCTGAGCTCCCTCTGAAAGTTTGAACCTAACCTGGTGTGTTACCTGTCGAGGCTGATTGGGAATGCAGGGCTGGCTGTAAATATGTTTGAGGGGCTGCAGCATCTCTGTTCCTCCGAGATTAGCTTCCATCTGCACAACTGTATTTAGAGCCTCCTCCATGGTCTGCTGGCTGTACTCCACACTCTTACTGCCATCACACAAATACCAATACAAACATGCACGTATTTCATGTCAAGGACAAAAGGACCTTTGTTGGGCTGGGAGAGACTCACGGGAAGATGTGTTCATATCTGGACCCAAAACTGTAAATATTGAAATAGCAGCCCATTGGTAAGCTCTTCAACAGGAGCAGCAGAGTATCCTTAAGAGAACATTGAAAATATAGTGAGGCCACTGTGTGAGAGGAACAATTTGAAACTAAAGAGTTTATGAGTAAGTATATTATGGATATGTAACACTGATGTAGCGCTAATGAGTTAATACAGGCTAGGGATTGAGTGTGATTTTGTGGTTATTATTAATCAGAAGATTTAGGAATGCTACCGGAGCTGATGGGCAGTAATTAAATACACACAACACAAAATGCTTTTGCAGGTACCATGTATTTAACCGAAAGCAAAGAAAATTAAGAAAAGAAAATGAAAGCTTAAATAATCATTCCTGCTGTAGCTATTTAATTAATAGAAAAACCCAGTGGGGGTGCACAAAAACAACTAAGCAAATTCTTCCGGCTTATACCAAGCAATATAGATTCTCAAAAAAAAGTTCCCCATAAATAACACATGTTAACATCGAAAACACTGATCCACACTGAAGTCCATGAGTTTTATCTGAATATCCATGAGAGATGTCCAAGCGCTATTGTCCATAAACGGGGGAACTGGTGTGTATGATTGTGGAAATCAGTGTATTCGGAAATTACGGGACAGAGCGTCGCCTTTGATAGCTTCCTACCAGTCCAGTGGAAGCTTCAATGCAGAATGAGTCCTGCTCCTAGCCGTTCATTGGCTCGCCATCCTTTTCCATACCCAAAAAAGGTTCACCTGGCCTGCATTAAATAAACAAGGCCAATAAGAAATCACAAGAATAACATACAAAAATGTCAGCCAATTAAGCTAAATACATTAAGTTATTCTTGTTCCTGTGTACACAATTTATAAAAATAAACAAACAATATATTGGTTAAATATAATATTTCTAACCAATAAGGATTTAACTGAAAACATTTCAACTGCTACATACATACATACATACATACTATGTAGCTCCACAACATTTGTTATTCAACAACTATCAGTCAAATCAAAATCAAATTGTTTGGACCGGCAGCAGCCGATTAGGGTCAGCTGGTAGCAATACAAACAGTCAATTAAAAGTTCAAACTCACCAATTCCATTCTGTTCAGTAGTGATGGGACGTTCTGTATCGAGGCTTCGGAGCGTGTGTCGAGTAATGGAGGGGGCGTTTCCGCGAAGCGCGTATCGAGGCTTGCTTCATTTATGGGAGGAGCTGAAAATGATGACGTCCGAAGCCTCGCTGCCCGGCTGTACCACGTGACTGGTTCATGAAGTGGTTCGAACTTTGCCGCGAGCTATGACAGCGATATAAACCCCTCAGACTTCATTCAAAAATGTGGGTGTTTGATGGAGAGTTGCGGTTAGTGTGAGTTTGGAGACCGTTTGGAGGTTTATGAGAGTGAGGAGAGAAAGTCTGGAGAGAATGGAGCCAGTTAAGAAGAGGAGGATGTCCTCCCCTGTGAGGGAACATTTTGATCTTATTCCTCCCAACAAGGTATGTAAATTTCTACAGAAGATGTATTTTCATGATACTGATGGTGCAATACAATTTATGTTAAGCTGTCTTTACTTTTGTACAAGGTGAAGTGTTTGCTATGTGCCAGGGAGCTGGGATATAACAACAACACCTCATCCATGCTTAGGCACTACAGAGCTTTGCATGAGAATAAGGGGAACACCGATTGTGGAGCAAGACCAGGTGAGCCATCAAATGCAATGATAATATAGGATGCAGTAATGTTACTAAATGATATAACAATATTATACAACTGTAATAAGTACAAAGGATTCAAAAGATTTGTTAAATCATTAAATCCTAGCTATGTTCTCCCCACTAAAAAGGTCGTAAAAGCAGTGAAAATTTAGTTTTTACAGAATAAAATGTGAACAGGCAGGACTGAGGCTCAAAGCCTCAGTGTGTAGCTGTCCATACCTCAACGTTACAAAAGCACAACTACTGTCCACACCCCAACCACACCTCACCTCACAGTAAATGATCATTTCCATTTCAAGCATTTCCAAATAATCATTTCCCATACTGCCACTATAAATATACACAGTATACTGCCATCACTACAATATACATGTTTTACACACTCCTTTTGTTGTTGACATTTACAGGCTGTGTGCAAAATGCCACACTCTTCAAATTCATGCCAGCTATTATTTTTACGTCCAGTAGGTGTCCTGCTAGAGCAAATGAAGCTTCATGAAGCTTCGCGTTGGGGTGAACCAATTGGATGAAAAGCTTCAGTGCTTCATGGGGCTTCATCTGCCCATCACTACTGTTCAGTGCACAACAACATTATGGCTCTGGCTCACAGTAATCAGCATCTAAGTTGCATAAGTTAGTTGGTGTTAAGAAAATGCATTAAAACGGGAAAAGCAAATGTTTGCCAATACACACCTGCAACAGCTCTGTCACCTGGCTTGCCTCCACGCATCTGACGGGAGGAAGTCGGGACAGGCTTACTATGACCTACATGCCATTCGATTGGCTGAGCAAAGTCATGTGGTTGGAGTCATGCATTTGTGATGCGTTCAATGGCAGGAAATAAGTGCAGGAAATCACTCTGGGTTACAGATACCCTGGCACTGCTGATGCGAGAATTACTCATACTTCCAGATCGATCCATTAACAACACAAACTCTCCACATGAAGCCACTGAAGACGTCACAGACTGGGGAAACTCAGGGTACAGACTCACCATCACCACTGAATCAGCCATCAGAGAGCCTGAAAAATAACAGACAAAAAAAAGTTTATATAAATTTGCTTTTCAGTGGTTTTTTCATACATATTCAAACTTTTGAGTGAAAGAATGGGGATATTAAAAATCTGTCTTTGAAAACCAACTACTCCTATCATTTCCACTCACCCGGCTCAGCAGAGGCCTGTCCTGCCTCCACCACAGCGGTGGGCTGGTGGGCGTCTTTGTAATAAATCAGCAGTTCAACATCTCTGTCAAACTTGTGTCCTGCAGCCAGCTTGACCTGCACACCACAAACACATTCATATTTAGTTCTCAGTTATAAGTACAGAGCAGACACATCAGCACTCTACCTACCGTGGCCTGGGTTTGATCAGTGTTGAGGTCCTGGAGAGGGTCCAGGGAACAGTTGGACTCTACTTTAGAGATTGGACGAGGAGAGGACACTCGGGCAGAGAAAGACAGACTGTAGGGCACCAGAGAGGCTGGAACAGAAGTCACCTGAACACCTTCACTACCTGTACACAACATCAGGTTAGAAATGCTGTGAACAATAAGGCATTAAATATTAAAGCTTCTAAAAACATCTGGTCCAATTAAAGGTTTCAGGGAAATTAGGTACAAGGCTGGCACAAGTCTTTTACATTTTTTCTAATCTGATAAATATGTTTGACAGTCACAGTGTTATGTGGTATCTTTTCTTCGAGAAAATAAAGTTGAACTTTGATGCTTTTTCTGCCATATATTGTGTTCTGTCACTGTTGTGAGGTTGGTTCAAGACCTAATATGGTTTAACCATTTCTGGTCCAAGTATTTTGAAGTGTTCCTACCCTGAGGCTGGTATCGAGGGTTGAGCACAGCAGGCAGACAGAACCTCAGACCATCATCAGCCTGCACAGCCAGCTCAGTCACGTACTCCAACCTGATGGAGGCGCTCTCTCCTGGAGGCAGACTGCCCACACTCAGAGAGAATATATCTGGACTCTGATCACTCTCCTCCAATAGGAAGGCCTGCTGACCGGAGCTCAGAGCATCATCATACTCCTCACGAGCCTGAAGGACAGGTGACACATGTCAGTGACATTCACTGTGTTTATTGTTATTTTGAATCTTACTTATAATCAGGTTATATTTACTGTCCAGCTCACCTTCTGTTTCTCCTTCACCTCAGCTACAATCTGTGTCTGTCCGATCTTAGCACTGAAATGACAGACAGCAGCGTCTCCAGGCAGAGGGAAGACAACAACAGCCTCTAATGGTTTGTTCTCCTTATTCTCGTAGTTCAGGGTGGAGACCACTGTAGCCACATGGTCCCTCACCTCCAGCTCCACCTCAATGCTCTTCAGAGGAACTAAAAGAAAAACATAAACATCCAAACAACTGTTTTTGATTAACTTCAAAATTAGTTTAGTCTCCTGCCCATTTTGGATTTTCATCAACTTTTTACCTGGTTCCTTTTGGGCAGTTAGCAGACCACAGGCTCTCACCATTGTTCCTGTGCAAGAGACAACCACCACAGAGATTTACTCCAAATAAAAGAATTTAGTGTTGCTTTCATTTTGGCTCCAGAAGCCAAATAACTAACAGATGACAATGATAGTTAGGAGGATCTGACTGAGAAACAGTTAAGATCTAAATCTAGAACTAGGGAATAGTTACGTAATATAAGGATTTAAAAGCTTTGCAAAGTTTTAAAGAAAACAATTAAGCATCCAAGAGCCTTTTCTCTATAAATTTTTTCAACATCTGGCAGCTGAACTTTAAATAAACTGGAAGTAGGGGATGAACTTTTGGCTGTAACTTTAGCAGACAGAATTGGAGTAGATAAAATGAAGGCATGTTCATGTCTTTCACTTGTAATTTAAACCTTTTTTTTTTTTTACTTTTCCCACAATTCTTATTAAAAATAAGGATGATTGTATGACCTTAATTTGTAGCTTAAATCCAAATAAAGTCCAAAGCTAGAAATGACACCCTGTTTAGGAGCAGACCTAATGTTTCACGATCATACACATCAGGTCATGCATTAAGTTTGGGGCGCTGCTATGTGCGGCATGAGAGCATCGGTCCGGTCATCGTCTTGTTGTGTTTATATTGTCACCTTCATTAACCTGCTCTCTCACATCTGTGATTTATTCTTAGTGCTGAATGTGGGCGCTCATGAAGACAGCACAACATGGGGGTCGCCAACTGGTGTTTCGGTCCTCTCCATCTACCTAAAATCCATCAGCATCGGTTTCATCTTTCTGTTCCTTTAATAGTTTTATTTATCAAGTATAGGTTGAGTTGAGAGTTACCGTTACTCCTGGTTTTGGTTTCTGTTAGTCTAGTTTTACAGAACAGAAGCCTGGATCCAATGGCACATTGTGTGGTTGATTCATGGTCTTCTTCCTCTTTGTTTGTTTTAGTCAGGGCTTCCATCTCTTTTTTCCCCAGTTTGTCATCTTTGAGTAACTATATTCCCAGTAATGTGTGTGTTTATGGCAGCAGCTTTGTGTCATCTTATATGCTGGACAAATGGAAGTTCTGGGACACCGGAGAGGATTTACTTCTGTTACAGCGTATCATCAGAAGTGCTAAAAATCAAGATGGATAATTTACAATAATGTAGATGTCTAATCTAGCTTATTTTTTTTACTTAATTATTTATATCATCTCTGACTCCCCCCCCCCCCCCCCCCCCCAACAACAAATATAGCAGGGATGATGTCTAATTGACAGGCTGATGAGTTAGAAAAAAACAAAAGGTTAAGTACAGGTGAGAAGATTTTTGCAAATGATGCAAATTTATTGATTGTTACTTTTACAGAAACGCTCAAGAAACTGCTTGCATATCTCTGTAACTATGTTACAAACAAACACCGCTCATGCCTCACAGATGACAGCTTACAGTCCTGGTAAAGATTAAAGTGACTTCATACAGCCCCGATTTGCAGACGCTGTGCGCATATGGGATATGCGCAGAGGTTCAGGAGTAGAAGTCCCATTGTAAACATATCAGGCAGACCCGATGATGTTTGCATGAACATGCTTTTCAGCATCTCTTTATTGACCACTTTTCACGCACAGCCGGCTGTAGCTTTTCAGCTCACAGCCCGACACATACCAACACAACAGCATAGATAGCACAGACGTTAAGGCGGCGAGGCGTGATTGGTTGCAGCTCAGGTGCGTCCGTCTCCCCTGCAGCGGCGCTGCAAACCACGCCGGGTTTATTTGGGTCTTAAACCCCTGCATTAACGTGTTTAACTGGGCCACAGCATCGCGATTTAGCTTGAAAAGACAACAAATTGTGTTTCTCGCCACTGAAATATGAGGTACCCAAACTCGTTACGTTTCACCGCCTACTGCAGCAGCCCTGGTTGAGATTTTTTTTTGGACTCAGAACAAGTTTTGATATTATTCTGCCAGTAAATAAAAAGGAAAATACAGACTGCATCTGTATACAGCTCCTGTCAGCACACTTCTTACGGCGTTTTTTATGAAGTGCGTCAGGTTACAACGTCTAAAGAAAAGTTACAATGAATTGGAGAAAAGCATACCTTTGAATAGAGGGATTTGTGTGTCCGATAAGCACCGATCTGTAGTATGTGTGTGAAGTTCAAGCTTATGCGTCTACAATACGCGCACGCAGTTCTACTCCGGTGACGTCAGAGGCTTTCTGCTGCATCCCTCCAATGAGATCATTTAGTGAGCGAGGCTTCACAGATGCCCTAACAGGAAATTAACTTATCAACTTTATCTTTACACATTAAAAGCTTTAACGATAGTAGTGAGTTTAAGAGTTCCAGTTCGGTTTCAGATATGTCTGTAATGGTATGTTTACGCATTATATTTTATGCTAAAGTGTAGCTTTTACATTTACAGCCTTTGCTCACGTTTACTTATTAGAACTTGTGTTTTGATAAACTTATTATTCTCTGATGTTTTGTGTTTGTTACATGTCTTTTTTATTGTAAAGCTTTAATGTGACTTGTCCTGTTAATAAAGAATGAAGGAATAAGCCGCATGGTAGTTCTTCAGTTATCAGTGTAATTTGATACTGTACTCCTGTATACCATTATTCATTTTCTTGAACTGAAGCTATAGATCTTTACTCAGAAGGACTGAGTTAAACCAAAGAAAAATTCTTAATCTTCCAAGCACCAATTTTAATTTTTAATTTTCAGTTCAAGGCACAAATGGAAATACAAATAAAATAGTTTGATTAAGTTCAAAAAGCATTTAGAACAATTGCAACAAAATAAAAATGAAACATGAACAATAAATATAACAGCGGAGACATCATTCAGTACAATTTAATTCAGTTTTGTTTATATAGCTCCAAATCACAACAGTAGTTGCCTCGTGCTGCCCTCACACCACGTAACAATGTGAAGCTTGACAGCCAGCAAACACAACAGAAGAGATCTCCACAAGGCTTGCTTTTCTTGACTTTGAAGAGCTTTTTAAACCCTTTCCTTTCTTAAGGCTTCTCCTCGTTTTTCTAACTGAAATGTACAAAAAAATTAAAAATAAATTGCTTGCTAATATACACATCTTAATCACAAAGACGAACGTTTCCCAAGGCACAAGCGTGTAGGGCACATTAAGCGTGTACATTAGTGTGCACATTAGTGTGCTTTCTCTCTTATTTCTGAGTGGAGGGAGCAGGACAAAAGACACGCTATGGAAGAGAGCCAGAGATTAATAATAACTGATGATTAAATGCAGAATTATGTATAAACACACAGTCAGTGAAAAACGTGAATGAAGAAGACACAACACTGAATCAAAAGGCATTTGGCATAACTAGCTCTTTGAGAAAACTCTCAGAGTCCCAGAGCTTCTTTCTTCACGCTGGAACCCAACAGGACATTTCCAGCGTCCACACACTCTGACTCACATGGTGCTAAGAACACAAAACACAAGGATTAAAGAATGAATTTGCAAGAATAGCTCACTTTAACTTTGTGTCATGGATATGCAGCATTTTCTGTTATTATCGTGTTACTACCATTCTGAGCACGGAGCCATGAGGCAGCCTTCATAGCCAGAAGCTCCCACTCGTCCTTTGCATCCATCTTGAAAGCATGAAGCCAGATCAGAGCCAGAACGGTGGCCCACACTTCATTGTTGCCCTAATTCCCCAATAAAAGACAAATAAAACAGGGAGCACAAACACACACACACACACACCGAGCCTGAGAGCAATTGACTTTATTCAGTACAATAAACAAGCCATGCACACTTATTTTGTGTGTTTTGCCAGAGGCTTCTCTCTCCTGCAGTGTTATTGCTGTTATCCTGGGGTATTTCTGAAGGTATTTGATAGAGCATCATCTCCTGCAATACTCTGTTTAGACCAGATGTGTCTAATTTTACACCGTAGGCCACGTTCAGCCCACTTTGATCTTAAGTGGGTCGGACCACTGAAACTAAAGTTGTTACATATTTAACCGTTTTTCTACATAATGAAGAAAAACCTGCTGTAACATAGAAGGAAACCTGTCAGTACGACTCTTTGAACTTAAATTATAGTAAATAAATGTGTAAAATTCTCTAGACTGTCCAGTTTTTGTTAGTCACAAAAAAACCAAACAAATTTCTATAGATGAAAGTGAAAAATTAACTTCTCGGTCATTTAATTGTTTATTGCTTAATTACTTTGTGTAGTATGAATGACCATAAGGGAGATTTTAAATCAGAAGGAAAAGATGCAAAACTTATGAAAAGGTTTAAAAGTCCAAAATTGATGCTTGTGCTTGTTAGTGGTGAGCAGCAGTTTAAACAGGTTCAGAAATATAAATGGCTTCCAGTGTCATATTCAGGTCTGTGAGACTAATTTAGACACACAGACACTGAGCCATGGCTCTGGAGGAAATCCACACATTTCTGCATCTCTGTCATTTGAAGGCATTTTGTATATAGTTTATTTTAGGTAATATTCTACACTGAACTGTAATTTTAGTCTTTTTCAAGGAAGCAATTTTTCATTCAGTGACCCCTGTGGTACTTGGAATGAGAAGCCTGGGTCCCTTCAATTACAACCAACCCTGCCCCCATGAAACCCAGGGCTTTCCGGCTCTTATATGAACACCAGGCAATACATGGCACAGAGAACGGGCAACAACAGAAAGTAATGGAGTTAAAACAGCAACAGGCAGCCAGTTACATGTGAATGTAGGTACACCAAGACAAATTAATGCTTCTACACACATAATCTCAACAAACTACCTTTACATAAAAGGGTTCTGATCTTAGTTTTTACAATTGTGATAACATAACTAATGTAACATAAGGCAAATACCTTCACGGACACCTCTTATGAGGGAAATACTTTTTGCCAGTTTTTACTACAGCTGACTTCATTTTCATCTTTTGGGTTATGTTATGTTTAATATTTGTAATTTCTTTCTATATTTTGTACCATAAAATTTGATTAACATGCATATCATCACTTTTTGTAATGACTGAAACTGACAAAAACCCACCTTTTCAGGCTTTGACTTTTTCACCTCCTTGCTGGTCTTTCCCAGTGCAGTAGCCAGAGCTGGATCAAGCAGCCAGCAGCCAGACGCCTCCTGGAGGGAGACTAACTGTAGCAAAGGGTCTCTGGATAGGTGCTCATGCACAGCAGCTGGGAAAAAAAAAGTACAAAGATGAAATAATAACTGAACATCAAGTGTCCAGTCATGGCCTTTCTATCTAATTAAAAAAAATAAATATTATACAGTAAATTTACAGTAAGGCACTTTTTGCTCCTTTTTTTGTGGTACCAAACTGCGCTCACTTCTTCCCATGTAAAGTTTTGCAGTGCAGTGTTATGGTAAGATGAGTCTGATGTGGCAACAACAATGAAGAATTTATTGGGTGCCCTGATATTCTGTAAAAGATGGAAACTAAAAGATTTATGTGTCTACTTTTAACCAACATTACCTTCGTAAACAAACATATGTGAAGCAGCATAATGCTTGGCAGGCATCTTATGAGAGTTCCAAAAGACAGGTAGTTTCTTCTTCATGTGAGGAAATAGCCCTTTTTTGCTGTGAGACTTTGTTGGTTCATAGCAATGAGCTGCTGAGAGATTAGAGAGACCGCAACTCAGTAAAGCTCAAGTCATTATTATAAAAAACACACACACACACACACTACAGTCCAATTGGGTGATCTGGTAATTCATTACTTTCATATGACTAACACTGAGATTAAGTTCATTCCTTCCTGATAAATAGAAATCCGCATCCATCCAGTGCAGTGATGGTCATCTAAACAAAGTAAAGCTGCTCCAATTCCACTGGCTGTGGAAGCCCTGACTAAACAAATGTGCAACAAATGCAATGGCATCTCTCTTAAATGTAGGACAATGAAAACTCTTCAACTGCTATATGTCAGGAACTGGTTCATATGTTTTTTGTTGCTTTAGACAGCAGCCTACCCAAATAGCAAGCAGGTCTGGCCCAGATCTGGTATCAAGCCGGCACTTCTGACTGACTGGTGTCATGGCAGCTATAAAAGAATTAGTCCATTCTCTGAACAGAGTTTCGTCATGTTACTTTTGCGCTATTATGTTCCGGCACATGTTGTTATTACATGGCTTGATTAAAGTACACATAAGGCTGACATAAGGCACAGGACCACCAGTGTGCCTGCAACTGACCTTGTTCTGGCCCATGTGTGGGCCATCTCTGGCAAACCAGATCTGGACCACCAAAGGGCCGTCATTCTTTGCGGTATGTGGGCCATGTGTAAGCACATTGTGTGGGCCAGATCCAGGCCATACCAATTTTGCTAAGTGGGTATGCTTATAATTACAAAACACAAAATATTAAAAAAAACAAACAAACAAAAGAAGACATTTTTCCTTACCTAATCCCTTGAATGCTGAGAACGCAAAAAAAGAACAAGAAAAAAGAAAGAAAGGTGAAAACACGTTAGTAAAAAGAATTTTCAAACCTTTTGGCTGTTGTGCTTCATACATGACTCACCACAAACAATTGGCTGTATTGGTCTCCAATCAGCTTGCTAGCTACTGCATTCCAGAAACACTGTCCAAGGTGTAGCCCAACCCATTTCAGTTAGTATGTTTAATTATTTTATTTTAAAAAATATTATTTTTTAAGACCATTGTTGGTTTTAGTCTAGTTTAAACCAAACCAGTCCACTGGATTTAGCTACATTTTGGACAGTGTTTTTTGGAATACAGTAGCTAGCGAGCCAACCAGAATTTTTGCATCCAAAACTGTGATTGGTTGGTTTTGTGGCACATTTACAACAGTGTACAGAAAGAGTTGAGCGTGCAGTAAGCAGAGGTGTTGAAAGCATGATCGTCACACTGAGAGCAGGACGGTAGATGTCTATGAGCACACAGAGCAGAGATCTGAGCAGGAGAAAATGCCAACAACTGAGCGAGAGGGGCTGTTATTGTGTGTGTATATAGATATTAGCAAACACTGAAATACATTTAGCAGCAATGAATTTTGTTCGCTCAAATTAAGCTTTTCTTCATTCAAAATAATTTTCTCCTGAAAATGCAACATTTGTACTTACAAAAATAATATACATACACTCAGAGCAGAGGCACAAAAATAATGCCATAGATTTTATAACTAAAATAACATAACATAACTCCTACATAACTCATACACACCAAAAGTTGCTGGCTGACAATATTATAACGATTTGCAGAATCCTCTGGGTCAAAACTACTGTAAGATGACGTAAAGACTCCATCAACACTTAAAAGTATTAGGGAACAAATTTATTGGGTAACCAATGCTTTTTTACATGCATCCCTCTCTCTCATACTGCTGTCTGATCAGTACCTACATTATTTTTACCATCTTGTTGCTAATCATTCTTTTCATTTGGGTCTGACCTTCTCTTAAACCAAACATTTTACTGGTTTTATTCATGCTCAACCATCTTTGCTTCAGAGCTGTGGCTGACTTTTAGCTTTGCTTTTGGCAAAAACTCACAGGGTGTCGGAACATTTCTGCACACAAGAGGTCCTTGAATCACTTCGCTGTTGTCTTTGTTGACAGCAATGAAGGCAGTGAAAGAACTGCTCACTCCTGTTTGGACACTGAGATGCACCACCTTCTCCTTCACACCTCCAACTTGCTGTCCTCTGTGCTCTCTCTCCTCCATCTCCAGGGAGCGAATCAGAGTTCGAGCACCCAACCTGTGGACTGTTAATCTGCAGATAAGAAGGAACACACCAAGAGATGGGTGACTTAAGTGTTTCTTTGTTTTTTTTACCATTGTATTTTTTAAAGGTTATATAGAGTTGGAGTCAAACTCCCCAAAAATCACATCAGATACCATGATTGAAAACAAATGCTCATACCTAGAAGTAATCAAAATCCAAATGACACATGAGCACTTTCTTCAGGTTTTAAACCTGCTGATAGCGCTGATATTAGAGTTTGGATTGTTACAATATTTGTGATTAAGACTAAAAGAATTTATAATTAATATCTCAATGAGCAAATTCCACTGATTCATTCTCACTGATAGTGAGAAAGAAGTGTCTCCTCCTGTGTGAGTGGTTAGTAATTACAGCAAACAAGAGAATGTTATCTTTTTTACTTTATTTAAAAGGTTTGTGGATAAGCTCAGCATGCGGAGTAGAAGTTATGAAGAGACTCAGAAGTACCACTGCAGGACTTGGTTGTGCATTAGCAACAAAAAGTTTAATTTGAGCCTGAGAGGGTTAATATCCTATTGCATTCAATCACTTCTGAGTAAAAAGAAGTCATAAAATATGTATGTGGGGTAATCAGGTTGTTAGTTTTTAACTGTTGCAAATCGGCAACGCCTGCCTTGAGAGGGTTAATTACTCATGTCGACTCTTAGTCACCAAGATTATGCAATAAGAAGTAAATGTCAGTGGTTGACCTATTTAAATACTTTATTTCAGATGTGAACACAACATATTTCAGTTCATATTCATTGTAATCTACTGCTATTTTCAACCCAATATATCTAAAGTCATGAACCATTGAAAAGTACTGAGTTTCTTAAACTCTGTTTTACCCAGTGTCCTCTGCAGGTCTGAGACTGAAGTGCAGCTGGTTCTCAGAGGGATGACCTGCCAGACTGTACTTCACCGTCACACAGCCCTCTGCTGCCTCTGAGCTCTGACACAGCATCACAGGGTCAGAAGTCATGAAATAGTTAAACAACAACATGAGAGGCTGCTGCTCCTACCTGTCCACTGAGCTGGGAATAAATCAGTGACCTCTGACCCTGGAAAAGTGCTGTGATTGGTGGAGAGAGGACAGTGACAGACACTTCCTTTGGTAAATCCCATGTGACTGAGATGTCGACCACAGTCGGCTGCAGAGCAAATCGCAGCGACTGCATCACCTGAAAAATAATGAAAAACTCTCCAAATATATACAAACAGTTGGAACAGACATTTTACTCATTGCAGGTCTGATCACAAATATGTATCTGCTGCTGCTGCTGCAATGCTTAACTTGACTTTTAATTGTGTTTAATGTCTTACTTTTGGTTGCATCCTGTCAGTCCCTGTGATGAACTGAGCGTGACCTCCTCCTTCTTTGGCCATCCCATTGATGAGAGCAGAGCTGGCCCCTTCCCCAATCCCAAAAGAGAAACACCTGCAATACAACAGTTTTCTACATAGAGGACATGTTGGACATTCTGTAATTGTGTAGACGTACTTGTGTTTTTGTGGTTTCACCTGTGAGAATCTGAGTTCTTCTTCACCAGATCTATCACTTCTTTGGTGTTCCTCACCTCTCCATCAGTAAAGACAAACAGCTAGAGAGGAGAGTTGGCACATGAAGACATAACATCAGACCCAGAAACACACAGCTTGTTCTGAGAGCTGAGTTAGGTTTCAGAAACACAAATGTTTTTGTGGTAGTGTGCAAAGAACAATGTACAGTTAGTATGAACTCCAAACTAAAGAACAAAGCTGTTACATGAACAACGATTATATTCACAGGGTTAAAATATGTGATATATTAAAAGTTAGATTGTACACTAATGCCAATGCTGAGAAACATTTGTAGAGCGTGTGTGGTCCAAGTTTTGTCCAATGTTTTTATGAAACTGAATCTGCTCTATGTAGATACATCCCTATAAAGCATCTTCATGGTGATATAAAAAAAGCTAAAATATCCCAAATCATTATATTTTAAGATGAAGTTGTTCTAAGTTATTCTGATTCTAAGGCTAAAGCAAGGCAAGCAGAAAGTAAAATTAAGTTCAAAGGAAATTTCCAGGAGATTAATGCAAAGCAGTTTGTGTGTGTGTGTGTGTGTGTGTGTGTGTGTGTGTGTGTGTGTGTGTGTGTGTGTGTGTGTGTGTGTGCGCATATGGGTTCTTACTATCTTGGTGGGGACCAAAGTCTGAAATTTACTGTACTGGTGGGGACCAAAATCCAGGTCCCCACGTTGTTGGAGGCATTTTTCACACTTAAATTGTGGTTTTAGTGTTTTAGGGTTACAATTGGTTTATGGTTAATGGTTAAGTTTAGGGAAAGCATTATGTTATTGGGATGTCCCCACGAGGACAGCAAACCAGAAGAGCATGTGAGTGTGTGTTACCTGTCGAGGCTGATTGGGAATGCAGGGCTGGTTGTAAATATGTTTTAGGGGCTCCAGGATCTCTGTTTCTCCAAGATTAGCCTCCATCTGCTCAACTGTATTTAGAGCCTCCTCCATGGTCTGCTGGCTGTACTCCACACTCTTACTGCCATCACACAGACACCAATACAAACATGCATGTATTTCATGTCAAGGACAAAAGGACCTTTGTTGGGCTGGGAGAGACTCACGGGAAGATGTGTTCATATCTGGACCCAAAACTGTAAATGTTGAAACAGCAGCCCTTTGGTAAGCTCTTCAACAGGAGCAGCAGAGTATCCTTAAGGGAACATGGATAAGATGGTGAAGCCACTGTGTGAGAGGAACAACATGAAACTTTTTATGAGTTTATGACTAAATATATTATGAATACCTTGGCACTGCGGATGCGAGTATTACTCATACTTCCAGATCGATCCATTAAGAACACAAACTCTCCACATGAAGACATCGCAGACTGGGGGAACTCAGGGTACAGACTCACCATCACCACTGGATCACCCATCAGAGAGCCTGAAAAATAAAAAATGGGAGAAATTGTTTTTGGTTTATGCCAACAAATTGAACTTCCAAGCAGCAGTAGATAAGCAATTTTTTTTTTACATTTTCAAACCAACTACTCCTATCATTTCCACTCACCCGGCTCAGCAGAGGCCTGTCCTGCCTCCACCACAGCAGTGGGCTGGTGAGCATCTTTGTAATAAATCAGCAGTTCAACATCTCTGTCAAACTTGTGTCCTGCAGCCAGTTTGACCTGCACACCACAAACACATTCATATTTAATTCTCAGTTATAAGTAACAACCACACACAGCAGAAACATCAGCATTCTACCTACCGTGGCCTGGGTTTGATCAGTGTTGAGGTACTGGAGAGGGTCCAGGGAACAGTTGGACTCTACTTTAGAGATTGGACGAGGAGAGGACACTCGGGCAGAGAAAGACAGACTGTAGGGCACTAACCCCACACTCGAAAGACCCCCTATGAGCAAGTTCCTTGGCAACAATGAGAGGGAAAAGCTCCCTATTTACAGGAAGAAACGTCCAGCAGAACCAGGTTGAGGGAGGGCCAGCCATTTGCCAAGACCGGTTCAGGGTGAGAGGAGGAAAACAGGACAAAGACATGCCATGGAAGAGAACTTGAATTAAATGCAGAGGTATGTGTAAACGTATAGTGAGTGAAAAAACACTCAGTGAAGAAAAACACTTAATGCTTCATTGGAACCTTGACCTATTGCAGTGTAACTAAGGCAGTGGTTCCCAAACTTTTTTTGCTAGGCCCCCCTTTGTTTTACAAGAGAACTGTTCGCGCCCCCCCACACACACACAAACACATCCTCCAACCACACACACCCATATTTTGCTCCATTGCGGTTTATTTCACATCTCAAACATTTAGTAAACAATTAAGCAAATACAAGTAATCTGCAATAAATGACAGGTAGTAAGAGAGTAACTACTAACTCTTTTACGCTACGTCCGTACCTACACAGGTATTTTTGAAAACGCAGCTGTTTCGTCCACACGTAAACGACGTTTTTGAATCACCGATAACTGAGATTTTTTAAAACTCCTTTTTTGCATTTACACGTGGACGAGGAATACAGCGTTTGCCACGCAACAACAACGGTATGCGGCTTTCTTCACGTCACACTGTGCGCCACGTTATTGTTTACATGAGATGAATTGCAGATAGACACAAAATACTGTTAATCTGACTATCTGCAGGTTTTACACGCTTACATACACACACGCAGTTACTGTTCCTCCATTTACAAAGGCGTCACGGTGTGTGTGTAGTTTTTTTTTCCCTCTGTAATAATATTCAACATTGCTATCAATACATTTTTCAAAAAATGCCTCTCTGTGCAAAATGGGTTTAAAAACATAAACAACTGTGGGATACTGTTTGTCCGTGATTTGAACCGGGGGAACAAATCGTAGCAGGAGGAAGTAATGAAGTAATTACTGAAGTTAACTCAGAAAGATCAATTGAAGAAAAAGATGAAATAAATACCACTGGTACTGAAAGTAACTCTACACATTGTTAAGTCAGTGAGATGATTATGAGTATGTTTTTCCTCTAGTAGTTAAAATTGTATTTGTGAAGACATTCATGAATTCATTACTATTTAACGTTAAAGGAATGGTTGGCTCAGCAGAGCTCTGACTTTTTGTCAGCTTGACTACAGTGCTAAGATAAGATACAATAAGATAACCTTTATTAGTCCAACCTGTGGGAAATTTGTTTTGTTACAGCAGAAAGTGGACAGTGCAAAGTTACATAGTAAAAATTAGAAAAACACTGGAAAAGGATAAGAATAAGATACTGTACACAATTGTAGACAATGTAATAGAATAAAATGCTGCAGAGAAACCTAGGGTTGCTCTTATTTCCTTCAATCAGTGATGAATAGTAACCTTCTAGCTTTACTGAAGGCTTTTTTATAAAGCAAAAAACTATTTTTTAAGCTAAATGATGATCTTCTTAATTAGTGAGACACTGTTTCTAGCTTACTTTATCTGCTTTAAGGTGCACATTTGCGAGTTATACCAGGGAGTCAAGTACTTCTGATTTGAGGTGTTCTCTTTCAGAGGAGCCACAGTAACCCCTGTGTTTAAATTGTGGCTAGAAATGACACAAAGAGCAAAGAAACTGCAGTTATAGTAATGGTGGAAGGGCAATCAAATAATTTTGTATGTTTGAAAGACAGAATAAATGCAGAATGAGAAAGAAAGAATGACATAGCCTAACACAGCACAGATACTCCGTAACCCCAAAGTCCATCCCCTAATCATGTTATAGATTCTGGACTTGAAAATAAAGTGTTGAGAAAGACAGTTGCTTTCAATGTTTATGTTTCCATGTTACGCTTAATTCTTTTCAAGTTTATCTTTTTTGTCTACATAACAAATTCAAAAATATTTTATTTATGGAGGAAGAGAGACGGAGAGAGAGAAAGAGGTTGGAAATTCCTCCACCACCATAGTTGCAGTTATGAAACCTTTTTCTATGCAGAGGTGTGAGTTTGAGGCTTTCTGTTAGTGTCAACGTTTTTTCCTACCCCGAGGCTGGTATCGAGGGTTGAGCACAGCAGGCAGACAGAACCTCAGACCATCATCAGCCTGCACAGCCAGCTCAGTCACGTACTCCAACCTGATGGAGGCGCTCTCTCCTGGAGGCAGACTGCCCACACTCAGAGAGAATATATCTGGACTCTGATCACTCTCCTCCAATAGGAAGGCCTGCTGACCCGAGCTCAGAGCATCATCATACTCCTCACGAGCCTGAAGGACAGGTGGCACATGTCAGTGACATTCACTGTGTTTATAAGTAAGATTAAAAATAACAATAATCAGGTTATATTTACTGTCCAGCTCACCTTCTGTTTTTCCATCACCTCAGCTACAATCTGTGTCTGTCCGATCTTAGCACTGAAATGACAGACAGCAGCGTCTCCAGGCAGAGGGAAGACAAAAACAGCCTCTAATGGTTTGTCCTCCTTATTCTTATAGTTCAGAATGGAGACCACTGTAGCCACATGGTCCCTCACCTCCAGCTCCACCTCAATGCTCTTCAGAGGAACTAACAGACAAGCATAATTCCAGCAGTCACACTTTTATTTTTTAAAGTCAAAATTAGATTGTTCTCCTGCCGAGTAATCTGTCCATGTAACTCTACTAATTTTTGATGATAAAGAGAAAATTCATTTTAATGTTTATCAGATTTTTACCTGGTTTGTTCTGGGCAGTTAGCAGACCACATGATGTCATCATTGTACCTGTATAAGAGACAAACACCACAGACAGAATCTCGCAATGAAACATTTAAGTTTACATAGTATATATAGTATATTTCATTTATCAGCTTTTTCTGGAGTCTGTCTCTTCTGCACAGAATCAAAGCAAACTTTCACATCAACAAACAGAAAAAGGTTTTTCTACCAGCTCAGAAAATGGTTTGTTTGAGAGAAATGAGTCACGAGGTTCATTGATTAGATTAGATTAGATTAGATAAAAATTAATAAACCCTCCGGTGGGTTCCGCCGGGAAATTCAGTGTTCCCGGTACTCATTAGTCTGTTCAGATCTGAGGATATCTGAGGATAAGTGTCACAGCAAAACAAACTAGCAACTCTCTGATTCTGTACTTCAGTGGTCCCAACCTTTTTTGCGTCACAGACCAGTTTAATGTCAGACAATATTTTTACAGACCGGCCTTTAAGGTGTCGCGGATAAATACAACAAAATAAAATGATACGACCAAGACAAAAACTGTGATATTTTGTAAATATTTGTAAATATAATAATAAACGCGACTTCACTGTATAATTGTGTAGCTGTTTATCTGTCTTTGTTTCAGTGTAATCTATCAGAATAGGAAAAAAAGCAATGTGACTTGCAGGGTAAATTATTTATTTTATTTTATGCAGGTTAAATGTCACATCTGTTCTGCGAAGCTTCCTTACACAAACAAAAGCGCTACTTGGCAGAGAGAAACATTCCAAGATCAGAGGATCCTTTAACGTACTGGGGGAATAGGAAGACATCTTATTCGAACCTTTTCCACCTGGCTTTACAGTTTTTGTGTACCCCAGCTTCATCTGTGCCCTGTGAGCGTGTGTTTTCCAAAGCTGGGGAAATGGTGTCAAAAAAAAAAAAGATATAAAATGATTCCATGGAAAGTACAATACCTTACAGTGTATACAAGAATGACTAGGTCATTGAATCAGTGTCTGTTGTGAGTCTCAAGTAAGTTGCCTGCAATGATATTTAAGGTCCAGCAGGTGTCAGTATGGAGCAAAACAGCAACACTGTGTCGACACAGTATCAATACAGTTTGGGGAATGTGCTGAAACGCTTCACGAGGCCTCATCTACCCATCACTAATGTATATGTATACCACTCCCCCCCCAACAGGGCAAGTATGTGCTAGGCTTTGGCCCACATCAGTCTAAAATTGTATGTAACCATGAATAACGTGTTGCCATGTCCACCAGGAGAGACTGGACAGTATAGATGTAAAACAAATATGCCAGCAGTTCATTTCAGCTAAAGAGAGGAGCAGGCATGTGTTTGGCTCCTTCACATAGTGGACACTGAGTTGTTGTGTGGGGCACCAGTAGTCCATGTCTGTTGCTGTAACAGTAGTTTATGTTCAGAATTAAAAAAAAAAACCCAGCTCACTGATTTGATGGGGGCAATAGTGCGCCTAAAATGTTGCTTAATTTTGCTGAGAGATCTTTTACTTTGTGGTAATCTTAGATGAGTAGTTTTATGGACAAAAACCACCAGGTCATTCAGTGTTCCCTTAGTGCTCATGTATAAGAGATGTTGGTGTACTATAACTGAAGTAATGTTGTTAAGTCCTTAAAGTCATATTCTTTTATTGTCATGACTGTATTTGAAGCTATTTTTTTATTTTTGTATGATATCTGATTTATATGGAATATGGCTGAAGTAAACTAAAGTCTAAAATACTTAGTAATTTGTTTAATAGTAATTTAACATATATAATTCACATATAAAACTATGAATTGTAATTTTAAATGGTTTAAAAACATGTAGAATAGCATATGTAGGCAAGTATATTTCTCTTTCTTTTTCAAGAAGCAAAGACAAGAAGGAAAAAAAACAAGAAGAAACAGGGCAGAGTTCGCCCCAATCATCCGTCCCCACCAATGCCAAAACCGAAATCTCCGCCCTTGATACCACCAGACCTGAAATTAAAACACTTTCCAGACGCTAATTAAAAGAGCAAGCTTAACAAAACAATATGGCTAAAGTCAGGCTACTTGTGGCGTGAGAGGTGCCATCCATTACTCACCCTTGACGTCGTCACTGCAACGTCAATGGTGCTTTATACTTGTATCCCTGTGTTTAGATTTTAAAAAATTCCTGCCACGGCGGAGATGCTCGAAACCGCAACGCCTGTTTTGCGGTTAGGCGTGGTCAAGGAAAACGGAGATTTAGTTATTTATGTCAAATTTGTGCGCCGTTTTTGACGTCACGCTGTGCGCCACGTTTTTTTTTTTACATGAGATGAAGTTCTACTTCCCCACATGCGGATAATAGTGTTGCTTTTAATCTTACTACCTGCAGTTTTTACACGCTTACATATACACACGCAGTTACACACACTGTCCCTCTATTTAGAAAGACAAAGGAGTCAGGGTGAACTTTCGTAGTGGCTTCTATATTCAACACAGATGCTCTCAAAACCCAAATCCCCACGTCGGTTTTGAATACATTTCTTTTTTTAAATGAAACTCGTGTATGCTGTATCAATCAATCAATCTTTATTTATAAAGCACTTTTCATATAAAAAATGTAGCACAAAGTGCTTTACATAGTTAAAAGCAGCCCACCCCACCCTCCAACTCACTCCCCACGCTCTGCACGCTCTGTATGCATTTTGTTCATTCCTAAGTTGTGAGTCTACACCAGCCAAAATACTGTCTTCAGTTATTAACATCTGAAATAGTGAAGGCACTTAAAAAGTAACAAAAAATTAGCTGGTTTTTCCAGAAAACCTCCAAAGCTTTTCAGAAGTACTTAACAAACCCGTTTCCGCTTTCCCTCCCAGGCTTCTAGACTTCTGATTCGCCAACATTTCTACACAGTTAGGATTTGGCATGTTCTTGGCAGCGTTTGACTTCGTTCTTTGGGTTTACATGTGGACGGAGTTGATTTTAGCTAGAGTTCTCTTTTTGGGGAGAATTAACTTATCTCTTTTGAAACAAAATATCCCTCTGCATTTGAATTGAAAGTGTATTATGTTCAGCTGATGCTGAATACAAATGTAATTGAAATAGAATTACCTAAAGTAAATGAAACATTAAGTAAATATATGTTTAAATATGTGACTGAATGTTCAAATGTGGTGGAATTAGCTGTTTTCACATTAACTGAAAAGAAGAAAATGCTTTGAAGTGGTTTTCAAGTTTAACTTATAAACTCCGTAAAATGACATACACTAAAGATCAAGCGATCAACCCCAACTTTGTTTTATTTTATTTTTTTATTGAAAATTCTGCAGTTTGTCTCATTGCACTCTGAAATAAAAGCATAGTACAAATAAGCAATTGGAGTTTAAAAAGAAATCATGGAATCAATTTATAATAATTTATATAAACTTTTGACTGTTCAAAGTAGCCATCTTTGGCAGATATAACAGCTGAACACACCCATGGCCTTCTTTCTACAATAGAAATCAAAGGTTCTTCAGAAAGTTCTTCCCATATCTGTTGCAGAAGTTACCATAAATGTGTGGCATTGTATGTACGTTTGCTTTCACTCTTCTGTCCAGTTCATCTCAAAACAACCCAATGTGGTTTAAGTTTGGAGGCTGTGCTGGCCACTCCATGTTTTCAAGCTTACCATCTTGTTCTGTTTTTCCTGAGGTAGTTCTGTCATACCTCGGGCTTGTGTTTTGGGTCTTGCTGTAGGATGAACCCATGACCAAATAGGTACATACCAGAGAATATTGGATGGGGCTGCAGTGTACTGCAGTAGCCAATTTGGGTCAGGGTGCCTCTCACTCTGTACAAGTCACCAACCCTGGATCCAGCAATACAACCCCAGACATCACACTTCATCCTCCATATTTGACAGTTGACACCACACACTGTGGAACCATCCTTTCGCCTAGTCAACGGTGTACAAAGATCCTGCGTGATAAACTGAAGATTTCACATTTTGATTGACCAGTCCATAAAACCGTCTTCCTGTCTTCAGTAATCCACTGTTTTATGGCCCAGGCAAGCCCCTTTGTTTTATTCTGACGTCTTACCAGTGGTTTTCTTGCTGCAACTCGTCCTGTCAAACCTGCAACTTGAAGTCTTCTCTTCAGAGTTGAGACTGAAACTTAATATGCTTACTATGACCACAATTAAGCTGTGATCCTCTGAGCCGCTTATCATGGAAGCTTTCAACTCTCAGACACTTGTCCTCTGATTCAGTTATGGCTTTGGGTCTGTCAGATCTCTTCCTGTATGAGTTTAACCCAGTTTCTGAGTGCCCTTTGATGGTGAAGGAAACTGTACTCACTGACACCTTGACTTTCTTTGCAACTTCATTGTAGGAAAGACCTACCTTTTTTAAGTGGTATGATGGTCCGTCTCTCTTCCATTGTTAGTTAATAATAATAATAATAATAATAATAATAATACATTTTATTTATAGGCGCCTTTAAGACCCTCAAGGTCACCTTACAATAAAACAAGAACAATCGCAGCAAGAAAATATAATAAACATGGAAAAGTTCCCCTTTTCACACCATTTTTTTGTAGCAACACACTACTTTCTACAGCACAATACCATTCTACTGATGCACACAAGATTATGGCACCACAGTGTGTTGCAAGACTGCTTTTGTGCAGTCAAAGGGGGTTGTAACTAATCCCGAAAAGTTGCACCACTTGTAACAATGAGTAGCACCAACTTTCAAGGCTTGATCAACCTCCATTGCTGCAGAACAGCTTTAAATTCTTAACCCATTTTGTGTTCCCTGAAAAAGACTTTTTTGTATAATTCTGAGATCTAGAATTTTCAGTTCTTTTTCTACGCTCGGTGTTTCACTACGGGAATTACTCCAATGACAACATGTCTGTCTATGACAGACATGTCGAGCCGTGCTCAGGGCTCCGCCCCTTCATTCTAACACGGCTGACCAGCCCCTCCTAACTCATTCTCGCTTTCTTCCCGTGAGAAACCTGGTTTTAGCTAGCGAGGTAGCCGACGTTGTGTAACTCGGGCTAACGCATTACGACGAGCTATTTTTTCAGTGTCCGGCTAGCATTAACTTGTTAGCAAGCCACAAACCATATTAGCATCTCACTAGCATTAGCTTGTTAGTCAACCTACGGTTTGGTTAGTATTAAGTTGCTAGCGGAGTGCAGCTAAGATGACACGACGAGCTGACTCCCGTGGCGACTAGCTCGGATTTAACCCCCGCTGCTAGTCCTAGCTACGTACGGGCTAACGTGTCGCGATGAGCCTTGTGTAGGCTAGTCTCACCCCTTTCCGCTAACCATGTCTACGGCTCCTACCCCCGCCAAAGGGTCGGAACCGAAGGCCAAAGAGGCTGTATCCCGCCCATGCCCTGCATCATGCGGTGCCACCATCTCGGGCAGGAACCCTCATCCAACGTGCATTGTCTGTATGGGTGCCAAGCATGCTCAGGCTTCACTGGCAGACCCCCAGGGATGCCCACACTGTGCGTTGATGCCAGAGAAAGTCCTGGAAAGGAGGCTGAGGGTAGCAGTAACGAACAGTCAGGACCCCTGCCTGTCGGCTGCTACTGCTATGAGTGATATCCGTCATCCGCGAGCCTCCAGCTGGGCAGACATGATGGAAGAAGAGTCCCCGCTCATGCCCCCATTGTTCGAGGACCTTCTCGATCAAAATGTGGGCAAGCCGGGTGGCGAAGATGCGGAGGGCGATGCCAACTCCGACCTCCTCAACCTAGAGGACATGGATGAGGAGGAGGATGACTCTACCTTCCCTCCTCAGCAGTCCAGGCCACCGAGTGGGGCTGAAGTTGCACCCCCGGAGGACAGCTATTTGTACGAGGTCTGCAAACGGGCTTCTACCAAGCTAGGCATCCCATGGCCAGCTGCCCGGGATACCGAAGGGGCAGAACGCGACCTGTATGATGGCAAGAGGCTCCCACCAGCCCTGCTGCCATCAAAGCAGCTTCTGCCAGCAGTCTCTGCCTGCATGAAAGAAATGAGTCACTCCTGGTCAAGCCCTTTTAAAAGCAAGCTTCCGACCAAGGGCTGCTCTAAGCTTGAGATCCAGGGGATGGGTGAACTGGGGCTGACTGAACCCCCAGCAGTGGAGCCTTCAGTGGCATATCACCTTCACCCTAACCGCAGGGCAGTCTCAGCTTCTTCTGGCATTTCTTTGCCCAGCAAGATGGATTGCTTCACGGCATCTATTTATCAAAGGATGTACAAATATGCTGCACAGTCAGTATGCTTGCTTAATGCAGTCACACTGCTATCAGCATATCAGGCAGAAATTCTGGAAGACATGAGCCGTCAGCTTGACTCTGGTTCCCCAAACCCAGCTCTCTGAGATGAAATCTGCGTGGTTAATGAGCTCATTCTTCGCTCCTCCAGGGGAGCAGTCCAAGGGTGTCGCAAGTTATGGGCCTTGCAGTCTCGGGTGAGAGAGCCTTGTGGCTAAACCTGTCAGGCTTAGGTGATGCTCAGAAGTATTTTCAGAAGCTCAACATGTTTTAGTGAAAACAGACAACTCCACTGTAGTTGCTCATATCAACCAGGGCGGTACCCGTTCCCAACAGCTATACAGGTTAGCCAGGGAAATAATTGTGTGGAGCAGCACACGGCTCCTCTCCCTTCAAGCAACTCACTTGCCAGTAATTCTGAACAGGGGGGCGGACCTCCTGATCAGGGGGAATCCACTGTTCTGAGAATGGAGGCTTCACCCACAGGTGGTGGAGCAGATTTGGCAGAGATACGGCCGGGCTGTCATAGATCTCTTCGCCTCACGAGAAAACACACATTGCCCACTGTTTTTCTCCCTGTCACACTGGATGCGCTGGCCCATCCATGGCCACATCTTCCCAACACTGATCAGAGTGAGGGATCAGGGCCAATTTCTGCTGTCCAAAAGACAATGACAAAAGCCATTTTTAATGTCAACAAGATTGGTTTTTTAACTGCATAAATAAAGGATATATAAAAGTCACTGCCAAAAACTGACTGCGGCTTCTACCTTGTTACGGGAATGTTGTCTGTGGCTCAAGTTGATTTGATATCATTCATGAGGGATACATTTGACATATGTTTCACATATTATAGACAACACCGGCTCTCACTCAATGGGAGTCGGCTCTTCTGATTCACTACAAAGCGTTTTGCTCATGACCCATCACTGACACGCATGCAGTTGTACTCTGGTGAAGGCAGAGGTTTTCTGCTTCAGCTATCCAATGAGATCGTTAGTGATGAAAGAATAAGCTGCATGGTAGATCTTCAGTTATTAGTATAATTCGATACTGTTTTCCTGTATTCAACCTATGGCAATATCACAAGTCTGCTGTGATATCTTTTATTGTATTTTGAAGAGGAAAAGAACTATAATTATTCATTTTCTTGAAGTGAGGCTGTTGATCTTGACTCAGAAGGACAGAGTTAGGGACATTCACTTTATCCATAGTAGTCAGTTCTTAAACTTGGAGGATTTTCTTTATAAACATTCTACAGAACACACGCAAGGAGTCATAATAAATAAAAGCAATTAAGATTGGAGCCCCTTTCATTCAAAGCACCAACTTGAATTTTCAGTTTTTAATTTTCAGTTCAAGGCACACGTGGAAATACAAGTAAAACAATTTGAATTAAGCACTTAGAACGATTGCAACAACATAAAAATTAAAGATTAAAAATAAATATAACATTGTAGGCATCATTCAGTGCAATTCAATCCAGTTTTGTTTATATAGCTCCAAATCACAACAACAGTTGCCTTGTGCTGCCCTCACAACACGTAACAATGTGAAGCTAAACAGCCAGCAAACACAACAGAAGAGATCTCCACACAGGGCTTGCTTTTCTTGACTTTGAAGACCTTTTTAAACCTTTTCCTCTCCCAAGGATTCTTCTCAGTTTTGTAAGTGAAATGAACAAAATAACAAAAAATTTCTCACCAATGCACACATCTTAATGACAAACTTAAATGCGTGCATTACTTTGGCATCACATTTTATTCCATGTAAACACATATCCAAGTTCTTCCTGAACACAGTAATACTCACTAAAACGAACGTTTCCCAAAGCACAAGTGTGTAGGGCACATTTAGCGTGTACATGAGTGTACTCTTATTTCTGCCGAAGCACTTGTTCACAAATTCTACAGTTGCGGGAGAAAAGTATGTTAAAGATAGGTTCGTGATGTGAGTGCTCTCTCGTGCCCGTTGCCGCGCGTACAATATACAAAGATCGCTTGTAATAAAGATGTCTTACTCTAATCAGATTTCAAAACCAAAATATTTTAACCGTTTTTAGCATAAATTTACTTATAATGTTTATTAACTATGAACTTATTTATTACTTTGCTTATGTAACTTAATCACATCATGCCCTAATTACTGTCTTTTGATCAAAAGGCATCACACGCCTAAAGGCATTTTATATTGTAAGGTAAATATGCTACAATAATACAGAGAAAACAAAATCTCAAAAATCACATGACTCCCCTATGAGCAAGTGTTTTGGTTATAGTGCAGAAGGAAAAACTCCCTTTTACCAAGAAAAAAAACTGGTAGAACCAGGATCAGGGAGGAGCGGCCATCTGCCACGACCGGTTGGAGATGAGGGGAGGGAGACATGACAAAAGACACGCTATGGAAGAGAGCCGAGATTAGTAATAACTAATGATTAAATGCAGAATGATGTATAAACACACAGTCAGTGAAGAAGGTGAATGAAGAAGACAGTATGACACAACACTGAATCAAAAGGCTTAATGGTGTAACTAGCTCTTAAGGTGAAGCCAATTTGAAAAAACTCTCAGAGTCCCAGAGCTTCTTTCTTCACGCTGGAACCCAACAGGACATTTCCAGCGTCCACACACTCTGACACACATGGTGCTAAGAACACAAAACACAAGGATTAAAGAATGAATTTGCAAGAATAGCTCACTTTAACTTTGTGTCATGGATATGCAGCATTTTCTGTTATTATCGTGTTACTACCATTCTGAGCACGGAGCCATGAGGCAGCCTTCATAGCCAGAAGCTCCCACTCATCCTTTGCATCCATCTTAAAAGCATGAAGCCAGATCAGAGCCAGAATGGTGGCCCACACTTCATTGTTGCCCTAATTCCCCAATCAGAGACAAATAAAACAGGCAACACACACACACACACAGAGAAAGGGTGTCAAACAAATTTTACATCGTAGGCCACATTCAGCCCACTTTGCTCTTAAGTGGGTCGGACCAGTGAAGAAGTTTTTCTACATAATGAAGAAAAACCTGCTGTGACAAAAAAGGAAACCTGTCAGTACGACTCTTTGGACTTAAATTGTAAGAAATAAATGTGTAAAATTGTATCTCATTGTCCAGGCTGTCCAGTTTTTGTTAGTCACAAAACCCCTCAAAATTTCTATTGTTGAAAGTGAAAAACTAACATCTCGGTCATTTAATTGTTTATTGGTTAATCGCTTTGTGTAGTATAAATTGCCACAAGGGAGGTTTTTAATCAGCGGGAAAAGATGTAAAACCTATAAAAATACTGTTAAAAGTCCAAAACTGATGCTTGTTCTTCTTAGTGGTGAGCAGCAGATCAAACAGGTTCAGAAATACAAATGGCTTCAAGTATCATATTCAGGTCTGTGAGACTAATTTAGACACACAGACACTGAGCCATGGCTCTGCAGTATATTCACACATTTCTGCATCTCTGCCATTCAAAGACACTTTGAATATAGTTTATTTTATCTAACATTCAGTACTGAACAGTAATTTTAGTCTTTTTCAAGGAAACAATTTTTCATTCAGTGTTTTCATAAAAGCTTTATTTTTATGCAGTTACTACTACTACTAGGGAGAACACAAATGAGGTTTTTTTGTCCTTGATGGAAAATGGCTGAAAACAAAGACAGGTTTCACTTTAGACAGCTCCCAATTTTTTAAATTCTGCACTGTACTTTGCAGTCTCCAATGTCATTGAAATGCAGCTAGTTGCTGCTCATTTTACGTTTTCGCTCGTTTCGTCACTTTTTCCTGATATGCTTGCATTTAAATCCGTCTTCCTGTCTCTACAGCTAAAATGGCAACAGGCAGCCAGTCACATGTGAATGTTGATACACCAAAACAAGTTAGTGTTCTGCACACAACTACATTTAGATTTTTAAAAAAAAATGCTACACAAGGGTTTAGATCTTACCTTTGGCAATTGTGATAATATAAATAATGTATTTTTTGCCAGTTTTTACTAGGGGTAGTTTTTGATTATTGATTTATAGATTAAAATCAATTCTAGCTTGGATAACATGATATCGATTCATTAAAATCCTGAATCAATTTTTAATATAAATTTATTTTGCCCGAAACACCAGAATCTGAGGTTAAACCTCACAAAATTTTGACAACCACCAAACAGCTAAAACATTAAATGGCAGCAGGTACACAGATTCTGCACAAATACGTAAACACAAAGCGCGGACCCGCTGACGCATCAGAGCCAGTGAGATGTCACATCGTCGGGGCTGAAAGCTGACAGCTCACTGATTCTGATGTGTCGGCGGGTCCGCTCTTTGTGTTTACGTCTTTTTTGCGCTAGATTCTGAAGCTGCATGTTTTATCGCTCTCCAAACAATATTGACTGAACCAGCAGCAGAAGAAGATCCAAACTACACTTCACATTTCGCTTCACATATACATCGTCATGAATTCCCTCTTACTTTTGCTGTTTTGCCAGCGCTGTTGGACACTGTTTTTTTTTTTTTACTTACTTCTGACAAGAAAGCCTCATTTCTCCTGTGCTATACTGGACAAATGTAAACTTTTTAAAATTATGCAAAATTGCAAAACCCTTAGATGTGTCTCTAATTGAACCTTTGTTACTTTGCTTCACTTCATCAGGTAATGTTCATATGGTGATTAATGGTTTTCTTTCATTTTTGACCTACTACAGAATATATTTTAAGGTCATCTGCTATTAAAAACCCAGGCCAGGAAATTCTTCTTCAAGTTTTTCTGTGTTTTATCCCCAGTTACTTTGACACAAAGGCATCTGCTGTAATGCTAGTGTCAGCTTTCTTGTTATAGATATTATGGATAATATGGATATGCACTGATAAGTGATCAGAATTATGATATTTCTGACTGTCTGAGGCAAAATTCCCCCCGATTCAAATCAAATCGAAGCGAATTAAATCGAATCGTGGATAGAATCGAATATCGGGACCTTGTGAATCGGAATTGAATTGATTCCAGAAATCAGTGACAATATCCAGCCCTAGTTTTTAGTACAGCTGAATTAATTTTAATCTGTTATGTTATGTTACAGTTTAATTTCTTAAATTTCTTTCTTTAATGTGTACTATAAAATTTGATTAACACCCATATATTCACTTTTTGTAATGACTAAAATTGACAACAACCCACCTTTTCAGGCTTTGACTTTTCCATCTCCTTGCTGATCTTTCCCAGTGCAGTAGCCAGAGCTGGATCAAGCCGCCAGTAGCCAGATGCCTCCTGAAGGAAGACTAACTGTAGCAAAGGATCTCTGGGTGGCTGCAATTGCACAGCAGCTGAAAAAGATAAAGTACAAAGATGAAATAATAACTGGACATAAAGTGTTGAATCTAGTTCTATATATCTATTATTACACATACATATATAATTTTTATCTATCTATCTATCTATCTATCTATCTATCTATCTATCTATCTATATATATATATACACATATATATATCAAATCAAATCAAATCAAATCACTTTTATTGTCACATCACATGTGCAGGTACATTGGTACAGCACAAGGGAGTGAAATTCTTGTGTGCGAGCTTCACAAGCAACAGAGTTGTGCAAAATACAATAATGTAAACAAGCAAAATACAAGAATGGCTACATCTGAAACTAATAAATATATGTACAATATATAATAGTATATGCATTTCTGGATGTGTATACTAAATATTTTTCTACGTGTGTGTGTGTGTGTGTGTACACATATTTTACAAATTAAATAGAGTAAACAATAAATAAAATATATAAAATAAAATATACAGAGTGAGACATGTGCAAAACAGTGGCGTTACTGTACAGTATGGAGTGCATAATGTTAAAGTTCCAGTAGTGAAGCTGAGGTGTCTATGAAGTGTTCAGCAGTCTGATGGCCTGATGGAAAAAGCTGTCTCTCAGTCTGCTGGTACGGGACCGGATGCTGCAGAACCTCTTTCCTGATGGAAGCAGTCTGAACAGTTTATGGCTGGGGTGACTGGAGTCCTTGATGATCCTCCCCGCTTTCCTCAGGCAGCGCTTCCTGTAGATGTCTTGGAGGGAGGGAAGCTCACCTCCAATTATCCGTTCAGAGCACCGCACTACTCGCTGGAGAGCTTTGCAGTTGTAGGCGGTGCTGTTGCCATACCAGGTGGTGATGCATCCAGTGAGGATGCTCTCAATGGCACAGTGATAGAAGGTCCTGAGGATGCGGGGGCTCATGCTGAATCCTTTCAGTCTCCTGAGAAAGAAGAGGCGCTGCTGCGCCTTCTTCACTGTTTTGTTTGTGTGTACTGACCACGTAAGATCCTCAGCCAGGTGTACGTCAAGGAACCGGAAGCTGCTCACTCTCTCCACAGCAGCGCCGTTGATGGTGATGGGGGTGTGCACTTCTCTGCACCTCCGGAAGTCCACTATCAACTCCTTTGTCTTTGCGACGTTGAGGGTGAGATGGTTGTCTTGACACCAGTGGGTCAGGGCGCTGACCTCCTCCCTGTAAGCCGTCTCATCACCGTTGGTGATAAGACCCACCACTGTAGTGTCGTCCGCAAACTTCACAATGATGTTGGAGCTGTTAGTGGCTGTGCAGTCGTAGGTGTAGAGTGAGTACAGGAGAGGGCTCAGTACACACCCCTGTGGAGCACCAGTGTTCAGTGTGATGGGGGATGAGGTGATGCTGCCCAGTCTGACCACTTGGCGTCTGTCAGACAGGAAGCTAAGGATCCAGCTGCAGAGGGAGCTGCTCAGTCCTAGATCCTGCAGTTTCCTGTCCAGCTTCGAGGGAACGATGGTATTGAATGCTGAGCTGTAATCTACAAACAGCATTCTCACATACGTGTCTCTCTTCTCCAGGTGTGACAGGGCAGTGTGTAGTGTCAGGGCTATGGCATCATCAGTGGACCTGTTGTGGCGGTATGCGAACTGTAGAGGGTCCAGTGAGTCCGGTAATGCAGAGCAGATGAAGTCCCTGACCAGCTTCTCGAAGCATTTGCTTACGATGGGGGTCAGGGCTACAGGTCGCCAGTCGTTTAATGAGGAGATAGTGGAGGATTTGGGTACAGGGACGATGGTGGCCATTTTGAAGCAGGCTGGGACTACAGACAGAGAGAGGGAAAGGTTGAAGATGTGCGTGAACACTCCAGCCAGCTGAGCCGCGCATGACTTGAGGACGCGGCCGGGAATCCCGTCCGGACCAGTAGCTTTGCGTGCGTTCACCTTCCTGAAGCACCTCCGCACATCCTCCTCAGACACAGTGTGCGCACTGACGTCATCCGCGGTGCGCACACTGTCCGGTCTCATGGTGTTCGCTGTGTCGAATCTAGCGTAGAATACGTTTAGATCCTCACACAGAGAGGCCGTGGTCTGCGGTGTGCTGGTTTTCCCTCTAAAGTCTGTGATCGTGTTTAGTCCCTGCCACATACTCCGAGGGTTGTCAAACTGTTGCTCCACCCTGTCCCTGTACTCACGTTTGGCTGCTTTGATCGTCTTCCGGAGTTGGTAATGTGCGTGTTTGTAGTCCGATGTGTTCGCGGAGGCAAAGGCGGTGCTCCGTGCCGCCAGTGCCGCGCGAACATCTCCGTTAATCCAGGGTTTTTGATTTGGGAAGGATTTAACTGTTCTGGATGGGACGACATCTTCCACGCATTTCCTGATAAATCCGCAGACTGAGTCTGTGTATTCATCAATGTCCCTAGCAGCCACGTGAAACATTTCCCAGTCCGCGTGATCAAAACAGTCCCGCAGCGCAGACTCCGATTGGTCTATATAGTAGAATTCATAGTAGTCCATATACTCGGCTGAAGGACTATAATATGATAGTATAACATAAATGTGTATGAGAAAATACAAAGACAAATATTCTACAGTAAATTTACAGTAAAGCACATTTTCCTCTTTTTTGCAGTGCAGTGTTATGGTAAGATGACTATAATGTGGCGACAACAATGAAGAATGTATTGGGTGCCCTGAAATTCTGTAAATGATGGAAACTGGACGCTTCTGTTGGTTGATAACGACTGTGTTTAGTCTGTTCCTTCCCATTCCATGCAAGGCCACCTGGGTTGGCTGGAAGACTGTTTACTTAGCCTAGCAGGGCGAAGGACACTGTCTCAGCTGAACTCTGGACACGCACACACATACATATACACTGATATGCACACACTCATCCCCCCTCCCTTTCCAAACGCCTTCGACGCTTATTCCCTTCCGATGCTGACAGGGATCAAGGAGACCAGCGCACGCAGGCCTGGATGTACTGTCTAATTCGGCGGTCTCTCACCCTTTACCCACCCCTGTTGCTTGTCATGTGTTTCTTTGGTGTATTAAGAGTTTTTTTTTCATGTGCTATGTGCAGAGGTGTTTTTTTTTCTGTTCTCAAACGGATCTCCCTGTTGGAGCTCAGTCTGGGGGGAGTTATTTTTTTTCTCCTTATCTTTCCTCATGTGGTGCATTTTCCATTGTTATACCTCTCTGACCTGTCTTCCCCATGTGATGTTTTGTGTAATGTATGTATGGTTGGAGGGTAAGATGGCGCCACCATTGCGTGCAATAGGTCGGCAGCCTTATGAAATTTCCCCTTGTGGGACTAATAAAGGTATATCAAATCAAATCAAATCATTACCTTCAGACACAAAGTTTAGACGAGCATCATCATAGTTGGTAGGCGTCTTATGAGATTTCCAAAAGACAGGTAGCTTCTTCTTCATGTGAGTAAATAGCCCTTTTTTGCTGTCAGACTTGTTTGTTGGTTCATAGCTATCAGGTTCTGCGAGATTAGAGAGACCACAACTCAATGAAGCTCAAGTCATTATTATAAAAACACACACACTACAGTCCAACTGGGTGATCTGGTAATTCATTACTTTCATATGACTGATGCTGAGTTAAGTTTATTCCTTTCCAATAAATAGAAATCCACATCCATCCAGTGCAGTAACGGTCATCTAAAACAAAGTAAATAGGAGCTGCTCCAGTTCTACTGCCTGTGGGCGTCCTGACTAAGCAAATGTGCAACAAGTGCAATGGTATCTCTCTTAAATGTAGGACAATGAAAACTCTTGGACTCCTATGTCAGGAACTGGTTCATATGTTTTTTTAACAGTCATCACAATGCAGCAATATGTTGTCTCTTGCTGATTTAAAAACATGGAGCAAATGGTGACCTGAGAATTGAGAAGCAGAACAACTATCACTGGATTGGAATGGTAACGCAATAAACACAAGATGTTAAAGGCTTCCAAGGCAAAATTAAAGATCAACTGTGGCAAACGAATGTGGTGTTTAGTTGCGTGCTTACAGCCATTTAACGTATTTTTAATCACACTGTTTCTGCAACATTTAGCTTTTTACTCACCTCTAACAGAGCGCATGACCTGCGATTGAGCTAAACAACACACAATTAAAAGTCTGATGTTAAAATCATTAAGTAAACAGTATCATCCTTTTTTTTAAAAAAAAAATCATAAAGACATGGTTAATTTTCTTAAAATTGACATAACATGAAACAACTTTTTCTCTATGAAGTGTATTTCACATCAAGCTTAGAATGGGTAAAATACTAACTTTGTCAGAGAAATGTGTTAGTTTATTTAGTGATTGCAGACAATTGCTATATTTATAAAAATCACAGAAACAGATTTTTAACCTCACAGATGAATTTAAGTAATTTAAAAAAAACGAAAAAGAAAAAACACAATAAAAGTAAATATTGCCCAAAAAATAAGCTGCACTGATGGAGGTTTTAACTCTCAGAGCGCCTCTTATTTCATATTTTTCCCCTTTACTCTGTTGTGTGTGTGTGTCTGTAGAAATTAGTAAACATATTTTTTTAAACTGACCTCCCTTGACTTGCTGTTCAGGAATAATTTATACAATTTAGATTTATATGAGTATGAAGAAAATAAACTCAACCTTCACCTTCATCATCATCAGCCTGTTAATAATTACAAAACAGAGAATACTAAAAAACTTTTTTCCTTACCACAACCCATGAGTGCTGTGAAAGCAAAAACATTTAAAAATGTTTTTTAAAAAAAATCTTACTTACTCTTTTTTATGTTACAATGCAGGAAAAAAACTTTTAAACTTACCTTCATTTCTGGATGGAAGACACTCTAGTCAAGGATAAAAATAGGTGATATTCAATAATTAAGAAAACAAACACAGTGATTGGCTTCTGATGTTGCTATAATTATTTACTCATTAAGCAGTTTTTAAATTCTACAAAGTTATTAGTTATTCAGTAATCTTTGAAATATCACACACATAGTAACAACTCAATCTTCATCACTTGTTGCTTTAGATAATGTTAATAATTACAACACAGAGACACAGCTTTTAACCTACCACGTACACTCAAAAAAGTCAACTAAGGCAGTTGTTTGATTAATTCAATAGACATTTGTCTATTTAACATGAACATATTGAGTTTAGGTTTTTAAATCATTATCAGTTGTTGGTTTAACATAAAATAACAAAAAGTTTAATGAACTAGATTTGCATTCTTCAGTTCAATTAAATGTAATTATTTTAAATCAACAACTCTAAAACCGATGCCTAGTGCGCATGCTCAAACTTCCCAAAAGTGAAGAGGCGGGAACGCGGAGAAGTTATATGTGTTCAGTGGACTGCCATTTCCCTCTGCGGAATCTTCCACAATACAGGTAAGTAATAAATAACTCAAAATATCTTAGTCAAACGAAGTTGTTTTGTCCATTAATTGTTTAACAATGTTTTTAATTCCAAATGTGTAAGTTGTCATTAGACAGCGGGAGTGGAGCAAATACAGTGAAAATCTGGTATTAGACGGTGCCAATCGGTACCGTCTAATACCTGATTTATAATCCGCTCTGGGTATATTTATACTATTATTAGCATTTCCACTTCATTGTTTTTCTTTTTTTTTTTTTACCCGTTTTTGCAGTTAGTCTTATAGTGTTTTTAGCGGTTATTGATATGTTTAATTCAATATTTAACACGTTTGTAATTCACTTTCAAAGTAAATGAAGTTAGCTAAAGCTAGTATGGTTGTCTCATTGAACTTCTACCTAGCTCTGTTAGCATTCACTTTGGTTTTAAATGACGGTTATTGCAAGACATGGTCTTTGTTCACTTTTTTTATTATCATTTGCATTTTTTCTTTCTTTCTTTCTTTCTCTCTCCTTTTATTTTAAGCATTCGGCCTCTGGCAGTAATGCAAGTTAAACTAGCATGCGCGATTTGCTAAATATTAGCTGTGTCCAAATTCAGGGGCTGCATCCTTCGAATTGACTTGATGCTAGTGCATGGGAAAAAGAGCATAAACACGAGGTCAGAGGAAAAGGCAATGGCGGATAGTTATGAAAATTGCCTGTGGGACCTTTACCGCAACTACCAGCATCTTTATTGCATAGTGTGAAACACTGCTATTACATTTAGCAACAGATTGGATATTTATCTGTGAATTTTATATTGCAAGAGGTATTTATATGTATTTGTATTTTTTTTATACATTTGCAACAAAGTAAAAAAAAATCCACTGTGGAATTTTTATAAAATAATTTTTTCTGTTTTCTTTACCATAGTAACACCACAAAGAAAGCTGACCCCTTTTTCTGATTGTTTGTGCCTCCTCTTTAATACATGGTAAGCCTTTTACCATCATATATTTTTTATGATAGTTTTATGATTTAATCAAAGTGAAAAAAAGGTGCCAATAAAACCATCCTTAAAACTGCTTTTCTTTTTTTCTTTCAGTGACTTGTATGTGGCAGTGCAAGCGTTGTTCCATCAGGGAGAGTAGTAGGTACAATTATTGAAACACTGTACAGGGCTCGCAAAATGGCTAGCCCGACGTCCCAGGGCTAGCGATTTTTCCAGTCGGGCTACCAAAATCTATCTCTGCCCTGCCCGTCGGGCTGTCATAAGAAGGAAAAATATATGTCAATGCTTCTGCATTCTTTCGGAAATGTAGCTGGGTAATTATGTCATTGGCATCGGTGAGCCACTGTCAATATGTGACATATTGAAATCGCGTTTGAATTTGCGCTTGTTTTTTGCTTTCACTTTGCAATCGCGCGACCTGTGTATAGAGAGCGACAGCACTGATCTGTGAGTGATGATAATTTGTGCACCAATTCCTCTGACATCGTCTTATCAATCGTTAGCTTACTATGCAAACATGACAAGTGAAATCTCCCGCAGCTTAAACATGTGAGAGGTTGATCGCGCAGACAATCGCTGAGTGTTATGTGAGTGCGTGTGTAAAAGCAGCAGGATATTAATTGTAGTTCTGCTTAGCCAAATAAGACAGGTCAGGGTGAAGAAGTGACAGCCAAAGAAAAGCTTACCACAAAACGGAAAAGTTATGACAAATCAGACTATAAGGCAAAAAGAAAGTGCAGCTTTATGGTTTCATGGACAAAAGAATTTCTGTGGCTGCAACATGACGAGCTATATAACCGGGGCTGCACATAAGTGGTCCGCAAGTGCGTATTTGCTGTCAAAATAAAAAACGCGCACAAGATAAGAAGTTGCAACGCGTGTTTGCATACATAAGATTTTCTGGAGGAGGACATATTTGTTTAGAACTCTTAAATATGTCGAAGAAGCTCCTTTAAGCAATTACTTTGGTTTTCCTCCACCTCCAAAGAAATGTCAGAAGGAGTCCGAACCACAAAAGAAGCGCGTATTCTCGCAAAAGTGATTGCAGGAGGTGAGCTGGCTTCAAACAAATGATGAACACACAGATGTGGTGCAGAATGTGCCGTGAAAATCCCACTCTAGCGGACAAAAACAGTGCCTTTTATATGGATGCAAACGTGCGTTGCAACTTCTTATCTGTTGCGCGTCTTTTATTTTGACAGCGAATGCGCACATGCGGACCACTTATGTGCACCCGTGTAAATAACATAATGTTCTGCCGGGTGTGTTGTTGGTTTTCCCTCGATTTCTGAGTCGACAAGCGCCTTTGTTACTGGGACCAGTCATTTTAAGAAAGGCCCCCATTAGAAATGGATTATTGCTCAGTCTGCAATATCTTTCCCAGAACAAACACCAATTGCAAATAATATACTAAAAATAAACCTGAAAAATCTGTTTAGAACAGCATACTGTGTTGCAAAGAGTGAACTACCACTGGTGCAATTTAGCAGTCTTTGCAAACTTCAAAAAGCAAATGGCCTAGATCTTGGTTCCACTTGCCTCTTACTTGTGACTTTAGTGGAAATTTCAAATTCAGTATCTGACACAGACTGATTCATGTCCTACACAGACAGCACTGATGTCTGCATGGTCTTCTAAAAGCAGCTTTAGTCAGCTTAGATGTGAAGTGAGTGAAATATACAGTTGCGTTTTTAATCAATGTATTTGTTCTCTATTGCAGATTGAGAAGGAGTTTCTGCGAATCACCACAAAGCCTCTGCTATCTACTTTCTTTGCCGAGCTTGACCAATACGCGCCACGCTTAATGGAAATCTTTCTGACCAAAGGAGGGACACGTGGAAAGAAAATAAGAGGTCTCATGCTTGCCATCTCCAAGGTTTGTATTAGGATTGAGTAGACTTTGTCATAGGCAGCAAAAATAACTTTTATTTGGAGATGAAGTTGTCAATTTTGTTTCGGCTTAACAAGTGGTACATGCCAGGTTCTAACCTAAAGAATAATTATGCAAGTTAACTGATTACCCTAGCTTTAAGAAAAACAGACTGGTTTTGGCTCATATTATCTCCTCCTCCTCTCCAGCATGACAACATCCATACCAGACGAGCATGCATCTTGAAGTCTTTGTGCATCCACCTAAACGAAGACTATGAGAAGTTAATAAAGGAGTACTTGGTGAGCCATTGTGACAGCATGTTGTCTGTAACATTCTCATACAAATTGTGACGTTGCCTCAAATGCAAATCATTAAAATTAAAATTTTGAGATTAGCAACAAGACACCTGGTATTGGGGAAAGGATGTCTTGAATACCAAACAGTATTAAGCGTTGCAATAAAGAATTTCTGGAATTTGGTATTGGAAGGAAAGAAATTTATGCCTACTTAAACTTGATACACAAACATACAATGCATTTAACATGCATCAAGACTATATTGCTTTTGAATCTGTACTTGGATTAAAACAAGTCCTGTTGTTTTTTCATTGTTATGGTCATCAGTATTTGTAAATAGAAATGTCTATGAACTTTGAGCTGTTTAGTACTAACACTTCTATACCTGTTTTATTTTAGCAGCTGAGTTAGCCTTTTCTCGAGTCCTGTCCCCCTAAGTTACTCTTGCTACGTCCGACAAACAAATGGTTTCCTCTGCGCACCAATGGGTACCCGAATGTGCAAGTAGACATGCTTCATATTCATATCGGTACATTTACCTGGGAGTGGGGCCATACACACTGTTTAATCCATTCACGTTGTTTTTGACTTTGTGAATGGAAAGAACACAACTCCTCCAGACACAATCTCTCGGCGTATCGGTGGGCACACCGCTTCTCCATCTTGCTTGAGGTTAATGTTTGTCAGACACAGTAACGGTTGCTATAATGTGTAATTGGACAATGGCCCTTTCGGGGGAGGGGCCGGTGAGAGGTCAATTATGCCACCTCTTTTGACATGAGAGGTGTATTTTATAATTTATGTATTGGAGTAATTACTAACAACTACTTTAGTGGTGTAATTTTCTGTTTATTACTTTGACTACTTGGATTTTATGAACAGCATAGAAACAGTTGTTTAAACAATCTCTTAAATTTTACTTTGTTGTCTTATACTTTTTCATGTAGGATACGGACAGCGAGGCAAAAAGCTGCATGGAGCAAACTGTGATGGGGGTGTACGTCATCCAGAAGGAGGGTGCTGAACCTGAAGATGACCCAGAGGACGTTGGTGTCGTGATTGAGGGTGTGGAGGCTAACACTGATTTGGGTAACATTGCACAAGCATGTGCTCTGTTGTTTGGACTCATATACCGTTTGAACCTGAGCTACCCACCAGAACTTAAATGCACCTTTGAAGTCCTCCAGAAGATACTTTTAAATCTTGATGGACAAAAGCTGTCTTCAAAGGTACAGTTTCTGAAAAACAAGCTTATGGGGTGAGAGCACTTGAAAATGACTGATAGGTCTTGAATGGTTCATTGGTGCAATGGTGATTTCCAATATATAATGTTAATATTTGAGTTGTTTATATTTTTTTTCTTTCATTTAAAACATTTTTTTTTAAGTTTTTGGATTCTCTCTGTTGGGCAATTCACCTTTTATACAGCACTGCAGATGATTTTTGTTTGTCCTTATATAGATGGCTCAAAATGGATCAGAAGTACTGACAGAAGTACTATGTTGTGTTTATGTATCAAGGTCCTGTAAAGTTTAAGACCACTGCCACCTGTTAAGTTCACTGTATTATTGTTTCCATTTTGCTTGCTAGCATGTTTTAAAACACAGCAAAACTATATTGCTAGCTGTGGAGGACTGCAACCAAAATTAAAAAAATAAATACAGAAATATAAAAATTGGTCAAACTAATAATTATTTCAATGAGATACACCAAACAAATATAGATTTTCATCACCTATGGAATTTTTTGTTGTTGTTGTATTGCCCCCAAAATATTTCTAATTATTTTATTTTATTTTTCCAAATTCACACAATTCGATTTTGTCACATGTTTTAACTTGCCAAGTGGGAGATGTATTTTTATCTTTTAGTTTAATTTTTTAAAATGCAGTCGATATATTGAGCAAATTTTGCATCCGTTTTTAGTTGTGGAAGCTTTGGTTCCAACATATTACCTATGTAAATAAGTATTCTAACATTTTACCTTTTGAAGTATATGCTTGCAGGTGTACAAAAATGGTAAGCTTTTATATTGTCCACTAAATCCAGTTAATAAAGATAATGTTATCATAATCTGATTGTGACTTTTTTTGTAAAGTAGTGGGTTTCTAAATGTGTAACAAATGTAAACAAATCTAATTGAAATAATTTGGTTGAAATGAGTGAAATCATTGCCTTGATTAACAAAGTAGTTGTTGAAACAACAAGATTTAATTCTGTTTTCCTAAACTTTTTAAATTGTGTAGAATGAATTAAAACAAATTTCACTCTACATACTTAAATAAATCACTTCAAATCAATGTAAGTATAGTATGTTGATCCAACGTAATCTGATTACATTAAACCACCAAATGCTAAATGTGTTGGTTTGACATGATCGAAAAGGGTTTATTGTACTTGGTTAAATTGTGTGCAAAAAGGGTGCCATGATTAAATTGTGTTCATCCAACAACAGATTTTTTTGAGTGTAGGCGTCCATTACCATCTGTGAGACAGAAGATAAGAATAAGATTAATTATCAGTAACACAATGTATTAACTAAACTTCAAGGTAAAAATAGGTGATATTCAGTAATTAAGAAAAAAAACCTCTGTGATTGCCTTCTGATGTTGCTATAATTATTTACTCATTAAGCAGTTTTTAAAGTCTACAAAGTTATTAGTTATTCAATAATTAAAATATTGCAGAAGTTTTAACAACTCAATCTTCATCACTTGTTGCTTTAGAGGATGTTAATAATTACAACACAGAGACACAACTTGTAACCTACCACAGAGGCTTCCATAGCATTCTGTGAGACAGAAGATAAGAATAAGATTAATTATCATTAACGAAATGTATTAACTAGACTTCTTATCATGATTCAAAACAAGTGGTTCAAAAGGTACTTAGAATAATGTCACAACATGACATTTTGTACATACAAAACACTTTATCACATGAAGAAATCAGCACACACAAACACACTGAGCTCAGACTAAATGATGGCTCTGAGAATCAAATACAATGAACACGTTTGTTCCATTGATGTGCGCCTTTTTAAAAATATATAAACCTGACCACTCTAGAGAGATAAAATGGAAATGTTTGAGCGTGATGTCAATACGCAAGACATAATAAAAGAAAAACGCAACGATTGGCTTGCAAACTATTTCAAGTGTACAAGTTATTCAATAATACTCAAAATAACACAAAGGTTATAGCAATTCAGCCTTCTTCACTTTGTGTCAACAAATGACTACCAATGTAATTAATGACTACCAAAGCAAACCTGAAAATATAAAAACTCTACAAACTGTTTTAAAATGTGCAAAGATGGAAAAATGCTTTTTATTTTATATGTTTTCTTAATTACTCATTTTTGATGTATAATTTAGAAAAAAAAAACACTTTTAAACTTACCTGTCCATTCAGATGGAAGACACTCTGGTCAAGGAAAAAAATAGGTGATATTCAATAATTAAGAAAACAACCTCAGTGAGTCTACAAAGTCTACCAAGTTGTTAGTTATTCAATAATTGTTGAAATATCACACACATTGTGACAACTCAATCTTCACCACGTGTTGCTTTAGACAATGTTAATAATTACAAAACACAAAATATTAAAAAAAGATTTCCTTACTATATTCCGCGGATGCTGAGAAAGCATAAAAAAGAAATAAAGATGAAAGGTGAAAACATGTTAGCAAACATAATTTACAAATTTTTTGGTTGTTGAGCTTCATACTGTGACTCATCACAAACAATTTAAACTTTTGCAGAATACTATTCATATTCACTTGCTGCTTTGGACAACCGACTATGTTAATAACTATGAAAAAACCTGGGCAAACATAACAGCTCCTGTACAAACTGCATTTCACATTAAAGCTGAAATGTAGTTAAACAGCAGCTGTGTCACAGAAATGTGCTGGTTTATTCACTGTTTGTTACCATTTACTACATTTATAGAACACAGAGACACAACTTTTAACCTACCAGGTGGGCGTGCACGGCCATCTGTGAGACAGAAAATAAGAATAAGATTAATTATCAGTAACAAAATGTATCAGCTAGACTTCTCATCATGATTCCCACCAAGGCGTTTAATACACACACACACACACACACACACACACACACACACACACACATATATATATATACTCAGATACAGGGATGTGAATAACAGGGTTAAAAGTAACGAAGTTACTAATGACGTTACTTTTTTCAGTAACAAGCAATCTAATTAATTACTCTTTCTAATTACTCCACCACAGAGGTGTGTGCTGTCTGAATGCTTCTTGTTTTATATGTTTTCTCTTCTTATTCTTTATTAATGTTACAATGTAAAAAATGAAAAAAGAACTTTTTTAAACTGACCTGGTCTTAGAGGTTGATAATGCTCTGGTCAGGGATAAAATAGATATACGAGGTCAACAGAAAAAAAAGAAAAGAAAGAAAACAGATTCAGTGATTGGCTTCTGATGTTGTTATAATTAGTTACGCATTAAAAGCATTGTTTAAAGTCTACAAAGTTATTCAGTAATCTTTGAAATATCACAGAAGTTGTAACAACTCAATCTTCATCACTTGTTGCTCTAGACAACAGCCTATGTTAATAATTACAAAACAGAAAATATATTTTTTTAAAAAAGCATTGTTTCTTACGATATGTCTCGAATGCTGAGAAAGACAAAAAAAAAGAAGTAAGAAAATAGGTGAAAACATGTTAGCAAACATAATTTACAAATTTTTTGGTTGTTGAGCTTCATACATGAGCAGTCAAAAACAATTTAAACATTGTGCAAAATAATATTCATATTCACTTGGTGCTTTGGACAACGGACTATATGTTAATAACTACGAAAACAAAAACCCATAACAGCTCCTGTACAAACTGCATTTCACATTAAAGCTGAAATGTAGTTAAACAGCAGCTGTGTCACAGAAATGTGCTGGTTTATTTACTGTTTGTTGTCATTTACTATATTTATACAACACAGAGACACAGCTTCTAACCTACCAGGTGGGTGTGCACGGCCATCTGTGAGACAGAAGACAAGAATAAGATTAAATATAAGTGGCAAAATATATCAACTGGACTTCTTATCATGATTCAAATCAAGGGGTTCAAAAGGTACTTGGAATAATATCACAACATTAAATTTTGTACACACAAAACACTGTAAATTCAAATGTTGAAACTACTTAAATTAAGTCATGTAAACACTTTTTTTAAAAAACAGTTCTATTAACTCAAATAGCTTAAGAGCTCCAAACTTCAAAGGGGGTTCAAACAGGGTATGCCCAACACATTCTACAACAAACTTTCAACCATCTTATTCAACCAAAGATTTTAAAATAGAAGGCTCCCAAAACAGGTCAGTCAGCAAATATCTTTATAGAAATTTTTAAAATTCACAATGGAAAGAGATATAACATGAACCTTAAGGTGAGATTTTTTTATTCTAGCATTCATCCCTTTGGTTTTAATTTTTTGCTTTTCTATTTCTCTTCTCCCTGCTTTCAGCTCAATCCTAAACATCCTTTCTCCACTAAGCCCACTGTCTCTACTCTGCACACATTCTAACCATCTCACCCTTGCCTTTTTATTTTATTGTCACTTGGGTTCAGTGGCCTCTGAACTGATTTTATAACTAAATAATACATAGCTTTCAAACATAACTCTTACACACCAAAAGTTGCTGGATGACACTGACAACAATATTATCATGAGTTGCAGAATCCTCTGGGTCAAAACTACTGTAAGATGACGTGAAGACTACAGCAACACTCAAAGTGCTGAACAACAACTCTGTTGGGTGACCAATGGTTTTTGGCTTGTGGCCTTCATCAGAGTCATTACGAAATATCAAACAGTTTTTGTTTAAATAAAAAAAGGACACAGAAGAAATCCAAGTGGACCAATCATACATTTACAAATAAACAAGCTGACCAATTCACATTTAAAGAGGTGTTAATGGCTGATTGGTTAAGACACAACACAAATAGGCTCTGAACTGAACCACTACAGATTAAAACAGGGAAAAAAATTCCCCATATGTCCAAAAATCTTCTTAAAAACACAGAAACACAAAAGTAAAAATCACAGAAACTCATTAAAAGATAAATCTTCATTTATACCTGTAAAGTGAAACTCTTTAATCAAAATATCCAGAATGCTTCTCTTTTTTATCAGATAAAATTAATATTACCCCCTCTTTGACTGTGTTTAATGGCTTCAATGACTATATAAAATAAAGGTGAATTATAAAGTTTTTGATTAAAATGTCTTGCAACAGGACTGGTTAAATCATTTCCCTTAATCGAACTTCTGTGTTCATTAATTCATTCTTTTAGAGGGCAGGCCTTCTTGATATGATGTTCTTCTGCCTGGCCGCTATATCTGTGGGGATGATGTTTGCTCTGTGTTGCAGATGACACCAAGTTTGTGCTCCAGTGAACTAATTCACCCAGGTGTCATTCATCTACACATCCTAACCAATGACTTAGTGGTGTTCCAGGGTAGGATAACAAAGCATTCTTTTCCACTTACTTTGCATGGTTGGCTACAATGGGTGAAACTGGGGAATCAGTCAGGGATTTGGGTCTTTACGAACTTGTCTTTATGTGCTGCTCTGTCTTAGTCTGAGGCCATGTGTTTGTCTGGTACTCCTGTCCCTTGATTCCATGTTTGTGTGTGTATAGGAGTGTGGATGTGTGTTTGTGCGAAGAACCGGCCTACAGGTGCTCTCAGGCCTGGTGGGTGTGTCCTGCCGGGAGGCTGGTCACACCTGAAGTGGATGATGACACACACCTGCTGTTAATCAGCCTCATCTGGAGGGAGCTATAGAGAGTGGCTGAGCTCCTATCAATTTGGGATCGTTGCATGACTACCTGTTAGTTTCCCAGCAAGTCAGTGAGTGTGTGCTTGACGCAGTCTGGAGTTTACTGATGGCTGCCTCTGTGTTTTTCCCAGAAGGATTGTGGGAACCAGAGGGCTGAGGGGCAGAGCAAACACACTTGGTAGATGCTGAGAGTGGTCCTGTTGCTGAAGTTGGGATTATCCTGTAATCTCTTACTAACCACTGCTTCAGTGACTGGAACTCAAGTGAAAAGAGATGTGACATTGTACGAGACCATTGTTTCATCTGCCTTCATAATGACATCTTTTACCTTCTCAACCAAATCCAAGGTGTTCTAGATGTGGTGTTCGGACATGCCTACCACTGGGTTGAGGATTGAAGCCAGAAAATTTGTGAGGTTATAGGTGACCAAGTTGATCATACAGACAACTGATCTTTAAAGGTACACCCTGTTTATGTATCTTCTGTAAACCATACAGACTTGGTGTAGATTCCCCTGAGTATAGCCTGTGGTACGATGCCCGGTCAATATCATTGTCTTGTTCTAACAGTTTCAGACATCTATCACCCTCTTCCTGTAACCACTTCCTGGGTTTCGTTTTAGAGGCATTTTTGTTACTGAGCAGCGAAAAAAGTTTCTCATGATAGTCTTTCTGGTTTAGTAAAACCATGCACCTACTCTTGTCTGCCAGAAGGATGATAATGTTGTTGTCATTACTAAGTGATGTGAGTGCCTTCCGCTTCTCCATGCTGATGTTGCATTGCTGAGACAGGCCGAAACTCTTGTCCATAGCTGCTCTGCTTCCACATTTGCAATGTTGTTGTTTTGGATTGCTGTTTCTGTGGATGTGATCAGTTCCACTAGCAGGATTTGTCTCGGTGTCACACCAAAGTCAATCCTTTTGCAAGGATGTTTTTCTCTGCTTGGGTGAGTTGTCTGTCAGACAAATCCTTGGTGTGGCATCCTTCTCTTTTCTGACTGCTGAGGACATCCATCCATCCTCTTCCGCTTATATGGGGCTGGGTCACAGGGGCAGCAGCCTAAGCAGAGAAGCCCAGACCTCCCTCTCCCCAGCCACCTCCTCCAGTTTGTCCGGGGGAACACCAAGGCGTTCTCAGGAGATATAATCTCTCCAGCATGTGCTGGGTTTGCCCTGGGGCATCCTCACGGATGCCCAACACACCTCACCCAGGAGGCGCCCATCCTTGTCAGATGCCTGGCTCCTTTTGATGTGAAGGAGCAGCAAGACCCTCCCGGATGGCCGAACTTCTCAACCTATGTCTAAGGGAGAGGCCAGCCACCCTTCGGAGGAAGCCCATTTCTGCTGCTTGTATCCGTGACCTCGTTCTTTCGGTCACTACCCACAGCTCGTGACCATAGGCGAGGGTAGGGACGTAGATACACCGGTAAATTCAGAGCTTCCCTTTTACACTCAGCTCCCTCTCCACCACAACAGACCAGTACAGTGTCTGCATCACTGCAGCCGCAGCCCCAATCCTGACAACAGTCAGGACCCATTCCCTGACGTAGAGACGCAGGGAAAAAACCCTCTCGTCCACTGGGAGAAACCCCAACATACAGGCAGCAAGCCGAGGGGATACCAAGATACCCACCCTAGCCCGCTGCCTCTCACCAGGGGCAACTCCAGACTGAGACAGAGTCCGGCTCCTCTCCAAGAGACTGGTTCCAGAGCCCAAGCTGTGTGTTGAGATTAGCCTGACTATATCTAGCTGGTACCTCTTAACCTCACGGACTAACTCAGGCTCCTTTCCCACCAGAGAGGTGACATTCCATGTTCCAATTGCCAGTCTTGGTAGCCGTGGCTCGGTCCACCAGGGCCACCGCTCCTGGCCGCCGCCCGGTACACAATGCACCCGACTGATACGGAGCCTCCTGTGGGTGCTGGACCTGCAGGACAATGGGCCCATGTCCCTTTTTCGGGCTGTGCCTGGCCAGGCCCCATGGACTTGGGCCCGGCTACCAGACGCTCACCCTCCGGCAACCTCCCCGGGCCGGACTAGAGGGCGGGGTCTCAGTAACCCTATCCCAGGCAGAGTGAACTGTTCCCTCTATGGTCTTCTCATAGGTGTCTGTTGAGGACAATCTCCATATTTTGCTGTAGTTTCCGACGCACAACCAGTGAAATGTCCCTTGTTGTCTGGTTTTAGACTTTTCATGCTGTGCTAGACTAGCTTTCTCAGTTAATTCAAACACCTTTTCAAGAGTATTCTTATCTAGAAGCATTGTAAGTCGCTGTCGGATCCGCTCCTCTTTAGATTTTAGCACATCAATGGTAAAAAAAAATTGTGTCTTTAGTAAACTGAAAAAGTGACAATGTAATGTGTACTACTTAGTCAGCATGTTTTATTTATGTTAGAAGTGCCAGTATTTTCTTTAATTTAATTGGTATGTATTCTGGCCAATCCAGTGATAGTCTTAAGTGGATGAGTGGGATTTGGTGGGGAGCTCTGAGTGTGAGAGAGGAGCTACAGGTATGAAGTGGACATTTGAGCGAGTAACACAGTAACACACGCTGAAGAATAGTGGTGCAACGGATCACGGTTGATCCGAAATCCGAACCGATCGCGATTCGAAAAAGAAAAAAAAAGTATGAGTATGGTGCGCTTGGTGGGTCTGTCAAGCGATAGTTATGGCCAGCGCTAGCGGTCCAAGTGGCGGAGCAGAGGAGTTTGCGGCATTTAAGCAGCCCTTTGCTGCCCAATCCGACCGGGCTAAAGCTATTACAAAAGCTACTGGGGTGTTTAGCTGAAGATGGGAGGCCGTATTCTGTTGTGCAAAACAAGGGGTTTAAAATGTGATGAACGTGCTTGAGCCATGCTATGATATCTCGTTGCGCGTCCACTTCAGTGTGACAAGATCGTTCCAAGCATGTATGAGCAGGAGAAGTTTAAAGTTATGGCTTTTTCTTCTCGTAATTTTTTATAACTAACGTATTAGTAATTAGACTCTGCAACCATGTTCTACCGTTTTGTGCTAGTTCTGGTCGTTTTTCTTAGTTTATTTCTACTTTTTTCACCCGTGTCTGGGGACCCAGAGCAGGGATCCTTTGTTTACAGTAAGGATCAGCTGTTAGCACTGCGTCCCGCAGCGGTACTGCCGGCAGACAGACCCGACATTCCCAGCGAGCTGAGGAGGAAAAGACGGGGGTGTCGTGCTGGGAAGGAGCGCCGTCGCCCGAGAAGGAGACGTTATCGACCATCTCTTCCTTCTGTAATTATTGGAAACGTAAGATCTTTGACATTGAGCTGTTGGCCGTTAGCATGCGTCCGTACTACCTGTCCCGGGAATTCTCGCATGTTATCGCAATAACAGCGTATGTCCCCCCCTCGGCCAACGCGGATGCAGCCTGTGACACTCTCCACTCAGTGGTCAGCAGACTGCAAACACAATCTCCGAGAGCCCTTTTCATAATATCAGGGGACTTCAATCATGCCTCATTGGACTCCACACTGCCCACCTTCACCCAGTATGTGACCTGCCCAACCAGAGACAATAAAACACTGGACTTACTGTATGCCAATGCAGTTCATCACCTCTCCCTCCACTGGGCAGATCTGACCACAACCTGGTGCACCTTGTCCCTGTGTATGAGCCCTTAGTGCGCAGGGAGCCACCAGCACAGTACAGAGATGGTCGGAGGAGAGCGAGGAGGCTCTTGAGGATTGTTTTGAGTCGACTGTGTGGGAGGTGATCTGTGACGACCACGGAGAGGACATCGACAGCCTTACTACATGCATTACTGACTATATTAATTTCTGTGTGGATAACACCGTACCTACCAGGACTGTACGGTGTTTCTCCAACAACAAACCTTGGATTACCCCAGAAATTAAAACCGTCCTCAAGCAGAAGAGGAGGGCCTTCAAATCCAAAGACATAGAGGAGTTGAAAAGGGTGCAGAGAGAGTTGAGGGGACTGATAAGGAATGGGAAGGACAGCTACAGGCAAAAGATGGAGAACCAGCTTCAGCAAAACAATGTTGGTGAAGTCTGGAGAGGCCTCAGAACCATCTCAGGCCACAAACATCAGAACTCTCTGCCTGGGAGGGATGTGAGGTGGGCAAATAAACTGAATCATTTCTTCAACAGATTTCATTCAGCCATGAGGCAGTCTCCAACATCGGCTGCAGACTCACCCACCCCCACTGCTGCTGTTCCACCTCTGACACCTCAGACACTTCACACCTCCTCTATTCACCCTGCTCACTCCTCCCCACCCCTAACAACAGCATCCAATACACACTCAACACAAGGCTCCAGCCTGTCTCTCAACCACCCAGGTTAGGAGGGAACTGAGGAGGATTAATGGCAAGAAGGCAGCGAGCCCAGATGGCATCAGCTCGAGGGTCGTCAGGTCCTGCGCGGACCAACTGTGTGGGGTGATGGAGCACCTCTTCAACCTGAGCCTGAGGCGGGGAAGAGTCCCACAGCTCTGGAAAACCTCCTGTGTTGTACCAGTGCCAAAGACTTCACGCCCCAAGGACCTCAACAGCTACAGGCCGGTGGCTCTGACATCCCACCTGATGAAGACCCTGGAGCTGTTGGTCTTTGCTCAGCTTCGGCGCCTAACAAGCTCATCACTGGACCCACTTCAGTTTGCCTAACAGCCTGGCATTGGAGCGGATGATGCCGTCATTCACCTACATCGTTCCCTCGCTCGCTTGGAGACCGCTGGAAGCACTGTGAGAATCATGTTCTTTGATTTCTCCAGTGCCTTCAACACTATTCTTCCCTCGGTTCTGAAAGACAAGCTGGAGAACTCTGGAGAGGACCATCACCTCACTACCTGGATTTTGGACTACCTCACCGACCGACCACAGTATGTGAGGACTCAGGGCTGTGTGTCGGACAGGGTCGTCTGCAGTACGGGGGCCCCACAGGGAACGGTTCTGGCTCCGTTCCTCTTCACCATCTACACTGCAGACTTCTCCCACAATTCCACCCAGTGCTTCCTGCGGAAGTTCTCTGATGACTCTGCAATAGTCGGCCTCATCACTGATGGGGACGACAAGGAGTACAGAGGACTGACTCATGACTTTGTGGACTGGTGCCTCCAGATCAACGCCAGTAAAACCAAGGAGCTGGTGGTAGACTTCCGCAGGCACAAGCATTCTCCACTGCAACCACTGAACATCCAAGGTATGGACATTGAGGCTGTGGACAGCTACAGGTACCTTGGTGTTCATCTGAACAACAGACTGGACTGGACTCATAACTCAGACGCCCTCTACAGGAAAGGGCAGAGCAGGCTGTACCTGCTGCGGAGACTCAGGTTGTTTGGAGTGGAGGGCCCACTCCTGAAGACCTTCTATGACTCTGTGGTGGCTTCTGCTATCTTTTATGGTGTGGTCTGCTGGGGCGGCAGCATCTCTGCCGGGGACAGGAAGAGACTGAACAGGCTGATCCGAAGGGCCAGCTCGGTTCTAGGATGCTCTCTGGACCCAGTGGAGGTGGTGAGTGACAGGAGAATGGAGGCTAAGCTGTCATCACTCTTAGAAAAACATCTCCCACCCCATGCAGCAGACTGTGACAGCACTGAGCAGCTCCTTCAGTGGGAGACTGCGGCACCCACGATGTGGGACGGAGAGATTTCGCAGGTCTTTCCTCCCCACTGCTGTCAGACTCCACAATAAAGACTAACTGATCAAACACACACATCCACACATGTGCAATAACACTAAGTGCAATAATCTTCTCTGGCATCGTTGTATTTTTTACTCAGTTGTATATAGCATTTGTATTCTATTTTTATCTTATTGTATATTTATTTTATTTTATTCTACTGTATATAGTATTTTATTTTATTCTATTCTGTACAGTTGTGTACTGTATTTATTCTTATTGTATTCTAATTTTTGCTTCATAACTTTTGCACTGTCTACTTCCTGCTGTGACAAAACAAATTTCCCACGTGTGGGACTAATAAAGCTTATCTTATCTTATCTTATTCTTTGCAAGCTCCTTTGACGATGACCGGTAACTCGCGTCACTAAAACAGAACAGTTCCTTTCTCAGTTCCTCCACCGTCTCCCAGATGCATCCTGTTATTAAACTTTTCTAGACTTACACAACATTTGCAATCAGTTTACCCAGACAGACTATGTGTCTGTGTTGTTAACCTCAGTGCATGACCTCACTCAGCGCCATCTGTTACCAGGCAAACTTCAGTGCAGCAGGCTGCTGAATGCACACAGGCAATATGTAGTAAATTATACTGTAAACATGTAGGCAACCTTTCAATAGCTGAACTTTGCTCCATTGATCGGCCAGACATCGCGCTGCCCGTAGCTTCAAACCATTAATTAACTTGACCGAGCTTCAACCCTTTAACTATGCAATATGTGTATAACATGATTACAGTTGCACCTGCAATGAAAGATTATTATGTGCTTATGCTAACACCTGAAATACAGACTTTAATATAACCTCACCAGTTTCAATAAATGTGTCAATGAAATAACAATAATGATAAATCATAAATGATGCAACAGTAATAATAAGGATTATGAATAGTAACATAGATTATGAATGTAAAATAATATTTCATTCCGATACTAATTAAATGTAAAATCTAAATAATATTTTCCGTTGTCATTTTTAACTTATTTCGAAATACTAACCTCTCCAGTGTTTTTCACTGTACACAGGCAAAAAGAGTAAACACAAAGAAAAACCCTAATATGAGTAGTTAAAGGATCTTTCAACCTTTTGAAAGATCCTGCAGATGCTTCTTTCAATAACACTTATTCAGGTTTTTACTTACTACGTAGAGAACTGTTCACCACAGGAGGACTCTGGATCACTTTAAAGATAAAGAAAAGAAAAGAAAAAAAGAATGAGTTCAAGTTTAGAGAATCAGTGAAAAAAAAACCTTTCTCACATGCATCCCTCTCTCTGATACTGCTGTCTGATGAGTACCTACATTCTACCATACATTACCACCTTGTTTCTACTGTATTTTTTTGGACCACAAGGCGCACTGGATTATAAGGCGCATTAAGTGAAACAAAACAGTCAGATAAGTCAAACTTTACTCAAGTCATTCTTCTTGCTTCCTTCACTTCCGTACCATTGATTCATTAATGTTTATAGCAGCTGCTCTATTCCCATATTGTTGCAGTATATTAATGACTAACCTCGTATTGTGAATAGTTTATCTCAGTTGTTCTCCTGACTGACGTTTGGTTCGTTTACAGCATCCTGCCATGCGATTGCATTTGTCCCTAACTATCGGGAACCCTCGTTAACTTTTATCGAGTGGAAAAAAGCCTTAGCGTTCATCCTCCAGCTTCACTGTGCTAATGTTATGCTAACATAGCTGTGTCTCTAGCGATAATGTAGCACATCATTATATACCAGCTAGTCCAACTTCAGTGACCCTACAAAAGTCACTACTGTTTAGTTTTCTGTCTTCATTTAAGTTGGAAGTGATAGCAGAGCAGCACTTTTAATTTTTTCAGAAATCTCGGTCAAAACATGGTATATCATGTTTAGGTGGAAACTAGCGAGCTAACTTCCTGATAACTTCTAATTCTATTAAATTTAATAAATTCTGTTTTCATGAATGCCTGGAGATGAAAGATGAAAGAATGTAGACAGTTTTAAACTCTCAGTGATGCCAGTGTTTGTTTAACTCCAACAATCCATCAAGCAGTGTGGCTTCGTAGCTTACCAAAGTCGTACTAAAACATTTTTTGACGGATTTTTGAGCACCATGCACAACATAAAATCGGTTCAAGGTCAGTAAGCACAACCAGAATCCATGCATTAGGCGCACCGGAGGCGCACTGTCGAGTTTTGAGAAAATTAAAGGACGTTAAGTGCGCCTGATAGTGTGGAAAATACAGTACTTGTTGTCTTTTCATTTGAGTCTGACTTTCTATTAAACCAAACATTTTACTGATTTTATTCATGCTGAACCATCTTTGCTTCAGATCTGGGGTTGACTTTTAGTTGTGCTATTGGGAAAAACTCACTGGCTGTTGGAATATTTCTGCGCACAAGAGGTCCTTGAATCACTTTGCTGTTGTCTTTGTTGACAGCAATGAAGGCAGTAAAAGAACAGCTAACTCCTGATTGGACACTGAGATGCACCACCTTCTCCTTCACACCTCCACCTTGCTGTCCTCTGTGCTCTCTCTCCTCCATCTCCAGGGAGCGAATCAGAGTTCGAGCACCCAACCTGTGGACTGTTAATCTGCAGATAATAAGGAACACCAAGAGATGGGTGAGTTAAGTGTTTCTTTGTTTTTTTTTAAATACTTTATTTCAGATGTGAACACAACATATTTCAGTTCATATTCATTGTAATCTACTGCTATTTTCAACCCAATATATCTAAAGTCATGAACCATTGAAAAGTACTGAGTTTCTTAAACTCTGTTTTACCCAGTGTCCTCTGCAGGTCTGAGACTGAAGTGCAGCTGGTTCTCAGAGGGATGACCTGCCAGGCTGTACTTCACCGTCACACAGCCCGCTGCTGCCTCTGAACTCTGACACAGAATCACAGGGTCAGAAGTTATGAAATAGTTAAACAACAACATGAGAAGGTGCTGCTCCTACCTGTCCAGTGAGCTGGGCATAAATCAGCGACCTCTGACCCTGGAAAAGTGCAGTGATTGGTGGAGAGAGGACAGTGACAGACACTTCCTTTGGTAAATCCCATGTGACTGAGATGTCGACCACAACCGGCTGCAGAGCAAATCGCAGCGACTGCATCACCTGAAAAATAATGAAAAACTCTCCAAATATACACAAACAGTTGGAACAGACATTTTACTCACTGCAGGTCTGATCACAAATATGCATCTGCTGCTGCTGCTGCTGCAATGCTTAACTTGTTTTCTTTTTGTGTTTAATGTCTTACTTTTGCCTGCATCCTGTCAGTCCCTGTGATGAACTGAGCATGACCTCCTCCTTCTTTGGCCATCCCATTGATGAGAGCAGAGCTGGCCCCTTCCCCAATCCCAAAAGAGAAACACCTGCAATACAACAATTTTCTACATAGAGGACATGTTGGACATTCTGTAATTGTGTAGACGTACTTGTGTTTTTGTGGTTTCACCTGTGAGAATCTGAGTTCTTCTTCACCAGATCTATCACTTCTTTGGTGTTCCTCACCTCTCCATCAGTAAAGACAAACAGCTAGAGAGGAGAGTTGGCACATAAGGACATAACATCAGACCCAGAAACACACAGCTTGTTCTGAGAGCTGAGTTAGGATTCAGAAACACAAATGTTTTTATGGTAGTGTGCAAAGAACAATGTACAGTTAGTATGAACTCCAAACTAAAGAACAAAGCTGTTACATGAACAACGATTATATTCACAGGGTTAAAATATGTGATATATTAAAAGTTAGATTGTACACTAATGCCAATGCTGAGAAACATTTGTAGAGCGTGTGTGGTCCAAGTTTTGTCCAATGTTTTTATGAAACTGAATCTGCTCTATGTAGATACATCCCTATAAAGCATCTTCATGGTGATATAAAAAAAGCTAAAATATCCTAAATCATTATATTTTAAGATGAAGTTGTTCTAAGGCTAAAGCAAGGCAAGCAGAAAGTAAAATTAAGTTCAAAGGAAATTTCCAGGAGATTAATGCAAAGCAGTTTGTGTGTGTGTGTGTGTGTGTGTGTGTGTGTGTGTGTGTGTGTGTGTGTGTGTGTGTGTGTGTGTGTGTGTGTGTGTGTGTGTGTGTGTGCACGGGTTCTTACTATCTTGGTGGGGACCAAAATCCAGGTCCCCAAGTTGTTGAAGGCATTTTTCACACTTAAATTGTGGTTTTAGTGTTTTAGGGTTACAATTGGTTTATGGTTAATGGTTAAGTTTAGGGTAAGCATTATGTTATTGGGATGTCCCCACGAAGACAGCAAACCAGAAGAGCATGTGAGTGTGTGTTACCTGTCGAGGCTGATTGGGAATGCAGGGCTGGCTGTAAATATATTTGAGGGGCTCCAGGATCTCAGTTCCTCCAAGATTAGCCTCCATCTGCTCAACTTTCTTCAGAGACTCCTTTATGGTCTGCTGGCTGTACTCCACACTCTTACTGCCATCACACAAACACATGCACCAAAACACCCATTAGGATATTTTAACAAAGACAGCAGGGCCTTTGATATGAGGGAGAGACTCACGGGAAGATGTGTTCATAACAGGACCCAAAACTGTAAATGTTGAAATAGCAGCCCACTGGTAAGCTCTTCAACAGGAGCAGCAGAGTATCCTTAACAGAACATTGAAAATATAGTGAGGCCACTGTGTGAGAGGAACAATTTGAAACTAAAGAGTTTATGATTAAAATATTACAGATACCTTGGCACTGCGGATGCGAGTATTACTCATACTTCCAGATCGATCCATTAAGAACACAAACTCTCCACATGAAGCCATCGCAGACTGGGGGAACTCAGGGTACAGACTCACCATCACCACTGGATCACCCATCAGAGAGCCTGAAAAATAACAGACAGAAAAATCTGAGAAATTGCTTTTTGTTTATGTCAACATTTTGACCTTCCAAGCAGAAGTAGATAATGATTTTTAAAATTGGCAAATCAACTACTCCTATCATTTCCACTCACCCGGCTCAGCAGAGGCCTGTCCTGCCTCCACCACAGCAGTGGGCTGGTGAGCATCTTTGTAATAAATCAGCAGTTCAACATCTCTGTCAAACTTGTGTCCTGCAGCCAGCTTAACCTGCACACCACAAACACATTCATATTTAATTCTCAGTAATAAGTAACAACCACACACAGCAGAAACAGCAGCACTCTACCTACCGTGGCCTGGGTTTGATCAGTGTTGAGGTACTGGAGAGGATCCAGGGAACAGTTGGACTCTACTTTAGAGATTGGACGAGGAGAGGACACTCAGGCAGAGAAAGACAGACTGTAGGGCACTAACCCCACACTCGAAAGACCCCCTATGAGCAAGTTCCTTGGCAACAATGAGAGGGAAAAGCTCCCTATTTACAGGAAGAAACGTTCAGCAGAACCAGGTTGAGGGAGGGCCAGCCATTTGCCAAGACCGGTTGAGGGTGAGAGGAGTAAAACAGGACAAAGACATGCCATGGAAGAGAACTTGAATTAAATGCAGAGGTATGTGTAAACGTATAGTGAGTGAAAAAACACTCAGTGAAGAAAAACACTTAATGCTTCATTGGAACCTTGACCTATTGCAGTGTAACTAAGGGAAGTTTCTGGGCCACCTGATCCAGTCCTAATTAGGGGAAGGCTGTCCTGTAATTAGTTAAGACTGCTGGGTCTAGAGGTGGCTTTTAAAGTAACAGTTGAACTACTGCCAGTCTGAAGACCTGTGGTACATAGCCGCTTAATAGAAATAGGTTGATCATATTTAAGAATGAAATATTAACTATTGGCAGAGTTTCTTTGAACAGTCTTGTAGGAATGGGGTCTATGAGACATGTTGATCATTTGGAGGAAGTAATGAAGTAATTACTGAAGTTAACTCAGAAAGATCAATTGAAGAAAAAGATGAAATAAATACCACTGGTACTGAAAGTAACTCTACACATTGTTAAGTCAGTGAGATGATTATGAGTATGTTTTTCCTCTAGTAGTTAAAATTGTATTTGTGAAGACATTCATGAATTCATTACTATTTAACGTTAAAGGAATGGTTGGCTCAGCAGAGCTCTGACTTTTTGTCAGCTTGACTACAGTGCTAAGATAAGATACAATAAGATAACCTTTATTAGTCCAACCTGTGGGAAATTTGTTTTGTTACAGCAGAAAGTGGACAGTGCAAAGTTACATCGTAAAATTTAGAAAAACACTGGAAAAGGATAAGAATAAGATACTGTACACAATTGTAGACAATGTAATAGAATAAAATGCTGCAGAGAAACCTAGGGTTGCTCTTATTTCCTTCAATCAGTGATGAATAGTAACCTTCTAGCTTTACTGAAGGCTTTTTTATAAAGCAAAAAACTATTTTTTAAGCTAAATGATGATCTTCTTAATTAGTGAGACACTGTTTCTAGCTTACTTTATCTGCTTTAAGGTGCACATTTGCGAGTTATACCAGGGAGTCAAGTACTTCTGATTTGAGGTGTTCTCTTTCAGAGGAGCCACAGTAACCCCTGTGTTTAAATTGTGGCTAGAAATGACACAAAGAGCAAAGAAACTGCAGTTATAGTAATGGTGGAAGGGCAATCAAATAATTTTGTATGTTTGAAAGACAGAATAAATGCAGAATGAGAAAGAAAGAATGACATAGCCTAACACAGCACAGATACTCCATAACCCCAAAGTCCATCCCCTAATCATGTTATAGATTCTGGACTTGAAAATAAAGTGTTGAGAAAGACAGTTGCTTTCAATGTTTATGTTTCCATGTTACGCTTAATTCTTTTCAAGTTTATCTTTTTTGTCTACATAACAAATTCAAAAATATTTTATTTATGGAGGAAGAGAGACGGAGAGAGAGAAAGAGGTTGGAAATTCCTCCACCACCATAGTTGCAGTTATGAAACCTTTTTCTATGCAGAGGTGTGAGTTTGAGGCTTTCTGTTAGTGTCAACGTTTTTTCCTACCCCGAGGCTGGTATCGAGGGTTGAGCACAGCAGGCAGACAGAACCTCAGACCATCATCAGCCTGCACAGCCAGCTCAGCCACATACTCCAACCTGATGGAGGCGCTCTCTCCTGGAGGCAGACTGCCCACACTCAGAGAGAATATATCTGGACTCTGATCACTCTCCTCCAATAGGAAGGCCTGCTGACCCGAGCTCAGAGCATCATCATACTCCTCACGAGCCTGAAGGACAGGTGGCACATGTCAGTGACATTCACTGTGTTTATTATTAATTTGAATCTTGTTTGTTTGTTTGTTTGTTTGTTTGTTTGTTAATTTATTTCAATCATGTGAACAATATACAAGTACATTTAGAAAAGAAACGAAGAGAAAATAATGCTATACAAAATAAAGCTAATACATTTCAATATTGCTTCAACTGTTCCGATTCAGTTACATATCAAAAAGGAGTGGGAAGTAGTAGCCTACACACTTATTTAATCCCATCCCTTTGCCTTAGGTTATCAATATTTAGTCAGCTTCCTTACTGATAAAATCTGCAGTAAAAATAGCGAACAGATATCTGATATAATACTGTATATACATCACATCATGACACTTTCTAAATAGAGACATTCACTGAATTTCAACATTTTCCTTTTCTTTCATGAAAATCATTATAACTATATCTTTATAACTCTTTTTGAACTGCTTTATGTTTGGACACTGCTGCAACTCCATATTCAAACTGTTCCACAGCTTCACTCCATGGACAGAAATGCAAAAGCTTTTGCTGGTAATAATAATAATAATAATAATAATAATAATAATAATAATAATAATAATGGATTGCATTTATATAGCACTTTTCGAGGCCTCAAAGCGCTTTACAATTCCACTATTCATTCACTCTCACATTCATACACTGGTGGAGGCAAGCTACGGTTGTAGCCACAGCTGCCCTGGGGCAGACTGACAGAAGCGAGGCTGCCATATCGCGCCATCGGCCCCTCTGGCCAACACCAGTAGGCGGCAGGTGAAGTGTCTTGTGTGTTTTATTCAAATTTAATGACAATTTGTTTTTATCAGGCCAGAACTTCACTTTACTTATTTCATTAGTCATCTCATCCAATAATTTCTGCAGATCAGCACCAGAGCATAAAATGTTTGTATCATGAGCAAATAGTACCATTTTAATACTTTGGAGACTTTAAAAATGTCATTGATGTATAAGTTGAAGAATTTTGGGCCCCAAACTGACCCTTAGGGTAGACCACAAGCAATGTCCATACATAAGGAGCAACAACCATTTCATTTCACAAACTGCTTCCTGTCACTTAAATTACTCAGGAAACAAATTTAAAACTACCGCTTTGACACCCTAACGTTCCAGTTTTCTTGTTAATATATTGTGATCTATAGTGTCAAATGCTTTTCTCAAGTCTATGGATAACCTACCACACATTGCTTTTTGTCCATGGAATAGATAATCTTACTTATAATGAGGTTATATTTACTGTCCAGCTCACCTTCTGTTTTTCCATCACCTCAGCTACAATCTGTGTCTGTCCGATCTTAGCACTGAAATGACAGACAGCAGCGTCTCCAGGCAGAGGGAAGACAAAAACAGCCTCTAATGGTTTGTTCTCCTTGTTCTCATAATTCAGAGTGGAGACCACTGTAGCCACATGGTCCCTCACCTCCAGCTCCACCTCAATGCTCTTCAGGGGAACTGACAGACAAACAGAATTCTAACAGTCACACTTCATAGTAGCATTTATTTTTTAAAGTCAATTAATTAGATTTTCTGCTGAGCCATCTGTCCATGCAACTCTATTAATTTTTTTATGACAAATTGAAAATTCATTTTAATGTTTATCAGATTTTTACCTGGTTTGTTCTGGGCAGTTAGCAGACCACAGCATCTCATCATTGTACCTATATAAGAGACAAACACCACAGACAGTTTTCCTCAATAAAACATTTCAGTTTACATAGTATATTATACTACACTTATCAGCTTTTTTGGAGTCTGTCTCTTCTGCACATACTCAAAGCGAATTTTCACATCACCAGACTCAAAAACATTTATTCTAGCAGCTCAGAAAATGGTTTGTTTGAGAGAAATGAGTCCCCCCACCACACACACACGCACACAGTGTTTGAGTGCAAAAATAATATATTTTACATATATATTTTTAATAATAATAATAATAATAATAATAATAATAATAATAATAATAATAATAATAATAATAATAATAATATCAGTAGCATCATTACAGCTTTTGATCAGCACCATGGACAGCAACCACAGTCAGGGATAAGGTGAATGCTTTAAAGTCTTTTTCAGCTAGGCCAAAATAGATTTAGCATCTCAAAAATGAAATAAAATTTAATAAAGACAGCTGTCTGTAAACATGGAACTGACAACGCTTGGCGTGGAGGTACACCCCGGGAAATATGGTTGTTGACAAGGCAAAGGCGTAGAAAAACTAATTAAAGGATTTTTATTAATAAAATAACTGAAACTAATAAGGAGCAGCAGGGGAAAAAACAGCAAACTACGTGGCAGGACTTACAATACTACCAGACCTGAAATTAAAACACTTTTCAGACACTAATTAAAAGAACAAGATTCAGTGACACTATGTTACTCTAGCAGCTTAACAAAAAAATTAATACGCCTAAAGACAGGCCACCTGTGGCGTTGTGCCCAAGGAGGTGCCACGCATTTTACTATGCGTGGCACCTTTCATCCAAATTTCCATCACTGAAAACTGAGTTTAGGTTTTTATTTGTCACCCAATGTAAAAGGTGTGCGCCGTTTTTGACGTCACGCTGTGCGCCACGTTATTGTTTACATGAGATGAATTTGTACAATGGTGGATAGAGACAAGATATTGTTGCTCTTAATCTTACTATCTGCAGTTTTTACACGCTTACATATACACACGCAGTTACTGGCCCTCCATTTAGAAAGACAGAGAGGTCAGAGTGAACTTCGGACGTGGCTTCTTCAACACAGACGCTCTCATAACCCAAATCCCGACGTCGGTTTTGAATTAAAAAAAATATATATATATATTAAACTTATGTATGCTGTATACATTTTGTTCATTCCTAATGTTTTTCTTAACATTTCTTAACATTTAAAATGATGAACGCACTTGAAAAGTAACACAAAATAAGTTGCCTTTCCAAAAATAAAAATAAAACTTTTCAGTACTTAAGGTTTTGTGAGGACACAAAACCCTGTATACTCTTTCTCTCCCAGGTTTCTAGACTTCTGATTGGCCAACATTTCTTAGTGGGTTAGGGGTTCTGGTTTGACTTTTTGACTCCGGTTTTTTGCATTTACATGACAACGGAGATATTTTGTGTGGACGAGATTTTTTTTAAAGGAAATCGGAAAATCTACGTTTTCAAAAATACCCGTGTAGCGTTTAAGAGAGAACCTCGCCCATGTGCTCAAACTGTCCCATTGACACCCTGATCACCTCCTCGATCAAACCATAATAGTTTCGTTATCGTTTATTTATATATACTGCACGTTTAATTACAACAACAACGTTGACTAAAGTGCTGTACAAAAATACAAAACAACTAATTCCAAATAATTTATGATGGTACCAAACAACAAATAAATAACAAATAACTTTCATACTGCATTAAAAGCCAGTGAATACAGATGTGTTTTAAGATGAGATTGAAAAGGTTTCACAGAAGGAGCCTGTCTGATGTGTAGGGGTAGATTATTCCACAGTTAAGGCGCTACAACCCCAAACGCTCGATCGCCTCTTTGAACCAGCCTCAACCTTGGTATCCATAAAAGCAGAAGATCATTTGATCTAATAGATCTAGAGGGCCCATAGGAGGTCAGACAAATACCCAGGAGCCTTTCCATTCAGGGCTTTATAAATCAACAATAAAAAATTTAAAATCAACTCCAAAGTGAACAGGGAGCCAGTGAAGAGAGGCAAGCACCAGGGAAATATGTTCGCGTCTTTTGGTTCGTGTCAGAAGACGAGCTGCGACATTTTGGACCAACTGCAGTCTTACAAGGCAGATCTGGATAACTCCAACATATAAGCAGTAAGACTGTGCCGGTTAAAATCAGCTGTGCTGGGATTGCCACTTGGTCCAAAAATTATCACTTTGGTTTTATTCTCATTAAAGAGAAGTTAGAGGCCATCCAGGCTTTAATTTCACCGAGACACTGAAGTAATGGTGGGGTAACTATCCATAGCAGTGGGGCAGGGCAGCTCGTCTTCAGTCCTAGATAGATCTGAGTGTCATCGGTGTATGAATGGAAACAAATGTTATATTTTCTAAAAAAAAAAAAAAAAAAAGACCTCGAGGTAGCATATAAATAGAGAATAAAATTGGCCCCAATATAGATCCCTGGGCAACACCACAAGTAATCAGAATGAGAATCAGCATAGTTTATTAATCCCTGAGGAAATTGTGTGGGTTACAGGGAGCTGAGGAAGAGATAAAATCTCCAAAGCTCACAGAGAAAGTCCTCTCAGACCTGAACCACTCTAATGCCACTGAACCAATCTGATGCTGCAATGCCCCAATGTGAGATCAAGATGCTGTGGTCAACAGTATTAAAGGCAGCTGTCAGATCCAAAAGCAAAGGCACAGCCGAGTCTCCTGAGTTAGTGGCTAAATAAAGACCGATAAAAACTTTGCGGTTTCAGCGCTGCCAAGAGCTTTAAAACCAGACCGAAACCTCTCAAGGACACCGTGTCAATTTAAAAAAAGATTGCTGCTGAACGAATAAAATCTTTTCAAAAAAATTTTGACAGGAAAGGAAGCTTTGAAATAGGCCAGAAATCTGAGAGGACAGAGGAATCCAGATGATTTTTTAAAGCTGTACAACAGCATGTTTGAAACGGGCTGGCACAACACCTGAACTAAGACTGCTGTTAAAAATCCTTAAGATGTCAGTACCGATAACCTTAAAAATATATTTTTTAAATGTGTTGGAAAAACATCATTTGGGCAAGATGATGTCTTCATGCCATTACATAGTTTCTCCACGTGATCAAAACACACTCTCAAACTGATCAAAACAGCAGAGCGGATGAATATTTAATAATAAGTCATGTGAAGGCGGGGTGATCACAGATCGAAGCTGTTTTTCAGTTTGTATTTGTTTTTTGTTTTTGTTTTTTACAGCCCGCTTCTTGTGAAAAGAAAAATAACAGAATTCTCCACAAAACACACGCAACAAGTGTGCGGGAATGGGTTTCAGAGAAATGCCTACCTTTGAAAAGAAAGATTTTTGTCTCCTCAAAGTACTTTCGTTCTTCAGTGTGTGAAATGTGGCTTAAATGCCCCTACGCCAGTTTTCTATACCGAACTGAAACACTTTCCTGTATCCGTGGGAACCCTTCAGTGAGATCGCGTCAGAGTCGAGTGGGTGGACCTTAAATTTGTTTTTATTATTATTATACAAAACTTACCCATCACCGTTGTTAAAATAGTCTGGTATTTGAAGACCAAAGAACATCATACAAGACAAGTATTGAAATACAAACATCTGCATTTAAGACTAAATTCTTAAAGAGTTTTTTATACAGCGTTCTTAATACATCTTCAAACGCAGTTTGTAAACACCCAGTGCTATTTTTTTCATACATACATATATATATATATATATATATATATATATATATATATATATATATATATATATATATATATATATATATATGTATATATGTGTGTGTGTATATATATATATATATATATATATATATATATATATATATATATATATATATATATATATATATATATACACACATACACGGAGAGAGTGAGAGTAATCATACCTGCCAATTCTCTGTGTGTCTCATATATCTCCCTTATCAGATCGCATTAAATATGAATTCTCCAAAATACGTTTTGCCTGCCGCCTGGTGGCCAACATCTCCATTACCCAAGACATTTTCTGCTTGTGAAAAAGCTGCAGCAGCGACAAAAGCCAACTCTTGCCTGCCTCACATAATGGTTTAGCCTAACACATGTAAGAAACATAGACATGCTATTTGGCTGGTAGATGGTACAAGCATCTACCAGCCAAATAGCATGTCTATGTTTCTGCAAAGCACTTGGAATCAACAAACTCTGGATAAAAATCTCTTTCACGCAATACACCTCAGGTTTATTAAGCCTATGTCGAAATAATAGAAAGTTTAAAAACAAAATATAATGCAGTCAGCTGAAGTTCTGAAGGTAAAACTTTACTTTAGCCTTATTTTTCTTGATACATTTTTTTATTCATTTATTTTCATTTTTAAGTGAAGAGATCCACCTACACCATTTACATTTTTTTAATCCTCCATGTGAGGGATACTTTATTACACAATGTTTACACCAAACAGGAAGGTGTCTCTCTTTCTGTTACCTTGCCTGCTTACTCTTAAAAGTCATTCTGCGGTGACCCTTTAGACCACTGTGAACAGGGAGAAAGTCTTTCTATCTTCCAGTGTTTTGTGTCACTGAGGATGAATGTGCTTGGGCCCTGTCTGCTGATGGACCAAAATGGTGGTCGAGAACCTTGGCCCTCCCTTTCCCATGTGTTTGCCTACCTGAACTTTATCTCTGTAAATCTGAGTCCCCATACACAGGTTCTCCACTGCTTCACGCACCAGACACAAGCCAATCTGTACTTTTCGATTATGGAGAATTTTCTGTCAGTTGGTGACAGGATGCAGGATACAAGTGCAATTACACATTCAATCAGTGTTGGTCAAGTTACTTGAAAAAGTAATCAGTAACTAATTACTGATTACTTCCCCCCCAAAAGTAATCCCGTTACTTTACTGATTACTTAGTTACTTTTTAAAAACACGATTTACAACCTGAACAGGTAATAAAGCAATAGTTCTTTCAGCCCAATTCTACTTTTTCTACATAATCCATCATACAATGTGTAATCAAATGGAAAAGTCTGTTTTAAAAACTTGTCTTATTAGTTTTAATCTTTTAACTTTATGCATCAAACATTTAATTATATGCAACATTCTCTGATTGGAAGAAATTTGTTTAACATTTAAACCTATTTTCTGCACATTCCAGCACATAAAATAAAAAATTTTTTTTGTGTTTACACTCACTCTTTCAAATAGATGCAAGTAAATCACAGCAGAAAATAAATAAAATCAAAGACTAGCAGTTCTGTTGCTCTATTGTCACCTGCAAAGCAGAAGTAGGGTAGGCGGAGGTTTACCCCGGTGCAGGTGTGCTGCAGCGGTCAGTGGAAGAATCCGCGAGTTTCTCTGTGAATTTCTCATTACGTCGTAGCGCACTCGGTGCTTGCTTGGACGTTTAGGGTTTTTTTTCGCTGTAAAAAGAAGTTACAAGTAACGCATTACTGCCCATCTCTGCATTCAATGTTGTTTTTGTGAAGCTGAGCTAGGAAAGTGTCTCAGTCTCAGAAATCTGTGGTAACGAAGGTATGGAATCCAGGGTCATAAATCACAAGTGCTAGGTTTTCCAGTAACCTAGAACTGACTAGCTGCATCACAGCATGGTACGGCAGCACTACTGTCATGGACCGCAAACGCCTGCAGAGAGTGATAACAACTGTGGAGAAGATCATCAGGACTCCGCTGCCCTCTCTTCAGAGCATCTACCATCGCAGAGTCCAGAGGAGAGCTGCCTCCATCCTCAAAGAACTCACACACCCACAACACAGACTGTTCACACTTCTGCCCTTGGGACAGAGGTTCAGAAGTGTGAAATCCAGAACATCCAGACTCAACAACTCCTTCTTCCACACTGCCATCAGACTCTTGAACAGCTGACCTATTATTGAACAGAAATAATAATTTTTTGCACATCAGGTCATCCAGCATATTAAGGCAGCATATTAAGCTATAGCTCTTTTGCACACATCTCTGTTTCACACGTCAATATTTTCTCTCCTTTTCTGTCTTCATTTATTCATTTGTACTATTTGTATTTTATCTGTTCTATTTCTATATTATATATATACTTGTGATAGGTTTTAGTTTCCCTGAAGCTTTCTTCTGCCATCAAATTCCACTGCATTTCAGTCTGTGTATTACTTCCCAGAATGCCTCAGCACTGTTGTATAGTCAGGCAAAAACTTAGAGCACAGGCCATCTCTGGAAATCACATCTATCAGAAATGGAATGCTGGGATGGCTGAACAAACTTTTTTTTTGTTGCATTTATCTGGAGGCGTTTGAGGTCTGCCTACATTTGTGGATCATGAGCCTTCTTGGAGTCTCCATAGACCACAACGTTATACATGTAGTTTTGCACCCCAGGCAAATCTCTCAGGATGTAGGGGTTTAAGCTCTCCAGAAACCTTCTTTTTATGCTCAGAGGTAGGGATCTCAGTTTCTACGATAGAATTTATTTTGTTTTGTTCACTTGTATCTTGTGAATACAACCATTCACATGTCCAAGGTGATTGGCTTAAGCCATATCAATAGCACAGCTCGTAGTTACTGAAAGAAGTTCTGAAGTGTACTGAAGTGGAGTGTATAGGTAGATGCTGTAGATATTAAATCTATGCTGACATTGCAAGTTTGTTGTAATATATGTAAGTATTATTGAAAAAAAGTAGACAGCTATCGTTCATTTTCTTGAAATCAGCATACCAAGACCTAAGCAAAGAGTAAATTGTTAAACTTTAGGTTAGAGATATGAACTTTTTTTTTTTTACAGTAGTCAGTTCTTAAATTTAGAAGAGAGTGTTCATAAATGTGTTACATAGTTTGCACAACACTGAACAGAAAACATGCAAAGTCAATAATTAAAGGAATGGAGCTCATTTCATCCAAAGCACTGGGTTTATTTTTCAATTGCTGCCAACAGAAAGATACATACAAGTAAAACAATTAGAATTAAGCTAAAGAAGCATTCAGAAAAATTCTGAAAGTCTTTGATTTTTCACAAATTTGACTAAATAATGTCTATCTCCTGAATCCAAACTGGAACCTGGTTCCACAGAAGACTCTGCCTCCTATTCTGCTTTTAAATACTCTGGGAACTACAAGTAAGCCGCGGTCTGAGAGCAAAGTGCTCTAATCGGGTGATATGGTACTATAAGATCATTAAGACAAGATGAGACCTGATTATTCAAGACCTTGCATGTGAGGAGCAGGATTTTGAATTCTGCATTTAACAGGGAGCCAATGAAGGGAAGTCAGTATAGGAGAAGTATGCTCTCTCTTTCTAGTCCCTGTCAGTACTCTTGCTGCAGGATTAACCAAAGGCTTTTCAGGGAGTTTTTAGGACATCCTGACGATAATGAATTACAGTAGTCCAGCTTAGAAGTAATACATAAACTAGAACTAGCATGAACTAGTTCTGAGACAAGATGTTTCTAATTTGGGATATAATGCGCAAATGGAAGAAAGCAATCCTAGACATTTGTTTAATATGTGCATTGAAGGACATATCATTGTGAAGAATGACTCCAAGATTCCTCACAGTGTTACTGGAGGCCAAGGTCATTTGAAAAATGTCTTTAAGATATTCCTGCAGTTTAACTAATTGGTGTGTGTAATCTGGCTTAATGGATAGATAAAGTTGGCAATGCAATGGAAATGTATGCTATGCCTTCTGATGATACTGCCTAAGGAAGCATGTATAATGTAAACAGAACTGGTCCTGGTACTGAACCCTGTAGAACTCCAATATTAAACTTTGTCTGTGAAGAGGACTCTCCAGTTACATGAATTATAAAAATAATAAGACACAAATTGTACTGTTCAGTACAGAAAGAAGCTTTTGTAACAAGTACTTGGTTGAGGTGACAGACAGAAATGTCAGTGTGGTGAACTAGCTTACGTTACTGCAGGTAAACAGGAAACAGTAACCTTACCCTCAACAACCTCAGCACTCTTCTGGTAAATTGCAAAAGTTAGCAGACTTGTTTAGCCTCTTTCTTGCTATGAGTGCCTGCATGGAACCATGTGCAATGCACTTGTCCTTCATTAGAACTGCAGCTCCATAGCAAAGTCTCCCACTGATCACTTTCTATAACACATTAGAATTTCCTCTTGGGTGTGTTTTGGTTTGTCAGGGCAGGAGAGTGAGACACAGCAACAAAACAACCGTTGCATCTCGTGTTTCACTTTCAATTGTAATAATTAATTTTAATAATTAAAATGCCAAAAAAAAGGCAAAACAAAACAGCATAAGAAAACAACAACAAAAACACAAAGCAGAGACATCCTGTATTCTTTATAACCTTAACCACATTTCAGTCCTGCAAGCTCAACACCCTCTTTGGAGTTGTCTAGCAACTGATTCCCCTCTTTTCAACGCCTTTGCAAAGTGCTTTTTTTGGTTTTGTGAGGAACACAGAGTGTGATACATTGCAAAGAGGGGGTTGGGGTAGGCCTTAGTTGAACACCCTGACTGGTAATATATTCAGCCCTATTGTGGTGAATCAATGCACCGTGCTTTAATGGGGAGATAAGGAGGGGCAATGGGGAGCTATGACGAGATATCTTTTGCCCCACAGTGCACCCCTAAAGCTAAGAGGCACACCCAAGACTGTGCAGTATCACCTAAACTCTCATCTGAAGAAAGTGCCTCTAACATTCAGGTCCTGTTTTTTTTGTGGGGGGTGGGAGGGTTTCTATATCCATGAGGAGCAAATAAGAGACAAGAGCTCAAGGACGCACAAATGTGAAGACTTTGCTATTTTGTTTCAAAGATGGAAATGTTGTGATTTGCTTAACCACTGACAAGCATGTGTTGTGGCGTTTCTTGATACTCTGTACTCTTGATGCTGTGCTACGTGATCAAACAGATCTACAGGGCTAGACATACAGGATGAACTGAGGTGAGACTGTTTTTATCAAGTTCTTTGGGTCTGACTACAGCTCTAAAGAAATATTTGCATTTGTCTGCTAATTTGGAAGCTAATAAAAATAACCATTATGGCATAAAATAACTCATACTTCATGCTCATCTAGTGTTCATTTTTGCACTGGAGTCAGTTAACGTATTAGGCTAAAGTGTTAAAAATTGATTAGTTGTGTTGGTAAATGGCAAGTGATTGCTTAAACTGACCACCAACACCACCAAAGTTTTTGCTTTGTGAAATGTTAAAGTGAATGACTGTCTTTGAATCAATCCTGGAGAGTTTTAATTGGGACCCTGACATAGTAAAAGGAACAGGTTGTTTTTTATAGGCCTTGTGCTTTGTTGCACTATCTCCTCGTGAAAGCACAGACTGTGAGAACAATCCCAAAGAATGTATCTGAATTAAGATGAAAAAGAACAATAGGAGGCTCTGTACAGGCAAGGCTGAGAAAAATCTGAGAGGAGCTGTCGGGGGTGGTGGTAAGGACCGGGTGATGACAGAATAGTACGCATGGTTGAGTGGCACAGCTTGATCAAATTAGCACAAAACTTTACTGAACAATAGAAGTCAGGTCAGTTCAAATCCTTTCAATTAAAAGACAAAATAATGAGTCTTAGCAAGACTGATATCAGGCAAATGACATTTCGTTTTTATTTCATGCAGGTAGGACGTGACCTGCTCAGAGCACAATGTCACAGCACAGAGGAATCTGGAGGAGGCAGGTGCACCTTTTTACCCTCCCTTACCTTCTTCTCCTGGCTTCACCATGCGAGGGTTTCCTCCCTGACTTGTGGTCTAGAGTGCTGACTCTGTCCTGGGACTCACACACTCACCAGTACATTACAGAGCGGGCCATTCTAAACGTAACCCTGGAGACTCTGAGGGGACTAAAAAAACACCATGGAAACCATGATAAAGAGGAGGTGAGGTCATGTTTGCAGTCAGGAGATTTACTGAGTAATGCAGCATCAGTGGTTCATAAAGTGTTTGAATTACCTCTTTAAGTAAGTATGCAAATTTAACTGAATCGCTCTTTCTCCCTATGGTGATATTTGAACACAGACGTATTGAATTTCTTTCAAATAATGATAAAAGTCCTGGTCTAACGATTGCAGATCAGACTGGGACGTGGATTTTGGAGAGCTGTGGGAGATGTGGTGAAATCCAATGCAGCCATGGACTTCCGGAGCTCCACAAGGTCTGACCCAGTTTACCACTTTGATTCAGAGCATATTGAAAGTGCCACGGTCATGCTACGACGGTTCTGGACCCACACTGTGCTCTCAGTGCGGGCCAAAGAGTACCAAAGTGCCCGTCATAGCCTGGGTCAGCTATTTCATTCACTGCAGGTAATCTGCCACACAGAACTGAATTTTAATAATAGGGGGAGGGTTAGCTTAACCTTAGAGATATTTCATGAAGTGAAATGTTTTGGCTATGTTTTTGTTTTGAACATCTGCTATGTCAGGACTTCTACAGCCACAGTAACTGGGTGGAGATGGGCCAGCGTTCTATTTACCTCCATCTGCTTCAGCCAGAGGAGCCTGCCGTGCCTGTAGCTAAAGGTGATTCATGAATGTGACATTATAGTCCCATTTAATCACAAAAAAACAAAATTAGTTGTATCTACACATTATTGTAAAGGTCCTCTTGAAAAGACTAGTTACTGAGGTAACAGCTTTACAGAATTTTTTCATTTTGCATCATTTTATCATACTGCATAGCTTCACGTGTTACAGTTTTTTCTGATAGCTTAAGCACATTTTTTGTAACTATTGGCTAATTTTGCAAAACTCTTCACACAAATAAGAAAACCTGTCACCCAATAATCAAAACATTGTAGTTCTCTTGCAAAAGCAAACACAGCTAGATTAACTCTTCACACCTTCATAAAAATGGTGTTTCCGTATCAAACAGTACACACAAGCCATCATCTACTAAGCACACAATGCGCCAACTGCACACTGATGGTATGAATACAAAACACATCTGGCTTTTGCTTTCTCTGTGCACAAGGTAGGCTATGTCAGTTTGAGCTCATACTTCTGTCATAGATCCATAAGCATAGAGGGATCCAAACTTCAAGTACTGGTGTTTATTCAAACACATCAAAACAAACACAAGTGGTTATTTCCAAGTATAGGATTATTTGCAATCGCCATAATGACTATATGGGTTACTTGGTCTGCAGTGAACATGCTTCCTCTGCCCCCAGCATCTGGTCATCTAGCAACTCTGTAAAGTAACAATTTCAGTATTTTTACATCAATGGTATTGGTGTGTTTCTCATTGGCATATGGCAGTGCTACAAATCTTTGTGCAAAGTGACTGTACTAACCGATTCTCATTTCAAGATGTCCTTATGGTACTTGCTACAGTGTAGCGGCTCGAGTTAGGCTGGACCCGTTGGCCAGCTACCCTCAGGGTCATTCCACGGTTGATTACATGGTCCACTATTGTAGCTCTGATGTCATCAGCAATTCTATTTCTTACTCTTCCTACCCTTCCTCTCCCCCCTCCTCATCTTCCTCTCCCCCTTCCTCGTCTTCCTCTTGCTCCTCCTTGTCCTTGTCGTCCTCTTCATCCTACTTCTTCACCTCCACGTCCTCTTCCTCGGCCTCCTCTACTTCTCACTCTTTCTGCTCCCTCCATTGTACTCCGCACACACAGCTTACCTGGATTATAGTGCTTAGGCTGATTGCAAAGTGAACTAATTATCTAAGAAAGTTTTCACATGTGAAAGTGTGCCAGACAGTTGGCAAATTAGTGTTAATGATAGCCATACATGTGTATACTTTTGCTAGGAGTGTGTTGGAAATTTGGTAATTGAGTGTTGTGCAGTGAATTGTGCCTACAGTTTTGCAAAGTGTGTGTTACAAAATTGCAAACTGAGTGCAAAGCAGTTTTTGTGCTTTTAGTTTTGCAAACTCAGTGAGTGGTTTTGCTATAAGTCTGAATAGTTTTAGAGATTGTGCTACAGGAATCACAGTTAGGGTTTAAGCATTCAGAAAAAACTGTAAAGTTACAGCTCTTCCACAGTTTTCCTACTACCGATTTTGCTGCTTCTTCAGATGTCATTCTATTGTGGTCTAATCTGTTTTACAGTTTTTTCTGAATGCTTAAACCCTAACTGTGATTCCTGTAGCACAATCTCTAAAACTATTCAGACTTATAGCAAAACCACTCACTGAGTTTGCAAAACTAAAAGCACAAAAACTGCTTTGCACTCAGTTTGCAATTTTGTAACACACACTTTGCAAAACTGTAGGCACAATTCACTGCACAACACTCAATTACCAAATTTCCAACACACTCCTAGCAAAAGTATACACATGTATGGCTATCATTAACACTAATTTGCCAACTGTCTGGCACACTTTCACATGTGAAAACTTTCTTAGATAATTAGTTCACTTTGCAATCAGCCTAAGCACTATAATACAGGTAAGCTGTGTGTGCGGAGTACAATGGAGGGAGCAGAAAGAGTGAGAAGTAGAGGAGGCCGAGGAAGAGGACGTGGAGGTGAAGAAGTAGGATGAAGAGGACGACAAGGACAAGGAGGAGCAAGAGGAAGACGAGGAGGGGGGAGAGGAAGATGAGGAGGGGGGAGAGGAAGGGTAGGAAGAGTAAGAAATAGAATTGCTGATGACATCAGAGCTACAATAGTGGACCATGTAATCAACCGTGGAATGACCCTGAGGGTAGCTGGCCAACGGGTCCAGCCTAACTCGAGCCGCTACACTGTAGCAAGTACCATAAGGACATCTTGAAATGAGAATCGGTTAGTACAGTCACTTTGCACAAAGATTTGTAGCACTGCCATATGCCAATGAGAAACACACCAATACCACTGATGTAAAAATACTGAAATTGTTACTTTACAGAATTGCTAGATGACCAGATGCTGGGGCAGAGGAAGCATGTTCACTGCAGACCAAGTAACCCATATAGTCACTATGGCGATTGCAAATAATCCTATACTTGGAAATAAACACTTGTGTTTGTTTTGATGTGTTTGAATAAACACCAGTACTTGAAGTTTGGATCCCTCTATGCTTATGGATCTATGACAGAAGTATGAGCTCAAACTGACATAGCCTACCTTGTGCACAGAGAAAGCAAAAGCCAGATGTGTTTTGTATTCATACCATCAGTGTGCAGTTGGCGCATTGTGTGCTTAGTAGATGATGGCTTGTGTGTACTGTTTGATACGGAAACACCATTTTTACGAAGGTGTGAAGAGTTAATCCAGCTGTGTTTGCTTTTGCAAGAGAACTACAATGTTTTGATGATTGGGTGACAGGTTTTCTTATTTGTGTGAAGAGTTTTGCAAAATTAGCCAATAGTTACAAAAAATGTGCTTACGCAATCAGAAAAAACTGTAATATGCTACTGTATAGTATTTATTTCATCAAGTAGAGATCATTCAGTTATTATTTAACAGTTCGATTAATATGTTATTTTGTAATCAGACTTGTACCAGAATGGAGTCCCAGCAATGATAGAAATTAGGACAATGAGAGTGAAGATGAAGACGGAGGCCTGGGTGGGGCTATTAGTGACAAGAGGGAGGCAGAGATGAAAAGGAAGTGGGTTTCATGAATGAGAATTTGAAAGGCAAAATGACTGAGTGCTGCGATTTAAACTAGGCAGAACAGAGGCTGACTGACTCAACAAAATAAAGAAAACGATTTGATCAGAGCAATTATGTCAGTGTTTAGTTTAGCAGGAAAATGGAAGTGATGTAAAAAATAAGGTAGTAGCTGCACCCAGGAAGGCAGGGTGCATAATGTTTCATTTAAAAGAATATAATATTTATATAATGTGTTGGTTTTTTTCAAAACTCAATGTGTCACTCAGTGTGTATATGTATATACACACATACACATATAATTATCCACGTCATTTAACTATTGACCCACCACGTCTAGTAAAGCACTCCCCATCTTTACTAATTAACTTGACCAGCCAAATGTTCAACATTCTTTCAAATGTGGCTTTAAATGGTTCAGTGGAAATCAGCTATCATTTCTATTGGTCATGCATTTAACACAGACTCCCAATGTTTTGGAAACCTGGCTGTACATATGTCAATCTGATATATTCATTATTACATTACAAAAAAAAAGTTTAAATGTAAAAACTAAAGCCTTCATCATTTCTGCTTTCAGAAGACACACCTACCTGTATGGAGTGCTTCAGTACCACCTGTCGAAACAACCTTCTGCAAAGACTGAAAACCACACAGGGAAACTCTCAGCTGCTCACCACTGGATATTTCAGTACATTTCCTCCAAAACCTCAGGGTAAACCTCGGCCACCTGCAGGCAAAGTGTTACAAAAACACAATAAATAAACACATTTGGTTTTTAGAATATTTTAAAGACTTTTTCAACTACGTTTCCATCTACAAAGCTGTAAAGATGTTTTTTTTTTTCTAGGCAAATGCAGTCATGGAGGTATTCTAGACAGCAGCCGCTTCTCGAGCGCCAAAGGGGGCATCAACAAGGACAGCACCTCACCTCTCTTCTCCCCTCATCATTACCTCCATCTCAAAGCTGCCACTTTGGCTACTGAGGCCACCCTGACTGTGCTGAGAGACCTCAGAGACTCTGTGGGCCACAGAAACTTTCTCAAGTAAGTTTAAACCACTGCTAAAGCTCCCTGAACTGTAGACTTGTTACAAGATTTAGGTGATGCCTGTGCTGCATGAAATGACTGTCTTTAATTGCTGCTGAACTCTCTTTGAAGACTCTTTAGTGTGAAGCAAGTTCCTGCACTGGTTTTTGTCATGGACACCACAGGCAGCATGTTTGAGGAGATCCACGCTGCTCGTCTTCGGGCTCAATCCATCATACAGAGCAGAGCCAACAGCCCGGGGCAACTCGGCACCTTTGTGCTCGTCCCCTTCCACGATCCAGGTGACAGCTGGTGGTAAAAAGTGCCTGCAGGTCATAACAGATAAACCTGTAGAGGCTTTTGCCCCCTGTTAATGTGTGATTGTGTTTCCCATTATATACATACCTTTATATACTTCTGTAGAAAGTATAGTTCTGATTATATGTTTCATGCCTACTGTATGTTCTATCAACAGTGAGCCTCTAGATTTGTGCCATCTGTTTCCCTCAGTTCAAAGAATGACTGAATGAACTTCTGTGACTTCCATGAAAGCAATGAAATGAGAAATAATATATTAATATAATAACTTATAGACAGAGCCTCTTGATAGCTTAAAGATTCAGTCTTATGGTACTGTAAATATGTTTTAAATAGACAATAAGGGTCTATAAAGACTGCAAACAAGCTGTTCCTTATCACAGTCTGTAAGCATTTATATTTACTGTACTGTGCAGGAGTAGGACCGGTATTTGAGACTGATGATCCAGGCCAGTTCATGCAGCACATGGAGGGGCTGATGGCTCTTGGAGGCGGAGATGAACCAGAGATGTGCCTCTCTGCAATTCAGGTACATTTAGACGCTAAACACTCAGAGAGAATAAGTGATGTTGTGTGTGTATGTGTGTGTGCGTGCATGTGTGTGTGTGACAAGGGGTTTCTTTAAATCACCCTGTAGTTCTTCAGCTAAGACACCTGAGTTAGAAAACACAAACACTGCAGTTGTATAGATTGGACATGTCACCACTAACTTGCTCTCTTCTTGTTATTAGCTGGCACTCACTCACAGTCCACCTCTGTCTGAGATCTTCGTGTTCACTGACGCTTCCCCTAAAGATGCCCATTTATTCGGTGTGGTGAAGGCCCTCTCCCTCGAGAAACAGAGCAAGGTATATGCACCTTTGAAGGGAAGTCTTTTTTTTTTCATCTGTCACATAGCATTATGTTTAACAAAAATCAGAGCTGCTTTAAGGTTGACAGCGAAGACAAACACCAACCGGGAGCTGCTGTTTAATAACCTGTTCTCAGATTTTCAAAACTTTAAAATAAAAGCCTTCATCTGATGTGATTGCTACTGGTTATACAGCTTCTGTTTGTATGTATATTTATAAAGAAAGCACTGCGTGAATTACATTTTTAGATGGGTTTTAAAGGAAATAAGAATTTCCTGGAGAAACTGTGCCTGCTGAAAGCTGGTGGAGATCACCTGCCTCATGTGGCCGGCAGGTGGCAGCAGCTACACTAGTTGAAAATTAAAAGTTTAATGGAATTGTAGTTTTTGTCACTGGCCACACAGTGGTGCTATTGTATCATGAAACCTTTTAACCAAAGGACAGTTTTATTACAGTTTTTCCTGAATGCTTAAACCCTAACTGTGATTCCTGTAGCACAATCTCTAAAACTATTCAGACTTATAGCAAAACCACTCACTGAGTTTGCAAAACTAAAAGCACAAAAACTGCTTTGCACTCAGTTTGCAATTTTGTAACACACACTTTGCAAAACTGTAGGCACAATTCACTGCACAACACTCAATTACCAAATTTCCAACACACTCCTAGCAAAAGTATACACATGTATGGCTATCATTAAAACTAATTTGCCAACTGTCTGGCACACTTTCACATGTGAAAACTTTTTTAGATAATTAGTTCACTTTGCAATCAGCCTAAGCACTATAATACAGGTAAGCTGTGTGTGCAGAGTACAATGGAGGGAGCAGAAAGAGTGAGAAGTAGAGGAGGCCGAGGAAGAGGACGTGGAGGTGAAGAAGTAGGATGAAGAGGACGACAAGGACAAGGAGGAGCAAGAGGAAGACGAGGAAGGGGGAGAGGAAGGGTAGGAAGAGTAAGAAATAGAATTGCTGATGACATCAGAGCTACAATAGTGGACCATGTAATCAACCGTGGAATGACCCTGAGGGTAGCTGGCCAATGGGTCCAGCCTAACTCGAGCCGCTACACTGTAGCAAGCACCATAAGGACATCTTGAAATGAGAATCGGTTAGTACAGTCACTTTGCACAAAGATTTGTAGCACTGCCATATGCCAATGAGAAACACACCAATACCACTGATGTAAAAATACTGAAATTGTTACTTTACAGAATTGCTAGATGACCAGATGCTGGGGGCAGAGGAAGCATGTTCACTGCAGACCAAGTAACCCATATAGTCACTATGGCGATTGCAAATAATCCTATACTTGGAAATAAACACTTGTGTTTGTTTTGATGTGTTTGAATAAACACCAGTACTTGAAGTTTGGATCCCTCTATGCTTATGGATCTATGACAGAAGTATGAGCTCAAACTGACATAGCCTACCTTGTGCACAGAGAAAGCAAAAGCCAGATGTGTTTTGTATTCATACCATCAGTGTGCAGTTGGCGCATTGTGTGCTTAGTAGATGATGGCTTGTGTGTACTGTTTGATACGGAAACACCATTTTTACGAAGGTGTGAAGAGTTAATCTAGCTGTGTTTGCTTTTGCAAGAGAACTACAATGTTTTGATGATTGGGTGACAGGTTTTCTTATTTGTGTGAAGAGTTTTGCAAAATTAGCCAATAGTTACAAAAAATGTGCTTAAGCTATCAGAAAAAACTGTAACAAAGAAAATAATTCATCCAGCAGTTATACTAATAAGGAGCAAAAATAACATGCAGCCAGATTGAAAGACTGAAAGAACCCCTCTTGTTTGCCTTCTCTTGCTCACTGTGAAATTACTTTGGACAGGGGGACTGCAGTAAAGCAAACTGTATGTCAGTGTACTTACAGCTGACAGCACTTATTTTCCCTACAGGTGACTTTTCTCCTTACTGAAGATCCCAACTACACCAAAGAGAGCCGAGGCAGGTTAATGAGGAGGAAGAGGAGAAGTAGAGAACCTTTATCTCCTGATCGTTTTAATCTCTACTCTTCACTGTCCTCCCTGTCAGGAGGACTAACAATATTCACCACCAACTCTGACATACACAGGGTCTCCACAATAGTGGAGGACAACACAGCAGCTGACAAGGTGCCAAAATAAGATTTTTTACTGGAAATTCACTCCAAACAAAGTTAACAAGTTATTTAAGGAACTGAGGTAGTACACTAGCTCACAGTAGGTGTTAACTTATCTCATTCTAGCAGTCTCAATTTCCCACCTTCATAATTTATCAACCATTTAATATTAGAAAATTTCAATTAAATATGAAATTTTCCATTGACCTAATGCTCTAATTTTCTCAGACAAACATGGCAACTGCTGCTTATAAAGCATTGAAAAAACAATATAATTTCATTTTCTACATGACAGTTAGCACATGTAAATCTTTTTTAATCAAGTAGTCTATCTTAGCTGCAACTTTTTGCTGAGCAGAAATGTGTCAGATTTTATAAAAAGTTATATCACAAAGTATATTTCAATTTTTTTTTTTATTAGTTTCTTTTCCAGCAAGCCGACTAATTTCTCTTTTAGACCTTTAATTTCATAATGATATCACTTATAATTACTCTTCATTACCTTCATTACCTATCACAACTTATTTTTCTTCTCCTACCTCAGGTGACCCTCCTCCATGTGGAAAGTCACAAAGACCTGATGTCCGTTCATACATTTAGAGTTGACAGCTCGGTAAAAAATGTCACCCTACATGTCTCTGGCACTATGACGGAGTGTATCCTTACCAGTCCATCAGGTAATTCTCACATCATATTAACATCAGCTATGAAGTCAGGGTTAGCTTTTTTTCCATCACGACACTGCACTTTGAACTGTACTTTGCATTTGCTTGAAATATCATGTACAGGGTGCAATTTCCCTGTAATTAAATTGAATTTCAGCATATTTTCTTTTAAATAGCAGTATAATTATATTTACATGTAAATATTGAAAGGTATTTACACTACACTGAAATTCAGTTTAGTTACAGGGGAATTACGCGCTAGATTTATCACACATACTTTAAAGTGTTACCTTGCAAAGATCATTCTTTAACTTTTTTTTCTTTGTAATTTGAGGGTAAAATAAGCTCAGCTGTTTATGCTTCTCTTCTCAGACCAGAGTCAGTCACTGTTGAATGAAGAAGGTCCCCTAGCAGTGCTACAGCAATTTCAGGGACTGTACCGTGTCAACCTGTTTCCTCCTTTACAACCTGGCCAGTGGAAACTGCAAGCCAAGAGCAATGGGCATCTTACGTTCAATGTTATAGGTAAAAGAAATAATATTGAGTACATCAAGCAGATCACCTGGCAGATATTCATTTTTCAATTCAAATGCAGCTTTACTATGGTATGAGATTTTTTTAAAAACATTTTTTAAAATTGATTTGTCTTTTGATCTACACCACCAGGTGACAGCGGTGTAGACTTCCTGTATTATTTTGCAATTATAACCAATGAGACACACCCGGGTCTGGCCAGAGTTGATGGTAATCCTACAGCAGGTGAGGGATTTTGATAAATTTACACGATAATGAGGATTTGTAAGTAAACAATATGTTTAAGAATATATCTTTCTAATTTTCAGGTGTTCCTGCCTTTCTAGTGGTGGCTGTTACAGGCCTGGGTTCAGATGAAGAGGCATCTTTTAGTCATGCAACACTGCTGGGGGCTGAAGGAGAAAGTCTTCAGCAGGTGAAGCTCAACTCCTCCTCTTCATCTATCTATTCCTTGGAGGAGCTGGTGGGCTTGGTGGACCCTTTTCCCAGAGTTCCCTTCTGCATTAGACTTTCAGGCGAGGACAGCAGAGGAAACAAACTGGAGAGGGTTTCCACAGAAATGGTGGAGCCCACTCACATTCAGATACAGGTAATTGTTAGCAATAATGCTGAAGAGGACAGAGGCTGCTTTCTACTCCAAGTTTACTATAGTTCATCTCCGTTACTCTGTTATGTACATCTATTTTTCAATTTTTCTTATATTTTAAATGGAAATTGTTTTGGTTTGGTTATTTCTGTGCACAATAAATGTAAAGCACTCTTGCACTCTTACAGTGTATCAAGAAAGTATTCACATCACTTCACTTATTACACAACATTGTCATATATATATATATATATATATGGTCTCATAGTTGAGACTGTATGTCAGAGCACAAACCAAGCCATGAAGTCCAAGACCTCTGAGGCACAGATCTGGGAAAAGTTACAGAAAAACCTCTACAGCATTGAAGTTTCCAGTGAGCACAGTGTGCTCCATCATCCGTAAATGGTACCAGTTTTGAACCACCAGGCCTCTTCCTAGAGCTGTCTGCCTGCCCAACCAGAGAGATTAGGGTACAAGGGCCTTAGTCAGGGGAGTGATCAAAACCCAACGGTTACTCTGACAGAGCTTCAGCATTGCTCTGTGGAGAGATGAGGACGTTCTAGAAGGGCAACCATTTTAGACCATGAGAAACAAAATCCTCTGGTTAAAAGAATCTAACTTTTCTCATCACTGCATATTACCAGACCGATACCATCCCTACAGTGAAGCATGCTGGTGGTAGCTTCTTGCTGTGGGCCATATGAACCCATATAAAGACTCTCTAAGACCACTCCTTTGTTAAATCCTGGAGTGTCCCAGCCAGAGACCAGATTAGAACCGGATTGAACATGTCTAGAGAGATTTGAAAATGGCTGTGCATTGATGCTTCCCATCGATCCTAATGGAGGTTGAGAGGTTCTGCAAAGAAGAATGAGAAAAATGAAAACAACCCGAAAATTTCAATATGGGATATTTTGTGTCGAATTCTGAGATGAAAAGGCTGCAACATGGCAAACTGTAGAACAAGTATAGCCCTGTGAATACTTTCTGGATTTACAGTTTTCTCTGTAAAACTCTATTTTCTTGCTTCTTTAAATTCTGCAGGGCCAGATGGCACAATTATAAGTTATTGATTACCTACAGTATCTATGTAGAGGTGTCAGGTGATGACCTTTCTTTGACCGGTGGTCCGTGCACTTTTGACACAGTCTGTTTCACACATTATTCAGGTGCTTTCTCTTCCTGACCTCGTGCCTGGTCAGAGTGCTGTGGTGAACTTTGAGATCCAAAACCACGGTGCAGCACGGAACTTCAGTTGGACAGCCGATGATGACTGTGGATATCTTCTTATGACAGAGCCCCACAGGTAGATCAAAATGAAAATACATCTTGCTCAGGTACAAAGCAAACTTCAAAGAACTTAGACTGCCATCCCGCTTCTTTTGTCACCTTCGCTGGCATTCTCTCACCTTTGAAAACTATGTAAACTTAGTAACCCAAAATATTTTTTAAATTATACAGTTATGTACAAAAGTCTTGAGTCACCCCTCAATTCTGCTCAATTTTCTTTTTTGCTAGTGGATATATTAAGGGTGTGCACCTATTGCAGTTTGCACTTGTGCTTTAGATGGGGAAAAGAACCAATTTTAAATTTTAACTTTATGCACTTTGTTATTAAAACACATAATTTGTTCCCATTTCTTTTTAATGAAAATTTCAAAGATAACACTGTGAAACAGTAACAAAATGTACCAACAAGATTATTCAAAAGAACTATTAGCTGAGTAGTGTGTCATTAAAAAGTGTGAGGAAATTAGACCAGTTGCGGACAAAATAAGAAGTGGCATGCCCACTTAACTATCCATAGCAGATAAAGATGCCTATAAAGGCCGTCATGAAGCCATCCCCAAGGAAGGGAAACGGGAAAAAGCTTAGATATACCAAATTATGGACTGAAAATCTGTGGTAACGGGTCTTATGGAATGACAACAGTCAGTATCTACAGTCATGGTTTGGCCTGCATTTCACCCATTGGTGTTGGGAATCTTGTTAAAATTGATGCAATTAAGAACACAGAAAGGTATGATTCCATTTTGGGCCTGATTGGCAGTGGCTTAATTTTTCATGACAATGATCCCAAACACACTGCCAGTGCATTAAAAGCATACCTGGATAGAAAAACACAAAGTAGAACACTATTATTCATGGATTGGCCTCCCCAGAGCCTGGACCTTAACTTTATTGAAGCAGTGTGGGATGATCTTGACAGAGGGTGGAACAAAAGGCAGCCGGCATTCAAAGAGGACCTTTGAATGTCTTTTAAGAAGCCTGGAGACCTATTCCTGAAGACTACTAAAAGAAAGGAGATAAAACCTTGCATCTATTTCGCATTTTAAGAAAAATCTAAATTAAATGATGGCTAGTTCAAAACTCTGGCACGGTATTGTAAGTATAAGTTAAATGATTTCACAATTCATGTTTTTGCCCTTCAGCTTTCTTGTAGCAGAACAAAGGTCTTTTCGTGACCAGGTGTACCTCCAGACTCCAGCCACAGCGCAGGCAGGGGTGACAGTCACCCTTACACTGACTGTAAATGATCTTCATTCTGCTGACTCAAATTATGCAGTGGCCTACTTGACTGTGGTCCCTCAGGTGAGCAATAAGAGAAACTGCAGGATATTCTGCTGAAAACTTGTTTTTTGGTTTATTGTGTATATGATGATTTTCTCTTGCCTACAGGATTCAGACACGTCCCCACCATCCTGCTCTGCAGCACGAGTCCAATCGAACTGTTCTGCAATTTGCAACGCGACTAGCTGGAGTGTGTCTCTGTCTGTATCAGATATCGGACACTCTGGCCTTGATGCTCTGCAGCTACAGGAAGGTGAAGGTATTCTGATTTTGTTTCACAGTAACCCAACCTCAGAGGACAGCCTTGGAGAGCCTGGCATTGAGCTGCAACAGACACAGAGGGATAAATCAACAAATGGAGCCTACCACCACCACCAAGAGCAACACAACCACAAGGCCAGATTAGAGACAGGGGGCCCCCCTTTGAATATTTCAGAATGGTCGCTGGATGTATCTCAGCCACTGTTTGTGAGCTACACATCCAGCTGCTGCTCTACTCAGGCAAAGATGCTGGTTTGGGACAAAGCTGGAAACATGAAACGCTGCCATCTAACAAATGGTCAGAAGAGGCAGCTACAAAACAAGAGTACAGAAACCAGTGGGACTGGACAGAAAATGCCCACAGGCTTCTTTTTCTTGCTGTTAGGCCTGCTGTGCTTTCCTCTGCTTTAGCCCCGTGTGATTACAAATGTTTTGCTGGTCAAAATTATCTGTTGATGACTTGATACAGAGCTTGCTCTACTGTATTTTCAAAGGCAAAATCTGAAGCACCAATAATTTTTTTTCATATTGATATTCAAAAGATGCAAATTTGCAAAGAATAAAAAATCTTTTATTGCACTTCCTTTTATTTTTGCTACAACTAGATTTGTATGCCTGTCACGTTTAAGGCTGTGTGAGAGGTCGATTCATTTGTAGTTTGTACTTGGGGAGCAGCACCAATAACACCAAGGCAAGCTTTAATACTGATAGATCAAAACATAAACAAAGTCCAGAATCTAAGAAAATAATTACAAAAACAGAAGACATAAAAATCAGAGATTAGTTAGGATACAGGACTCCACAAAAACACAGAATGCACAGACAATATAAAGACAAGGTAATGAGGGGAGTTGGAAATGGTGGGAAACCAAGCTGGAGACAACTAAACAAATGAGATGGAAGGAACAACACTTGCCAAAAGAAAACGGGAAGAGTGACACAACTGAATGTGCACCCAAGATCAACTTGACATGCGAAAAAAAGTCCAAAAAAAGAGACAAGGCTGAAGGAACATGAAGTTATCTATAACCAAACTATAAAGGCACAAATTACAAACCATAAACAACCAAAACCAAGCATCACACCAACCATCACCTCTATGCATTTCATTATTAGTTATTACTAATCTCTGCAAGGGCGTAGATTTGGCATGAACGGAAGGGACGTGTCCCCACCAATATCCAGCGATTATTGAATTGTCCCCACCAATAATTTGATCCCTTCGAGTAAAGAAAAACAACCCGATAGAAAGAAAACCTAGTAGCCTGCGCTGCGAGGAGAAGAGGAGGATGGCAGCAAAAAGGAAGAACCTGGATATAAGAAAGTATTTTTCAAAGAAACCTGTAAGTCACTTAAAGTCAAGTTCACTCATATAATGTGTCCGTCACAATAACGTTACAGGCTATGCTAGGCCATACATGCCAGCACTCCCGATTCTTCCGGGGAATCCCGAATTTCAGTGCCCCTCCCAAAAATCTCTGGGGGCGACCATTCTCCCCAATTTCTCCCGATTTTCCACCCGGACAACAAAACTGAAAAGCCATATCCCAGACTGGCCCAGCCAATTTCAGTTTCCAACAATGGCTACTATTACTGCAGCTACTTAGTTTTACTCTTATTACTCTTTCTGGGTCGCAAAATAAACTTTTAACACATTTTCAGGCGAGAATGTAGCTGTGTAAACATCAAATAACTTAAACATGTTATTGTTTGGCCTTTTTCAGTGCTTTAGTTGTGTTTTATTTGTTGGTGAGTAAATCGGTTTGGCTGAGATTAAAGTTATTAGATTAAATTAGATTAAATAAAACTTTATCAATCCCTCGGGAGGATTCCTCCGGGTTCTCACACAGCTGAATAAACTGCTGTCACACAGCAGTGTGTGAAAGCAGCTGTGTGAATACAGCAGTTTATTCGACCATCTACGCCAGCGTCCGGTTATATTTTAGACAGCAAGGAGCAGACGGCAGGTGACGTAATTCTGAAGGCTAGACCGTCCAATTTCACAGTCGCTCATTTCCGGTCTACCCGGCTTTCGGAGGACCCGGCCCACTTAGACCACAAAGGCCGGGTCCTCAGGTGGACGCAGCCTCTGAATTTGGACACTCCCAGCCTGTTTCCGGCCGGACAATAATAACGGTATTTTATCCGATAAATAAACACTGTAAGATTCAAGTTTTTTGTATATATATATGTACATATATATCCTTTTATCAAAAAGCAAAAACAAAAAAGAAAAAATAAGAAACAGGGCAGGGTTCGATGGTTGAATCATCCGTCCTCACCAATGCCACAACCAAATCTACACCCTTGAATCTCTGGTTCTCTTCCACAGCATGTCTTTGTCCTGTCCTTCTACCCTCACCCCCCAACTGGTCGTGCCAGATTGTTGCCCCTCTCTGAGGTTCTGCTGGAGGTTTTTTCCTGTTAAACGGGAGTTTTTCCTTCCCACTGTCACCAAAGCACTTGCTTATAGGGGGTCATATGATTGTTGGGGTTTTCTCTGTTTTCTTATATTATTGTTGTGTATTTACCTTGCAATATACATTACCTGGCAACTGTTGTTGTGAATTGTCCATTAAATAAATAAAATTAAAATTTTTATAACAAAACTCAGAACTAGGAATTGCAAAATATCACTACAATAGAAAACCATGAAATGATACAAAACAAAAACATAAATCACTTCTAAAAACCCAGAAGAACTAATAACTCACAGAAAAACTCAAAATCCTAGAACTTGGATCCAGGATTTTCCCAATGTGGAATAAAAAAGTAGAAATCAAATAAAGCAGTGGGTAAATAACTGGATTGTTTTCACAGACCATCATCACTTAATGGCCAAGATGAAATAATGCATTTCTTAACACATTTAAAAAAAAAGAAAAAAAAGAAGTTGTTTTAAGATGATATCATGGAGACATCTGACAAATTTACGAAGCAGTATCTGTATACCACTAGTCAGGGTAATATTAAAGAGTGGCCCATGATAAGAATTGACTGATGGGTCTTCGCTTTTATTCTCTGACGTCCATTTATCTACAAAAAGAAAGTATTGAAAACTCTTAGTGTCTTTAGACCTTAAATACAATCTGGCAAAGCTGGAAACAAAGAATTTTGCAGAGTCATGCACCTTGTTTATATTTAACTGAAAAATCCCACATCCCACACAAATGTACTGAGAAACTTTCCTTTGTGCTTCAGCTGTAGGACTTTAGCTTAAATATTTAAACTAAAATTTAATATTTAACTACTTTCCTACGAACCTTGCTAAAACCTGTTACTCAGTTATTCATTTGAAATTCGGCTGTCCCCACCTTCTGGGCCAGCCTTAGAGAACCAATCAGAAGCTACTGCAACCACAAACACAAACTCACAGTTAAATTAGAGACAGGAGACCCCAATTTTAAGTGCACCTCCTCTTCCTCTCCCATCTTTTAACTCGCAATCTTCTCATGGCTTTAAATGGTTTCCTTTAAACTTTTACTTTGACCAACACAAAAGCCTGGCAAGTATAGCTTAACGATCAGCAGTTGTGACATAGTGATGCAGCACAACTAAATTTTAACCCCTCCTATATCTGAGATGCATCTTGAAAAACATAGACCCCAACAAGTTAAAAGTGAAACCTTTGAAACCTTTTTTTTTCATCCAGTTACTCTCCTGGAGTTAATTAATTTTTCTACTGAAAACTTATTAACTCATTCTTCAACACAGAATTGGCAGAGAATATAAAGGCAGTGACAATTAGAGCACCAAGCGCAGTGCCATCATTGTCCGCACCCTGAACCTTTAGAAATGATGAAAAGAAAATCTATGCAGAGAGACACACAGCCAGAGGTGGAGGAGCGAGGACACTGGGGAAATAAGGTGGAATTTCTCCTTGCTGTGGCGGGAAATGTTGTCGGCCTGGGGAACGTGTGGAGGTTTCCCTACCTCTGTTACAAAAATGGAGGGGGTAAGCAAATGAGGAACTCACTACATTAAAGGTGTATTAATCTTGTAGGATTATATTGATTGTGCAAAGCATGAGCAAAATAAATTACAAAACAGTACTAGTTCAAGGTCTATTATTACTAGTTCACAGTCACTGAAATGAGACTGAAAGTGTGACTTCAAACTCCATTGGTACTCTAGGAAATGTTAATTTTATCACTTGAGGTAGCTCACATGACAACTGTAGGTGAAGTCAAGCAGGGCTCTCTATCTGTTTGAAGCATTTTGGATTTGGCAGCAGGTTGATTCCATCAAATCTGATGCCAGCATCCAAAGTGAAGACTCTGCTCCACTGAATCCAATAGCATCCAGTCCTCAGGCAGCTTGATTGTTTGCAATAGAATCATTATAATTAAAAAAGAAGAAAACAATATTATTAGTTTATAAAAATCTGCCTCTTGTAGTTTTTTTGTGAATTCAACTTTCACAAACAAAGTTCTAGTAAAAAGTAGTTGTAGCAGCAGTAGTAGTAAAAGTACTAGTCAAACAATTCATTAGTAAAAATTTCCTTTAATAACTTCCCAATATGTCATCGTAATTTTGGTAGTATGTTTAAACAACTGATATATGTTTTGTTTTTAAAAGCATATACCAGGTCCTTGTTTAATATCATTGATTTACGTAAAGCCTTTGATACAATAGATCATTCTTTACTTTTACGGAAGTGTGAAAGGTACACAGCAAATCCAGCATGTCCAAATTAACACTGTCGGATTTGATTTCAACACTATTAAAGTGTCTATATGGGTCCACACTAGAGAGTGTTAATTTAACTCTTTTTGGAGAGTTGGTACGTTAACTCTGATTTAGTGTTAAATACCAAATCTGTCTGGAGTTGATAATTTAACACTTGGTGTTAAGAGTTTATATATTAACTCTAAAAGAGTATTTTAGTTTAACTACGTAAGAGTTATCTTCTAATTCATTCTAAAAAGCAGGAATTTTACTGTTCTGAACTTCTAGAAATTTCTTTTGGAAATAAACATTTACTAAAAAGATGCAATGGTTTTTGAAAAACATTTATTCTGAACTGTGCACCACAATTTCAAAACATTTTCTGAAAGATGTAACAGTATACATGTTCTCACTTTCATTAGAATTTTGTTTATCAAAAGGTCTGACATGGTAAATGCAAATAACAGCATTCTCATCACTTATTTCTTCAATACAATATGCATGTCCTTCATTCATCCCTTTGTGGAACTTCAACGCACTTCTGCTCTCCCCCATATTCCATCTTCACAAGCATATCCTGTGTGGAGATTGAATAAAAATTAGTTGAGACTAATTAATGGCACAAATAATCCAGTAAACAATTGCAGCACAGTAAAAAAAAAGGAATCCTCTTTGAGCCATTACTTGTGTAAAGTATTTTCCCAAAAGACAAGGACACAGGCAACAGGTAATACTGAACTAAATGTAAAACCTCAACCTTTTTAATTTTTACCTAAACCGTGTGCACAAAACTCTGGAGGGATCTATGCTAACGTAGAATCCAGTCAGGACGTCAGCTACTGCTGTTTGCTCGTTTTTTTTAATGGGCGATCGTTTTCAGGCTTCAAGTACCACCATTATACCAACATTTCACATTCTACACATTGTTTTAGGTGTATTTGACCAAAAGTTTGACTGAAAATTCACATGCAAGCTTTTTTTCAAGGCTGTGGTATTTGCCTGCAAACAATACCTTTCAGCTAGCTAAAACAGAATATTATGCTATCAGCGAGCAACATGGCTAATGCCTTTCACACAGCTTTGTCTCAACTCCAAAGAGCCACAGAAGTAAAAGCTAATAGAAATAATTGAAACAATCTTTGAAAAAATGACTTACCAAGCATGGCAAACAACTCAAATATGTAGAGCAAAATGTTCTGAAACGGCTTCACTTCAGCTTCGATTGGAGCCGTGCTGGGGGCGGAGTCTGTGAATTTACTCTGTTGGTGTCATGGCCCCTCTAGGAGTTCAGAGTTAAGAGGTCAAGAGTTAATGTTTCCATTGTAACACCTCCAGATTTGACAGAGAAACACTCATTTTTAACACTCGATTTTAACTACTATCATTTTACACCTCAGAGTTACATTAAAAGAATGTGACTCTACTTAGAGTAAAATTAACTCTACTTTTGCAAGAAGACTATTAACACCAAAACATTTAACACTTTTGAATTTGCTGTGTATGGTTTAAGAGGTGTTGTACAATTTTGGTTAAATAGTTACTTGAATAATAGGTTCCAATATGTGAGTATTAATAACATGAAATCTAAACTTAGAAAAGTAACTTGTGGAGTTCCGCAAGGATCTGTTTTGGGACCTAAGTTATTTTTACTTTATATAAATGATATTTGTACAGCCAGTGATACTTTAAAATATGTGATGTTTGCTGATGATACAAACTTATTTTGCTCTGGAAAAGACATAAAGAAATTACTGAAAACAGTGGAAACAGAACTCATGAAGTTAAATAGATGGTTTGTATTTAATAAACTATCATTGAATGAAAGTAAAACAAAATTTATGTTATTTGGAGGTAGTAAAAGTAATATTAAAGTAAAATTGAATTTAAATAATGTTGAAATTGAAAGAGTATATGAGACAAAAATTTTTAGGAGTAATTATTGATGATAAACTTTGTTGGAAGCCCCACATAGAACATGTGAAACGAAAATTATCCAAGTCTATTTCTATTCTTTATAAAACAAGAGATTTTTTGAATAAGAACTGCCTTTATTTATTGTATACTTCCCTTTGTTTGCCTTATATGACCTACTGTGCAGAAATTTGGGGGAACACATACAAAACATATTTGGATTCAATATTTAAATTGCAAAAAAGAGCTATTAGAATAATAAATAAAGTTGGATATAGGGAGTCCACCAACCAGTTTTTTGTAGGATCATCTATGTTAAAATTCATGGGCATTATATATTCTAAAACTTTAGAAATGATATATCGTGTGATGAAAAAGAATGTTCCAATTTGTATTTTAAGTATGTTTCAACTAAGAGATGGAAAATATGATTTGAGGGGGTCTTATAAGTTTGAAATGCCTAAAGTGAGAACCAATGTTAAGTATAGATGTGTGTCAGTTTTGGGAGTGAAATTATGGAATGGACTTAATGATGAACTGAAGATGTGTTTTTCTTTGTCATTCTTCAGGAAGATTTTAAAAATTAGTATTATACAAGGTTATAGAAATTTGGTTTGTTAAAATTTTTTTGTGTTGATTTAATTTCTTGATTTATCATTGATTTCTTTTCAAACTGTTATACAACTTATTTATCAATGCTATTTATTTTCTTGGTTAAGGATTTGATTATTTCTATGGGGGTAAGGGATAGGATAAGTATAAGCCATAAGGCTTCAGCCTATTCCTTTTTCGGTTTCTGTTTGAGTACTTTTATGTAAAATTATAATCTGTTGTTGTTGTTGTTGACTGAAATAAAATTTCAATTCATAATTGAGTAAGCTTGTTACTCAGAAGCTGCACAACAGGTGTGTTTACTGTGTATGTTTTTAATTCAGGTGCATTCCTGGTGCCATATCTGGTATTTGTGGTAACCTGTGGTGTACCCGTGTTCCTGCTGGAGACAACTATAGGGCAATTCACCCAGGAGGGTGGCATTACCTGCTGGAGGAAGCTGTGCCCATTAGCAGAAGGTAAGCTGTTCAGGGATCGTTAACAAGAAAACATGTTATCCTTCTCTTCAATGGCCATTTATTCACAGTCTTGCACAACTGTGTCTCAAAATGTAGTGAACAAGTTAATAAGTATTTAAAGTTAAGCCAATTCTGTACTTATCACAAACTTCAAGTTATAAGTTCAAGCCTTAACTGAGAACTGGTAACATTGTGTTTTGCAAGTCATTCTCAGTGATTTGCTACTAGGCAGTTCTAAAGGAACAAGATGTAATTTCTATGCATTTAAATTTAATATGTTAAGACTAATATTATGTGTGTGGTTCACTTTTCTACATTATCTCAAATATTTTCCATGATGTTCAAATTAGAAATACTAAATTTTATTAAATATTGGAATGTGTTTGTCCCGTTTACTGCAGACTGCTACCCAGCTAATGTATAAAACAGTGTTTGTGGCACTCTTTATTTATGTTTTTAAAGGAATAGCACTGGACTATCCCACAACTGAATTCTACACATAAAAGCTACTGTAGCTGCAAGTTTTTGGACCCATTATATTTTAAGTTAGCAATTAGCAACAGAATGCAAGCAGCCTGAAATAAAAGTTGACTTTAAAGTTGCACATTATTACGATGTATTATTATTATTAGGATTTTGGCCTGAAAAGTCTTAACATTTTGCTGAAAGCATTGAAAATACAGGCAAGTAACAATTACAGCTCACCCAACTTTTCACTAGGCTTCCTTTTCACATGTAACCTGCTACAGTATCTTGACATATTATTGTAGCAAAAATCTGAATACGCACACATGTATTTCAATACCCGCACACAAATCAAATATGCTCATTCAAAATGAAACACACACACACACACACACACACACACACACACACACACACACACACACACACACACACACACACACACACACACACACACACACATCCAATATATCCTGGGAAAAATAGGATCTCTCAATGCACAACAACCTTGAAGCAGATGGGCTTCAGCTGTAATCAAGTGCCACTCAGATAAGGACCAGGAAACTGAAATTCACAGAATCTCACCAAAACTAGAGAAGAGAGCAAACTTTTTTTCTGATGGTAGGTTTGGCATAGAAGCATGAGTCCACACTGCCTTGGATCAGTGGTTCAGGCTGGTGGTGGTCGTGCTGATGTAATAATGTGGTGGATATTTTCTTGGTACACCATGTGCCCTTAAGTACCAGCTGCACATCGTTTAAATGCCAAAGCCTATAGTATTGCTGCTGACCTTGTCCATCACTTTATGACCAGAGTGTAGCCATCTTCTGATGGCTACTTTGAGCAGGATAATGTCATATTATCCTGTTATATCACAAAATCATCTTAAACTGGTTTCTTGAATATAACAATGAGTTCATTCAAATGGCCACCACAGTCACAGACCTCAAGCCAAAACTGCTGAGTAACCAACGTAAGAAGTCTGAGTAATTGATAAATGGAGATTTTTGTAATTATTATCTGTAAATGCCTTTCAGGGATAGGCTTTGGTGGACAACTAATCCTTTTCTATAGCTGTATGACCTACATCATTATTCTTTCCTGGGCTTTGCGCTACCTCGTGTTCTCCTTCAGCTCTCAGCTCCCCTGGGCCTCCTGCAACAACGACTGGAACACAGGTAAAATGCAAAGATTATTTCCATTTTCCAATAAAAAATTGTCAAAGTATGTTTAGGTATTTAAACTTTTGTTCTGATACTTTTCACACTCTCTTCTCAGAGGGCTGTGTAGACTTTTCAACAAAAAATAACACCGTCCACTGGACCAACCAGACAAACTCGACCTCTGCAGCCACCGAATTTTGGGAGTATGTCTATGTAGATGGACTGAAAAAGCCTACATACCAAGTTATTTAAAGCCCAATAAAACATTTTGTACCTTTTCCAGCTATATATATCTATATCCTTCTACCTATCGATCTGTCTGTCTATCAATCTATATATTGTTTTTTTTACCTTCTGCATTTAATTGACTTCTAGACGACGAGTGCTGATGATCTCTGGGGGCATTGAGGAAATAGGCAGCATCCAGTGGGAGGTGCTGTTGTGCCTCATTGCTATGTGGATCGTCTGCTACTTTTGTATCTGGAAAGGAGTCAGATCTACAGGAAAGGTAGTTTTGCTGGTAAATACAGTGGGGGAATAATTATTTGATCCCCTGCAGAAATTATAAGTTTGTCCAAATACATGACTCTCTAATGACTCTCTAATTTAAATGGTAGATTAATTTCAATGGAATGAGGCAGAATGTGACATAAAAGTTATGGAATTAATTGATTTTTATGTCATTGAATGAGATAAGTATTTAACTTCAAGTGTTAGCTACCTCCACAGATTTCCCATATTTTGTGGACAAAAAAATAGAAAATTGTTGACAACGATCTGTGGATGCAGATTGTGTGTGGCAATGAACGGACCCCTGCGCAGATGGCAGAAGGAAAAATGAACTTAAGAGCTGATAGGTTTGTAACTTAAACCTATTTGCTGGAACGTTCAAGATAATTTAATTACACAGCAAAGCAAGACACGAGTAGGCAAAGTTCTTTATGTTTCTAGTGCACGGAAGAGAACTGGACAAACGCCGTTCCTTCGCTCGACCCCAGTTGCTCTCGTCCGCCCCCCGTAACACTGCTCTTTTATTGAGGTTACATGAATATACATAGGTTCATTAACATATGATGTCTACATACAAACAAAGAGTACCTTGCCTGTGCGTTGTGTGTGCGTGTGTGGGGTCAGAGTGTGACCCCATAAATGACTTCCCTAAACCTGCTGGTCTAAACAGAAGGCACTTAGCCTAAAACAGATATAGATACGTTTATCCTACCATAAAACAATAAGACAAGGTACGACCTCTCCCATGCTCCCAGAATGTGGGTGTGAATGCCAGAGCACTCTGGAATGAAAACAACGTCTCTGCAGACTACTAAGGATCAAACCTCTATTGTCTACAACTAATTATAAAACTCTAAGCATATATAAGTAGATATTTCTAAGCATAAATGATAATCAAAAATACAAATCCAACAATAACAAAAGGCTAGCATTTTATTTAGGCGCAAAAACACAAAGGTACAAAAATAAGAAAAACCAAAAGCCAATAACTAATCAAAAATGTGAGAAACTAAATGCAGAGCAACATACAGGACAAATAGACGTAAAACATTTTGTTTTTGTTTGTTTTTGTTGAAACAAGAGGAAAATTGGGCTGTGGAGAACAGACATGAATGCACACGAGAGACAGGAGAAATATGGAATGAAAAACAAGGAGGGGAACATGTAAAAAGAAAAGGGAAACAAGACGCAGAGACGCACACACACAACCAAATGCAACAAGGGAGCGAGGGACACAGGACAAAGGGGGGAACAAAGGAAACCTAATGAACAAGGAAATTAAGTGAGATCACAAGAAAACTCTGAAGCAATAATAAGAATAAATTCAGGACTGCCTGTTGAAACTTAAGTCATAATGATAACACAAAACACTCAAAAAACAAAACAAAACCCCACAATAAACTCAGAAGCTGGCCCTAAGACCCAGAACTGTGACAGGAGCATCTGTAACTGATTAATTCATTGATTGATTGCAATCTGTGTGCCACATAGGCCACAACAGCAAATCTATGAGAACCAGAGTTCTGGCTAGGCTGTAAGGGCTCAAATACTTATTTCATTCAATGACATGGAAATCAGTTTATAACTTTTATTTAATGTGTTCTTTTTGGGGATATCTTGTCTCCCCCCCCCCCATTAAAATTAAATTACCACAAACATTAGAGACTGTTCACTCCTTTATAAGCAATCAAACTTACAAAATCAGCTGGAGATCAAATAATTATTTTTCCTCACTGTAGCTCTATATACAGTATGTATACATAGTACATATTGAGTAAACACTTAAATGCTCTGAAATGTTACTTTTTCCCACAGGTGGTATATGTCACAGCTACCTTCCCCTACGTGATGTTGTTAATACTTTTGATTCGTGGCCTCTCTCTTCCTGGAGCATTCGAAGGAATCATGTTTTATCTTCTGCCTGAACCCTCACGACTGATAGACCCTCAGGTACGAGCTCAAATCTCTAACAGTGTCTGACACAGGTGGACAAGTGTAATACTGTTGCTTTGTTGGAACAGGTGTGGATGGAGGCTGTGAGTCAGATCTTCTTCTCCTACAGTATCGGTGTGGGCTCCCTAACTGTGCTGGGAAGCTACAACAAATACAACAACAACTGCTATAAGTACATGATGATCAGTAGTTATTTACCTTAATTTTAAATAGATATTTAAATATTAACAACCTCATATTTTGTCACATGCAGTGACTGCACTTTGCACTTTGTTTTTGTGATTTGCAGAGACTCTCTGATGCTGTGTTTGCTGAACAGTGGTACCAGTGTTGTAGCTGGTTTTGCTGTGTTCTCGGTGCTGGGATTCATGGCTCATGAGCAAGGTGTTCCCATTGCAGAAGTGGCAGAGTCAGGTATATATCACAAACATGCGATCATATTCTCCTGGACCCATAAATGTGACATAACAGTGATCCATAAATGGACTCAATCTTACATAACAATATTATGGGAGCATGTCTCAACTGGTCACAGACTTGGTAACAGAACAAGAAAGACTTTAAAATTTTCAGGGCTCTGTTTTAATTGTTAAGCTTGATTTGGGGGAATATTATTTTTTGGAATGATTTCTGTCAGGGCTCATTGTGCAGGCAGGTGGAGATGTGGATCCAAATGAAGGACTCTGAGATGGAAATGTAACTGAAGACCACACACAGCTTTATTGCTGGCACCAAACAAAAACAGAAATCAAACCATAAAACTGGAACACACAGGCAGGATCTGGGGGTACGAAGCGACACTGAGCACAGGAAAACACAGGGCTAATATACACAGGGTGGTAATCAGGGAATGAGCAACAGGAGGGAGACACAGCTGGGAGAAATTGGACTAACGAGACAGGGGAGCAGTAGAACTGAACACACTCACATGAGACACAGACCTTCACAATAAAACAGGAAACAAGAAACCACTAAACAAAGAGGCAGACAGAGAGGCAGACAGAATATAACACATGGAACTCAAACAATACATGAAACAACAATTCCTTAAACACGGATAAACAGAAACATGAAACTCTAATAATCATCACCACCACCATCACCACCACAATCACTACAAGAGAATAAGAAAACAATCCATAATCCAAAAACACACCAAAAAATAACAACTCAAAATACTGGGTCAAAGTGACCCAGAACCGTGACAGATTTCGACATTTTTGTTTACAAAAGCTTAATTTCTCAGTAGTGAGTTTATACCTAATCTATGGGAACTTGTTTCCAGCACTGGAAGAAAAACAACGAAGTACTTTTGCCACTGAAAATTCAAAATTTACGATATCTAAGAAAACTTAATAAGAAAATTGGCAACATTTTCACACAATGTTGGCATCCAAACATTGTGTGAAAGTTTCCTTGTTATCTTGATTATAGGAAGAGGAGGAATGTGGAACAGAAGGATTGGTTTTTCTGTGGTATTCACATTTCTATAGGAAAACCGAATGCTTTGCTAAATGTTTGTGTCAGGAAGTTGACATTTTGTGATGCTTAACTTGAAATTAAGACTTAGGTCTCACTGGCAAAAAATAATTTTTACAGCTGTGGAAACTAACTACCATACTAATCAGGTCTCAGCATCCTTTGAGTTCCAATAGTCAGACTATATTATGTGGGCTAAATCAGTCAGTGCCATTGTGCCATCACAGTCAAACACGTGAGTAATGGTGAAAACCTGATGTCATTTGATTTTTCCCTCTTAATATGAACAGGCACAGGTGATTGTTCAATTTTCTGCATTTCTGCTGTCATATTTATGCCATTACACACCACAAAACTGTACAAACTAAAACACAAACATTTACCACTGGCTGGCATGTTTGATATGTTCTGGCATCATGCTGTTGTGTTTCAGGTCCAGGCCTGGCGTTCATTGCATACCCTCAGGCTGTAGCCATGATGCCCCTGCCTCAACTGTGGTCCATCTGTTTCTTTGTTATGCTCATTCTCTTGGGTCTGGATACACAAGTAAGACACACAACTTTGGAACATTGCATTTATGCTTTGAAATTTACTCAGTGTGTTTTGTCCATTTTCTGCACAGTTTGTTGCCATGGAAGTAGTGATGACGTCCTTCATCGATATGTTTCCCAAAGTGTTGCGCAGAGCCGGCCGAAGGGAGATTTTTCTCCTTCTCTTCTGCTTAATATGCTTCTTCTCTCAGCTTGTCATGGTTACTGAGGTCTGTATGTAATGTATCACTGGCAGAAAATGTTTTAGAAATGTGTGTAGGGGTCTGAAAGAAAATGTTTAAAAATTATATATCCTAAGTTTCTGATTTTAGATTTTAAAACTAAACACATATGAAATATTACTTCATCCAGCTATACTAATTGTCAACAACAGGTGTGTTCGAAGAACCGGAATAGCGAGCTCAAAGTTAGCGAGATGATTTGATCTTGGATGTGTCATTTGATCTTGGATGTAGTAAGCGAGGTACGAAGAACGGGCCCCTGATTTTAGTGAGGAAAATAAATGCATGCAAAATAAATATCTGTGTCATTGTCTCTAGGGAGGGATGTTTGTGTTTCAGTTGTTCGACTACTATGCTTGTAATGGAGCTTGCATCCTCTTTCTATGTGTGTTTGAAACTCTGGCACTGGGTTGGATATTTGGTAGGTGTGCTCTTCTTTTTACATCTCACACTAATGATGTCGTAATGATGACATGATCAGGGAAGTTTTCTCATATATAGGGGCAAATCTTGCAGACACTTGTGAGGACATTATAATGGAGTCTTTACATGGGTGATTATGACTCCTTTGGCTGTCATTTAACCTTTATGTGAAAAAAATACATCCATGGCATTCCATTGACACCAAGTGTGATCTTTATACGTTGTTTATCTTGTTTCTTCTTCTATTAAGGGGTAGATAAGTTATATGACATAATAAAGGACATGACAGGAACACGAGCCAACTACTTCTTTAAACTCTGCTGGCTCTACCTCACACCACTGGTCTCACTGGTGAGTTGGGCTTTAAGTATTAGGATACCAACACTCAATTCTCCACCAACTAAACCATCTCCTTTTGATTTCTCAGGGCTCTTTTATATGTTCTTTAATTGAGTACCAGCCTCTGACCTTTAATCGGTGGTACATCTATCCATCCTGGGCATATGTGCTGGGGTGGATACTGGCCCTCTCCTCCATCCTGCTTGTTCCAGGATGGGCCCTGTATAAGCTGGGCACTGAGACTGGGACTCTAAGTCAGGTGGGATGACTGTGTTATTATTTTAAATATATAGTTAAACAAAAATGTAAGACTTTCATGTTTACTGGGTGATTTTTAACGTAATAGAAATCATGGTAATAATAGCCTTTTTAGAATTATTATAAAACTTTTAAATTAAGTTTTTCTCCATTTTTCTCCATTTTGTAGCGTTTCCATCATCTGTGCCAGCCTAATCTTGAAAATTTAGAGAACCAAAAGAGGGAAACTCAGCTAGAGACCATCAGAGAACTTCTGCAGTAGTTCACACTCAACTGATACAAAAGGTCATCTGATCCCTTTGTAACACCTACGATTTGGAGTTGAACGTGATGTCACTTTCTCTGTTTTCCATTAAAAAAAATTCTCTTTTTTTCCACTTCTGTACCCATTTGAGCTGCATCATAGTCATTTTTTTCTTTTTTTTGTTTATACAATATATCAATGTATCTAAATCCACACACATTTTCTTTAATGGAAAGATATGGTTGCTGTGTTTGTGTAGTGCACTCCCAAAAATGATGTTTTACACCACATGTTACAAAAAGAAAAAATGCTTTTGTGTTGATATGACTGACCTCAAAAAAATGTCCTTAAACGTTAAAGGCAGGGGCGATTCTAGGATCAGAGCTTTGGGGGTGCTGAGCAGCCAGGAAGCTGCCCATCCAGGCATCCAGGCCTTTACTCGTCATAATGAGACGTCTTCCCCGTCTCTGTCAGTCCCTGCATCCTTAAATGTCTCCAGTTGTCACGAGTTCTCTCTGACTGTCTCCTTGGTGCATTTAAACCCCTGTTCCTCCCTGTCCTCATCGTCTGTTGTCTTCATCTCCATTATCACTCATCATAATTTTACCATCTCTGTGCAAGTCTGCAAATTTCTTTATTAAATCATAAGATTCTTAAATTCATCAAGTCTCTCTGTGCCTGGGTCCTCATCACAAAACATTACATCACTGTTTTGTACATTTTAACACAATTTAATCCCCACATTTGTGAAAGAAAAGCAAAACACTTTTTTGAAAAGTCTGTAACAAAACCATCAAATCTGATAAAGGTTATTTAAATGCTGCTAAAGAAGAATGGATTGGAATAAAATAAAAATAAAAAACATATCCCAACCTTAATTACTGTGGGAGAAGTGAATGATGCTCACAGTGAGTAAGAAGTAAACTGAGTGCATATTTTGGACAGAGATTCACTTTTAATGTGTATGTATAATATAAAAAATACACTCCAAAAATAGAAGAGTCCTTGAAATGTACAAAATATTATTAAAAAATTAGAAAATGGACACCTTGGCCTATGGTACAATGTATACAATGTATGAAAAGATCTTTACTGCAGATACTAATATAGCTCTGCAGATTTTTTTCTTTTCTTTTAACCTATGTCGCCTCACCTTGAGGTTGGCAAATCCGTCTATCACATTTTGGTGGTCAAGTCTCTCAAGCATCTCTTTCTCAACTGACATCACAGCCAGGTGCTGGAGTCTGCTTTGACCCATGGTCCTTCTCAGCCAGGTATGGAGCTGACTCAAGACACTAAAAGACCTTTCACAGCTACAGCTGGTAACTGGGTTTGTTAGGGCAACCTGAATAACAGTTTTCAGTGTGGGGAAGATCTGATTATCCAGAAGATTGTACAATGTTAACATATCTGGGATGGCACCAGCCTCACTCTTGAGCTTCAAAAAGTTTTTGGCAACCGTGACTTCCTCTGACTGAAGTTCAATATGGTAATGCAGTGCCAGGGCTGACAACCCAGTTGGTTTTGCAGATTCTGTATGTCAGGGTTTCTGGGTCATTGACCCAGTATTTTCAGTTCATGTTCACTGTTTATCCTCTGTACGTTCCACTTCCTGTTTTGTGTTACGTTACTCTGTGTGCATTATGTTCTAGTTCTTATTCCATGCATCATTAGTTCAATTGTGTTCAGCTACTCACTCACCTGTCACCTATCAGTCATTGTTCAGACAGTGTATTTAAGTCCTCAGTTCTCTCCTGGTCAGCGTCGCGTCCTTAATGTTGTCACTGCTGTCTATGCCCCATGTTTGCCTCCCAAGTTCAGATCAGTCAGCCGTTCATTCAGTCAGTCAGCCAGCCATCTCCTGTTTTCGTCATTCGTCCCTCACAATAAACACCCTGCATCTTCACCGTGAGTCCTGCGTTTGAGTCCTTTTCTCCACATCCACTCAGCAACCCCTGACACTGTATAGCAGCTTTAATATAGGGAGGACACAACTTCCAGATTGTATGAGTAAAATTAGTTGTTGTTTTTTCTTTGCCAGTTTCTGTTTTGCCTGTTAGTATTTCCTATCTCTTTCCTCTCTCCATCTTTGGACTGACAATCATACACAAATAGATTGTATTCAATTAGATTAAAAAAATACTATTAAGAACACTAATAAAAAAGTCCTCTTTCAGTGTACTTTCAACCAAAAGGCAAATAACCAAACCACATGTACATCTAATAAAAGATATAAATATTGAAACACTGATCCAACATTATTCGTTATTGACGGATCATTTGATTTTACACTTTTACCTGAATGTGGCTCTTGTTTTTGAAAAAACTTCCTCATATCCATTATGAGATGTGTGTGTGTCTCTCTGTACACACACACACAACAGAAGTTATAAGGTTAATGGGCATCCAGTCAGTTAGCTAGTTAGTACCTTGGGTTCAATATCGGCACATGCACATATGACAAAATAACCAGCTTCTCTCATTACATTTCAAACAGGACAGTGGTAACAACAGTAGGCTACGGACAATGTTAAGTTTTAGATTTTAAATAGACTGTATAAATTTCAATGGGAGCAACAGGACGGTCAAATATCGCTGATTTTACTACAGAGCAGGACGGATTGTAGGGTAGCAAACATAGTCGAGAAACACGTTTTCAACACAGCCGGTTACCTGGGTGTAATGTTTTTCAGTTAAAAAGAAACATGGTCTGACTCTTACCTAACTATATAAAGAGTAACTGAAGGTTAAATGCAGTTAATATGTCCTGTTTTAAGCCAGGCACTTACACATCCTCTCCGCTGCATGTCAGCCACCATTGTTCTGGCAGCAACGGCGCTAGAGCCAGAGCAGGGGAGAGGCGAACTGGAACAAACCATTTTGGGGGGAGGGGTATCTATACTTTTGTTGTTAAAATGTTAAGTCCCAAACAAGTACTGAATGCTTTTTATATTTTTAGTAGTGTGTCACACAAACAACAAATATTCTCAAAAAAAAGTAAGAGATCTTTGAGGGGTGCTTTGATTCATTCATTTGATTCCGAAATGGGCTAAAATCACCCCTGGTTAAAGGACTGAATAATGTTGTAAAAAGGCAAAACAAACAAACAAACAAACTAAAAACCCTCTTTCAATCCGGAAAGAGGAAAAAACCTAAATTGCTTTACTATCAGAAACCAATCTAAATGATTTGGAACACTCAAAATTAAAGAGAAGTTGGGTTGGCTAAGTTCTTTACTCATCTTATAATACAAAAAGTAGAGGATGGCCATCCCCATCCATCGTAATCTGCCTTTAACTATAGAAAAAGTTGTAAAAGAAAATGAAGGATGCTACATTCTTTTCTCTGGATATCTATTTGGAGAATCTATTTCTATAGGATGCATTTATGGTCCAAATTCAGAAGATATCTCTTCCCCCCCCCAAAAAAATCTCTTAACCCTTGTTTCAGCCATAGCCTCTCCATATATGGTATTGGGAAGTGACTTTAATTGTGTATCTGATCCAAGGGTTGATGAATGTAAAACAGAGGGTGACTTATCACTAGGGATGGGTATCGTTTAGGTTTTATCCGATACCAGTACCAAACCGGTACTTTTGAAACGGTGCTGGTGCTTAAACGGTGCTCAAACCGGTGCTTAAAGAATCAAGAACACAAACTTTGTCCAAAAACCTCTCATGTTCAGCTGTTTTTTGTAAAAAGATAACAATGTTAGCCTTTTCTGCAGCTATAGGGCATGGCATCACTCTTGGCTGGAAGCAGTGCTTAATCAATGGAAAAAAAACACCAACTTTGTCCAAAAACCTCTCATGTTTAGCTGTTTTCCACTTTTTCTTTGGTCATTTTAGCCTTTTTGGCCAGGGTGAAGGGAGTATCTGCCATCAAACAAGAAGACAGCCGCATGTAACTACGACGGTGTTTGCTAGTTCACCTTACTTGCATTAATTTAATAACATGGTTAGCCTACTCAACGTAAATTACACACCAACAACATTAAGCTACTCACGCAGAGAAGAACGGCTGCTGCTGCATCATCCTCCGTCATCATTTCTGCTACACTGGCAGGGCTAGGGGCCAGGACTCTACTCTTCGGGTTTTTGGGGGATGTTGCTAACTCCGGGTCCGATAACAGGAAAACCACCCGCAGTAGATGTGCTCGGTGTGAGGTCTCGCAGCAAGCTATCAAATACGGCGCATTTCTCGGCTTTTAACAAAACGCTACATGCCACCATGTGTTTCATCAGATTCGAGGTGTTACCTCCTTTGCACAGTATCAGCTTAAAGCACTTGTTGCAGGCTGCTGAGTTTGCATCTTTTGCTGTGACGTACAGCCAGACTTTGACCGCTTTGCTTTGGGCATTTTTAATCTGTAGCTCTGCTCTAAAAGAACGTACGTACCTGGGCCCGCCTACTACGCTCGCAAAGGTAAAATGATTGGCTAGTATCCAAAGTGTATGACATCTCAGGGAAAAAAAGCACCGAAATAAAGCACCGAAATGTGCGCTGCTTTTCGGTCTGGTTACTACCGTTTATGTCAGAACCGGATACCGGTACCCATCCCTACTTATCACCAAAAAGCCTTAGACTGAAAGAGTTCTGCTGTGATCTAGAAATTTATGATGCCTGGAGAGTAGCTCACCCAACCGATAGGGATTTCACTGTTTGTTTGTTTTTTGCCCTCATCAGAGTTTCTCAAGAATAGATTTGCTACTGTCATCCAGGACGGTGCTGGATAGGATGGAAGAGTGCTCAATAAGTACTTGTCCATTATCCAATCATTCATTAGTAAGTATAACTATTCACCCAAATTATTTTGTCCCTTATTCATGCTAATGGAGGAAGAATCCATACTTAATGAGCAGTGTTGGTCAAGTTACTTGAAAAATGTAATCAGTAACTAATTATTGATTACTTCCCCCGAAAAGTAATCCCGTTACTTTACTGATTACTTATTTTCAAAAGTAATTAATTACTTAGTTACTTAGTTACTATTTAAAAACACGATTTACAACCTGCATAGGTGATAAATCAAAAGATCTTTCAGCTCAATTCTGCTTTTTCTGCATAATGCATCATACAAAATGTAATCAAATGGAAAAAGTCTCTTTTTAAAACTTGTTTTATTAGTTTTAATCTTTTAAAAAATTTAATTATATGCAACATTCTCTGACTGGAAGAAATTTGTTTAACATTTAAACCTATTTTCTGCACATTCCAGCACATAAAATAAAATAGATTTTTGTGTATGTATATATGCAAGTCCCAGCTTCATTCAGTGGCCGGTCTCCACTATTTTGTTTAGTTATTCTTTTATCATGCTGTGATTGTTTTAGGGTAGCATCGTGGTAGGGAGTCTGGTCATTTTAATCATCGTTTGTTAATAAAGTGTTTTAATGAACTATTTTGCCGTCTCAACCCTGCTACCCTAGGTGCCTTCCTGATTTTATAGTTATGTTTTTAGTAGTTCCTCTTAATAAATTTTGATTTGTAAACTTCCTTTGTCTCACCTCTGCCGTTAATAACGAGTCTGTGGGCTTTGGTAGCCAGTGCAATACGTACATTGGCTAGAGAAATCTTTCCTGGGGTGTAACGCCCTCCCCCAGGTGGCGTTGTCAATATCTTAGTTGCCATCCCCGGTTATTCCTCATCGCGACATCACATAAGGAAGCAGCATAAAGTCTCCTTACATTTATTTCCCATAAAACTATTTTCAGCTGCTCTAACCATCTACAGCTTTTCACAGGGTAATGACTTGGTTAGCGATCTAATTTGCATAACTATAGTGCATTTCAGAAGCTATGTCCTAATTCATAGGCCGCATTCTTCCGAGGACCCAGGCTTTTTGGCCTATGTGGGCCGGGTCCTTTGAAGACTGAGAAGGCCGGAAGTGCGAGGCTGTGAAATGGGACGGTCTAGCCTTCAGATTTGCATCACCAACTGTCTCGATGGAGTTTAGCAAACTCGTCTGGTCTTCGCTCGCTAATATATAACAGGACATTGGAGTAAATTCTCGACCATCTCACACTTCTATTTAATCAGTTTTCTGTTTGACGTTTATTCAGCTGTGTGAAAACTTGAACTTTAATCACAGCCAAACCGATTTACTCACGAACACATAAAACACTGAAAAAAGCCACTGCTTTGAAATTCATATGAGCTGTTCGCACTAAAGTAAAAAGCACCATCACTTCATGCGGATAGCCCCTTTGGCGCCAGCTGCGGTCTCAAGGCTGGAGCTGAACAACAACACCCTGATAACGACTGTGTTTAGTCTGTTCCTTCCCATTCCATGCAAGGCCACCTGGGTTGGCTGGAAGACTGTTTACTTAGCCTAGCAGGGCGAAGGACACTGTCTCAGCTGAACTCTGGACACGCACACACTCATCCCCCCCTCCCTTTCCAAACCCCTTTCTACACTTATTCCCTTCTGATGCTGCACCCTTTACCCACCCCTGTTGCTTGTCATGTGTTTCTTTGGTGTATTAAGAGTTTTTTCATGTGCTATGTGCAGAGGTGGGGTTTTTTTGTTTTTTTTTCTGTTCTCAAACTGATCTCCCTGTTGGAGCTCAGTCTGGGGGGAGTTATTTTTCTTTCTCCTTATCTTTCCTCATGTGATGCATTTTCCATTGTTATACCTCTCTGACCTGTCTTCCCCATGTGATGGTTTGTGAAATGTATGTATGGTCGGAGGGTAAGATGGCGCCGCCATTGCATGCAATAGGTCGACAGCCTTATGAAATTTCCCCTTGTGGGACTAATAAAGGTATATCAATTCAATTTAACCACTCATGTGTCTAATTAGCCACATTTAGCTTACCGCTGTTGAGAGGGATGCTCAGTGTTTACGTGACGCCATGGCTCAGTAAACTCCCCGTTTTCACTCCGTACTCTACAACAACCAATGCAAACCATACTTGGTGAACAATATCAATTTAAATGGTATTTCACTCGTTAGAGGTTATTTTCTCCAGCTTACCAATAAAAAAAGTTTTAGGCCGTCTGCTGTGCTCGGATGTAGAAAGCAAGAGACTGAAAATATGGGAGCAGGCACTGAGGGAGAAGAACTGCCTAGAGCTTAAACAAGAGGAGTGGAATAAAACAATGGGCTCTCATCAGAGCTCATCAACACTTGGAAAAACGTAACTCTTGTTTAGCCAAAACACACATCACATATAAATCTGTGTCCCTTTCATGTTTAAATAAATATATTTTGTTTCACTGTCATTGAAGAAGGACAGTAAGAGCAGAAACAATGAACATGACATGTTTACTTTTTTCTTTTTTTAAAGATGATTTTAGGAACTGGTTAATGGTGTTCTTGTTTTCTTCCCCCTCAATGGTGAAAACAAAATTCCATACAAATCAAATCTCAGCCTCTTGCACCATCTTGTGGACAGTCAAACATGAGTAGCAAAGTAATATTTGTTAATATAAGCAGGCACAGGTGGCTGTTCAATTTACTGCATTCCTGCTGTCATATTTATGCCATTACACACCACAAACTGTCCAAACTAAAACACAAACATTCAACACTGGCTGGCATGTTTTATATAGAAGGAGCTCAGTTTTCTGGCATCATGCTGTTGTGTTTCAGGTCCAGGCCTGGCGTTCATACCAGGATACCCTCAGGCTGTAGCCATGATGCCCCTGCCTCAACTGTGGTCCATCTGTTTCTTTGTTATGCTCATTCTCTTGCGTCTTGATTCACAAGTAAGACACACACAACTTTGAAACTTTGCATTTATGCGTTGCTATTTACTAAGTGTTTTGTCCATTTTCTGCACAGTTTGTTGCCATGGAAGTAGTGATGACGTCCTTTGTCGATATGTTTCCCAAAGTGTTGCGCAGAGCTGGCCGAAGGGAGATTTTTCTCCTTCTCTACTGCCTGATATGTTTCTTCTCTCAGCTTGTCATGGTTACTGAGGTCTCAATGTGATGTATCACTGCCAAAAAATGTTTTAGAAATGTGTGTAGGGGTCTGAAAGAAAATATTTAAAAATTATATATCCTAAGTTTCTGATTTTAGATTTTAAAACTAAACACATATGAAATATCTGTGTCATTGTGTCTAGGGAGGAATGTTTGTGTTCCAGTTGTTGGACTACTATGCTTGTAATGGAGCCTGCATCCTCTTCCTATGTGTGTTTTGAACTCTGGCACTGGGTTGGATATTTGGTAGGTGTGCTCTTCCATATCGTTCCCTAGTGATGTCGTGGTGATGACATGATCAGGGAAATTTTCTCAGATTTATCTTTTGGACACTATAGACATTATAGTGCCGTTTAACACCAAGTGTGATCAATATATGTTGTTTATCTTGTTTGTTTTCCTATTAAGGAGTAGATCGGCTGTATGACATAATAAAGGACATGACAGGAAAACACAAGCCAACTACTTCTTTAAACTCTGCTGGCTCTACCTCACACCACTGGTCTCACTAGTGAGTTGAGCTGTAAGTGTTAGGATGTCAGCACTCAATTCGCCACCAGCTAAACCATCTCCTTTTGATTTCTCAGGCTATTCTTTCACTGAGTACAAGCCTCTGACCTTTAATCGGTGGTACATCTATCCATCCTGGGCATATGTGCTGGGGTGGATACTGGCCCTCTCCTCCATCCTGCTTGTTCCAGGATGGGCCCTGTATAAGCTGGGCACTGAGACTGGGACTCTAAGTCAGGTGGGATGATCGGATCATCGGCACCCCCCTGCCCTCCATCCAGGATCTGTACCTCTCAAGAACCAGGAAACGGGCAGGGAAAATCATCGCAGACCCCTCACACCCTGCACACAGACTTTTTGATCTGCTGCCCTCTGGCAGACGGTACAGAAGCCTGCAGACCAGGACCACCCGACACAGGAACAGTTTCTTTCCCCTCGCCATCTCCCTTCTTAACAGTTGACCTGTCACACTGCTCCCACTGCCAGACTGCAACTGCACCTTATGTACATTTTGTAGTATTCATTCCACCTCATTCATTTCTGTATTTTATGTATATACGTTTAGATTCGTTATTTATAGTTGGTTTACATAGCTTTGTGTATGTATGTGTAATGTGTATATATAGACACTTGTGTGTGTGTGTGTGTGTGTGTGTGTGTGTGTGTGTGTGTGTGTGTGTGTGTGATTTACATTGCTGTGCTTGAGAGCCACCATCTACCGGAACCAAATTCCCTGTATGTGTCTGCACATATACTTGGCCAATAAACACGATTCTGATTCTGATTTTAAGCTTTATGAAAGCGCCATGCATATGCCTAAAATCCCATTCTGGTACAGTGCTTAGACCCTAGAGGAGTAAAATAACCAAAGGGGGTGCCACATCTGGTCTATACTTTGATTAAATATCAAGGACCAATGGTATAAATTGCTCACTCTTTGCTCACTCTTTCCAACGGCCTCTGTACATACAGTGGGGCAAAAAAGTATTTAGTCAGCCACCGATTGTGCAAGTTCCCCCACTTAAAATGATGACAGAGGTCAGTAATTTGCACCAGAGGTACACTTCAACTGTGAGAGACAGAATGTGAAAAAAAAAAAATCCATGAATCCACATGGTAGGATTTGTAAAGAATTTATTCGTAAATTAGGGTGGAAAATAAGTATTTGGTCACCTCAAACAAGGAAAATCTCTGGCTCTCACAGACCTGTAACGTCTTCTGTAAGACGCTTTTCTGTCCCCCACTCGTTACCTGTATGAATGGCACCTGTTTGAACTCATCATCAGAGGTGGGACCAAGTCATTGTTTTGCAAGTCTCAAGTAAGTCTCAAGTCTTTATCCTCAAGTCTCAAGTCAAGTCTCAAGTAATGTCAGGCAAGTCAGAGTCGAGTCTCAAGTCACTGGTGTAAAAGTCCGAGTCAAGTCACAAGTCTGAAACTTTGAATTTCAAGTCCTTTCGAGTCTTTAAAAAAAACAAACGAAAAAATAATGTTGCAGTTATGCTAAATGTAAATATTAGACCATGTAATTTTAAAATCTGTGTTTTTCTCAACACATGACAAAATAGTGAACTTAGAAAATATACACAAATTGTGAAATTGCACCTCTTTAAAATGCAGCTCAATTAAACCTAGCTCCAAGAATAATTTTCACCGACAGTTCTGAGATAAGCTGCATGTTATTCTTGGATGCGGTTGTAGGACCAGCTTTAAAATCGCATGACAAAAATATCATACACATTAAAAAAAACTGTATCACCAACGTAGCCTGGAAAACATTTGCTAGTTAGATGAAGTCAGCTATCTCATCGTAGCATATTTATATGCATATTTATAATCATACGGTTCTTGGAGTGAGTGCATACACTCATGAAGTTTAGTAACTTCCGGTCACTGCAACAAGCCCAGGTACAGTTTACCGACGGATGGGTGCAGGACCTTGAACTGCACCGTGTAGAACGAAAGACCATCGTACGTATCATAAGTTTACCAGTCTCACAAATCGTCTTCATAAATACACATTCGTTAACCGTTTATTAATATAACCTTTGAGCTCAACGGTAATTAATTAGTAGTGGAAATAATTTCTGGTACGCATCACAGAAATGTAGCAGTGACAATAATATTGTATGCTGTAATCGTACTGGGCAATTAGTGATACAAAAAACCTGTTTTATCCTGTGAATAAAAGTATGTGTTTTTGTCAGTGTACCATAATAACAGAAGCGAAACGCAATATTGTGTCAGGACAATTCACTATTTATGCACAATAAACACAGGAGCATAGCGCGACAATTTCTGTTCAGCGCCAGACTTGCTTGTAACCTATATCACCAATTATGTTATGAAAGTGACGTATTAACTACTAAAAAACACTGACCTTTGTGTAAATGCTTGGAGCAGACTAACCTGTGAGCTGGAGTGTTCTAGGACGTTATATTTGATCTTTGAATGGCTGCAATCCAGTCGCCTCTTTGTTACTTCGGAAACATGGCTCGAACAATTTCTCTTCAACGACGTAATCCGATAACAACCGATCTCTTTACCCGTCGGCTTCCCGTGGCTGTCATGCGACCGGCTATTGCAGTTAATAATACAACAGCTTCTTGACATTTTTGTGTTTCTTTTTATCGCTGTGTAACTGATTTTAATTGAAAGCCTGCGTGCGCTAGTACCGCTTGCCACGAGTTCCCAGAATCCTTTGCGGTTCTACCCGTGAATGACGTCACATTTTCAATCTCCATATAATATGCATGTTAAATTTTATATTTGGGGTAAAATATCAAGTCTTTTCAAGTAAACCGGTTCAAGTCCAATTCAAGTCCCAAGTCATTGGTGTAAAAGTCCAAGTCAAGTCACAAGTCTTAGAACATTTTTTCAAGTCAAGTCTAAAGTCATAAAATTAATAACTCGAGTCTGACTCGAGTCCAAGTCATGTGACTCAAGTCCACACCTCTGCTCATCATCTGTATAAAAGACACCTGTCCACAGCCTCAAACAGTCAGACTCCAAACTCCGCCATGGCCAAGACCAAAGAGCTTTCGAAGGACACCAGGAAAAGTATTGTAGACCTGCACCAGACTGGGAAGAGTGAATCTACAATAGGCAAGCAGCTTGGTGTGAAAAAATCAACTGTGGGAGCAATCATCAGAAAATGGAAGACATACAAGACCACTGATAATCTCCCTCGATCTGGGGCTCCACACAAGATCTCATCCCATGGGGTCAAAATGATCATGAGAACGGTGAGCAAAGATCCCAGAACCACACGGGGGGACCTGGTGAATGACCTGCAGAGAGCTGGGACCAAAGTAACAAAGGTCACCATCAGTAACACACTACAACGGCAGGGAATCAAATCCCGCAGTGCCAGACGTGTTCCGCTGCTGAAGCCAGTGCATGTCCAGGCCCGTCTGAAGTTTGCCAGAGAGCACATGGATGATACAGCAGAGGATTGGGAGAATGTCATGTGGTCAGATGAAACCAAAGTAGAACTTTTTGGTATAAACTCAACTCGTCATGTTTGGAGGAAGAAGAATACTGAGTTGCATCCCAAGAACACCATACCTACTGTGAAGCATGGGGGTGGAAACATCATGCTATGGGGCTGTTTTTCTGCCAAGGGGACAGGACGACTGATCCGTGTTAAGGACAGAATGAATGGGGCCATGTATCGTGAGATTTTGAGCCAAAACCTCCTTCCATCAGTCAGAACTTTGAAGATGAAACGAGGCTGGGTCTTCCAACATGACAATGATCCAAAACACACCGCCCGGGCAACAAAGGAGTGGCTCCGTAAGAAGCATTTGAAAGTCCTGGAGTGGCCTAGCCAGTCTCCAGACCTCAACCCCATAGAAACTCTGTGGCGGGAGTTGAAAGTCCGTGTTGCTCGGCGACAGCCCCAAAACATCACTGCTCTCGAGAAGATCTGCATGGAGGAATGGGCCAAAATACCAGCTACTGTGTGTGCAAACCTGGTAAAGACCTATAGTAAACGTTTGACCTCTGTTATTGCCAACAAAGGTTATGTTACAAAGTATTGAGTTGTATTTTTGTTATTGACCAAATACTTATTTTCCACCCTGATTTACGAATAAATTCTTTACAAATCCTACCATGTGGATTCATGGATTTGTTTTTATTTATTTATTTATTTTTTCACATTCTGTCTCTCACAGTTGAAGTGTACCTCTGGTGCAAATAACTGAACTCTGTCACCATTTTAGGTGGGGGAACTTACACAATCGGTGGCTGACTAAATACTTTTTTGCCCCACTGTAGTGTACTTTTCATATGTCAGAAACTCTGGCTGATTGGGACCCACACCCAGTTTCACACCTTGGCTCAGGCGATTATAGGATCATCAGGGGGTCCTCTTGTCCCTCTTTGGGGGGGTTACTCCCACTAGGTTTATATCTGGGACTCCCCACCATTTGACCTTAGAACTGAAGAAGCTTCTCGGATGAGAGGTGAAACGTCTTCAAGTAACTTAAAGAAGTCCAGACGCTTTTCTTTCCAAGCTCCTTTGACTACGATGACCTGGATGACTGAGAACCTTCACAGACATATGTCAGCATGTTATTTCATTAGGAAAAGAACACAGTGTAGACAAGAGTTACAATCCACACAATCCAGCAAATGGAAAGGAAACTATTTCCATGGCTTTCAGGAACCAGAGACAGTGCTGCACTTCTACCACATGAAGCACCCTGTCAGTTTCCATAGCAGCAGCTAGAATAACTCAAGGTTAAGTAAACATGTGGCACAAAAACACAACAATAATATGAGACTCACCTTGAAAAGCTCCACATTGAAATAAAGACCATTTTCCCATATTGTTTTATTTAAATAGCTTAATTATGAAAACTTAGCATTAAAAACCACCTTAAGTTTCACAAATGTGTTCATATGCAGAAAGAGAGAATAATCTTGCACATACCCTATGCATTAAAAAAACAAAACAAAAACAACAGCGTTTATACTCAAATTTTTACATTTATAAACCAAAGTGTGGTTTTCTACGAGCAAAAACAAATGACCATACAAAAGCAACAATTAGTGGCTTGATCAAAAAAAAAGAAAAAAAAGTAAAAAATAAAGCGGCTACATGAGAGGATGTGGTATGACTGGATACATAGAGCTTGTTGCAGAATTGCTTCCATTATCATGAGATGTGTGCTGTGTTTGTAAAAGAAAGAAAGTTGTTATAACCAACAACAACAGCATGATAGCCTGTGATGTAAATGTGCCCCTGTTTAAAAAAAAGAAAAAAAGCTTTAAGGCTTTGTGGAAAAGAGACTGGACAGAAATCCACATGTCCAGTGTAGTGTTGAACAGTTTATATTTTGAGTCTTTAGCTTCAGCTGTGCTATCAAAGGCACAGAATAATCACACCGATGTTGGTGATACAGGTATAAAAGAACTGTTTCTATTCATCTTTCCCTGAATGTGGTTGGTTTGAAACAACAGCAAAACAACCAAACTTGATAATATATACTGCAGATGTCACCACTGCATGAAGTGCCACTCCCCTTCCCTTCTCCCAGGGAAACACGTTTTTTTCCTCTTCTTTAAGTGCATCTCAAGCACACATTTTACCATCATCTGTCATCAGATGGTGAATCTGGTCTTTGATTGCACTCAAGTGCATTAAGCCATTAGTTAAGTCCGAAAACTGTGACACGCACAGTAAGGACTAAAGCTACGTCTGTGTTTGATTTCCATGGACCTACAGAGATTTTCTGCATGACTCCTGTAACGCTGGGTTTAAAATATTCATAAAACTAAATGTCCACAACTAAAACTCACCCTTCAAAAAGGCACTGCCGACTGGGCTAACCAGTAGAACTGTCAGGAGGTGTAAAGCTGGCTTTGTCTAAGGATGTCTCATTGGCCTTGAGCTTCCTGTCTTGTTTTGACTGTTGTAGTACACCACAGTGTTGCTCTGGCATGGTGCTGAGAAGGCACATTGGCAGGGCTTGTGTGGTCTCAGCAGCTTGTGGCCTGTTGGTGTCTCCTTTGGAAATCCTTTCTGATGGACCGGCAGAACCTGGCACAGTTGAGATTTGGATATTCTGCAGGATTTTAAGGTTGGGATAATTTCCTGACTCAGCCATAGCTTGATGGAGGTGCTCCCAAACAGTGATACCATTTAGATTGAGGCTGGGGTTTCTGGCAGCCTGGCACAGCAGCTCTGTGTGCTGCCGCAGCTGGGAGAGGTCCCTCTCTGTGGCGTTGCTCTGACGCATCAACTCCTTTGTGCGCAATGTAATGTCCAGCAGACCAGACTGTCTGAGGATTTTTACTGTGTTGAGAAAACGTCGGTGGCGAATACTGGTGGTGGCATCTCTGTTAAGTCCAGCCGAACTGGTTGTGAATAACGAGTAGCTGGTGTCCTGACTGGATACAGATGGGGATCTCTGGCTCATGGAAGTAGGGGTGGGACTTGAGGCAGACAGTTGATCTTGGGGTGGAGAAGAACACGGCATGCCAGTCGCTGAGAGTGCCAACTTAGGTTGTTTATGAAGGTGCTGCTCTGGCAGATTTCGGGTCACAGACGGGCCATCACCCTTTTGTTCTGAGCACACCCTCTTGCTGAGACTCTGGCATTCGTGGATTGAATATTTATCCGGTGGTTTCTTGCTGGGATGTGGCGCTATGCGTGGGTAGGAGTTCAGTATGGGTAAGTAGGAACCAGGTATTTTCCTTTCTGAGACATTAAACTTTCGGGACAAGGGCTTTGATAGCTGGAAGGTAGCAGGCAACAATCCTGGCTGCTGGAGAAGGATTATTTGACGAGAACCCGAATGGTTGATGTCAGTGACGCTGTTTCCCCAGAGAAGCTGGCCTCTTTTCTGGGTCACATCTGACTGCTGGAACAAAACAGGAAGAGAAAAGTCAATATGACACACTGGTGAGGAGCTCCACCGTACATCTGATGTGAACATTATTTTTCTTTCTGAAAGACTATCCTGTGTTGGTTGTATCCTTCTTTACCTGGTTAAGCATCGTGTTCTTGATCATGTAAACAGGTGGCTGGTCATGACCATCAGGCATCACAGAATGCTTTCCAAGATTCCTTTGCATACGTTCTTGGTTTTGTGACGTTTCTGCATGTTCACTGGCTCTGAACTGGCTTTTGTTTCTCTTCTGGTCCTCCAGTTGCCAGTCTGAACCATCTGCAGAAAAGTTATTACAGGAAGAAATGCTAACAGCTGAATGCCACATTCAAGAGGATAGTTGAACTTTTTGTGACACAATGCAGCAGAAAGATGTTTTTTCTTCCCCTCACTACCTTATCAGGCAGTACCAAATCAAACTAGGCAAACATTTGCTTTATTCTCACAAAAGGGAAGACAGGAGCAACATGCATGCTTTCCTACAGTCAACACTTCTTTTGTGGTATCAGTAACACAGTGTTTGTATTTCTGTTTTATTTATTTTCTTATTTGTATTTAAAATTTAAAAAAAGTGCATTAGATGCTCTTAAATGACTCAAGCCACACAAGAACGTCCAACAATACTCATTGCATTATGATTTTCTTCTAATCAACTTTCACCGTGTCCCTTAGGAATGTCGCATAGATGAAAATCTAACCCCAAAAGCTAAAACTATATATTTGTAATAACCTTTTCACTTTGAATTCAAGGAGATGCTTTAGATATTATTCCAGCAAAGTTGAAGTGAAGGTATCAATGCTTGCACTGGCTTGTATATAAATCTAAAAAGCATGGTGAATAGCTATGAAATTAAATATGAAATGTTCGTTATATCGACTTGGACTCACCAGAGAAGCCAGAGTCCTTCTCGGAGCTGCAGTGGGAGCCCCTCCTGCTTGAGTCATCTTTGTCTTTAATGTCACGTATAGCCAGTAGAGCTGTATTGTTGCTCTTATCTTTAACTTTCTTGCTGGGTGCAGCACAAAGGCTGTGCTGATCCAATGGAGGCTGTTCCTTTGGCATACTGGACCCTATCAAGAAAATCAGAGAAATTTAAATAGCTCCTCTGTGCTAAGATGTAGGAAATAGTAACCCTAAACAGGTTTACCATATATATAATCCACAAATAAACAGCAATATCTTCATACTTCATACTATAGGAGGGTAACTGTTTCAGTTTAATTTGTAAAATGGAATACTCTGTTTCAGTTGATGTGTGGTTAAAATTCCTTAGACAGCAACATTAACCACAGTGTTGAACAGATGGTCCTAACATCACTCACTAAGACACAGTTAGACAGATACTTTTTAAGTCCTAACCATAAACCAGATCTTGACATACATTTAGGACTCTATTAAGCCATGTACATGCCCATATGTTTTTTTAATTAATTAATTAATCAATTTAAAAAAAAAATCACAAAACTGGATTTTAAACAATCAAAGTGTGATTGAAGCACATACTCTCAACTTTAACAAAAATGTTGCACAAATTCAGATTCAGAGGCTCAGAAGCAATTGGACAAATCCCTGATGCCAGGTGCGTCCCAGCCCTGTGTTTTATTTCCTTGAGAAATTAAACAGATAAACAGATCCATGGTTAATTGCAAGAGCTGTTTTTCACAGGGTGTCCTTTCACTGGAATGAAGGTCCAAAGAGAGAGTGTTGCAAGTGAGGCTGGAAAAAATGAAATCAAATTAAAAAAAAACAAAAAACTATTAGAAGGATAGCATACAATGTTTACCAACAATTTGGTAGATTCTTGCACGGGTCAGTGTTTCCTGAAAACCCTCTCCTGTCTGATCATTTCCTGATAACATTTACATTTACAATAATTGATTACACAGCAGTGGAGAGTAGACTTTATCAAAGCAGATGTCTTTCTGAAAGCGCTGTAACTAAGTTTCTAAAGTTAGAAATATCCTGTCTCAGAGTGACGCTGAAAAACTAGTTCATGCATTTATTACTTCCAGGCTGGACTACTGTAATTCATTATTATCAGGATGTCCAAAAAACTCGCTGAAAAGCCTTCAGCTAATCCAAAATGCTGCAGCAAGAGTCCTGACAGGGACTAGAAAGAGAGAGCATATTTCTCCTGTTTTGGCTTCCCTTCATTGGCTTCCTGTTAAATCCAGAATTGAATTCAAAATCCTGCCCCTCACATACAAGGTCTTAAATAATCAGGCCCCATCTTATCTTAATGACCTTGTAGTACCATATCACCCTATTAGAGCACTTCGCTCTCGCTCTGCAGGCCTACTTGTTGTTCCTAGAGTATTTAAAAGTAGAATGGGAGGCAGAGCCTTCAGTTTTCAGGCCCCTCTTCTGTGGAACCAGCTTCCAATTTGGATTCGGGAGACAGACACTATCTTTACTTTCAAGAGTAGGCTTAAAACTTTCCTTTTTGCTAAAGCATATAGTTAGGGCTGGACCAGGTGACCCTGAATCCTCCCTTAGTTATGCTGCCGGGGATTCCCATGATGCATTGAGTTTTTCCTTTCCAGTCACCTTTCTCACTCACTATGTGTTAACAGACCTCTCTGCATTGAATCATATCTGTTATTAACCTCTGTCTCTCTTCCACAGCATGTCTTTTATCCTGTCTTCCTTCTCTCACCCCAACCGGTCGCAGCAGATGGCCGCCCCTCCCTGAGCCTGGTTCTGCCGGAGGTTTCTTCCTGTTAAAAGGGAGTTTTTCCTTCCCACTGTCACCAAAGTGCTTGCTCATAGGGGGTCATATGATTGTTGGGTTTTTCTCTGTATCTATGAAGCGCCTTGAGGCGACTTTTGTTGTGATTTGGCGCTATATAAATAAAATTGAATTGAATTGAATTGAAGACGACTAAGGCTAAAAGAAGATGACTAAAGACCATGTTGACATTATTTCCTTGGTTGATAGGAACTTGACAACAGCTAACCAGGTGAAGAACAGAGGAAATAGGTGAGGCAATCATTGTCAAGGTAACAATCAAAAGACACATTTAAGAATGGAAATACAGAGCTGATTACACTCAAGAACAGGAAAACCAGATAAGACTTTACAAGAATATACCAAAGTTAGTCTGCACCACAATGTTGAGAAAAGTATTCTCAAAGACAAAAACAGTCCATGAACCAAAGCATACTACATCATCTGTCAAATATGGTGGAGGGAGTATTATTCCAGTGGAACTAGGTCACTAGGATTTCTTGATGAGATGTTTGCTGATAGAAGAGGCAAGAGGAAACGTCTGTCCAGATTCTGCACCTCACAATGCAAATGGATACGTACCCAAAGCCTACTGCAAAAGCAACTCAACAGTTTCTAATGGCAAAGAAATATTTTCTTCAATAGCCAAGTCTGTCGCTTGAGCTCAGCTCAACAAAGCAATGTTCGATCATTTAACGCAATGTTCGATCATTTAATGCAAAACTAAATACAGAAAGGCCCCCAAACAAGCAGTGGCTGAAAATGGCCGCAGTAAAGGCCTGGAAGAGCATCTCAATGAAGGAAAAACAGCATTTGGTGATGTCCACGGGTTCTAGACTTCAGGTAGTCATTTAGTGTGAAGGACTTTGGTAAATAAATAACACAAATAACAATTCTTATATTTAAAATTGTTTGTTAAATTATTTGTAAGTCTCTTGTAATAGTTGTAATTCCTAAATAGTAAATGCAAATTGCATTTAATTTTTGCATGCCTTCAGCTTACTCCAACCACATATTGACAGTTTGATTTATTACAAACTTCTACAGAGGGAAAATTACAAAAAATTCTTTACCCAGTAAATTGCTGACCTAATTGTATAAAGCCCAATGCCTTTGGAGTTAGTCTACAAAAAAAGTACTGTTGTTTGCACCACAGTACTCCATGGTGCAAACAACCAAGATTTCTGCCAAAGGCCTGTGAGAAATACCATCAAACAGACATAAATGTTAGTTGATGGATCTTTGCTAAATAAATAAAAATAAGTTTGTTTGCAAGACACTTACTGACAGGGCAGTATATGTGTAAACAATAGTTCAAGATTATAGGAAAGACAACAGAATTACATACCAGCATCATCTGATCTTGTTATTCAATTAGGACTCAACTGTACCATGTATCAGCATACAAATACATATAATTATATTAGGAAGTTAAAGAAAAATGGGTTTCTGGTTTTCTAACTTTCCAACAACACATTTCACACACGTTTGCAGCTTACCTGCTTGACCCCACACCACTGTCTGCTCAGCTGTGATGTGCACTCTGCTTCATGTGCTGAAGACAGTCACTCAGCTGGGAAAAACTATCTGCCAGCACCATTTCTAAATTGCCCCAAGCATGTCACCCTGCATTATGTTCTGTAAAACAAAACGTAAAGGACGAAACAAGTAATCATATCAATTCATACTGTACAACGCAGGCACCGATATAAATAAACTGACATGATAAAGCTCGGCTTTAATGAAGATACTAAAATGACTTACAATTAGGCTGTAATACACAGAACTCCTCATGTTGCCCACAAACTGTAGCTACAATCTGATATTATCCCTCTGTGCTCTCTACTGTGATTTCTCTGTCTCAAAGATGAGTTGAGATGATAACGATTTAACTACAGCAGCATGCATGGCTGTGCAGTTGAAGGACTTTTAACTTTAATGGCTGCTCTTTAAGAATTTAAAGATATTATCCTACCAATCGGGTGGGCTTGACTGATGACATCATCACAGCATTTATGATATTATCGGGCTGGTTCCATGAAGGCACCACAGCCCGCTGTCAGCTGAACAACACCACTCTTCCCCCACCCCCCGTGTTATGTAATACCCAACTTTAAGTCCGGCCCTCTTCTTACATACACTTCCTCTCACACAAACAAAAACATAAAAAATACATTTAGTATCCACGGTGGTGGCAATATAAACGCTGTGTGTAGATTATCTGTTGACATAAGCTAAACGTAAAACCTCTACGTAAAACAGCCAATTATACCATTCTAAGGCTTGTTTTCTAGATTCTCTGCTTTTTAAAAAAAAATGCTGTCCATAAACGCTCAAATGTTATAGCTGTTGTATATCCAGTATGTATATTTTATATGTGCTTTGTCAAATTTGCTGTTTTAAAAAAACTAGGGTTAAAACTGTTTGAAATTAGGCAACGTCCATCAAACTGTTTAAGTTGAACGCCATATGCGATAAATTTCAAAATAAAACTCACAGCTTTAAAAAAAAAAAAAAAAAAAGTAAAAAGACGCGGTTCTGTGAATAGTATCATATATTTTATACACTACTCAGTGCAATATATAGTTGTTTGTTGAGTTTAGGTTCTTCCGTCACTACTTACCTGTACTTTTATCCAACCGGACAAACTGCGACGATTTTGTTTTGAAATTACAGTGGCTAAATTTTTCCTAGCTTGACGTCGCCGATCCCAGAAACGATCCGAAAAAGTGAAAACAAAACATAACCAGTGTCCGCACGCTGTCACTCGATCCTGTAAGTATGAACAACACTGTGGGAGGACAGCCCAGCGGCGACACAATTAAACGTGTGTTCGTCCTGTTTTACCTTAACTGAACCCACAGCTGCCTGTTGTACCACCTACCACACACACACGAAACGAGCTCTCTCCGCCAGCTAAGCTCCCATTGGTCCGTGACAGAACTCCAAGAGCCAATCATAGGAAACACGTGCGCAGGAAGGCAGCGCTTGTGCAGGAAACCAAGAGGGTCAAAAGACACATTTGCGAAAGGACAGTTTTCCAATTTCATTGTACTACTGTACTATATATGACTGTGCAATGACAATAAAGAGTTCTCTTATATATACACACAGATGTAGTCAGGATGATTCAACAGTAAGTGTTTAATTCATGGAATAATGAACCTAGAGTACCTAGGTCAGATGAGCCCAAACACTCTGCTAATGCAGTGAAAGCATTGATAGTGTTCCATTGTGTGCGTTGGTTTTTTTTAGTCTTCCTAGAGTTTGGGGATCATCTTGACAGAACAGAACAAAAAGACAAGCAATATCCAAAGATCGCTGCATATCCGTCAATAAACCATTCCTGAAGACTCAAAGAAATTAAGAGTGTTCAAGTTGTGTTTAAGAATAAATGTGGTCAAAGCAAATATTGACAGACAAGTTCCAGTTTCCTGTACATTGGCACAATACGTCTCTGCACCCATTTCCACTTTTTCTAGCAAAATATAAAGAAATTAGAGGTGGCTTCAGACTTTTATACTTTTTTTATTAAACATTCCTGTGCCATTGAAAAGAAACACTTTCCAGGTGCCACTGGACTTAAATGTATTCCACATTTATACAAAAATGAATAAGCCGGATGTCAATACTCAGCAACAGACACTTTATTTTTTTTACATTAAAACTTTCTCAAATAACTTGGCATTCAGACATCCTCTCCACAAAATGGCAAGACAAGGACACATCAATACAGTTTAAATATATATTTCTTAAATCAGCTACAAGATAAGTTCATAAAACAGGTGTGCTGCAAAGTTGGTCAGTACATATGTCTGGCAACAAATCTTACTTGTTTCTTTACCCAATTACATGTCAACACTTCATGATCCATAGTCAAGATGATACTGCTTTGGTTGGAAGTTTTTTGTCAAAGGAATGACATTCTTGAGTTATACTAGTGTAGTATAACTAGTTTAAACTAGTTTGTACAAGTTTAGCACCTTTGAAGCTCAACAATGTAATCAAGTTGTTTCAAATCAGGTATGTCAACTGCATACACCCAGTAGACTGGAGGCATTTTTCAGTCCTGGGTGTCTACTGACATGCATGGTTTCTGGAGATGAAAATTTAAGAAAAGTAGCACAGGTCTGAGCCTTGGCAGCAGCACTGGCTAGAATATGCATGATCTTCATAAGAGTAGCTTCACTGAAAAGAAAGAAAGAAAGAAAGAAAGAAAGAAAAAAAAAAAAAAAAAAAAAAAAAAAAAAAAAAGCAGCACAGACATTAAACTAACCACTACGAAAGTAACAAAGCTTTGTATAGATGTAAATGTGGTAACTAATTAATTTGTGATGAATAAATGTGTTGCTGACCTGCCAACATGAATGCTGGAGACTAAACACCAGGCAGCCTCTCCCTCTGGTGTTGTAGGCTCCTGCACAACTTGGCGGGCCAAACAGAGTGCGGCTCCAGCGAGCTGAGCGGGCAGAAACACCACACACTGGCCCTCCAGGAGCGACAGCTCCAGCAGATAACGAGCCATCCACACCACCTAGTGCCACAAATAACAGGATGGGGTGACACTGGATCTTTCTGATCAATATGTACAAAACATCTTGACAAAAATGTTGTCCATCTACCATGGCACTGCAGTGAGCAACGGAGGCAAAAATAAGCAGGAAATGAAGAGGTTGAGAATAGGATAGCTCAAACTTGAGGCCGGAGAGGACTTTGCGTTCCATTCGCAGAAACTGATGCTTAGTATAGGTGTGATCCATCAGGGAGCAGAGTCCAGACACCTGGAGCAATCACCACAAGATAGAACAGCTTTAGAAAAGAAGTTTGTCGTCTTAACTTGCAAGATTAAAAATAGTAGTGAATCTCAAAAGATCATAAGGTGAATGGGTTTTTTGTATTAACTGAAAAGGTAAAACTTTCATATATTCATTACAAAATGTGAAATATTTCATACACTTCATTTTTATTGTTATAGCATATAGCTCGTGAAATTCCAGAAATTCAGAATTCCAGTATCTCAAAATAATATTTCTTAAGATGAATACCAAAAAAAGAATTAAAAAGTTGAGCTTCTGAAGAGTATGTTTATACACTCAGCACTTCGATAAGGATTATTTAGCACAAACTAATGCATCAGTGCTGGATGGCATGTGGGTGATCAGCTTGTGACACTCCTGAAATGTTACTGAAGCCAAGCTGCTTTGATAGCTGCTTTCAGGCCATCTATGTTTTTGGGTAGGGTATCATCTTTAGGTAGTTTGTTTTCACCTTTCTCTTAACAAAAAAAAAAAAAAAAAAAAAAATTCCATGTGAGCTTCAGGCCAGATGAATAGGCTGACCAATTAATCACAAAAAAACAAGAGGACATAAAATATATTTATGAAGGCATGCCAAATTACACTGTATTGAACATGCTCACGGCTTATTTAGAGATCCAAGGATGCTGTATCTGTTCAGACATGGAGTGCTGAGGCAGCATACCTCAGGGAGAAGACACTCTTCTTTCTTGGCAGCAATGAAGAGACAAACCATGCCAAGGAGCTGCAGATTGGCTGTGGTCACCTTGATTAGTCGCAGTGAGCGGTTGAGGAGGTGTATAGCCAGATAAAGGGTCTCATCTTGAAAGTGCATAATTTCCTGGGAAAAAACAAAACAGGACCTTCATACTCTATATCAGGGGTGTCAAACTCAAATACACAGTGGGCCAAAATTCAAAACTGGAACAAAGTCGCAGGCTAACGTTAATATTTATTGAAATATATTTATTCCTCCAGATATAAGAATGAATCTTTTCTTATGGACTCAAACACGTTTTGCTGAAAAACTGAATATGGAACAAGCAAAGCTTAATACTAAACAATATATATATTAGCTGTATAATACCAGTAGGCCAGCTCTAATAATAATAATTTGGTATGGCTTCGCGGGCCAAATGTAATTAGGCTGCGGGCCAGAGTTTGACACCTATGCTCTATATGGAAGATGTACATACATAACCACAGTGATGCCATCCATTAATTTGTACACTACCATTTTAAAAGCATTGCTGTTTAGCTTTTCACATATTTCCATCTTGGCTTTTTTGGAGTTGAACATGAAGTGCAGGCTTATCAGCTAATACGAGCAAGCTGTATGAAGCCTGCTTCCCTTGGGGAAAATGCTAAAGATGCATCAGCACAAAGGCCCACAGACTCAAACCCCCCCCCCAAAAAAACCCAAACAGTTTTCTTCAACTTCTACACGCACCGATAACACAGTCCCACCCCCGCCCCCCAACTTTCCCCATTTCCCTCTATAAACCACCACTGTGCAATACCAAATTCTATGTGCAATAACCTGAACTGTATATAGATAACACCATTTACATATTTACAAACTTACAATATGTATGCTCATAGTTTTTTTTAGATAGATTAACCCAACATTATCCACTTACTTTGATGGTGTGTTTTCATGCGTGTCCTGTGTGCCCAGTACCCGTTTTACTTTTTACAAACAACCCAACAAAGGGATACAGTCTTTGATTAGCTAAAAATTAATCTACTTTAAATGGGACTTACATGAACCTGAATGAGCCAATCCACCAGAATACCTCGAGTGGCATTAGTAAAATACCTGGGGAGGTCAGCACTGGGAAGAGAGTTCTGTGTTTGGGTTCGCTAAAGGATGAAAATAGAAGACAGAAGGCACATTAAAAAAAATAAAGGATGAGAGTGCAATAATAAGTGTGTGAAGTCACATTACAAGTGACCTGTGCACACAGCCCACTTGAAAGACAAGGTTAACTCAGATAAGACATGAAGGGGTTTAATTGTGTCTCACCATCATGTCTAGAAACATCTCCCAGGCATATGTCCGGTCCCATATGACATCTAATTTCTCTAATGCCTTCTCTATTTCATGGCGCAACAAACTAGGAACCAGCACTTGTAGGCTAGGAAGACCCTGCAGGCCACAAGGATAAAGCAGCACAGGATCTTCTACACACCCTTCTGCTATACAGGACAGCAAGAGAAGCACAAGTTTATAAACGTTGAGCAGATTTAAAACGATATTCCCTCTTATGAGCACTGACAATTCAATTTTATTAACCATTCATCCTATATGTTGGCACCACGTGGTTTTATGGCTCTGATCTTTCAAAACAAAACATACCAATTAATTTACCAGGTGACCATGCCCTACTGTCCTCATGAAACCCCATGATGATGCCATCACTGGTTTGCAAGGACAGCCTCCTTTCCTGCAGAGAACACATTTGATCATTGCAAAATGATGCTCAATTTGCAACTCTTATGATCATGGCAAGGAAAAAATAAAAGCACCAATTCTAACCCAGACTTTTTTCTCCAAAGGAGAAGAACTTTACATCCACACAGAATTCCTGCAACTATTCTACACTTAGCTGGCAAAAGAATACATTAAGTCACTTTAAGTACATGAAGTCATGTTAGTGTTGGGAGACAAAAAGCATACCCATCTGCGTTCTGGTTCCATTTTAAGCAAGTTCATCCTGGACTCGTCTGCTTCTACAGGCAGCCAGCGATCTATAGGCCCAGAGGCATTAGCCCAGGTTCTTAGTGGGGCTCGCCTTTCATCCGCCTGGAGGGATCACAGATGGTAACTGACTGACACTTTCTGATTCTGACATTAAAATTGAATGGCTATGCATTTCTCCCCCCAGTACAGTTTGTGAGACAATCTGCTGACTGTATATCTCTGCAATGATTTGTTCAAAAAGCGTGCCTCACATCAAGGTCCTGTTACAGCCACATGGACTCATGGCAGGTGAACACAATCAGTCTAATAACAGAAACTTGTAGACTTTGAGAAAGGTGACTGCAGTGCAGTAAAAAAAAAAGTTTCAGACTCATCTAATTATGTTGCTGTGAGATGATAACGGGGTGCAATAACAAAGGAATGTGATTAATGAGGTAAAGGTTACTTTTCCTCATTCACTTCTCCACCAGCTTGCCCAAATTCTCACCGCATTTGAGCAAGCACACCAAGGTTTAAGGCAGAAAAGAAATGAAGCATGGAAACTGAAGAAATTTCCATGCTTCATTCTAACAGTTGATTTTAGAAGTATATCACATATGTTTAAGACTGGGTCTCTGGAGCACACCGAGCAAACCTTCTTGTGTAAGTCCAGCAGAGGCTTGGTGTCGCAGAACCCAGTCCTGGCCATGGTCACAGCCGAAGACAGAGGTCTCATGCACGGCCGCTGCAGCTACTTATCCACGGGTGTCGACGGAGGCCTGGAGCAGAGTCGTGCAGCCAGAACAGCCATTAATAAAGACAGGTGAGCCCACTGATTGGGGCGGGGTCAATGGTGTGATGGACAGGTTAGAACTTCCGGTGGATAGCCAGATAGATGGCTAAATAAACAAATGGAGATTGCGCAAAAATGCATATTGTAGCGAAAACGTCAAACCGTGAGACATTCATGGGTCCTTAAAAGCTCATAAAATTCATCTGCGTAGTTCAAGGAAAAAGATGAACTTTAAGTCTTAAATGAAATGTTTTGTCCACCGCGACTTACGTTTTAGTGAGATCGAACAATGCTAACGGTTATATTATACTCTCATAATTGGGGCATTTTATGCAACCCCACGAAGGTCAACGCGAGGCCATGTTCCTTCACTAGTTTTATAATACAAACAAAGCTATCATAGTGCAATCGTCGAATTACAAAATGATGTAATAATTGAGTTGCTAGAATTGGCTTGTAGGAAATGTCCTTTCTCAAATAATTGCACAAATGGTATTTCAAAGCATCTCATGGCTTCAACTAGGTCTGGGTTGAATTTATTTCTGGCCTAATATGCATCTATATTTAAATTCTAACACTCATTGTGTAACATTAATCTAAACGTACAGTCCCTTTAGTTGACAACCTTATCCAGGAAAAGGAGTGCATGTATATGTAGCTTACACTGACCAAGTTCATGAAAGAAAAACACACACAGATTTCTTCAGTAAAAATGTTTACTGGCACATTATAGTTGCAAATGTTATAAGCTACCATACTGTAGCAGGTATCACCCGTTACATTGTAAAGTCTTGCAAAAGGGGGCTGGAAATGCCTTCCAGGACAAAGTCCTCCCCTTAGAGATTGCTTTTTTTCATTGCCCTCTGAGCCTTAACTAACAGCAACAAGCAAAAAAAAAATCTATATTAAAAAAAAAGGGGAGGAAAAAAATCTTTTATACCGGCATCAGGTGTGACATTCCTGACTGCTGATCACATTCAAATATACAAAGAAGCAAGATAACCATAGTAAAGCTGCAAATCAAACACTACGAAGCTGCAGGCCTCCCCTTCTACTAATGCTGCATTCCCCATCTAGCTGCTTCTTTTTTTTTTTGTTTTTTGGTATTTACAAAATAATAAAGAGGCACTTGTTGTGCCCGTGTACGCCTACAGGAGAGGTCAGGGGTATTAACTTGCATGTTTAGCATTGAAGCATTGCTTAAAGCGTGGCCAGCAGCGAGGTTCAGTGTATGGCTTCACAACCAATATCAAAAGAAGTCCAGCAGCACCCCCTTATGGCCGTGATAGCAATGAAGGCAAGTCCACAGTGGAGTCCATCAGTGCAATGGTTCTGATATCTGATCCTGCTGTTTCCAAAACGCAGGACGCTAGGCTAGAGTATGATGGCTGTGCCTGAGCCAGTGAGAAGAGGTGCTGGAGTTGTGAACTGTAAATCAAAGCCATTTGATCACCACATAATCATCATCATTTGAGGAGCAGGGGCCTTTAGATTCTCGTGTCTATTTCACCACTTTCACTCACAGGCACACTCTGTCACACCACAACATTCACACAAACTTAAAATTGAAGAAATAAAGATGTGACATGACACGAGGGATGTCCCAGAGAATGCTGATTTGTTGCAGAAAATATTTATATACACAGTAAGTTCAGTCAAGTGCTGCTCTTGGCTTGCTCACAATTAACCCATTTTGGGGCAAATGTCTCTTTAAGTAAAAAGTGACAAACTTCCATTTTTCCCTCCTATTCCAATATCAGCTTATTATTATTATTATTATTATTATTATTATTAATAAAACCATTAAATTCATTTTTGATGTGTCTGATGTGACAATGCAAGTCAAATTGCTACATAAGCAATCCTCACGTGGAATCCCCTTGAAATGAAGAACTTAAAAGAAAGTGGTTTAAAAAAAAGTTTAATATATATCTTATATAACGTATACTCAAACAAGACAATGTGTCTTCAAAGGTTTGAGAAATAGATGGGGGGGGGGGGGGGGGAGAGAATGGAAAAAAAACCAAACAAAAAATGATGACATACAAAAAAAAAAAAAAAAAAAGTTTTGATGTTCCTTTAGTTAAGTTCAAAGAGCAACCAGCATCCTCTTCCAGCATTATGGAATACACGTTCATCAATTTGAGTACTCTTTCAATATCATGTTCAGGGCTTTTATTATTTCAACATCAGCGCTCGCGTTTCCATCAGTTCCTCCTCTTTCGCAGGCTGAAGGTCGGTCAAACAGCTCACGCAGCTTTTAGTCTGATTGTAAACCTGCAGACTGTTGCTCCAGATGTACAGCTACACAGATTTAAGTGCTTCAACACAGAATTTAAGAAAAAAAACCAAAAAAAAAAAAAAAAACAAACCCTAAAAACACAAAGACTAAACATCAAAGGTGGAATCATGTGAAGTGTTTAACAACTCAGTCAAATTTTGGCCTCTTACCAATGATTGAACGCTCATTCTCTAAATACAGGGGAGACACCCACGGGCTAAATTAAAAAAAAAACAAAACAGCACACACACAAAAAAAAAAAAATTGGTAATACAGATTGAAAATAAACGACTGGTGCCAAATTCTCCAGTGAGAGCAGTAGATGTCTGTTCTCCTCTAGATTGGTCTCTGTAGACAGGTTGGGGGGGGGGGGGGGGGGGGGGGGGATTTCTTTCTATTCCTACTGCTTCAACATGGAAGTTCGGCTAGCCTGAAGGAAAACTTGCTTAGACTTTCAACTGGCTACAAGTTAGTCGCACACTTTGGATGCTAGGAGCTTGTCTGCTGCATCAAGATAAATTTAATGCAGTATTTTAAAGCAAATGTGAGCCATACACACGATCCCAGTTTATAATCCAGACTGATTCAATTTAGCAATAAGCCAGCCAATCATAAATGACATGCCTGTTCCCTTAAGAAAAAACAAACAAAAACAAAACACCCAGCGTGTTTAGTGTGCTCGGTGGCGTCCTCTCTTGTCCATATTCCAGCAAAAGTTCAGAGTTAAAAAAAAAACCCAAAACATCGTGCATAAAAACAGACACGAATGGATGGCTGAGACTCAAAATGGTTGTTCATACATTCTCTTGCACCCTATATGCACATACACATCTGCTCGACCATTTGCATACACACACGCACACACACACACACACACACACAAGCAGTGCAAACAGTAATGGCAACCCCTCCTTACCCTTCTCCTCTTCCTTATTGCCCCCCTTTAACCCAACTGTAGGGAAAAATCCCACTCTTGATTTGTAACAGCAAGTTCCAGAAAGAGCACTTGTTAAAAAAAAATGTAAAAAAAAAAATGCAGAAATATGGCTTTACATTTAAAACCGTAACAAGTGATGAAATCAAACTTTGTCTCCCCCATCATCAAATTGCTGTGATTTTCCCAATCTTGATTATACTGGTTTTGTAAAACTCTATCAAGTACATTTATGCAGTCTGTGCATGAGTTGGTAGATTTTGGTGTGTGTTTATTTGTGTGTGTGAAGCATGGAACAGCTGGTAAAGAGGTGTTACTTGCTGGCATAACCTGGTTTTCAAAGTGTCAAGGCTCTGATGTGTTGCAGCAGAGGTCCCGCAGGGAAGCCTAACGCAAGCCCTGAGAGGACTTACAGAGACAAAGCTGCCAGTCTATCCACACCAACCTGCTGAGGTCAGTCATTCAGGGTCTGTGTGTGTTCATTCCCTACTACTATGATCTGTGTCTTGTCTGATTTGCCAGTATGTGTGCGTTAAAAACAGAATGAAAATGTGTCTTGTGCCACTTTCTTTTTCCTTTATTTTTTTTGTTGTTTTTTTTTGTTTTAAATTGTTGGTGTCGTTCAAATTTCCTCAGCAGTGCAAGTGTGTATGTGGGATTGTGATCGTGTGTCAGCCTGCCTGCTCATTCAAAAGTCTGAGGGATCATTCCCGTATGCTGGCAGAGTAGGAGAACTGAGGGAAGTGAGTACGCTGATCTGAATCCTCTACGTCTAAACTGTCATCTGGAGGGGAGAGAAGAAGATGATACAAAGATGAAACTAGACGTTAAAAAAACAACAACAACTTAGAGCTGCTTAGAAAAATAAATCCAAGCACAAAGAAAAGCAGCCACTTAAGTGCACTTACACTTGTCTGGAGGAGTTATTGTAATAGATTGTGCTGTGAACTCGTCGTCAAAGTAGCGCGTGTCCGTCTCGGATGTTACGTGTGGCTTGAAGGGTGGAATAAGCTGAGGAGAGGAAGGAAATCAGTCAGTTCGCATGCCGGTCATCCAGTTTCCCCCATCGTTTGTTTTCATCTCACCTTTTTGTCAATGACATCCTGCCAGTTAATGGAGGTGAAGAACTTGTGGCTCATCACTTCTTTGGCATCGTCTGGACCACCTCCGAGCCTGTAAACACAACAAAAACACCATCATCGTCACCACCACCCACACACTCACCAGCTACAAATAAATGTACAAAACACAGTCATTAGATGGGCACAACAAGCACTTGTTGTGTTGGTCTCCACTGACTTATATTTACCAATTTGTAGACAAATTTATTTTTCATTTCCTTACCATATGCAATGTGTTAGTAAGCCTGCAGGGCAGTCCTTAATGTGCTAATATTAGCAGTTCTCCAACTATTACCAGAAACGCAGTGCTTGGTCAAAACAACAACTAATTACATTCCTGTTTATGGCCATTATCCTGAGCCAAAACAAATCAAGAAAGAACATGGGCTTAAATAACATGGTTACTCCTTTTATAGCTGAATACATGGTGCCCCTGAGCACAGTGGAAGATTCAGAAAACTAACAGAGTGCAACAAGTGCAGCTGAACTGCTGCCATGTATCCATTATGCTGCAGATAAAGTTCAAAACAATGAATAAATATTCATGTATTCAAGGATTTTAAGCTTTAATCAAAAACATATTTTAGGCGGTTTATTTTTGGTTAAGTGGCTGTAAAAATCTTTAAGGTTCAACTTAGCCATTTAATTCTCTCTCTAATTATTCTTCATAATATTCATAAAGTAGTGCTTATTGTGATGGGACAACTTGCCTCTGTTTGGGATCTTTTTTAAGCAGGCCTGCCAGCAGGGCCTTGGCCTCAGGAGCCAGGTTCTTGGGGAAGCGGATCTCCTCCATTAGGATAAGCTCAAAGAGGCGCTCATGGTCCTGGTTGTAAAAAGGCAATCGGCCACACATCATCTCATACATCACTACACCCAATCCCCACCAGTCCACTGCTCGACCATAATCGTTGTCCTCCAGCACCTGACAGGGTAGAAATGAAAAGTGTTGAGAAAGAAACCAAACAATGAAAATAGCGGTGCAGGAATATCAGTAAACATTTTTTCCATCACAAAAGAAAATTGGGAACAAGGTGGCAACAGACATCCTCTGATAAAATGGCCACTTTGAATACTGTGACTGGTCCTTTTATCAAGGTAATATTGTTTATCATCTATCCCACTTGTCTCATCCAGCTCTGTGTCACTGGTGCCTTTTTACATCATACTGTCCACAAACCACCCTCATGACAATAAAAGCAACCACTGAATTACCTCTGGTGCCAAGTACTCCGGGGTTCCACAGAAGGTTTTCATGGTGGCGCCGTCTGTGATCCCTTCTTTACACAAGCCGAAGTCTGTTATCTTTATGTGGCCGTCCTTGTCTAACATGAGGTTCTCCAGCTGTGCGGGGAGAAATTCAAATTAGAGTCAAATCAGCCCACAGCCATGCTGGGAAAATAATTTAAAATCGCATACTTATTGTACATATTAAAAGTGCTTATTTGTTGTCCTGTTGCAGTGTGACTGCAAAACTTGGATGCTTTGATGTGTTGCATCAGAGATGCTGCATGGAGTAATGATGCTATCAAGTCATTACTCCCTTACTAGCTAATCCCTATATATCCCTCCCATCCCTCCTTAATATATGTATACATTACTGTTATACAGTCAAAGCCAGAAATCCTCCTACCTTCAGGTCCCTGTAAACTACATTGCGTGAATGAAGATACTCCAGTGCTGACACTATTTCTGCACCGTAGAATCGAGCCCTGTCTTCTGTGAATACTCTGTCCCGGGATAAGTGAAAGAAGAGCTGCAAGAGAATTAAAAACAGGAAAGAGCTCAAAAAAATATTCGTAAATCCTCTCAAGACATTGGATTTCCTGAAAAGAAAAAAGCACATTAGAATACATTTCTCAAATCAAACCTATTCTTTTTTATTCATTAATGTGACCCAATACTGCAGTGTCCTCTATGTTTTTGCCCTTCTGCAACTAGCCATTTTCCAAAAGGTCACGCAAAGAAATGACACAAAAGTAAGAGAAAGAGGAAGAGGAAGACTTACTTCTCCTCCATTTGCATACTCCATCACAAAGCATAGCCGGTCGTGTGTTTGAAATGCATATTTTAGTGTCTGTAAAAGAGGGAAGATGAATTACTGACTGTTTTATACTGATGAAAGTCCAGTCATTGTAGGAAAGCAGAAACTGAAACAACAATAGATGCACCGTTACCCACCGTTAGAAAAGGATGCCGTGTGTTTTGGAGAACTCGGCTTTCTGTAACTGTGTGTGCCACCTCATCCTAAATATAAACACACATTCAGTACTTGGAGTGTAAACAACACCTAACTAACTGCTCAGAATTCTGCTACTACACATATTGATGTGACAGGACTCACTTTAGCAATGATAACTTCTTTGCGCAGGATTTTCATGGCATAGTACATCCCTGTGGCCTTCTCCTTCACCAGGATCACTTTACCAAATGTCCCTTTGCCCAGAAGCTTCAGGTAGTCAAAGTCACTCATAGTCTGAGAAAACAAAGGTCAAAGATCAGCCGAGACAAATTAATGGGTCTACGAGTGCTCTTGAACGAAACTCAACTCTCAAAGATGCCACCAATGTTTCATCTTCGAACTCTGATTGGACTGAAGGATGTGTTGTTATGTATAAATACATCGGAACTACCTCTATCTAAAATGTAAAGTAACAGCTACTGGACACTGCTGATGTATCCTAGCATGTTGATTTCTCGTGTTAATGACAGGCAACATGTTATGCCATGATGTAGTTCAAAATATTGCTAATTTTTCATATTGCATGAGAAACAAAAGCAACAAGATGGACTGATATTCATTTCAAAGAATTACTTCAAAGACTTGTGCAGGCCTCTGGTGTACAGAATGTAAGGGAGGTGACAAGGAGGCAGATCACAATTTGAATTATATCGCACAAACACAAAGTAAAGCAGAACACTTCAACTGGGATAAGATGTGATAGGAACACTTTTACCCCATAAATTAAGACTTCTTTACAGAACAACAAACTTGTATTTGATCAGTACACATTAACAGCTATACATGTTATATGTTTTTAATACTCAATAACAACCTCACTGGTTGTTATTTTCAACAATCTTCAAAATCAATTGAAGTGACTTAGCAATTGATAAAATATATAATGAAATGTTACCCTGAACTCCTTTAAAGATTGCTTCATCAAAACCAAGGGGGAAAAAAAAGCTTTGAGAAAGAGGCTTAAAGTTTGAACAACTTGCTCAATAAAGATGAGCTTAGCTGGACAAACACAGCATACACTCAGCTGCCAGGCACTGCTTGTGCAAATACTGACCACTTTTGTGTGGGATTTGGACACAGCAATCTCCATGTCCTCCATGCCACTGCTGTCACTCGGGGAGCCAAATTTGATCTCCATGGGCTCCTCATCCTGCTGCTGACTCTTCAGGCTGTTTGCTACCGCCTGGATCGATCGCATCCATTCCTCCCTGATTGGAGCAACACACATGCATCAAAGTAGTCAAAATTTAAATAAATCTCAGTGGGAAAATCTGTAGTCTAGCATGCTAAGTTTAGAAGGTAGAGGATAATCCGTGTACTAGTCATCTAGGGGCTGCTGGGATTTGCTACTTGGCAGAGACGATGTAAACAAAGCCCAATGACGAATGCTTGGGTTAGAGGTAGAGCTGGGCGATAGAACGATAACGATATGTATCGCGATATAACTTTTACTCGATAGAGAAATTAAGCTATCGCGATAGACCTCGCCGCTCTTGTTCTCTTAAAAAAAAAAAAAAAAAAAAAAAAAAGGTCAGCCGATCCAAATTCAGTAGCGCAGAGCCGAACCAATCACAGCCGCAGCGTCACGTCGCGTGACTTGTTACATACAGCACAAGTGCCAAGCCGCACGTGTGTTTGTTTGGGAAGCAGCCAGCGGGTAATGGAGGAAATGAGTGTGCCGACTAGAAAAATCTACCGAGCGTGACCGAAGAGAAAACAGATGACGGTTCCAATGCCGGAGAGATTGTCGAACGGAAGAGCCATAGAAGCTCCGTAGTGTGAAGGTATTTCGGCTATTTCAAGTCTGACAAAAAACAGAGTAGCGTGCACTGTAAATGTGCCGAAAGCAAGTCTGGAAATACAATAAACTGGTGCATGCGTCACACTGTGCGCCACGTTATTGTTTCGGTGAAATGAATTTCTACAATACTGTTACTGTTAATTCTACTCTCTGCAGTGTTTAAATGCTTACATATACACACAGTTACTGTCCGTCCACACATACGACTCGGTTCTGCTTCTATGCCCCAGCTTTGTTTACTTTTTCCCACCGAGGCTTCTAGACTTCTGATTGGCCAACATTTCTGCACGGTTAGGAATCTAGCGCCACCTGCTGCTTTGGCATGTTCATAGCAGCGTTTTCCTTCATTTCTGCCTTTATGTGTGGACGGGATTATTTTTAAAACGAAAACGGAAAATCTCCGTTTTCAAAAATACCCGTGTACGTGTGGACGTAGCCTCAGTCTCTGACTGGAAGCGCTAATTCGTCATTCGGCTTTTGTCAGACTAAAGTAACTGTTAAAACTGTTTGAAAAGCTCAGCTATACAACAAGGAGAGATTGAGAATTTCCTTTTAGTTCTCAGTTTATTTGATATTGACAAAAGTTAGTCAGTTTTGTCTGTTCTTCTGTAAAACAAACTAAGATTTATTTTTAGAATTAATACTTTATTTCTAAGTGGAATTGACAATTTAGTCTGTTTCATTTGTTCTATTTTGAAACTTAAACGCTTTAGCGGCTGTCTTTTGTGTAGTTTGCAATATTTGCCTTTATTTATCTGAAAAAGTCTCATGTTCCTTAAGTACATCTACCCTGTTGAACTTATTATGGGAAATAAATATTTAAAAACAAGCTGCTGATTATTTCACATTTTACTTGTGAGCAACGGCACATTTAAATCTTACAAATATAGTTATTTGGCTTATATCGTGATAGATATCGTTATCGCCTGAAATGAAAAAAACATATCGTGATATGAAAAAATCTCATATCGCCCAGCTCTAGTTAGAGGTGAATAATCAGGCCTAATCTGGCCCTGAATTCTCTTTAGATTATGATGGCTGCTCATACTTGGAAACTAAATGGCTTTCAGTGAGTATGGTTAACAATGACCCATTTATCGACTCTGGATTAATTCTGGTCCATTCTGTGTCTTTCCGTTTTTATTCTTTTAAAGCTGTTTTAAGATGTGATCAAAACTACATACTAAAATCAACTTGGTTACACAAAGGATTTTGTATCATATAAATTAAAAAACATATTGCCAACATTTGGATACCATGGCAACGCTATATAAAACTCTGCTGTTGTTTTAAATCTGTAATCTCCAAGACCGCACATGTATGATCAGTTCACTTATTTAAACTTGTTATGTATCTGAAACAAAAGAAAGGGCAAAATCCACTTCAGAGCAATTAAATAATAACTGGATATAAATAATAAATAACTGGAGTCTGGTTCTAGTGAAACAGCGCTCTGCAAATGATGATAAAGAAAACAAGGTTTATTGAGCTCAAGCAGAGTTTATGTCATCTCTGAACAATATTTAAGTTCATTTTTAGGATATTTATGTAGTATGGAGAGACAAATTACAGACAAAAGCCATTTTCACAAGTAAACAGAATTTTAAGATGCACCAGCCTAAAGCCACTGTGATCGACACTTTTCCCACAGAGAGTGGGAAGTCTTACCTCTCCTCATTGCTGTCTACATGGAAAGTCCGCTCAATAACGGAGGTCCACTGCAGACACCGAATGACAAACGTGTTGGGCTTGGGGCGCTCCGTCTTCATCAGCTGGCACTCTGCAAAAGCACAGACACTTCAGCTGAAGGCACCAACAATAAAACAGAGTTTAGATATTGCACTGACTCAAGTTTGTCAGCCAGAAGGGAAAGTTGACCTGCGACAGAGAAGTTGTTGAGTGGTGGGAGGTTGTGGTCACTGGACACCTCAGGCTTCTCTTTGTAGCCAATGAAGGAGCCATTGCTCTTTAAGATGAAGTAACGAGGACGCCATGTTTTAATATATTCACCTGAAAAACAGATTATTTATTTATTAATTTTTTTTAAAGAGAGGCCAGTGATGTCTGACTTTCCTATACATGTACTCGAACATCATTACACTGGGAATCCAATAAGGCTGTCACAGCTGTTCTCTGTCAATAAAGGAACCCCTGACAAGCTCACGAGAAGTAGCTAATACTTAAAATATAAAATTATGTCATTTAATGCAGACTCAGGTGATGGATATTGAACACAAAGGTCCCCTTACCTCTCTTGTGGAGCCATCCCTCTCTCACAACACTGACTTCATTCATGCTGGGGCAGAAGACTGTCTGGGTAGGGAGGGGGCTGCAGACAGGTTGGTGGAAATTGTGCAAGCTGTTCTTATTGGTCAAGTGCCTCACTGTGGCTCAGATAACAACAACAAAAAAAGAAAGAAATACCTGGAGGAAAGAACCAAGCACGCCAGTTAAATTGAGAATAACCAAGAAGAGTATGAAAGGTAAAATACAACAAAGCCAGTTAAAAAGCCAAGTTAAATAGGTTATCTACATTCATTTAAATAAGAAACACGCAGAGCTGCACAGGATTATCGGAAAAGTGTAATGTTAGTTGTCGATAACTACTAAAAACGTTCCCTGAATGGACAATTCGGTTCCTCACTTTGAATAGGAACACATAGCCTCAAGTAATTGTTTTTAATGTTCACTAAGGTGCAGGGGAACGAAAATGAATACGAGAAGACACGATGCCTAAAGGAAGCAAAACGGTGAAGACAAACTGAAACTGACACACATGCACAAAGAAAAAAAAAGTGTTGCTCTTGATGCCTATCTGACTGCTGTCATTGCAGCAATGTGCCTGAGTAAACTCTCCACCTTCTGCCACTTTGAAAAGCAACTCCACAACAAAAGAAAACTGCTGCAATTTGCACATCATTATCATGACCACTCCAGGTGCCGTCATCATTATCTCATGCAAATCTCTCTGACAAATCTTTACCACCCCCCGGTGTTTTTTTTTTGTTTGTTTGTTTTTTTTACTGTCACGTTATAGCCAAACGTAGTAGATCCTCGTATTCGAGCAATAGCCAAGTGAAAGTGATCAGGAAATCAATGCCGCTCATCTAACAGTGAAATGGCTGAAACGCTGTGTAATGTCAAAAAGCAACAACGGCTCTTGTTAAATGTTTGTGGAGAGGCCTTGGTGATCCAGGGTCAGTCCTGAATCAACAGCTTATGTTAGATAATAGGTTTACCGGAATTTCGCAGCGTTTCGGTGAAAATGAAGGGGTTGAATATTACAGTGCGTACAGTCACAAAGACTGTTTGAACTGCCTTGTTTACAAAGATGAAACAGATAAGGCTCCCCTCGACTTCAGACTTTCTTTTTTTTTATGACTATCCTTAGTTATCACAGCTTGGCCAGAATAATAGGTAATTGCTCTCTGAGATAATAAACAAGGAGGACATTTCCTTGTAAACTTACACCCCTTTGTTTTTACAGACGTGACCTCTCCTCCCAACACTACCAGCCAAGCGTTAAGGTTGTTTTTTGCCCTAAAATGCAGCAACTCTTAAAGAAACGGAGGCAAGCCGACATATATGCTGCTACTCTGTCGGAAAATATAATTTAATTCAAATTTAAAACTAAGCACCGTACTCAGCGCGACCACAATCTGCCAAACGTAAACATTACCGTAAAGTTAACACGTCCACATCCTCCAGTGGTGTAGCTAGCTAACTGAAACAAAGTCAACAAATGCTACTCCTCCAAGTCCAAAGCGGGCTCAAAGCTTCTCTAGCTTATGAGTAGAGTAGTTACAACACTCCCAGCTAACATTATAGCCGATGTGCAGCTAGGCCAAGTGGCGCGTCAGGTAGCAGCGAGGACACTGACCGTGACCGCATTACGACCAAACAAGGCAGCTAGCCAAAATATCCTTCAAGCTAGCAGCTAGTTAGCATGTTAGTTAGCCGTTTGCGGTATTTCTCGTTACTCTGGTTGTTCTTACCTCGGCTTCAGTGACAACGAAGAAGTCCCAGCCGTCGCTTCTTTGAAAAGGCTCGGAGCTACGCTATCGCAGAGCTACCCTCAGATATCACTGGAAGCGTGTGTGTATTGAACTCTGTCAATGATCACACAGCTTAGCGGACTGCTCGCCGAGCTTGTTTTCTTCTCTGACAACAACAGCGGTAGCGGCGGCGTGCTTGCTCAAGTCGCTGCTGCAGTTCTCTGTTGAAACGTGTGTGAACAGACCAGGGAACAGATTCCACTAAGGTGCGAAGTGCCGGGCAGGTAAATGCGATGACAAGTAATTAAAAAGAACAATCCAGGAGAAAAGAAAACGCCTCTTTGGAGTTTAATAAGGTTAGCACTGAAGCCCTCCGTCCCAGCCAGACAGTACAGCGGCCCCGCAGACTCACACTAAAAGGAAGTGACGTACGAGACCAGAGAGGGGTCCACTGCCCCTGAACGGTCAGTGTGAAAGTACATCAAGTGCTTTGCTGTAACCTTAGCCTGAAAGAGCTGGACTGAGTGACAGGGAGGCAGTCGTGTGAAACAAGCCAAATTAATGTTAATGGATCTCAAGTCAGTCAGCTAGGAGTTTTAAAAGCAAACAGAGTCACAGCTGCAGTGTAGCATGTAAAGTGGAGGGATTAAAGAAGACAGAGGCGATTTTATTACCACTACATATTTTATTATTTAAATGTCTTCTAAAACTGCTCCTTTGTATTATAGCGTATGAATCACTTCCTTAAAAACATCAGAGAGGTTTACTCTGCTGCCTTTGCTGCTTTCGCTGCAGGTAGCGAGCACGAGCTTCGCTCACTGTGGTTTCGTCGTTTCGCTTCTCCAGCTTCTTCATTGCATCCTCATCAGAAACCTCTGGAAGATTAAAAAAAACAAACAGAAAAGCACCGCACAGGTTAACCCTTTTAAATTCACCCTCTTTGAGCTATTTTTGATGGTATCTCTCAGTAATGTGAGTACAGACCAAGAACCACAATATTATATAACAATAAATAAATACATACATCATAAATACATATTCTGACAAGTCAGTTTTATCCTCTTCCATTTAATATAGTACCAAATCACACCAACAGTTGCCTCAAAGTGCTTTATAGTGTAAGGTAAGGACCCTACACAAATACAGAGAAAATCCCACGACCCCTTATAAGCAAGCACTTGGTCATAGTGGAAAGAAAAAACTCCCTTTTAAGAGGAATAAATCTCTTGCAGAACCAGAATGATTACATTTAGAGTGGTGTATAACACATGGTGAAAAGAGGTGAGAGAAGTCAAATCCAAACTGGGAGTTGGTTTCACAGAAGAGGGGCCTGAAAGCTGAAGGCTCTGCCTCAGATTCTACTTTTAACAACCTGATTGTCTTTTGGCGGCTTCCCTGGACTCCCATTTTGTCATTTCCTCGGCTGTAACTTCTTCTCTCGCCACACTGCTCAGTTCATAGGCGTCCACTTCATGGAGTTTGGGTAATAAATCTTTCACCCACTCATATCGAATAGGACAAACAGTCCGGATGTACACCCGTGATGTCGCCAGCACATCATGGAAGATGACCCAGTTCAGCTCTCCCTCCTGGTCAAATAGCTTGAAGCCACAAGAAAAACTCAGTAAGTTTATGTTGCAGTTTGAATACAGAGAATTATTTAAAGCAAAAACATTTTTAAAAATCATTTACAGATGAGGATGGATGAATGTGAACCATTGATCCATGGCCATCCATTGTACAAAACACCTTTCCAATAGACCTATGTGGGATGGGATAAAGCAATACATCAACAACCACCGTGAATTTATAATCTTTTATATATAATGAATCCCCAAATGAGGCCGTATAGCATCATTTCAGATACCTTCTTGCAACGTTAGTGAAGTATCCTGTGCAGAGGCATCGCCTAAAGAGTTCACTCTTGTTGCCATCAAATGTTTCTACAGGGAAATCTTTTTTCTAGAAAGCAAGCAGGCAGATCCACAAACAATGAGAAGCAATATGAACAAATTAGCAGAGCGTCGCAGTGATGTCAAAAAGCTTTACCTGCTGGAGTCGGTGGAGGATGTCTCGTAGCTGAGTCTCCACACTAAAGGCTGACTTCAGCGCCCTCCAGTGGATCCAGTTCTCTTTACACCACGCTGAAGGTCGATCACTATAGAGCAAATAAGAGGCTCACACAGCGGCTCACAGATAAAGTCATGCAATGTGAAGTTCTAGAGGAAGAAGTGGAAAATAGAAATGCATCTTGTAGTACTAATCGATTATTTTCTTCACCTGGATTTGCAGGACTGAAAGACACTGAGAAGTGTGGCAAAGTCGTTCATACTGCCAGTCTTTGCAGCCAGCGCTCGGTGCTTCTTATCTGCCTCTTTCTGCTTATCAGGGTGGCCTGAGGGGAACAAGAGATCAGCCAACACTTTGTGAGCCGAAAGCTTTATTTCATACCATGTCACCTGCCTTCCCCATTTGGTAGAATGTGAAATACATACACAAATAAACCAGCATATCAGTAAATAAATGGACTGTATTGTATGTATAGCTTATTGTCCCTGTTAGAAGACATTTCCTTTAAATTATCAACATTAAAATTTACTGCGGACCTGGCCTGATGAAGATGTTCTCCACCGACAGCATGGCCGCCACAGCAAGCAACAGGTCTTGGCAGCCGAGGGAGGCAGCCTTGAGCAGGGCCCTGGTGAGGCCTGGGTGTAGGGGGAACTCCACCATCAGCTCCCCAAGCTTTGTCACATTTCCTCTTCTACAGCCCAAACATCAAAGAGATAAGAGGATAAGAGCTCATGAAATTTACACAAGACATTGTGTAAATTTCATGCCCCTGAAAAAACAACAATACACTGGATTTAAAAAGTCTACACATCCTTGATAAAATGCCATGGTTTTGTGATGTAAAAAAAATCACAAGACCAAGATAAATGATTTCAGAATCGTTTCCACGGTTATTGTGATCTAGAATAGTGGTCTCCAAACCCCGGACGTCGGACTGGTACTGGTCCGTGAGTCGTTTGGTACCGGGCCGCGAGAGTTGAGGCTCAGGTGTGAAATGTATGGTTTTCAGGGGTTTTATCGGTTTTCAGCGTTATTTTGTTATCATTTTTATCGTTAACTCTGTTTTCCTGGGTCTTTTCACGTGTGTTATGAATAAATCTTTTTTTTGGTACCGGTACTAGTTTTATTTTGTTGTATTTATCCGCGACACCTTGAAGGCCGGTCCGTGAAAAATATTGTCGGGCATAAACCGGTCCGTGGCGCAAAAAAGGTTGGGGACCGCTGATCTAGAACACATATAATTCAACTGATAAACAATATAAACTTAGATAAAATCAATTTTAAAGTACAATAATCTAGTTGCATAAATATGAACACTAACACTTTGTTGACATTTTTGATTTTAATACAAAATTGAGTCCTTTTTGGGTAGGAGTCAGCACAGCAATTGTTAACTTGGTAACTTGCCCACTCTTCCTTGCAAAAGCGCTCCAAAGCTGTCCGATTGCAAGAGCGTATCCTGTGCACAGCCCTCTTCGGGTCACTTCAAAGATTTTCCATTGAATTTAGGTCTGGGCTCGTGCTGGGCCATTCTAAAACTTCAATCTTCTACTGGTGAAGCCATTACTTTGATGATTTGGGTGTATACTTTGGATTGTTGTGGTGAAAGGGGAAATTCCTCTTCATCTTTCTAGCAGACACCTGAAGACTTTATGACAAAAATGACTGATATTTGGAACTGTTTGTAATTTCCTCCCACTTGACTAAAATTCCAGTCTCAGCTTAAGAAAAACAGCCTCTAAAGCATGTTCTTGCCACCACCATGGTTCACCATGGGTATGGTGCTCGTTTGGTGATGTGCAATGCTGTTTTTTCTGCCAAACAAACCTTTTGGAATTATGACCAAAACGTTCAGCCTTGGCCACATCACACTATAACATATTTTCCAACACACTTTTGGAAGACTTCATGTTTGTTCAATGTATGCAAAATTTAGCTGGGATCAGATGTTTTTCTCTATAAGAAAAGGATTCCATCTTGCCATCCTTAACCACAGGGACTGCTGTCACATGTAGTGCACAACCAGTTCTTGCCAGAAGTTCAGGCAGCTCCTTTAATGCTCCTGTAGTCCTTTTCACAGTAATGTCACTATGGCTCAGGCAGTAGAGTGGGTTATCTACCAATCAGATGGTTGGTGGATTGCTCCGACTCCTCCAGTCCTGATGTCGAAGTATCCTTGGGCAAGATGCCTAACCCTCAGTTGCCCTCAGTGCATCCGTAAAGTGTATGTGAGTGTTATAAAGCACTTAAGTAATACATAAAATCACTGTATGAGTGCGTGTGACTGGATGAATAAAACCTGTGGTAGAAAGCACTTTGAGTGCTCATTGAGTGGATATTTACAGAAGTAACATTTGCACAATATTTTCTCCACTTGTTGATGATAATCTTTGCTGTGTCTTGTGGTGTATTTAATGACCTAAAGTTTTGTCCTTCCAACGATGATGCTTTGTAGGCTCTTTGTGGACCAGCTTGTAAGATGCAACTAAAGTAAATGTAAGAAAAATCCTACAAGAACAGCTGAACTTTAACTGATGGCAGATTGGTGATTGGTGTGTTTTGACCATAGTCATATCACTTATTATAAAAGAGTGTACACACTTACGCATTCATGTTTGTTTTTTAATTGGGTGGCACATCTTATAGTTAACATTAAAGTTTGGAAGTGATTTATCTTGCTGTCATTATTTTACATTGCAAAAAATTTAACTTTTATAGAGGTGTGTAGACTTTTAAATCCACTGTACTCACCTGTCGATGGCATCAAACTGGTAGAGCTGCTTTAGTGCTTCTAGTATGAATCTTTCCTCTGGACAGTCCAGATAAGGAAACCTTAAAAACAAATCAACCTTGTTAATGAATAAATCGGTGACAACAGGAAGGCAAAGTTAGTTAAACTACACTGAATAAGAAACTGAGACAGAATGAGGTAAAAATATACCTGATGACATCATGAATTCCCAGGCACTTCAGCGTGAGTATCACAGCGGTCAGACTCGTCCTCTGGATCTCTGGAATTGTGTATTCAGGCATACACTTCTCCCAGAATTCCTTGGTATAGATTCTGAAACATTTCCCAGCTGAAGTTCTTCCAGCTCGACCCGCTCTCTGCTGCGCCTCACTCCTGATTACAAAAAAGATACATCAAGTCTCTGTTAAAGCTGTACGCAGGTCTAAAATGACTTAATTTTTTCAGAAACTCACTTTGAAATAGGCACAACCTCCAAGAGATCCATGCCCACCCTCGAATTGTGGTTGAGCTGCTTCACGAAGCCACTGTCCACAATGTACCTAAATGTGGACAAGAATAGCATGATGATGTGTTTGCCAAAAGGTGTGAGAGAGACTGTTAAACCACTGGACCGACAGTCTTTACTCACTTTATGCCATTGATGGTGAGAGAGGTTGCAGCAATGTTTGTGGCCACGACACACTTTCTTATTCTTGGAGGTGGTGGCTGAAAGATCTGCCGTTGTTGATCTAAGACAGAAAAAAAAAAGAAAGAAAAGAAGATGACATCACAGTAACACCACACAAAGCTGACACTGGCTTCAATCTGACACAACTGTGTGTGTTTACCAGTAGGCATGGATCCATAAAGGGGCAAAATGAGAAGGCCATCCACTGATTGGTCTGTTACATCATAGCGATAGTCTATGCACTCGGCTTTCTCGAACAGCATGTCACAGGCGTGTTCAATCTCAGACTGACCTGTCAAAAAAAAAAAAGGAAATAATGTGGCTGACTATCAATATTATTTTTAATGAGTATGTTGCAGTCTTGATATTTGATGAAGACTAATCATTATTTGCCTGTCAAAAACACCAGAATATCCCCAGCCATTTCACTAGTGTGAATGTCCAGAGCCACTTTCACAACCTGTGGAGCAGAAGGTGTAAAATCTGATAAACGCAAGCCAAACACATCAATCTACAACATATCTAAGCTTACCTAATCACTAATAATTATTATTGGCTAAAGCAGTGCCTGATTTCCAGATGACCCTGAGTACCTCTTTTACATAACCAGTGCTTTCCAGATCTTTAGGTCCAACAGCCGACCCAAACGTGCAGGTTACAGGAAACGTCCTCCCAGGAATAGCGAAGACGGGGCAGTTACTAAGAAAAGCTGATAGTTTGTCCGTTTCCAAAGTGGCCGACATCACCACCACCTTCAGAGGGAAGGATCGGCCCTTGGTGGCCTTGGCTGGGTCAGTGAAGACTTTCTTTATTAAACCCAAGAGAATGTCCTTGTAATAAAACACACAGAGAAACAAACTTAAAAGGGGGAGAAAAAAAAACTTTCACCAAAAGGTGGCAGTGTTTGAATGGATAACTTTAGTGCAGTTGTTTACCCCATTCAGTGTTTCAATCTCCTATGTTGTTTTGAAATCATTTTGTATATTTGCTATCTTGAAAGATGAGTTCTAACTAATCTAATGTTTCTATGTTGTTTTAAAGACTACACAGTGCATGCTCCTCTAACTACCAAAACATTTGAGTACGATTGTAGCAGGAGCTACCCATGATGGGTGCATGTAAACCTTGGCCCACCACAGATATGACGTCACAGAATTTGTTTTTTTTAAAGGCTGTAATTCAGTTTTTTGTTCATTTGTTTGTTTGTGTTTGAGGGCTGGAGGTTTTGGTTTAAGGTAGTTGATAAGCTTTGTTATGTGTCAGTGTCCTAACAACATGATGTTAATTACTCTGGGTGAGGAGGGTGACTCACTGTGTTAAGGCTGCGTTCATGGACTTCATCCAAGATTATAACACTGTACTGAGAGAGTGCAGGGTCTGCCAGCACCTCCCTCAGCAAACAGCCGTCTGTCATGTACTTCACCACCGTGTCCTGGCTCAGGCACAAACAAGTGTGTGTCAAAAAAAAAAAATACTGAAAACACGTATTTTCTGCAGGGGATAAATTATTATTATTATTATTATTATAGGTAGTAGTAGTATTATAATTATTAGATTTTTTTTTACCTGTGACGTGCAGTCATCAAAGCGGACCTGATAGCCAACTTCCTTTCCCAGAGTGCACTGCATCTCCTGGGCTACCCTCTGGGCCACAGTGATGGCAGCGACCCTGCGCGGCTGAGTGATGCCAATTTTGCCATCTTTACAAAAACCTGAAAAAAAACAAACAGACAAAAGTTGGCCATCGTTTTCATTTAATGGTCGCCACACTAACTTCGCACTATTCAGACGGTTCAGTTCAGGTACACTGCATGTATATGGTGACTTTACGTGCAGAATTAGAGTATGTCTGTGTGTTTGACAATAAAAGTCAGCTTACCTGCTTCACGCAGGTACTGTGGGAGTTGTGTGGTTTTCCCGCTGCCAGTCTCACCGGTGACCACCAGGAAGCTGCAGTCTCTGACAGCTTGAATTAGTTTGCTTTTGTGCTGATAGATGGGCAGACGTTTTGACCCGTCTTCTTTTGGGCTCCATTTCGCTGATTTTGACATAACCGACAAAACTGAATGTGTTGAGCCGTGCGAGGATTTAAACACGTGAAACACTGACCTTAACAGTGCCGAGCACACTTAAATTAATCTTTGCGGCCAGAGTCTTTATAAAACTTTACAGAGGATCGGCTTATTTAAAAATTTGGTCCTCTCGTTTCGAAGGCGACACGCTACTTCCTCGGCTTCCGCAAACTAAACTCATTCTCCATTTTTATTGGTCCTTTTTTGGACACATGACCTAGGCACCTTCACAATAAAAGTATATGGATTTTTTTTTTCTATTTTTACTTTTATTGAAATCAAAACTTACTGAGAGGGAAAGTTGCCAATCCAACCATAAATCTATATAAAACCTTAACCCCACCATGTATTAAAATATTTTCTCTTTACATTGCTCTTTATAAAAGCAGTAACGGGATCTCTTACATACCACATTATTATAACAACCTCTTATTAAATGTAAGCAATATACATTTTTACCGCAGTGCTCTAAGGATCCATTTCTGGATATGATCACGACGTAACTCATTTCTATCTAAGACAATGATGATTTGATGAACTTCAATAAAATCAATCCCATATGTGCAGTGCATTTTACTTCCTTTGGGGAGTAAAATTTATACAGTTAGTATGCACTATGTATCACTTTAAAGAAGTCAAAAACAAACAAACAAAAATCCAGAATTATTCCGTCTCTAATATATCTACAGATCAAGTCGGGACTTCTCTTGGGCTTTTACTCTTCTCGTGACCTGTTGGAGTGGAAAACGGAATTGTTGTTTTGTGTTGTTTGTCACATAGTGATAAATAATTCTGAATATTTAGGATAAAACCTTGGCATTAGTCTGCTACCGTGCTGATTATCTTTAAGGTGGGGATACCATGACTGTGACTTTGACATGAATGTTCCAAAATGGGGTATCAGAATCAGGCACAGCAGCTTCCTTTGACAAAAGCATGACTGCAAGGACCTGATGCAGCTTGCTTTCTCTCCCTATTCATCTCCTGAACCTGAAGGTATTTCAGATGTATTATTGGCTAAACACAGATATGAGTTAGTCTTAAGGAAAAGCGTACCTCCACTTATTATCGCCGCTAGATTTTTTATTTAATATGATAATAGCCTAAAACAGTATCAGGAAGTCATTAATGGTATAAAATCAGTGTGTGATGTTCATCATGTGACAAATGATGACTAACAGCATACTGCAGCAGCAGGATTTTATGTCCGTCTGCGTTCATAAGCAGCTGAACCTTTTGCTTTAAAATGAAGCCTGTAAACTGGCTTTTGTATTATCTGCTAACATTTTACTGAGTATATAATTACATATATGCTCCTCCAATTTCCAAGCTGCAGCTGAGGTCTTTAAAACTAAAAGTGAAAAGATGACACTAGACTACAAATTTGAATAGGTCTTTTTGGGAATGAATAGTGAAGTTAATAAGGTCTGTGTATGTTTTAATTGAATGTAACATATACAGTGTCAACTATGATTGCTGTATTTTACACACACACACACACACACACACACACACACACACACACACACACACACACACACACACACACACACACACACTGTTAATAGGAAAATTGTACTTAGTAGTCAGTATAATCTTTTAATGATATAAGTTTGCATATGGTAGAATGCTGCATGTAATTATTTGTGTGTAGAAGTATATAGTTGGTGGCATATTGAAAGAATGTCTCATCCTAGGAGGTCTGTAACATTCTAGTGTGTTCACCCCCACATCCTAGGAGCATGGCAGAGGTCATACCTTGTCTTATTGTTTTACGGTAGGATTAACGTAGCTATGTCAGTTTTAGTTTAAGTGCTTCTTTACATATAGATGAACTGTTGGATTTTCCAGACCAGCAGGTTAAGGGAAGTCGTTTATGGGGCCACACACACACGCACACACACACACACACACACACACACACACACACACACACACACACACACACACCTCCACAAACGCTCACTGAAGTATAAATAAAGACCGGGGCAGTTTCTCAGTGCGAGTCTCTCAGTCTGGAGGCTGCCCTTGCTAGCAAGAAGTTCTGTGTGTTTCTCTTCTCTGAGTCTTTACTGAAGAAGTGTTTTAGAATATATTTCTTAACACACACACACACACACACACACACACACACACACACACACACACACACACACACACTGTGTGCAAGAAAGTTGGGTCTCAATATAATATTAAAGAGTTAGAGCTATGCATAAACCACAGTTAGGTGTGAAAGCAACTATATCTCATTCCAGAGGTGAAGAGTACTAGATGTTACTTGTTACACATGTATAGAAAAAAATGACATTAAATGCTGTTCACCTTTACTTTATAATTATACAGGGAAACAGGAAGACATACAGGGAGTGCAGAATTATTAGGCAAATGAGTATTTTGTCCACATCATCCTCTTCATGCATGTTGTCTTACTCCAAGCTGTATAGGCTCGAAAGCCTACTACCAATTAAGCATATTAGGTGATGTGCATCTCTGTAATGAGAAGGGGTGTGGTCTAATGACATCAACACCCTATATCAGGTGTGCATAATTATTAGGCAACGTCCTTTCCTTTGGCAAAATGGGTCAAAAGAAGGACTTGACAGGCTCAGAAAAGTCAAAAATAGTGAGATATCTTGCAGAGGGATGCAGCAGTCTCAAAATTGCAAAGCTTCTGAAGCGTGATCATCGAACAATCAAGCGTTTCATTCAAAATAGTCAACAGGGTCGCAAGAAGCGTGTGGAAAAACCAAGGTGCAAAATAACTGCCCATGAACTGAGAAAAGTCAAGCGTGCAGCTGCCAAGATGCCACTTGCCACCAGTTTGGCCATATTTCAGAGCTGCAACATCACTGGAGTGCCCAAAAGCACAAGGTGTGCAATACTCAGAGACATGGCCAAGGTAAGAAAGGCTGAAAGACGACCACCACTGAACAAGACACACAAGCTGAAACGTCAAGACTGGGCCAAGAAATATCTCAAGACTGATTTTTCTAAGGTTTTATGGACTGATGAAATGAGAGTGAGTCTTGATGGGCCAGATGGATGGGCCCGTGGCTGGATTGGTAAAGGGCAGAGAGCTCCAGTCCGACTCAGACGCCAGCAAGGTGGAGGTGGAGTACTGGTTTGGGCTGGTATCATCAAAGATGAGCTTGTGGGGCCTTTTCGGGTTGAGGATGGAGTCAAGCTCAACTCCCAGTCCTACTGCCAGTTTCTGGAAGACACCTTCTTCAAGCAGTGGTACAGGAAGAAGTCTGCATCCTTCAAGAAAAACATGATTTTCATGCAGGACAATGCTCCATCACACGCGTCCAAGTACTCCACAGCATGGCTGGCAAGAAAGGGTATAAAAGAAGAAAAACTAATGACATGGCCACCTTGTTCACCTGATCTGAACCCCATTGAGAACCTGTGGTCCATCATCAAATGTGAGATTTACAAGGAGGGAAAACAGTACACCTCTCTGAACAGTGTCTGGGAGGCTGTGGTTGCTGCTGCACGCAATGTTGATGGTGAACAGATCAAAACACTGACAGAATCCATGGATGGCAGGCTTTTGAGTGTCCTTGCAAAGAAAGGTGGCTATATTGGTCGCTGATTTGTTTTTGTTTTGTTTTTGAATGTCAGAAATGTATATTTGTGAATGTGGAGATGTTATATTGGTTTCACTGGTAAAAATAAATAATTGAAATGGGTATATATTTGTTTTTGTTAAGTTGCCTAATAATTATGCACAGTAATAGTCACCTGCACACACAGATATCCCCCTAAAATAGCTAAAACTAAAAACCAACTAAAAACTACTTCCAAAAACATTCAGCTTTGATATTAATGAGTTTTTTGGGTTCATTGAGAACATGGTTGTTGTTCAATAATAAAATTATTCCTCAAAAATACAACTTGCCTAATAATTCTGCACTCCCTGTATGCCTGTGCAAATTTACGCTGATTTGTTTTCTATTTCTTTTATAAACATAACGACGTTTGCTGATGACACCACCATCATAGGACTGATCCACAACAACGATGATTCAACCTACAGAGCGGAGGTTCAGCATCTGAAGCAATAGTGTGACAACAACAGTCAAGACCAAGGAAATGGTAATCGACTTCAGGAGAACAAGGCGATCTGAGCACTCTAGCCTCTACATTAATGGTGAGGAGGTAGAAAGCTTTAAGTTTCTCGGAGTCCACATCTCGGCCAACCTTACCTGGTCCACAAACATTTCCCACTAGGTAGGGAAAGCACAATAAAGGCTGTACTTTCTGAGGAAGTTTTGTCAGGCCCAATTACCCCAGAGACTGCTAGTAAACCTCTACCGCTCCACCATCGAGAGCCTTCTGACCTACTGCTGCACACTCTGGTTCAACCGCTGCACTGTAGAAGACAAGATGAAACTGCAGCAGGTGGTGAGGGCAGCAGAGCGAGCAATTAGCACTTCACTAACCCCCCTCAGAGACATTTGGCAGACTTCAGTGGAAAGCCAGTATCATCATCAAGGACCCCTTGCACCCTGGACACTCACTTTCCCCCCCCTTCTCTCAGGCAAAGGCTTCAGGTCCATCAGGTCAAAGACACCTTTGAGACTTTTTACTCTTCAAAAAACAGCAGTTTGAATCATCCACAGTGCAGGTTATAGGGATCATACAAACTCACTATTTTTGCAGTCTGAAGTATTGAAATTTGCTGATCTAGTGAAATTCCAAACAGCACAAATTCTATTCAAAGCAAAAAAGCAAAAAAAAAAAAAAAAAAAAAAGGAACTGCCAGGTAATATTCAGAGTATGTTTTTTTTTTTAAAGAAGTTATAATGTAAGGGGTTTTTGTAATTTCAAAATAGGGAAGGTACGTACTACAAGAAAAAGCTTTTGTGTTTCTGTGCATGGAGTGAAACTGGAACAATTTGAATATGGAATCGAAGCAATGTTGAAACAGTTCAAAGAGAGTTAAAAAGATATGATCTTCTTGAACCTATAAAGAAAGAGAAAATGTTGAAATTAAGTAAATGTCTCTATCTAGAAAATTTCATGATGTGATATTATAGTATATATTATAACAAAAATCTGTTCGGTATTTTTATTACAGATTATATCAGTAAGGAAGCTGACTAAATATTGACTGATAACTTATGGCAAAGAGGTCAGATTATATATGTGTGTACTTCTTCCCACTTCCTTTCGACATGTAACTGAATCAGAAGCAATATTGAAATATATTAATATTATTCTGTATAGTATTTTTTTCTCTCTTGTTTTATTTGCTATGTACCTGTATATTGTTTAAATGATCGAAATAAATGAACAAACAAACGAACAGACTCAACAGAAGCTTCTACTCGCAGGCTGTCAAACATGCACCACCTCCACCCTGATTGGAGGATAACTGCACTGCCAACACTCATGGACATTACACTTTATTTATGAACTATAATCTTTAAACTGTATTTATTATAACCGTACTTATAGTAGCCCCCCCCCCACACACACACACACACTCAATGTGCAATCTCACTGATCATACTGCACCTGCTCCTCACATGGCATTTATGTGTAAGCATGTATGTGGAAATATATGTATATATATGTGCGTGTGTATATATATATACACACACACATATATGATGTATGTGTGTGTATGTATGTGTATGTATAACTTGCATATATCTTTCTTTACTTAAATTCTAAATATATGTTAGACATGTTAGACAATGCTATGAAGCTCGTGAAAAATATAACCAAAAATATGCAATCAAAAGAATAATGTGCAATATATAGTTAAAAAGGTAATGTTGTTGTTGTTGTAGTAGTATGTTTTTTCCTTTAATTTTTGAGCAAAACTGATTTTTGTGACATGAAATTTTGTTAGCATGTATTCACACTTTTTTCTTTGACAAAAGCACTTACCATTTGGAGACACACAGATGAAACACAGGGCAAAAACGAAACTCCACTCGGCAGCGTGCATCTTCATCAGCTTCTCTAACAATGTAAGCTGCTACCTGCAATGCTTTAGTAAACCCTTTAAGCTTCACAGAAGAAAACCACAAAACCAACAGTTTCATGCATTTAACAGAATGCTTTGCTCTATTAAGCTTCACACAACAGCTGCCAAATGTCTAAGTAAGTTCAGGCAGTACTTTAAAAAAAAAGTTTTTACAACACGTACAGAGAGAAAATAAAAAATAAAATAGCTTTTGATTGGTTCTATCACTGATGTTTGGACTGTGTTTGCCTGCCAAACCCCCATTTTAATCTTTGAATAAAGAAAAACCTGAAGCCAGTCCAAAGTGACAGACTAGAAAGTAGAGTGGGATCTCAAAATGCTGTGTAACAAAAGAGGTGTGTTGTTGTTGTTGTGTATCCCATTAACTAGTGAGTACAGGTGATATATGGAAATTTCTTCTTTGATTTATTTGATAGTACAAAACAGTTCAGAGAACATAATAATGATACAACCAGAACGTAAGGCACAATGATGGTACACAGACTGATTCAATTATTTCTTTTTGATTTTTCTTCATAAACACAGTTCACCAAGAAACTTTCAAGGACAAAACAACCACAAAAAATTAAGTTGGATTATATACAAAACTAAAAGTAACAAGGCAGAATTAACAATGATTTTTTTTTTTAGATGTGAATAATTTATTTATTTGTAGAATTTATTCATTATTATTTCTTTGCTAGTTCTTTTTAGGCTTTTTTGCTCCTCTTTTACATTTTTTTTAAGTTTTTGTTTGTTTGTTTCCCCTCTGCTGAAGATGAACATGACGAAGAGGAAAATTCTGTGGTCCATTACCTTTTAGTTCCTGTAGTGTACACAAACAAAGAACAGATTTTATTTTACACTTCCCAAGAAAAATCATTATCATTATGTTTCTGCCTGACACACAGATTATTTAAAATACACATAAAAATATTGACAGTCACATCATTATATCCAGGAAGCTTACAATATTGCTTTATAATCAATGTTGTAAGGTAACTTTGACCCACTTAGCAATTCAACCACCCAGATTCTTTTACCATCTCTACTGAATGAGAATGTCAGACATGTCGGGTTCTCACCTATGCATTTCTTGCAGGTGTAGCCGCCAACACACAGCAGAAGGAGAGCAACCACACTAACACAGATGTAAATCATCTGCATGTCCCTCCTTGTACCTGCACGTGATTCCACAACATATTAATAATAGGAAACAGTAGCTTATTCATTTGTCTTTTTGTGTATGTTGAGCCTGAGGTTTGTGACCATAAAAAGGAAGAAACTGCAGGGTGCTGCTCAACTTAACTTAAACAAATAAAAATCCACTTACCTACTTCAACCATCACCACTTGAAAACAGTGGTGATGGATGTTATCCTGTATACAGGAGTAACATCCAAGGTCTGTTAACTCAAGATCATCAATTCTGATGGAGTAGTTTCCCTCCAAGCCCTGAACGGGCTAGGAGCCATTACTGACAATGGATTGCCCAATCTAATCTCTTAAAACAATCAGCACTTCCCCTTCCCTGCATGTCTGTGCACACTGGGAAGGTAGTGGTTGATAAAAATGGACCAACAAAAGCAAAACAAGAGAGACCTAAAAAGCTGACAGAGAAAAAGAAATAATAAATAGTAATCAAGGCAAAATGTGTCAAATTAAGTCACATGTTAGCAGCTCCACCTTTAACAGAGAGTTTTTTTTTTACAGCAACAGCTAGTAAGAAGCCCTCTCGGTCGCAGACGGTGGTTGTTGCTAGCACTAATGCCTCAGGGCCAAGAGAATGGAAACCACTGTCCTCATTATGGTAAAAAACAGTGTATAAATAAAAACTGGTGGTTTGCACAAAGCTGCTGAAACTCACACACAGAAACATCACCTGTAACTTTAATGTACCCAGCTGACTTATACAGTTCTCACTTTTTTCTAAATATTTCATAGTAATAGGAGAGCAATGAGAAAAAGGAGCGAGAAATATGGTAATTCAACACGGTTAAAAGCAGCAGCTAAGGAATGTCTCAGATTAAACTCTTCTGGTATATGTCAGCTTCCCCTACAAAACTGATAGATGGTTTGCAAATATGTGTGTACAAAACTTATTTTTCCTTTTTTGAAGGATCTTGACAGAACCCAGTAAACTTTGTTCTGGATAATCTGTTGTAAAAAACAAAACAAAACAAAAAACATGCATATTGAGTGTATAATCATGTGTCAAATAAAGTTAATATGTTTGAAATATATATAACTTGCATATTTCTTTTCTTTGCTTGCTTTATTTGGTGGTTGCTGTCACTTTCTGTATTTTAGTAAACAACAGATAAGCAAACCTTCTCTTTTAGAAGCCAATGCAATTTACACGTGGATGCACACACTGCATAAATGTCAGGTTTCTGTAAGAGTTAAAATTAGAACCATAAGCCACAGTGGGTTGTGTCAAAAAAAAAAAAAAAAAAAAAAAAAATCAGCATATATACATCCAGTGCTGTGAAGAAGTGTTTTTCCCTCTTCTTGATTTCTTTTTCTTTTTGAATGTTTGTCAAACTGTTTCAGATCAAACACTTCAATATCACACAAAGGTAGCCTGAGTAAGTATAAAATGTAGTCGTTAAATGATGATTTCATTTATTAAAGGAAAAAAATGATCCAAACCTAACTGGCCCTGTGTGAAAAAAGTAATTGCTTCCTAAACCTAATAACTGGTTGTGCGGCAGCAGCAAAACTTTCAAACAGTTGTGATAAGGAGCAAAATCTCTTATTATTGAATCATGACCTCTGACATTAACTGAGACAAGTGAGGCCTGCAGTTCATGAGATGATGTTCTGTTTTCTTTTTCACTTCCTAGATGAGTTCAATGTGATCTTGGAGTCTTCTTGTTAGGTGGTCACTCCTGGGAAGGCTCACCACTTTTCCAAGTTTTCTCCGTCTGTGGATAATGGCTTTCACTGTGGTTCTCTGAAATCCTGAAGCTTTAGAAATGGCTTTGCAACCTTAGATGTCGTTAATTGCAGTTATTTCATGAATAATTTTATTTATAGAATTTTGTAATTTAGTAACTTTTCAGTATTTTCATTTTTGCTCTTCTTTTTCTCTTTTCCCTCTTCTGAGGATTAATTATAGAAGGAAGATTCTGTGGCCTCTCACCTGTTTTCTCCTGTACAAAAACAAACAATACATTTTATTTTAGATTTCACATTTGTTATTCCAGTAGTCTGACATTTATTGTTTTATTTGTTTGTGTTAAAAGTGCTCTTAGCATTATGCTGTCCGACAACAGATTATTTATTTTGGAATCCTTAGCTAATTTATTACGGTTTGAAACAACTTTTTTTTTTTTTTAACTAAAAATAGGTTAATTTAAAAAAATATATATTTTTCTCTGTGATACAAATTCTACAGGACTATAAACATGGGATATCTTGCAGTTTGGCAGTTTAATTATTTTTTGTCTGGTACAATGGTTCTGTGACCAATCCACCCTCCAAAACAATCACTTGACAATCCAGTCAGACACAGCAAGTTCTCACCTTTGCATTTTTGGTAGCCATAGTGGCCACCAACACCCACCACAAATAGAGCAGTCACACCAGCGGAGATGTAAATCACCAGCCACGGGATTCTTTGTGTACCTGCATGAAGACCAGCTGTTTTACTAGATATGTATCAGAGTACATCATTGTAATAGATTATTGATTTGTCCTTTTGCCTGTCAGGCTTTGAGATTTGTTATTCAAAATGAAGAAACTCTACAGCTCAAAATTAAATTAATTTAAAATCTACAAATAAAAATCCACTTACCTATTTCATCCAGCACCATAGAACACATTTTCCCTCCTGTATACAGTGGTAAAATCCTATGTCAGCCTTTTCAAGATCATCAATTCTGATAGAGTAGTTCCCCTCTGAGCCCTGGTTTGGAAAGGCTTTCACTCGGCCATTTCTGGGGTCAAAAAATGTAACGTGCCCTTCAGATGAGAGATTGAGCAATTGCCCTGAGCCACTGTAGTTCCACGTCACCCATTTGAACTTGCTTGTTTGAATGTTGCATGGTAGAAGCACAGATGAACCAAATGGAGCCTTCAGTCTGTGCTCTTCACCGATTTCTCCTAAATGTTCACAGGAGTCTTCATCATAAAGGGAAAAATGAAACAAAATAGAAAGTTTAGTTTACTCATCTCGTGGTCAGATGATCAAAGAGCCAACAGAACAACCTCTTACCCCTCCATACTGCAGGTATTCAGAGCTCATGACGTGTTCATTTCTTCAATAAAAGTGAATAATTATGACAGGGAAGAAGAAGCAGAAGTGTTTGGTTCATGTTCTGTTTTCCGGCCTCAATAAAAGGCGCAACTTTTGTTATAATCCAATTTCATTTCCACGTTTTGTTAATCTGCATTTGGGTCCATTACTTTCCACTCATCATGGTCTGCCTGCACAGACCTTGACACTAACAATCTTTACAACCCAGCTACACAGTGATAAAAATAAAGTTTTAAACATATTTAAACAGTATAACAATCATATCTAGGTAATTAAAGACCTAAAGTGCAATTAAACATATGTCTGTTTCAGTGCATTAAACAAGAAAGTGTCAAAGGAAGTAGTAGGTATTTTAAAGGTATTTTAAAGATACAAACATTGTATTTTACAAGAAAGATCTCTGGTTACGTTTCAGTAAAACATATCACAGAAGTTTCCTTTGTATTTCCTTTAGGTTTCGTGACTGTTGGATTTAGGTTTGATTGCCTTTTATCAGTTGGATGGTAAACTGTGAGTTAGACTTGCTTTCTAAATACTTTTGCATATGAAATTCACATTTCCTTTAATAAATGCAATTATAAATAATAAATGCAAAAAAAATCAACCTCATGAATTTTAGTTGATTAGTTTAATTAATATATCTTAAATCTGATTAAAAATATTTTTCTGAAACCATCCACTGGGTCAGAAGTCCAAATATTCAGCCAAAATATTTCAATCCGCATTTTGTTTTTATTTTTTTTAATTGATTAGAGTAGTTTCATACTTTTTAGACTTCCACCGAGTCACTTACCAATTGAAGACGCACAGTTGAAGCACAGACACAAAACAAAAGTCCACCCAGCTGCGTGCATCTTCCTCAGCATGTAGTACAATGTGAGCAGCACCCTGGTGATGGTGTATTAACCTGTTTGAGCATCAGGGTACACGCAAGACCACAGGTTCTATTTAAAGGGTCCATCCGGAAGTATATTTGGCACTGACAAAAAAAAAAAACGGGTGGGTGGGCCTAATTCAAACACAACTTTCAAAATAAAGGTATTTTTTCATTGGTGCAGTGTGTACAGAGAAAACAGCCAAACAGAGACGTACTCGTTGTGCAGTGTAGCCTTTAGTGGACGATTTTAACTTCTTTTTTTAACTTAACTTTGTCTTGTGTATCCTGTTATGATCTCATTATGCATCATATCCAAGCTTGCTTTTGCAAAACAAAAAGCAGAAGAAACACATTAATCAGTAAATTACTTTTTGCTAGCAGGACAGAAAAGACCATCAGTTTGTCATTTTGTTCAGTGTGCGATGTGTGGTGTTAAATTTAAGGTGAGGGAGCTCTTAACAATTAGTGTTATCATAATAATCTACACCAGTGTCTGCATTATGGACGGGCTCCAGGGGTCCAGGCTGTCCAAAAAGGTCACTTTTCCCCATCAGCTGAATTCTACTGACCTACTTTGACAGTTATAAGTAAAATTGAGTAGATTTGGTAATAAAATGTGTTTTTATTTATGCATTTTTTAGGTGTGCTGAATCTAATTTCCCCTGTTCAAGCAAGTTACCCATCCAGTCCATCTGCTCTGGCGCTGACCATGCACAATACAATTAAAACTATTGTTTAAAATAACACATCATCATTCTGCATGATATGGCTGATTAATGAGTCTGTATCAATGGTGTCAAACCAACATAATTTTTTAAAGTTTTTTCGAAGTTGTTTTTTTTCCCCGTTTTTTTTTTTTATGTTGGTTTTGCGCTTCATTTTTTTTTTTTTTTTTTTTTTTTTGTGCTATGCGAGGTATGTAGTCTGGACTCTTGCTTTATTTGTGTTCTGGTTACCATTTGTTGTTTAGGGATTTTGAATGCTTGTGAATACGATTAAGTGTCTCATCTTAAACCCTTAAATTCTAAATTTGAAGCTCTTGAGTGGGATCCATGTTTATGATTTTTGAGGTCGATTCCTGTTGTACTTTGAAAGATGTTATCGCTGGTATCTTGCTGTGACTTTTACTTCCTGCCCACCTCCCTCACTCACTCTCTCTCTCTCCATGAGCAGCACTTGATCCATTATAAAAAAAAACATGCTTGTTTGTTTAAACCCATGCACAAATGTGAAGATTTGCAATTTTAATTGAATTTGAATGGATATTTTCAAATTGTACTTTTTCATTTGCTTCCACATGACGTCAGCTGTTAGCGAATGTAGTTCATTAGAGATCGATTCTAGTACAATTTGAATGAGTCAAACAGATTTACAGAACAAAAGCTGACACTGTTTTGTAGTTGCATAAACAGCCATTTGTTTGCAGTAGATCTATATTTATATCAGATCTATATCCGACACTGAAAAATGTTAATGTGCTAGCTGACATAGGGCGACATCTACTGGTCTTTTATCATAACTACTCGTAACAACAACACTGCTGTTCACACAACATCTGCATCTGCTCCTTGCGTGCATCTGAACAGACAACCTGTTGACCACAGCTGGACTGACCATGGGGCATACAGGGCATATATCGGTTTGGATATCTGGTGAGAGGGAAATATGAAGATGAAAACGGGAGATGTCCTTACTGAATGAGAGCTGAACAGGTGATGGAGAAACAGGTTTACCTTTTAGGTGACGAATGAGTTGAAGGGAAGTTACGAACCGTTTCTGACAGTTGCTGACAGCTGGTAACTGTACTGGGACGGGTCTAAAGGTTTGCCTTGGGTCAGGTAGGGCATTAACAGGGAAAGGGGGGCACAAAGAAATAGTTCTTTCTTATTCTCATTTAGAATGTCTAGCTTTTAATAAATAATTATCAGAATCTTACAATCAAAGTGGTCATCTGATGCAAAATATATAGAAATCATACATATATACCAACAGGACAGTGTACACCACTGTCACAAAAGCGTTTTTGTTCATTTAAAGGCTTTATGGCTTTTCCTATATTACCTAGTACGCTGGTTTTTAGTCAAAATGCCCAGGCTGATTTTTTGTCGCAGTCCAGCCCTGCTGCTGACACAAACAACCCAAAGTGACAATAAAGCTGTGCAGTGACTGGAGGATTATAGAATTAAATATGTGATCAAATATTATAAGGAAAACGTCTTTTGGGAGCCAAGGTACAATTTAATATCCATTACAAATTGTACAGTTCTTGGTTGAGTTGATTGTCATATAGTGATCCAGGAGGTCTTCCTGATTTATGCACTCCCCCAAAACAAAGAAAAACAATCTTTTGTTCACAGTGTTACATGTTAATGTGTGGGATCAGTGTTATTTTTAGATTTATAAGACAAAAGATGAACAGTTTAAAAGTCGATTTCCCACTACTACAAGGCTGCAGGCTCCCTGGCCCCTTAGAGATCTCTACATTTCAGTAGAAATGCACCTGTAGGAGAAAAGGTACTGTAGCAAAGCTCAGCGATAAAATGATACAAATTCTCTACAAATTCTCTTTAACATACCAGGTTTTCAGCTGTTGGGGATTTCACAAAAGAGAAAAGTCTAACCACAAACCACTTGTGAATGGAGGATTATCCTAGTTCTGTATTGGAAACTTGCAGCATAACTGTTTTGTGGCTGCCACTAGCAGCAGTTTCCATCTTTGTTGGCCATCTGAGTCCTCAGTCGGTGTAGCCCAGCTGTCCTCCGGCAGCAGAACAAAGTCCCTGTCCTCACGTTTGACTACAAACAGCTCCACATACACGGGCTGGCCACGCTCAGCTACTATTGGATGGTAAAAATGGGAATAGAAAGACCTATATGAGAAATCTGCAGATAAACATGTCTGAGTAAGACCCACCACATTTTAATCATATTAACAAATACAAAAAATATTTTTTAAAACAAAAATAGGAATGAAACTTTGACTTTTGGCAATTCTCAGTTCAGTTCTTGTTCCTTTGCTCCTCAGTTTAAGTGGGCGCTCTGACTTTTTTTTTGCTGAACCCTGATGCCTAGTTGAGTCATTTGAGTTAGTGCAAAGCTGCACTGCACAGTGAGACAAAAGGAAAAGGAAACTAGAATGAGTGACAACTATCTTTAAAAAAAAGTGTGAAGTGTGTCATCGTCCACTGTGCAGTACTTAATTTACATGCAATAACTCACACTGTAAATATATAACATTATTTATATTCTAAAGGCTGATGGTTACCATAGACCGAGTGCCACAGTCACTGAACAGAAAGATGAAAGTGATGGCATCAGCTCATCTTTTCTTGGGTTTACAGTTGGGATTTTGGTCAGAGTGAATCCAGACTGTATCCAGATTCAGAGGGAGCATTGTTGCATGCTTGTGTATGGTAATGTTGAAGCCATCTTTGCTGCAGAGAAACTGCTTTGATGACACTTCTGTGGAAAACATGCTTGAATTATTTGATAAACAGAAACTAAAATATATTGTGATATTTCTGTGCATTACCTTTCATCTTCCTTTCACAGATTAGAGGCAAAGACTCAACACTTTTCTGACTCAACTCTGCCACTGCTGGCACGTGCTTCAATGAAAATGGTTATATTTGTGTTATATTTGTGTTGAGTTAAAGAAAAGTTTTGAAAATAAAAGTCCTTTTAGAAGAATACACAATGGGTTTATCTTACTTTTCTTTCTCACAAAACATCCCCAGGATGCAACTGTTAAGATAACCAAGCTGTTACTTTCTTGCAGGAAGTAGTGGCGCTGCTTTGCTATAGCAGTGACTTGGTAATATCCGCTGTGGTCATCTGAGTGTGAATCAATAGAAATAGAAGCACAGACACAACAAACATTTCAAAGCTCCACGCACTTTGAAAGCTACATACCTGTACATATATTGACAGCGCATGACTTACCGTAAACGTAAATGGCCATTAAAAAGATCTGTGAATTTAATCTTTGATATATAGAGAGACATGAACTCCTCACAGCAAATCAAAGTGGCCTTTTTGATTTTCACAGTGTTTCGAAATAGTTTGAAACAGCCAGGGTTTCACATTTCAGAATAGGCAGTGAAAAGAAAGTAAATGTCACCAGAATAAACTTGGTCTTCACTCGTGGTTGCTGAGTCTGAGTGCGAGGGCGCCGCTGGTTGTTGTTAGCTTTAATTGCCACCTCTCCCACCAGGAGGGTAAAAGCAACCCAGCAGATCAGAAAGTGATCTGCAAACTGATGCAGCCAGTAGACAGTGAGGTGTCTGCCCACACAACATGAGCATCGTGTGGTCACCCTCTGGTGTTATCAGTTTTTCAAGATGGGTTTCCCCCCAACTTGTTAAAGTTACAGTCACTGCGTGCGTGTGTGTGGGGGGGCGGGGGATTTTGTTTCTAAGAAAAAACATCTTGAATTTTTCTCTTTAAAATAATAGAAAGGCAATAAAACAGTTTTTATTTTTTAGAAAGTCTTATTTCAATGTCATACACACAGGCTCAATACAACAATCTGTAAGTTTAAACAGCACACATCTCTACAGTCACACAACTCTGTACATAGTGGTAAACATATCAATAGAAGACATTTTTAGTATATTCATCATGCAATCAGTTTATATGTGAAGACACTGATGAACTTTATTCTAACAGCATTCAAGAGAATAGTGGAATGCAGCGCACTTACAGTACAAACAAATACAAAAGACATGGATCACCTTAAAGGAGTAAAATAGAAAAGAATTCGTAGCCCTCATTCTCAAATGAGATTTAAACTCCTTCATTCGTGCCCTTCATTCTCTACAGCTGGCTGAGCTGTTCGGTGCTCATGTTGTAAATCGGGTTTTTGTATTCACAGTCTGAGAGGGAAAGAGTGGAAAATCGGGAGAGCAGTTCAGTGCACAGTATTATTCCATCTCTAACATGCCCACAGATGAAGTCAGCACTCACTGTCTTTGTTTTTCTTCTTCTCGCGGCCTGCTGGTAAAGAAACAGGTGAGGAAAGAACAGAAGTCAGTGTTTTGTGCTTATTCTCCAACAGTGACAAATAATTCTGATCATTTGGAGAAAACTCAGCGAACACTAACTACCTCTCTTTTGATTCTCCGCCTGCTTCGACTTGACGTGTTGCTTGCGGAGATCATGTTGGTTTACTGTGAAATAAAATGGATGAGTCAAAATCAGACAGAACTGAAATGATGATAGCATCATTATAAAAATAAAAGATGACTAGAATTGCTCATTCTACCGTAATAATGCTGACTGAAACTTGGTGGCCGTAATCTGCTGAAAAGCTCTAATGGGGTAAGAGAAGATGGTTACTTCACACTGTTACAATTTAGAAGTCACCAACAATGCAAACTGCAGTAAGCATATTGACTTTTTCTAAGCACCTAAATGAAATCTATGTTTGGTTCTCTGACTTTCCACCCTTTCAAAGCGAAACTGATCCAAATTTGGATAAATTCCACCGCTGCTTTGACCAGACTGTTGAGGCTGGGTCCTGTCCAGATACTGCACAGCTCCGTGTGGATTACTTCTGGTGGGGTCAGCACTGGTTGGGAACTGGTCATCATTTTCTATTGTTTGAGAACATTATATACTGAACTTTTTTTTTTCATTTTTCAGTTGATATACAATGACTTCAAAATGTTTGTTTAATAGTGAGGAAGAGAAGAAAAAGATGAGTAAACTCACCATAAACAAGATCATGAGTGTAGGGTCTTACTGCCTGTGGTACATGTACATGCACACCTACTGGTATGTTGATTGTTGTCACGGGTGGGGCAATGGGACCTGCAGTGAAACATTAGCAGAGTAACTGAAAGAGCTCTTCTGTTTGGTTCTGCTAAACATGAAGACAGCTTCACAAACAAAAAAGGGATGAATTAAATATGCAATTAACTGTCAAAGAGTGAATAAATGGTTGAAATAGCACCTTTAAAGTACGTTGGTTAACAATTGACCTAACAGTTACTTAATGATATTGATTAAAAACATCAAATTATTTTGTAAAACTATAAATGAACAGCTGAAAGGTAGTACACAGTCTATGATTTGATAGATAAAGACATGTTTTGTAGTTTTACCTCTGTATAGTGTGTTATGTATATTGTTGATATTATAATGCAAATTCACATGAACATTAAACATAATGGATAGCCATGAAAGTGATACTTGTATATGTATTTTATGCATCTGTCATACAATTTTAAACAGTAAGAAAGTAGTTAAATGATTTTAAAGCAAACGTTATTCTCTGTGAATACAAATTTCAAATGTCTTCTAGTTTACATCGAACAAATGAACATTACTGGAGTGACACAGAGTTGAAATTGTTGCTTACCCGGAGCAGCTGCACTACTGGGAATGACCGTACTCTTCTCTACTTTGCTGTTGCTTTTGTTGTTACGGATATCTACATCAGAATCAAAAAGTGAGTTCAATATACAATGAGCCTCCTAAACAATCACTAAAACACTCAGCTTTGACTTTAAATTTCAGACAGAACAATTCTCACCTTTGCATTTTTTGTAAGTGTAGTAGCCACCAGTACCCAGCAGAAATAGAGCAGTCACACCAGCACAGATGTATATCACCAGCCATGGGATTTTTGTACCTGCATGAAGAGTTGCGGTTTAACAAGATCTATATCACAGGAAACAGAAACTTATTTATTTGTCCTTTTCGTGTGTGCTGGGTCTTGACATTTGTCATCCAAGGACAGAAGAAACAGTACAGGCCGCTGCTTAATATTGAATAAACTTAAAATCTACAAGTAAAAATCCACTTACCTATTTCATCCAGCACCACTAGAACACATTTTCCCTCCTCCTGTATACAGTGGTAAAATCCTATGTCAGCCTTTTCAAGATCATCAATTCTGATAGAGTAGTTCCCCTCTGAGCCCTGGTTTGGAAAGACTTTCACTCGGCCATTTCTGGGGTCCAGGAATGTAACGTGCCCTTTTGATGAGAGATTGAGCAATTGCCCTGAGCCACTGTAGTTCCACATCACCCATTTGAACTTGCTTGTTTGAATGTTGCATGGTAGAAGCACAGATGAACCAAGTGGAACCTTCAGTCTGTGCTCTTCACCGATTTCTCCTAAATGTTCACAGGAGTCTTCATCAAAAAGGGAAAAATGAAACAAAATAGAAAGTTTAGGTCACTCCCTTAAAGGATGTGGATTGTGACAAAGACTAATAATGTATAAGTGATAACCTTAATCATCATTTTTAAAACCATTAACAATCTTATATGGCCCACCCACAAACAGGTAAAAAATGACCCTGTGTTACTATATCAAGGAGAAAAAGATCTTTTATGCAAATGTTAAAATAAAGTTAAAAATCAAGCAGATATACTCTTTAAAATGCAGATAAACAACAGTTTAGTTAAGTTTAAGCCAAAGTTGAACATTTCCTTTGTGTTTTCTTCAGGTGTTATGAGTGATCTTAAGATCACTTCATCTTTAGAAAAGAGGTTGCTGGTAGACTTTAGATCGCTGAAAGTTTACCTTGTTTCGTTTTCAGAATAGTTTTAATAATATTTAATAATATTATTATTTTGTGAATTTGCTCTGCAAATACCTTTGCATGACATAGAGTTCACCTTTTCTGCAATAAACACAAGTTGCCATGTGTCACTGTCAGAAAAAAACACATTGTCCCACCTCCGCACTGAGGTCTGGTTGGAATCCCTCACTGGTCATTCAGACCAAGTTTATTATTTAATTTAACTCTGTAGATGTCTCTTTTTTAAAAAAATCCAATGTCATGTCCCAGTTTTGCAACTGGTTTTAACCAGCTTGCTCTAAGATAGTTTATAGAAGATTTTACCCTAACATGATAGTTAAGTGATAGTTTAACGGTCTAAATACATTAAGTGTACTTTTCATTGGCCAGATTCTGAGCTCTTCACTCAGTAGAGTCAAATATTTACAAAAAGAAAAGAAAAAGAAAAAAAAGAGAGAATTGGAAGAAAACCTGACAGACTTATGTAGACATATATTTTCTAAACATTACAATAAAACTGGTTATTATTTTTTTACATTTTTAACATTATATTTTAAGATTTCTTAAAAAAACAAAAAACTTACCATTTGAAGAAACACAAGTGAAGCACAGGGCAAAAAGGAGAGTCCACCTGGCAACGTGCATCTTCATCACCATCTTGTACAGTGTGAGCAGCACCCTGACGATGATATATTAACCTGTTCAAGCATCACGGAACAAAACCACAAGACCACCAGTTTCACTTCTTTGAAGAAATTCTTTATATTAACTGCAGCCAGATTAACGCAATCATTATTTTAACTGAGCAGCAGTCATGAAAAAAACCCCAAATGAAACCAAATGACTAAAAAAAATATCTTTCAAACAGTGATAATGTACTTTTGACAGACAGCAGAAAGGACCTGATGCAAAAGTCTGCTTCAGACCACTTCCTGTGGAAATGATGTTGATGTTTCCGGAGTACGAGACACAAAGAAAGATAAATATATGAAGTGATCATTGTCATGTGCAATGTCACATGCAGGTTTTCTTTTAATCAACATAAGATCCGAGTGTTGTGTTTTAAGTGAATTGGTTAATCAAAATTTCAGTTACTCAGCAATAGACAAAGACTCTGAGATGGGCCATGCTGTACATCAGATTTAAATTTTCATATAAAAGTTCTAATATTAATCTATTATAGAGTATACTTTAATATAACTATCATGGTATAACATTGTGTAAGTTCACATTTTGTTGGTTGCTTTTGTAGAATTGTTTAAATGTACATTAATACTTGGTGTGGTTTGGTAAACTGTAAGTAAATAAAGGTCACTGCCTCTGTCACTCAAATCCACGCCTCTGCAGTGTTTTGTCATGGTTTAAGGTTTCACAAGGTTGGGAAAGTTTCCAAGTCAGTCAAGGTTCAGTGCCACCTCAATTCTAATTTTGCTGATTCTGTTTTGAGAATTCATGGGTTAGGATTATATTTAAATATGTCTAAGGTGTTTTTCTGTCACTGTGTGGTATGAAATATCAGTCTATATGAATTTAAAGAGCTGGCAAACAACAGATTCACAATTCCAAAATAAAGGGACTTCATCTATCAGGTCATAGGTTAACCAGCTGAAGCCATGTGTGTTTCCTTTAGCTGTCACTGGCAGCTGTCCTTAGTTTTTGACTGAAATAAGTCCCACAGGAGTCCGACCTTAACATAAAAACAGTCACTTTCATCACAGGAAAAGTTGGATTTCAGGCCCTTTTATCAAACATTTGAACTTCTTTGGTACCTCTGGACATCATACCAAAAGATATAAAAATATATAATAGCTAATAGATTAAAAAATAAAATAAAATGTCAAACGGTGTAGTTTAAAACCATAAGTAACTAAATAGTATAGTATATAGCTATAGTGCTGAGAAATGTGTTTTTTCACCTCCCACTGGCTGTTTACTGTAAAAGCTTGTGCCGAATCTCTCATTTAAAGAAAATGTCATGTGAACATTGTCATCATAGTTTAGCCTGCCACCTGCAGGCTCTCAGCTATTCTACAAGTCATAATTTGTCTACAAAATGGAGAATGTAATTAATTCAAGACATAAAAGTTGGGCCAGTACTCCAGTATCTAATTAAATTTCTGCCAGGTTCCACCCAGAACTAGCAAAGTGTACCCAATAAAGTGTCCACTGAGTGTATATATTTATTTTCTATTCCATCCATTGTAAGGATCTATGTTTCACTGGGTTTTCCACGTTTAAACAATAGTGACCCAAAACAAAAGTCATCAATTCGTTCTGACAGCTGCGCTTGTAGTCCTTCCTCGGAAGATTGTAGTTTCACCTTGGCAAACGTCATCAACATGAGACGCCGAACGAACGCCGCAGTTCTCTTACGCCCTTACAAATTCTCCTTCGCCGTTTTCCGTAACTCATATCACTTGACATGGAGGTCAAATAAAGTGTTTAAAAATGAGATAGGATGTAATTTATTTATTTAACTTTTCCGCAGTGCCTGTGTTGCCCGGACATGATCGAGAACAACTTCCGCTTTGTAAACCAATCAACTTTGCCTATTTTTCAGACGCGAGTATATGTGTAAACGGATTGGCTGGTTCAATTTTCTTCGTCTCTTTTTGAATTTGGTGGTAGTTCACATGGGACTGTTTATTTTCTACCAGTAACTCTATGTTCTGTAGACAGGCAGGCGTATCTTCAGACACTAATAAGTTACACTATAGACTACTGCTGTACAAGTGGCAAGAATTGCTAACCTTTAAGGTGAGTCACGATTTTTACTACCGTTCGACTTAATAGACGTTACTGAACCCTTTGGCAGCTCTATTTCGCACGCAACAGTAGGTCGGCAGCTGGTGTTTTAAAACATTATGGTCAAAATAACTTTGCTGAAACATAGTGTAGATATTATTGTCAGGTACTTGTTAAGTAGTAGTAGTAGTTAAAAAAAATGTCGTGCAACAATGTTAATCGGTGCTAATTGGATAGCTTGCAAGTATTTAACATAGCTTTTTGTTTTATAGTTTCCTGAGTGCAAATCCCTTTTTTGAATAAAGGGTCAGCCAAGATGGAGATGAACTTGGCTGTAAAGTCTTTACTTTCCTGGGTAAGTTGAGTTATGTTAGTGGACATTACGGTGAAATGATTGCACTAATGTTTAAAGTTTTAATCACCCTTTTTTGTTTTGTTTTTTTCTCTCCAAACTATAATTTTATAGGTGAACAGTTTAAAACTCTGTGACTCAGAGCTGACCATCGATGACTTGCAGGACGGAGTGATCTTACTTAGACTTGTTTATATGCTGTAAGTATGCTGGCAATGCGGTGTAATGTTTAGCCTGTGTAAACAGGGAGTGTCAGCGACTGACAGGGTGTTAAACGTGTTGGTTGTGTGCTTTTTGGAAAATATAGAGCTCCTACTTCCTTGCACCTCTCATCCGAGAAGCTTCTCGGAAGCTTCTCGGATGAGAGGTGAAACGTCTTCAAGTAACTTAAGAAGTCCAGACGCTTTTCTTTGCAAGCTCCTTTGACTACGATGACCTGGATGACTGAGAACCTTCACAGACATTTATTTTATTATATTTTTCTTCTTTTTCTTTGTCATTTTAGGAAAAAGCAGCCCATCCCCTGTCTAAATGATGCAACTGAGGATCGGTTCAGAGTCATTGCAGAGTTTCTAGAAAGTGAGTTTCTTTCTGGAGAGACTTCTTAAAAGAGTGTCTTTTTGTACGAGTGTGATATTAATACAAGATATATGTAATAAAGGCTCCAGCTGGTGAATCACAGCACTTTAGCTTATTGAGGCTTATGTTGTTCCAAACCAATGACTGAAGTACATATGATCAAAGGGGATTTCATGGTCTGATTGGGCTTAAACGGCTTTGTATTTCAGAAAGTGTTAATGTAGGAACTTGGAGCTCATCCTTACTTTAAACACATTGTTTTCTCTCCCTTAAATAACAGATATTTTGCACCTTTGGACACACCCTGCATTCCTGGGTGGGATCCAGATTGTGTCCTGGTAGATGGACTGCTACTTATTTAACACTTTTCTACTGTTACAGGGCGTGTTTTAGCCTACAAGCCAAATTCACTCATTCATATAACACACATTAACTCTAGTGGATAAGTGTTAGTTTGGGGTTTAGTGTCTTGCACAAGGACGCTTCAGTATGTGAGCAACTGACCTTCATGTTTAAAGATCATTGGCTTTTCTTCCTGAGCCTCACTGTAAAACTTCCTCACTGGTACCATTTTTATTATAATGGGAGATAAATATATTACTGACCTGAGCATGTGTGTGTTTTGTTGTTTAGGGGACTGCAGATTTAATGCAAGCAAGAGCTCTTCTCTGCGTTGGGACCACATTAGAGATGGCATCAGCCTAACAGCTGAAATTTCAAAGGTAAAAAACTTCCTCTTTGTTTTTCATTTTTCTTTTCAAAGGCCCAAAGAAAACACTTATCATACTTTTTTATTGCAACATCACTAGGTGCTTTTGTTGCTTGTATACCATGATATGATGAATGACCACTGCACTCTGAACATGTTGGACTGCGATGTGGAGGTAAGCTGGGAGCTGCTGGTGTATTGTGGTCACACTTATACATCTCATCTCATTTCTCATGAGTTGCTTGGTGCTATTATTTTAATTCTGTGTGTATTTATTTATTCCCACTCTGCTAGCGGGAACTAGCACACCTAACTAGTTCCTTTGTGATGGAGAGTGAGGGTTGTGTTTATTTGAGCGAGGAACTTGACGCTCATCTGAGAGGAAAACGTAAGTCGCAAATATGTCACTTTTGTTTTTCCCCTCCGAGGTAGACTGTAATAAGAAGTTTTTATCAAAACAAACTAACTAATTGGCTTGACTCTATTGTGCAATATTTGTCTCAGATTTGACTTTCTCTCAAGAAATATTTGAGCAATCAGCAGCCACCTCTGGTACCAACATGTCAAGCATCTCTTCCTTCTTGGGTGATGAGTCTCCTTTCTTCCACCGAACCAGTAGAATTAAATTTGTGGACATAGAAACTGTGGCTTCTTCTTCAGTCAGGTACCAGATATGACTTAAATATTTTCAGGTTATGTTGCAATATTCATTTTTATTCAGTTTTATGGATTATGTTAATCCAATCTTCCTTGTATTACATTATCTTATAATATACATGATGAAAATCCACAGGTTGTCATCATTTCGTTGAAAATCTTTACCTTTCTGATCTGCTTAATTCACACAGCAGTTCTCCTCTGGAGGATGTAATGAACACACCGAAATTTCAGCTGAGGAAAATGCAGCGACAGATGATCAAGGAGCGAGACTACCGAGATAGTTTGGAGAGGGAGCTGGCCAGCAAGATTGCGCTCATTGAACAAAGAGGTACTATCTGTTGAATGTATGGTTTGCATTTTGTTAGACTTGAGAAATGGCAAAATTCTTGTTAAAGCACCACTCATATTTGTCTAAGATTGTCTGCATTTTCATTTAAGCTTTTTATACTTGTCATGTTTTCAGTAGACTTTGCTTCGTGCTTTGGTTTTCTTTCTCTCTCTTTCCCAGAGTCTCGCATTAACCAGTTGCAGTACCGCCTGGATAAACTAAAGGAAGAACAAGGTGATCAGGAGCATGTTACCAAAGAACAAATTAATGAGCTTGAGATCAAGAACGATGAGTAAGTACCCAAGAACAGTGATTTATGAACCTATAACTAGGGATGGGAATTGATGAGATTTTCACGATTCCGATTCCTTTTTCGATTCTGTTTAACAACTTGATTCTTTATCGATTCTTGTTTTTAAAAAAGAAGAACACACAGGTCGATTAGCTTATAACTTTGTTTTATATCTTCTCTTTGAACAAGATAGAAATTTAGGAGTAACATGGCCTTACAAACCCAACAGTGAGATCTTAAGAGATTCACAGCCTAGGCTTCCAGTTAATTGAAACAGTGGGAACTGGTTCTCAACAAGAACCGGGTTTCGATTCCCATCCCTACCTATAAAATCATCATTTTAATATCACAACCATAACATCTAATTTCTATCCACAAAAGTTACACAATATTTTGTCATCATGTTGCCTAGCAACCCCCTAACAACAGACTAAATTCTGTACAACAGACTAATAGTCTGTACTTCAAGACCTTTGTACAGAAGTGTTTTAAAGTAAATTTTTTATTTATTTATTTATTTTCCAGCTTACAAAAGCGTCTTAATGAGATGCTGAAGCAAAATAAAGACCTCAAGACAAACACTTCACTCATGGAGCGCAAAGTGGATGAGCTTGCAGATGAAAACGGTGTGCTTTCTTCTCAGGTAATAACATGCAAAATATTCTGGGGTTTTTTTTTGTTTGTTTGTTTTTAAGTTGTTGTTTGTTTTGTTTTGTTTTTTTTCTTGAGGGTGTCTTAATTACACTAAAGATCTAATGAACGTGTCTGCTGTTACGGCTTCCAAACCTTTTGAGGCAAATCTGTGATAGTGAATTCTCACTCATGACAGGATTCAGTAAAGGTCATGTGCATTTCATGTTTCTGGAGAGTGTTTCACTAGTAGAAACCTTTTAAAGTATTGAGGAGTTTTTTTGTGTCAGTTTTGAGATCAAAACATGGATTTGAAAAACCTTTTTAATTTTTAAAAATTTTCTCAGGTGAGAGCTGTGTGCTCACAGCTTGCCGCCTTTGAGACAGAAGTTGGTAGACTGACGGAAAGTCAAGCGTCCGCTCAGGAGGAGTGGAGAAACAAAAGAAACAATCTACAGTCTGAGCTCAACCAAGCAACTGCTCAAAAGGTATAGATTCACAAGAGATATTGTTTAACATGCATTCCTGTGTCATTCAGAGAAATCTGAATGCAAAAAGGACAATGAATAGGAAACATCATGTCTGTTGAAGACTCAGAAGAAAAGCACATTTAAATGCTCATGTCTGCCTATTTTATTATAAATAAAGAAGAGTAGTTATATTAGTTTTGTGTTGACTGTAAGTAATCTTATTTCTCCATTGCTCTCATTAAATGTTGGGTTTTATACAAATTAATTTACTGTAAGCTGCTCCCTTTCTCATTTCTCAGGAACTCCTTACAGAACAAATTCAAATCCTTCAAGGAAAGATTTCCTGTTTGGAGGATGAAATAAGCAAGGCCAGTAAGGATGAAGTTGGGGAAAATATGGGACCCATAGTAGAGGTAATTATATGTAAAAGCTAACAATTTTAAAAGCAAACTTAATTGAAAATATAAAAAATTTATAAAATATTATGGTAAGCGATAAACATCTTGAATTGTTTATTTTCAGTTAGGGCTGCTCGATTATGGCAAAAATGATAATCACGATTATTTTCACTGAAATTGAGATCTCGATTATTTGACGATATTTATTTAACAATAACAATGTGTTGAATAATGACTTTAAAGATTGTCAAAAAATAATATAAAATAGTGTGAAAATACTGATAACAGTGCAAATGTTTGCAATATGAAAAATGTAAACATCTATGTTTAGTGAACTTTGCAGTGTTGCTCTGTGGTGCAGCTACGACACTGTAGCAAAGTTTACACACTGTGTCTACTTGATCCACGTCTGACTCCGCCAATCCATAATGTTTCCACACCACTGAAGTTTTTTACCTCTCTTTTCAACCAACGGCAGTCACTCTCCTCTCCAAATAACTTCTGCTGAGCTTTCCGAGCATCCCTCGGGTCCTCTTAATCAGCGGTCCCCGAACCGGTACCGGTCCGAGTCGTTTGGTACCGGGCCGCGAGAGTTGAGGCTCAGGTGTGAAATGTATAGTTTTCAGGGTTTTTATCGTTTTTCAGCATTATTTTGTTATCATTTTTATCATTTACTCGGTTTTCCTTGGTCTTTTCACGTGTGGTATGAATAAATTTTCTTTTTTTCGGTACTGGTACTAGTTTTATTTTGTTGTATTTATACGCGACACCTTAAAGGCCGGTCCATGAAAATATTGTCGGGCATAAACCGGTCCGTGGCGCAAAAAAGGTTGTGGACCGCTGCTCTGACACGTGTTCGAAATGCAGAGAGGTGTGCTCAGTCATTTTTAATGATCGTTGAAAGCCCAGATCGTAATCGTGATTAAAATTCGATTAATTGAGCAGCCCTATTTTCAGTTTAAGTTTGGAAATTTTATTTTCTACTTCATTGATTATAATTGTTGGTTCTTCTTAAATTGCCAGAGAGAAATGTTGGAGACTGAAATCAGGGGTTTGAAGAATGAGCTAGAGACTACACATTTCTCCCTGAAAAAGGCTGAGCTGGAGATTCATGCTAAAACTCAGCAACTGGAGGAATGCCACCAAGAAATTAAGGAGATACATGAGCAGAGGGGAGTTCTTCAAGAAGAGATCAGAGTCCTTAAGCTTCAGCTTGAGCAGGTTGAGGAGCAAAAAAATGAGCAGACAGACAGGCTACAACAGCATATTGCTGCTTGTGAACAAGAAATTAAAAAACTACAGGAAATTAAGCAAGCAAAGGAAGATCTTCTTCATCAGACTGAAGAAAAGGTGAACGATCTTGAGACAAAGTTAGCTGCTGCTACTTCTCTGTTGGCTGTTAAAGAGCAACAAATTAACAGTCTCAAAGATGAAGTTGACATTCTTACACATGAAACTAACAAAAACAAAGATGAAATTCAAGCCAAAGAAGAAGAGCTTGCCAAGTTACTTCTTGAGAAGTCTAATGTGCAAGAAACTCTCAGTGACAAAATCCAGATCTTAACAGCTCAAGTGGAAGACCTTAGTTCATCTCTCAAACAGGCGGAGCAGGAAATTCACATGAAGCAAGACTTACTAGATAAAACCACACAAGAGAATGTCCAACAAATAGAGCTACTTCAACAACAAAGTGCTGAACATATGGAAGCACTCGAGAAGCAGAAGACAGCATCTCGAGAAGAAATCAAGAGGCTAAATGCAGATATTCATGCTAAGGAAGAACAGATGGCTCGGCTAGAGACTGAGGCCTCTACATGCTCTGAATTGTTGCAGCAAGAGCTTGATGATCTGAACAACCAAATAAAGAGCATGACCCATTCTCTTGAGATGGCCAAGGAGCACGCTCAAGCCAGAGAAGCTGTAATGGCCAAACAGCAAGAGGAAAGCACTTTGCAGATTGAAGAGCTTAGGAAGCAAATTTCAGTTCTTGAAGCAGAAGTGAATCGACTGAAGCAGGAAATCCAGACTAAAGAGGCTGAGGTAGATGAGATGAAGACCAACAACTACATGGAGTCAGAGGCTCTACAGAATGAGATCCAAAGTCTTCAGGGTCAAGTGCAGTGTTTGAATGAATCACTGAAGACTGCAACAGAGCAGGCTCAGGTTAAAGAAAACCTGCTGAAACAGAAGGAATTTGAGTTTTCTCAGAAAAAGGACTCTCTACAAAACATGATGATGACCTCAGAAGAAGAGGTAAAGCGGCTGAGAGAGCAGGTCGAGGCCAAAGAAGAACAACTGGTCACACTTAGAAAAGAGGGCTCAATCCACTCTGACATGCTAGAACAAGAGATCGAAACTCTGAAAAACCAAGTATGTGACACGAGAGAGTCTCTCACAAAGGCAGAGGAGAAGTTTCAAGAGCAGCTAGTTGTGCTTGAAAAACAGGAGCAGGAGAGCGTCGTCCAGAAAGAGCTGTTGCAGCGACAACTGTTTGCCTCTGAGGAAGAGATGAAGCGAATGAAAAATGAGGTCCAGGAAAAAGAGGAACAGATGGCTCTGCTAGAGACTGAGGTCTCTACACGCTCTGAATTGTTGCAGCAAGAGCTTGATGATCTGAACAACCAAATAAAGAGCATGACCCATTCTCTTGAGATGGCCAAGGAGCACGCTCAAGCCAGAGAAGCTGTAATGGCCAAACAGCAAGAGGAAAGCACTTTGCAGAGTGAAGAGCTTGGGAAACACATTTCAGTTCTTGAGGCAGAAGTAAATAGAATGAAGCAGGAAATCCAGACTAAAGAGGCTGAGGTAGATGAGATGAAGACCAACAACTACATGGAGTCAGAGGCTCTACAGAATGAGATCCAAAGTCTTCAGGGTCAAGTGCAGTGTTTGAATGAATCACTGAAGACTGCAACAGAGCAGGCTCAGGTTAAAGAAAACCTGCTGAAACAGAAGGAATTTGAGTTTTCTCAGGAAAAGGACTCTCTACAAAATATGGTGATGACCTCAGAAGAAGAGGTAAAGCGGCTGAGAGAGCAGGTCGAGGCCAAAGAAGAACAACTGGTCACACTTAGAAAAGAGGGCTCAATCCACTCTGACATGCTAGAACAAGAGATCGAAACTCTAAAATCCAACGTGAATACTATGAGAGAGTCTCTCACAAAGGCAGAGGACGAGTTTCAAAAGCAGCTAGTTGCACTTGAAAAACAGGAGCAGGAGAGCGTCGTCCAGAAAGAGCTGTTGCAGCGACAACTGTTTGCCTCTGAGGAAGAGATGAAGCGAATGAAAAATGAGGTCCAGGCAAAAGAGGAACAGATGGCTCTGCTAGAGACTGAGGCCTCTACACGCTCTGAATTGTTACAGCAAGAGCTTGATGATCTGAACAACCAAATAAAGAGCATGACCCATTCTCTTGAGATGGCCAAGGAGCACGCTCAAGCCAGAGAAGCTGTAATGGCCAAACAGCAAGAGGAAAGCACTTTGCAGAGTGAAGAGCTTGGGAAACACATTTCAGTTCTTGAGGCAGAAGTAAATAGAATGAAGCAGGAAATCCAGACTAAAGAGGCTGAGGTAGATGAGATGAAGACCAACAACTACATGGAGTCAGAGGCTCTACAGAATGAGATCCAAAGTCTTCAGGGTCAAGTGCAGTGTTTGAATGAATCACTGAAGACTGCAACAGAGCAGGCTCAGGTTAAAGAAAACCTGCTGAAACAGAAGGAATTTGAGTTTTCTCAGGAAAAGGACTCTCTACAAAATATGGTGATGACCTCAGAAGAAGAGGTAAAGCGGCTGAGAGAGCAGGTCGAGGCCAAAGAAGAACAACTGGTCACACTTAGAAAAGAGGGCTCAATCCACTCTGACATGCTAGAACAAGAGATCGAAACTCTAAAATCCAACGTGAATACTATGAGAGAGTCTCTCACAAAGGCAGAGGACGAGTTTCAAAAGCAGCTAGTTGCACTTGAAAAACAGGAGCAGGAGAGCGTCGTCCAGAAAGAGCTGTTGCAGCGACAACTGTTTGCCTCTGAGGAAGAGATGAAGCGAATGAAAAATGAGGTCCAGGCAAAAGAGGAACAGATGGCTCTGCTAGAGACTGAGGCCTCTACACGCTCTGAATTGTTACAGCAAGAGCTTGATGATCTGAACAACCAAATAAAGAGCATGACCCATTCTCTTGAGATGGCCAAGGAGCACGCTCAAGCCAGAGAAGCTGTAATGGCCAAACAGCAAGAGGAAAGCACTTTGCAGATTGAAGAGCTTAGGAAGCAAATTTCAGTTCTTGAAGCAGAAGTGAATCGACTGAAGCAGGAAATCCAGACTAAAGAGGCTGAGGTAGATGAGATGAAGACCAACAACTACATGGAGTCAGAGGCTCTACAGAATGAGATCCAAAGTCTTCAGGGTCAAGTGCAGTGTTTGAATGAATCACTGAAGACTGCAACAGAGCAGGCTCAGGTTAAAGAAAACCTGCTGAAACAGAAGGAATTTGAGTTTTCTCAGGAAAAGGACTCTCTACAAAACATGATGATGACCTCAGAAGATGAGGTAAAGCGGCTGAGAGAGCAGGTCGAGGCCAAAGAAGAACAACTGGTCACACTTAGAAAAGAGGGCTCAATCCACTCTGACATGCTAGAACAAGAGATCGAAACTCTGAAAAACCAAGTATGTGACATGAGAGAGTCTCTCACAAAGGCAGAGGAGAAGGTTAAAGTCCTTCAGGCAGAGTTGTCAGTTGTCAAGACACTTGGAGCTGATAAAGACCAAAGTATAAACACACTCAGAGAGGAGGTCACTGCTCAAGCTAACATGATACAAAAAACAAAAGCTGAAACTGAAGCTAGTGAGAAACTTGTGGCTGAGATACAACAGGAGAGCTCCAAACAGACCTATGTTCTCCAAAATGAGATCCAGGATTTGAAGGAGGAGGTGGAAAGGCTTCTGGCCAAAGAGCAGAAATTAGTTGAAACTCAGCAAGAGTCTGCTCAGCAAATAAACCTCCTTCAGCAACAGCTTGCATCCGCAGCTGCAGAGTTGACACAACATGAAGCAACACAAGTTACTAACATCAGGTTGAAAGAGACTGTGCAGGAGATGCAGGTTACCACACTCAAAGAGAAGGATACTCTTGTCCAAGAAAAACAGGTGCTTTTGGTTAGAATACTCCAGGCAGAAAAAGATCACGAAGCCATAGTTTTTGAGAAGGAAAGACTTCTCCAAGCCAACCTGGCCCTAAAGAGGGAGAATGTAGCCTCACGGAAGCTTGAGTCTGTACTGCAGCAAGAGCTGGAAATACTGAAAATGGAGAATGAGAAATTGCTGAAAGAGCAAGAGAAAGCAGAAGAAATTGAGCTAATCAAGAGAGATCTGCAGGAACAGCTTGCCACTAAATCAGAGGCTGCTGAACACTACAAGGCTCAGGTTGGTGTGACCAGAAACTGTTACAAAATATAGTTTACTGCTTGTGACTGAACATCTGTTTGGATTTGTTTGAGAATGTAATCATTTTTATTTCTGCTTATCTCTTAATATAATTGTTTTGTTCATGAGAATTTTTTTGTGTGTGAGATAAATGATCTGGACTAGAAAATTAAGATATGTGTTTTGAATACCACAGATGGAGAAGGCTGCAAATCATTACAACAGCAAGAAGCAGCTTCTCCAGAAAAGCCAAGAAGAAGTGGATGCTCTCAAGCTTTCTCTTGAAGCTAAAGAGCATGAAATGCACACTATGATAATGGAAAAGAAAGTACTTCAGCTTGATTTGGACAAGGCTCAAGCCAATGAGAAGACACTTTCACACAGGGTGGCCAGCTTGGAGGCACAGGTTAGTATTGCAGTTTAAAGCATGACGATTGAACACAATAAGCAGAAACATAGAAGAAATTAAAACCACACCTGAATTTTATTTTATTTTTTTAGCATTTTAACCCGTTCTGTCACAATTTCTTTACTTTCAGCTTGCCTGTGCTGACCAGAATTTAAGAGTACAGAATAAGATTCATGCCAATGGAGGCAGTGCAACAAGCTCGTGTTTCTTTGAGGTGCCTTACTCAAACTCGGGGGTTTGCACTAGAGCACAGGTGAAGAGAGCTATGAGCTCAGATAGCCTGGACCAGAGCAGTATGGAAGACTCTCTAAACTCCACAAGGTAAGTGTTGGGTTAAGGTTTCTCAGAATCTTTTTATAGGACTTGTTCACCAAACAGACGGGAAAATAAATTAAACGCACAGAACAAAGTTAAAAGATTGGTGTTCTAAAGAAGAGGAGATGCAAAATCTTTTAAAAGCTGTGACTTGAGTAACAGATAACTGAAGCCCACCTTGTACAGGATGGCTCCAGCTGAAGTCAGTGTGTTCTTGGACTAAAATGCATTACATGACTCACACGATGATGCAGTAATGCATTACAAATGGAAAACAATCCAAATGGGATGACAAATTGATATTCATGTTTCAGGGGCTGTGGCCCATAAATTCTGACATGCCTCCACTCTGTGTTCCTACACACATCCTCAAACTTCATTTCAATCCCAACGACACACCTGTGATGTTTCATGACTACTGTAGTACTGACAAAACACAATATGTCCCACTAGACACACAAACACCTGCCAGAATTCTGAATATCACCTTTGTGGTAGTTCTCCCAAAAACAACTATACATGCAGACACTCACTGTGTGGAAGGTGAAAGTGTTATATTGGATTTGGAAAGATTTAGTGGGGGTAGTGATTAATGCACATTGTTTTCTTTCTTTTTTTTAAAACAAACTTTTTCAGAAAACTCTCAGCGCCCGATGAATCCAGCACACCACTTGTTCGCAGTTCAGAACGCTTGGCAGCCAAACGCTGGGGTCTAAAGGCCGAGTCACTGGAAACTTTGTACTTTACTCCTATAAACACCAGACAAGTCAAGAGGTGCTTTTGTGGTCATACTCCTTACGCATTTTTAGCTCTAGATTGGTTGTGATCTTACCAAGACGTGTTTTATTATCAAGACAAAATTTAAGAATTAGCAGTGATTATATCTTGTCCCCTAATATTGTGCGATTACGAAACACTTTGCAACTCTTTACTCCTTTAAGGAGTGAGTACTTTATTTCCTGGTTACTGTAGTAAAATAATTTATTATTCAGACCCTTTAACATTTGTTCTTAAATGTAATTTTAATGTATAAAACTGAATAGGACACAATTGTACAGATAATTGTGTCTAAATTGTATTTCATGTATTAGAAACAATACTGATTTAATTGCTTTCAAAATCTTTCATTTTCAAATTCCTTTTCTTTCTCAGGACCGGTGCAGAGGAAATTATGGATTCAACCCAAAAAAATCCAACTTCGTCAGTCAAACGCCGCAGAACCACACAGGTTATAAACATCACTATGACCAAGGTGGAGGAAACTCACACACGCTTACTGCATGTTCACAATAATACACACTGATAAAATTGGTTCATTTTTAATATTCTCTGTATTTTTTTTAAATTACAGGTGTTTCAACTTCACTATTTATGTAATTTAGTCACTATGCTGATGAAGGTTTACTAGTATTATTGTTATTGTTTCATTTAACCAGTTTCTAAAATTTCTCTGATGCCTTTCTCTAACAAGGAATCACTGTCTCAAGTTTTAACTATCATACTAAAAGATTAGTTGACTAATAGATCTTTGTGTACATCACTTGCTTGTTGGCAGCACATAATAATTCACCGCAGCACCTTAACAATACATTTAAGTGGTCCAACGTTTCCCCTTCTAAATATCCCAAAACTTCCATCCGAGTATTACTGTAGTTGTGACTGTTGATTTCTGATCTGTAGAAGACCCCGGGCTGCGGTGAAGCTGATGAGACCTTCTACAGCCTGGCTTCAGCTCGCTCCCAGCCAAACCTCGCTAATGCAAACTCTGCCCGGCCCGTGTCTATGGAGCTGTTTGACACTCCCGCCAGAAGGACCAGCTCTGCCAGCGACCAACTCATTGGGCTTCCAGGGTACAGACGGAGCACCATCCATGTACAGCGTGAGTAAAAGGATCAGTTTTCCCTCCTGAAAGGAAAGAGTTGCAGAATCGTGATGGAACTTCATTTAAGTTTTAAATCGTAATTCTAATAAGCCTTCAGAGAGAAACAGCATTATTTATAATGCAGTTATAACATTATTAAATTACTGTATAGTTGGAGCAACTCAGGCTGCTTGATTATGGAAGAAATATAATTGCAGTTATTACAATTGTAAAGATTATTTAATTAAAATTATTTCAACTAACCACCTCCCTTTACTAGTTATAATTCACTTTTTATATAACTAAATTTATATAAGTATGTAACTTGTATTTGTGAGTGATTTCAAGCTAAATTTCTGTTACTGATGTGGCCCACCTGCAGTACCTTTGTGGCCCATAAGGGGACGCTGGCCCACACTTTGGGAATCACTGTTTTTGATGGAAGCTGAAATTGGAGCTGCACGTTCATAGTAACAACTGTAAAACCTGAGATTTGTGTGTATGTGTAACTGTTTTGCGTCATCTGTTTCTTTTCAGCCACCAGTACCTTCTGCGTTGGAGCAGAAAACGAGCCTGATGGTGGACCTGAAGACTGGCAGAGGATTGCGGAGCTCCAGTCCAGGAACAAGGCCTGTCTGCCTCACCTAAAAAGCAGCTACCCTGTTGAGTCTGAGGTGATAAGAAAAGAACTTGGATGCCAAATTTCTCAAATAGTGTGTTGGGTGGCTGTAGCTCAGGTGGCAGAGCAGGTCAGCTACTAATCAGAGGGTCGGTGGTTCGATCCCAGGCTGCCTCCTGGCTCCATGGCTGCATCCAAATATCCTTGGGCAAGATACTAACTCCATGTTTGCCTACTGGTGGTGGTCAGAGGGCCCGGTGGCGCCAGTGTCTGGCAGCCTCGCCTCTGTCAGTGCGTCCCAGGGCAGCTGTGGCTACAACGTAGCTTGCCATCGCCAGTGTGTGAATGTGTGTGTGGGTGAATGACTGAATGTAGTGTAAAGCGCTTTGGGGTCCTTAGGGACTGAGTAAAGCACTATACAAATGCAGGCCATTTACCATTTGTTCCTAATTAAACGTCTGTATACTGAATGCACTAAAATCTTTCTTCTTCTAGACTGGAAGGAGCGGTCCATTGGTTTTTACAGACGAAGAGCTGCGTACAGGTGACCCGTCAGACACAATCCGCCGAGCATCCATGGTTCCAAGCCAGCTGCGGGATTCCCTCATCTCACATCGACAGTCACTCATGTTGGGGCAGGTGGGTGCTGCTGCCGGCACTCGCTCCGACCGTCTGTCCTTGATGCCAGGCCAGCTACCCTCAAGGACCGCCAGCTCCTATCAGCTGAGGAGCCCAAAAGGCACAAAGCAGCCTTCATCCACATTGTCCCTACACCAAACTTCACCTGAGGTTGGTTGAACCATGAACAGGAAACTGTGGTATACTATTACTGGTGGATAGTATATTGTATAGTTATTGAATAGTCATCCAAAATAAGTAGAAAAATGTTTAAAATGTAACTTTATGTTTGCTTTTTATCTCAACCTGAAGAAAAAGATGAAAGCCAGCTGCTTCCCTCGTCCACTCACCCCGAAAAACAGGAGCGTGAGCAGTGGTCCTTCGAGCTCTACTCTTCGTGCTGCCCTCAGCCCAGTGAGTGTAATTTTAGCTCACACAAAATTGTGACAAAACTTTGTTTTTGAGCGCTTTGCTAAGTTTCACTTGCATTACTCTCAGGCTGAGCGGAGGCAGTCAATGATGTTTACCATCGAAAACACCCCTAAAAGCAATAACTACCTGAAGAAACATCTGAACAAGCTGCGCAGCTCTGCACGTAAATCCCCAGGCGACAGCTTGAAGAAGTCGCCTGCTCAGACGAGCGCACGCAAGCACCAGGAAAAAATGCCATCGGGGAGTTCACGTGGTGGTGTGAGACAAGCTGGGAGAACTGGAAACTTTAAATCACCTCAAGTGGTAACGAAAGGATCGAGGAAATCTCCCCAAGCTGCCAGCAGATCTGCAAAGTCTCCTGGATTGACAGCCAGCGCTCGCAAGGTAAACATCTGACACTGCAGTGGTTTATGAAAGGACAACAGCACAGGGTGTGGTTTTTATTTCTGACATGTGCAACAACATTTTATTGTATTCAGATGTTATTAAATCTTGTTTTGTAGCAGTGTTGCTGAAATGCATTTTCCTGAGTTTTGGTTTAATCTTTGTCTTTTTCTTTTCTTTCAAACTTACAGATGATGCGAAGGATGAAAGTCTGATGACTGGTCAAGCCCCCCACATCCGTTCACCCACAAATAGTTCATCGGGACTTTGTTTTTAACAGTTCATCATTCTTTTTCCATGTTTGTTTTGCTTCTTAATCTTTGTATTATATGTACATGTTTCTCAGTTAATCGATTTTAAATGGTATTTCAGGAAATGGATTTTTTTTTTTTTTTTTTTTTTTTACCTGCAATTGTATTTTGATTTTTTGTAAATAAATTTCTCAATGATTTGGGAGTTCAGGCTCTTCATTTCACTGGTGGTGCCATAAATGGCCAGAACAGAAGCCTAAATTGTTTTGTTTTTTTACTGATTATGGGATTTTACTGAGCCATGTAATGAAAGTAACTTTTCTTTCTACAGATCATATTTTACATGTGAGGGCCGTGATGCCGACAACAGGTTTAGTTTGTTAACCCCAAACAAAGGAAGCGGTTCTGTTCCAGAAACAGAGCTAACTTTAACAGTTACTCCGGCAAATAAATCAAATATCACATTTAAATTTAAATGTGGGTTTAAAATCAAAACTATGCTCTCTGTTGACTGTTTGCCTAACTGCAACACAAGTGTAAAAACTCAGTAAAAACCAAGCAGAGTATTACTAAAGGAGGGAAGCATTTGTACATAAAAAAAAAGAAACGTTAAGTGCAGATCCATATATGTCTCAACTGATGTTTTAACAAAACTTTTTTAGTACAAATAGCACACAGATTACTGCTGCTGGATCCTAAGAGTCACAGCAACAACAGACTGTAATGTCTGCTGAGGTCTCAGCAACAAGAACTAAACAGCCCTGACTCATGTCTGCACTTTAAGACAAAAACATAGTCTGCAGGTTAGAAATGAATCACAAATCAAACAATTTGGCCCAAGTTCAGACCAAGAAGACACCTTTTGGTACACGACTGTTCATGTTGCACAGCAGCGATCAGAGCTCTGTTGTTGTAAAGGAACCACTTGTGATATTGTAAAAGGCACCGTATGTATATGATGTACTGACTTTATTAAACAGATCAGAGGACAAATCATGGCTTGACAAACAGTTTTTCATCAAAGATGCTGTGGACAGCACCCTGCAGCACGTCTGTCCTCTGACTTATACTTGCTCTGACTCTGGAGGAGCTGATCAGCACTAACTCATCAGGAAGCTGTATGGATATCCATGGTACTTGGCTCTGAAGATCGACAGCAACCAACTGAAGAACAGCATAACTAGACCGATACCTGCAACACACATAACTTTTTTTTTTTTCTGGAGACATAAATGGTGTTTATTGTGTTTTGTTTTTATAAGGGACAGACATGACTGGGGGATAGGACAGGGAGAAAGAATGAAAGAAAGAGAGGGAGAGAGAAAACCAAAGGGGAGAAGAGACGGTGAGAAGGGGGAGAAGAAAGAAAAAAACAAACAAACAAAAAAAACAAAACACCTGGGTCACCTGTATGGAGAAAAAAAACAGAAGAGAAAGCAAACAACAAAGAGCAACATAATAAAAAAAAACCCAGCACCATCACAATAAACTAGCTAGCAGTAGATATCAGTAGATACTAAATAATAAACGATATTGTGCATCACGCAAGATAGACAGCGCACAATGTGCTTTGAGGCAGCAGCCAAGAAAGCTGTAGTCCGCGTCTGTGAATACCCGTGTGTGCACCTGTGTGCATACCTGTGTGGATCAGCATGCTTGCATTCCAAAGGTTTCTCCATGTAACGATCTGCTAGGGAGTGTGGGGGGGCCACAGCCCCGTCCTCCAGGGTATGAAGCAGGTATGGAGGAGATCAAAACTCCAGACATCCAGAGGCCCCCAGAACACAAGAGACCAAGGAAGACCAACAGAGGGGCAGCTGCGCCACTGTCCCAGTAAGAGCTGAGGAGAGTCCCAGATGAGGGCTCACTCAGCAGCCGCGGAGCAGAAGCCAGGGGGAGTTGCAGTGACGCACCCGTGACCTCCGCCGGCAGCCAGCTGTGCCTGAGTGACCGAGCCCCAGGCCGAGAGGCCGGGGGCAACCCACCTCCGAAGTGGCCCGAGCGAGCCCCAGGCTCCAGGCCCCGATAAGCGGCCGCCAAGGAGTGAACCGGTGTGTACCTGGACGCCCACCCCCAGACACAAAGAACCACCAACGCACCGACACCTGAGGGAGTCCGCCACTGGCAGGGAAAGTGGTGGTGGGTGCAGATAGGCCTCCAAACCTTGGAGGGCCTGAGGTGTCCCCAGAGAGGTGGCGTCTGATACCCAGCCTGACATATAGACACAGACATACAGGCACACACAGATACAAACATCCATTCCCACCCTCATGCTCTCATATGCACTTACTCCACACTCAACCAACGTGGAGACAGACATAAAGAGACGCTGTACACACGATCACACTCCCCAAGCGTACTCTACGAACCGGGTCTAGGAGGGGGGAACTGCACCCAGAGCCAGGTGGTGTTACCCTTTTCCCTGCGGTGGGGAGAGGCAGACCGCCCCGACTCCGCAGCAGCAGGGAGGCCCCACACTCCAGACCGCAGTCGGACGGCCAACTCCTCCTAGCCCCCCCCGCTCCAGCAGGCCGCAGAGAATGGGGGTGAGAGAAGCCTAAATTGTTGAGGCATGTCAGTGTCATTGACTTATTGCATTACTTATATGCACCCAATGCTTATATAATAATAATAATAATAATAATAATAATAATAATAATAATAATAATAAAACTGCTTAATTCACCAAAGATTGTAAGGTTTCTTACATAAAAAGTTATTATTTATGTTTTGAGATTAGCGTCCAGTGACTGCATTCTCTCTTTGATCCTGGAGTAAATGTTGGGAATTAAGATGACTTACTTTAGTACTATTACTGTTTTTAAATGTCATTGAGATCTAATATATTAAAATTTCCTACAGACATTTTATTACTGTTGTTTGTCATAAAATCCAGTATTAGATGTCCAGTAATGGACATCTCTTCATAGGCTGCAAATACTAAAACAGTGCACACTGAATAGTCAAAACAGTTCAGGTACTTAATTTCCATCAGTGTCGCTGGCTGATTGAGTGACACCAGAAACACTTCATTGTAAATGAGCTGCAGAAAGATGGCGCTGATGTCCCTGTAAACTTCATCATGGGACCCTTTTTTTTTTCTTTTAAAAGCTGCCTCTAGCAGAATGTTGAACGTTGATGTCAATATATCACATATTATATGACAGTCTAAATCCAATAAATAGATTTTAAAGTGTTTACATGTGCAACTTGTGTCTTTTTTTTTTGTCTTATAAGAGTTTTCATTACATTTACTTCTGTAGATGGAAACACCACTGACGGGGTGCACAAAAAAGATTTTAACATAAATATAAATACATTGCATAATCATTGTTAAATTTAGCATTTCAGTTAAAGAGGATAATTAAAGACAAGTCTTACAAAGATGAGGAGGTAATGCAAATGTTAATACTTGCATTTCCATCTTCCTCCAGTGATATCTTGATCCAAAAGACGGTGTATTCTATTGACACTACATAAGAAACATTTAGAGTAGCTAGGACTACTTGGCACTCTGTAACTCTATTTTGGTGTTTTCTGAGCTTACTGGATGATCATGCATGAGCATGAGGTACACCTTGGCCCAGTGAGCTGGTATATCACAGCTCCACCTTTCCTGTAGACTCCCTTCATCTCTCTTTCTGATTGTAACACCAACACTAAAACTCAAAACAAAATTAACACTCATGTTTGAAGGATGCCTGTCCAGCTCTTCTTTATAAAATGCTTACAATTTCATTTATCAGCCACTGCAAATGCAGGTACCGATATATTAGCAGATCATCGGTTGGGCTCTAGTTCTGAGGTAACTGAAGCAGCTGTAGTGAAGAACAGAATGTGATTTGTTCTGCTGCATGTTTGCTCAGTAAGCTCTCTTCTGCGGGGGTTTTTCCTGGTTTTGAGCTAAGGCTTGTACTTGGTTTGTAGAAAATTGCTGTTAGGTGTGAGAGGGAATTCCCTTTTGACTTCATTGCGAGGTCTTGATAGTGTAATGTTAAAAGTGGTTTGAAGGGTTGCCTTGGAGACACATTCAAGGATGCAACAGTTTTTTGCCATTTATATTTTACCAGTTTTGTGGTTTTAAATGCATAAGTACCCAACTTAAGTAGCACCTGAAAACTAAGCGTGAGGGTCAGTTAGATTAGGGTTAGGCAGAGGAACAGGGCTGTGCTGTGGGGAGTTGTTGTTGTATGGGTTATTGAGCTCTGGCTGTTTTGGGCCTGTTTTGTTTTTTGTCATTTTGGGGTTAGTGCTTTTGTTTGCTGGTTATGGCTGCTATTGTTGCATCTGCATCTAGTGAAATTAGGTTAACTTTTGAGCAGTAGAAGGAACTACTGTTGTTGTGGTTGGAAATAAAATTCAACTTGAGATGAGAACGTTAAGTAAGAGCAACACAGATGCTGATGGTCACGTCTCTGTTTCTCCTGGGCCTTTACTTTCTTCTGATTAAGGAGAAATCTTCATCCCAGTTTTGTCATCAGAATCCTTATATGTGAAGCATGAAACAAAAATTAAAGATTGGTTCAGGTGGTTGCACCCACTAAAGTGCTGAGGATGTCCGTTGATCAATCATGGCTCTGTAAGAGTTGCAGCTATATTTAGAAGTATTTTTGACCTCACTTAATTTTAGAACCTCTCATATGTGTCAGGTGTCCGCAAAACCAAACTGGAACATTAAATCATAAGTTACAGAAAGTGCTGAGACCATTTCACAAACTAAGTTCTGCCGTGTTGGGTTGCAAAAACCTTTTTCACACCAAGGCAGATCTGTGAAACTGAGAGCAAGTGTGATCACCCATTCGATCTGTGCTGTTGGTACAAACTATGTGAAATGTATTACCTGCTGGTTTTGTGATCTGGCTTTACTTAATAACATTGTGTTGGGTCATGTAAGGACGCTGCCACTGAATATCCATTACCCCCCAACTAAGAAAGTGCTTACGTGCTTCCTGGGTTTGGAAGAGAAATTCTCTCATGGGCTTTGTAAAAATGTTTTGTCTATGGTTTCTCTAACAGAAATAAAGAAGGTGTGATCAGCTGCCATTCGGTTTTTTCGGCATTCCCCTCTTCTTTTAAGCAGCAGCTAGCTTCATCACATCAACTGTTTTGCGTTGCTCAGATTGTGATGTGTTGGCTTTTGTTTTTGCCATCAAGTCACGTGGATGATGCTTTGCCAAGACCAACTTGCTCATGAATTCATACGCATGGTTTTCTACAATGCTTTTCTTGCTCTCTTGTTTTTGCTCCTGCTCCTCTTAAAGCATTTCTCTATCTGCCGGCATATGAGTGTGGTACGCAGCCTTAATACTGCATATGGCTGCAAACTGAAGTATGTATCTGGGAATAATAATTTACATTTGAAATCAAATGTTTTAGGTTACTGTTGTTTTGATTTGGTGCCATAAGAATAAAATTGAATTGAGCTCGTATATTAACCAGGTGTCAACTATATTAATTCGTTTTTCAACTTAGATGAGTTGTGGCTGTAGGTGTTGTTGTTCAGCTGTGTTACGCTGTATATTATAGCTCTGTTACCTATGGAAATAAGAGTGTCATGTTAGCATGCCATTAACATGTCATGTTAATGGCATGCAATTTGACATATGACGTTCTAAAGTGTCTTTGCACTGAGCCTGTAAGTTTAACAGGCTGACATCATGGAAAAATGTGGTCCTGGTGACAAAAACTAGCACAAACCTAGTTTTCAGTTTGTGATTGTAATAGCACCGTAACCAGATAAGAGACCTACATCAAACTTCACAAGTGTGCTGTTAAAATTGAAACAAAGGGCATGTCCGGTCACTTGGATGAGAGACATAGAGTAGTAGTGTTTCTACTGCTGCGTAATGCTACGTCCTGATGAACAGAATCGGTTTTTGGGAAGATTTAGAGGATCAGGCATTTGGTTGGCACTCAGCAGTAACATTTGTGTGATTGTGTGTGTGTTTGCAAAGAACACTACGATCTGCCACTCTTTTATTTAGTTAGCAATAGTTTTCACAATGATGCAGCAATCCTTGGTGACATAATGAAAAGTTGGGATTCAGATGCAATCTCATTGTTACTATGACAGAAGGTACAAGCGCTGACAGTGAAAGCACCGTAGAACTGCTTTAACATGCAGTGATAAAAGTCAAACCAAATTTAGTACATACAGGTTCTTTTATTAAGTTTAAGTAACACACATCTCTGAATGTGTGTACATTTAGATTGCAAATATATTATATGTGAAGATCCATAAATGATGAACTTTAGTAAAAGAGCATACAAACATCAACAGTTCAGAAACAAGAATAGTACAGGGAGTGAAGTAAGTGCAGTGATACTACAAACAAATACAATAAGACACGAATCACTTCAAAGAAATAAAATAAACAAATCAGTAATCCTCACTGTGGAAGGAGTTTAAATCTCTGTCCTTCATTCTCTACAGCCGGTTGAGCTGGTCTGAGCTTGTGTTGTAAATCGGGTTATTGTATTCACAATCTAAAAAGGAAGAAACAGCAGTTCAGTGTACAGTATTATTTGATTAGTAACATGCCCACAGATGAAGTCAACACTCACTGTCTTTGTTTTTCTTCCTCTCGCGGCCAACTGGAAAAGAAATGTGAGTTAATAAAGGAATCTGTGTTTTGTGTTTATTGTCAGACATTCTCCTCATTTATCATCAACTCAAACTACCTCTCTTTTGATTCACCGCCTGCTTTGATGTGGCGTGTTGCTTGCGGAGATCGCGTTGGTTAACTGTGAAATAAAACGGATGAATCAAAATCGGACAGAACTGAACTCATAATAATGAAATAATTTAAATGTAAATATAATTAAAGATTACCGTAATAATGCCGGCTGAGACTTGCTTGCCGTAACCTGCTGAAAAGCTCTAATGGGGTAAGAGAAGACAGTTACTTCACACTGTTATTTAGAAGTCACCAGTAATGCCGTAAGTAAAGTGACTTTTTTCCAAGCACCTAAATGAAATCTCTGTCTGGTTCTCTGACTTTCCACCCTTTCAAAGTGAAACTGATCCACGTTTGGATAAATCCCACCGCTGCTGTGACCGGGCTGTTGAGGCTGAATGCTGTCCAGATACTGCACAGCTCCACGTGAGTCATAGTGATTTCTGGGGGGTTCTGCACTTGCTGGACGCAGGTTATCATTTTCTGTTGTTCAAAAAAAGATTTGTTTAAAACGTACTCATCATTATTTCTCAGGTGGAAGACAGTTACTTGATTGTATTTTAGCAAGTAAGGAGGGAAGAAAAGATGAGTAAACTCACCGTAGACGAGATTATTACCGTAGGCTCCTGCTGCCTGTTGTACACGCACATGTACACCCACTGGTACATTGATTGTTGGCATAGGTGGAGCACTGGGATCTGCAGTGGCACATTTGTCAGAGCAAATTAAGGGTCTATTCAGAGATTTTTGGGAAGATAGCTATTCCATGTCTTGGCAAATTTTTACAAATTTTGTCTGCTAAATATGAAGCCAGCAGGTAGTTACTGCAGGTTAGCATGTTAAACACTGAGCTGCATGTAGGAAACAACAAACCGGCCTGCGTCTGTTACCTTTTTCCAGTGAAACAGCAATGATATTTTAGTATATATATTATATATACATATCTTTGTAATCCCAGTTTAAATTCCCTTTTAGTTTTTTAGTGTTCGTAAAATATGGTAACAAGTGAAAAAAATTACAAACAAAGGATGTAACACAGATATGAATATATGGCATAGACTCTGTACCTGCAATGGTGGGAATCTCGGCACTGTCCTGTGTTTTGTTTTTACTGCAAACTGAAACAGAAGCAAACTGTATTACTAAACCACCCAGTTTCAGCTTTGTGTCTGACATGTCAGGTTCTCACCTATGCATTTCCAGTAGATGTAGAAGCTGACAACAACCATCAGAAGGAGTGCAGCCACACCAATACAGATGTAAATGACTGGCCACATGTCGGCGGTACTTGCACCTGCATGAAAAGTTGTGGTTTTACAAAATATGTGTCACAGGAAACAGTCGCTTAATCATTTGTCCCTTCTCGTGTAATGGGTCTTGAGGTTTGTGACCCTGGAAAGGAAGAAACTCTACAGGCTGCTGTTTAGTATTGAATATTTAACATAGCTTAAAATAAAACTCCACTTACGACTTTCCATGACTTGAACACACTGCCGTCGACAGCGGTAACACCCTAGGTCAGATTTTTCAAGCTCATCAATTCTAATAGAGTAGTTCCCGTCGATTTGCTCGTTTGAAAAGACTTTGACTCGGCCATTTCTGGGGTCCAGGAACTTAACATGCCCTTGAGATGAAAGCTGCACCATCTCTGCCTGCCTTGTGGCAGCGTGGCTCCATGTCACCCAATTGGAGCTGTTTGGTCGAAGGTTACATGGTAGGAGCACAGACGAGCCAAGTGAAACGGTCTTACTGATCTTCTCACAGAAGTTAACTGAATCCTCACAAGATTTTTCATCTTCAAGGAAAAAATGAAATATAATCAAGTTTAGTTATTTCATATTCAAATGACCAAAAAGTCATCACAATAAATACAACTATATTATACAACCCTTACACATTGATTAAAACTGGCCTGTGGTACTACGTTAGTGTAAAAATTTATGATCTATAGTAAAAATGTTAAAATGATTTAAGCAATTTTAAATGTTTCAACAGAGTAACCATATCTTATGCCAATGTACAGTTACACCAAAAGTAGTTAAAAACTGAAGCGGCAAAGGATCTGTTGCTACAAAAACCACAAAGCGTGAAACAAAGTAACATCAAATCAATTATCATCATAATTTTGTGTGCTTGCTGTCTTCTCTGAAAGACTGATATTTGAAAAAAGCTTATATAGGGAATGAGAACAGACATTTTTTAATAGGTCTTACCACAGCAAAATAAAAATTTCAGTTAAAAGCGAACAATGTTTACGATGACGATAAGATTAGCTGAAGAGAGCTGATGACAAAAAAAAAATCTAAAAGCTTATAAATATTAAAGAAGATAATATTATATTATAAATATTGTAGAATATTATAGAAGATATGTTATACTTGTACAACAATAAACAAACACATAAAAATAATATAGTGCATGAAGGGGAGGTTTTTCTTATCTGATGGATCATATGTTATATATTGGATAAAGATACTAGAAATGAAAAAAACCGAGTATCAAAATAGGGTAGAAAGGTGATGTAAGTGACTTTGAATGTGACATTGTTGTTGGTGTCAGAGGAGCTGTTCTGAGTATTTCAGAACAAAATGCTGATATATTGTGATTTTTCCACACAACCATTTCCTGTGGGCCACACCCCACTGTGGGACACTTTGTCAGCTAAGAATGGGAAACTGAGGCCAAAAGTCACACAGGGTCACCAAAATTGGCCGAAAGCAATTTGGAAAAACGTTTCATAAATCTTGATATCAGCCACAACATTTGGGTGCTAGGGTCAGAATATGGCATAAATGCCTACCTGAGTATTGTTGCTGACCATGTCCACAGTGTGCCTTTATGACCACTATGTACCATCATTTGATGGCTACTTCCAACAGAATCACTGTAGTCAAGTAGTCACCGGATCTTATTCTAGAGCATTTTTGGGATATGGTCGAACAGGAGATTCACATCATGGATGTGATGAATCTGCAGCAACTGTGTGATGCTATCATATCAATACGGATTGAAATATCTGGGAAACTCTTACAGCAACGAGTTGAATCTGTGACACAAAATCATTACAGCGGCTCTGAAGGCAAATCCCGGATTCAACGCAATATAAAAATAATATATCTAAAGAGGTGACCGGTGAGTGAATATGCATTTCTCTGGATTAGACACCAAAACGTGAAAGTATACAGTATTGATTTGAAAAGTGAGACATTAGGTGAGAAAATATTCTATCAAAAGGTAGCTCTCACACCATGGATCATGATCCTGCTGAGAGAATAATTATTCCGTCTTTTAAGCAGTTTATCAGTCTTTTTATTTATCTGATTATTTTTCAATTTCCCTCTGCCTACTTCAGAGCTCACACCTCCATCAATTAGTACAGATTCATTTAGATCACTGTCACCAAAAACGAGGCATAGATGGTTCCCCTCTGTGCTCTTTTGTGCAGCCTGGCTGGAGTTCATCATACAAACATTTTAATCACTGCACGCCTGTAGGCTGAATTCACACCTTCACTCTTCCTAAATAAAGCGCATATAACACGCTTTGAGTGCTCCAGGAGAGTAGCAAAGTGCTACATAAGAATGAGTCCATTTACCATTTAAATCACTTGATTATTATATTTAATTAGAAACATCTTATTCTTACTTACTCTCATTGTGTACATTCATGTCACACAAGTTTAGACTTTTTTGAAAGTATACTGACTGTGAAGACCAGATTAAGATGAAGATAAAAACCAAATGAAGACCACAAAAAAGTGCATGAAGACTGACAGTGCTTCACTTTTTCACTGAACTTGTGTGATCTGTATATGGCATTCAACTAACCTTTCTCGCATCATTTACAGTTTATGTTTCCTTAATATTGACAAAATTATTTTATTAGAAAATATATTCAGTGATATGCCTTTTTCTATCAATATGAGTAAAATCGGAATGTTACAAAATCACTGTCTAAATACATGAAATTTTTCATTAACTTTTCATTAGCCGACTTCTATCTATCTATAGATATATATATTTTTAAAACTTACCATTTGAACACACACACGTGAGGCACAAGGTAAAAAGGAGCGGCCACCTGGCAGCGTGCATCTTCCTCAGCATCTCGTACAATGTGAGCAGCACGATGCTATATTAATCTATTCATTATCACAGAAAGAAACCACAAGACCACGAGTTTCAGTTGTTTAAAGCAATGGTTTGCCATATTTACCTTTATATGGGAGTTATATGTTTAGCACAAAAATCAGTGATCTTAACTGAATGCTAGTAATGCTACATTTTTAACTGAAATGTGTAGATAATTACATTTCAAAGAGTGATATTGTATTTCTGACTGAAAGCAGAAAGCACCTGCTGCGACATTCTGCTTTAGACCACTTCCTGTGGAAGCTTGCTGATATTTCCTGGGCAAGAGGCCCCCTTATGAAAGCCACGCATGAATACATAAAGTGATCATTAGCTACTGTAATCAAAAGACAAGTAGTACATTTTACCCACATCAGTCACAATGGCTGTGTTGCTAGGCAAACTGCTGAAGTTTATTGTGGGTGTTGTAGCAAGTTGTTTAATAAAAATCAAAAGGCTTCAATACTTCAATACTATCCAGATTTCACCCATTTATTGAGACTAAATGTTAGTTTTCATCAAAAAAAATATATTTCAAGAGTAAACTGAGCATCAAAATGTAAGTCTTAATGTGACAGTGTAATAACGTGACAGTATAATAGTTTGTTTGTTTACACTGTATCAAATGTGGTGATACTTTGTGTGGTTTTGTTACCTTGCAACTTGCAAATATATTAAAGGTCACATACTTCCACCACTCAAAACCATACCTCTGCAGTACTCAGTGATAGCGCATGGTTACTGTTGGGAAATTCTTTATACGGGTCAAGGTGTCACATCCTTTATTTAAGTTGATTGTACAAGTACCCCATAAAAATCTCTACAACGCATGCTTGTAGGAAATGTTTACTGCTGTTTTTAAGACTCCGTGTTTCAGTTAATTTTGAGTATGTTCTATTTTTCTGTCAGCATGTGGTATCAACGATCAATCTCAGTGTTTACTATGATTATATCACTGTTCTTTGCATGTTTTGCTGTTCCTGGCAGCTGTGTTATTATGTTTGCACTGAAATAAATAGTCGATGTGCAAAAGAGCAAAGCTTATGGTTATGGTAGTATGAAAAGTATCTTCCTTGGAAAGTTGGCTTACTGTCACGTTTAGAGTCTTTGATACCTCAGTGGTCCATGTGATTGCATTGATATTACATTTTTTAATATTGGAGCAAAATGATTTGTTATTTAGGTAACACCTTCATTAATAAAAACAGGGATTGAATACTGAAAGACTTTAATAACTATATGTTGAGACCTGTGTGATTGCAGGGTCTTTACCATACATCATTTAACGTTCCTTGAGGTGACTATTACTTAAAAACTATTACAATTAAAAAGGGAATTATGAAAACAACAAAAAAGTCAATGTGTACTTTGTATGAAAAACACATGAGTGAAAAAATTGGACAAAGTCCATCAGTTTAAAAACAGAAATGAGTAATGTAAAAATATTAAAACAAGCAAAGATTTTAATGAGACATTTGATTACAGCTTCTTTCCTGATTGTGCTTCCTTGCTGCTTCATCTTCAGTTTTTGTGTTTGGTTAGTCTTTTATCTTTTATCTGAGACAGTGCTGAGCAGCATCTCAGAGATACAGTTCAATTAAATTCAAATCAATTTTATTTATATAGCGCCAAATCACAACAACAGTCGCCTCAAGGTGCTTTATATTGTAAGGAGGACCGTACAATAATAGTAATATTTAATATAATATAGTGTGCAGTGGGTTGTTGTTTTGCCTCCTGCTGGCTGTTTACTGTAAAAGCTCAAATTCAAGCTTTTCATAAACAAGGTTCCTCTATGAATGCTGACATCTCTGAAGGGCTGCATGATGGAGAGCTCATTATGACTACAAAATGGAAAAATGGCAAAAATACAGTGGACATACAAACAAGCTGCAAATGAGTAGCAGTAATTAAAAAACATATGATATGTCAATTAAACAGGTGATGTGTAGGATAACCATGTTAAACTGTGCTATAGACTCTAGCAGCTGCAATGACCTGTGGTAGCGCTCTTTCCTACACTGTGGGTGTAAAAGTCTCCTGCTGAACGAGCTGCTCAGTGCTCGTGCAGTCTTATAGAAGGGGTGGGAGGTGTTGTGCATGATGGATGTTAGCTTAGACAACATCCTGTCCTCCCAAACCTGCTTGATGTCTTGACCTGCTGCCCGTCTTGACCAGTTTTTTAAGTTTCCCCCTGTCCCTCTCTGCCATTCCACCACTCTAGCAGATCACAGCATTAGAGATAGCAGATGCCACCACAGTGTCATAGAACGTCCTTAAGATGTAGTGATAGTGGTATTTCTGTTAGTATTCCTTTGGTGTTCTCTATTACAAAATGTAGAGATGTTACACAGGTTCTGTCATAGTCATGGGAAAGGCGCTACTGACTATCTAGGAGCTCAGTGACAGGGGGACCCTTATATTAGTGTTTTTTGTTTTTGTTTTTTGTTTTTGTTTTTTAACTCCCAGAGCAGTTGAGGTCTGTATGGCTTGAAATAATTGGGCTGAGTGACTAAACTTTGATTCCAAAAAAACCTGAAAAAGTGGAGATTCTCTGATTCCACTTTCAGCTCTTACAAATTATACCAAATTCTTTAGTTCAACCCACCTCAGACTCACCTTTACACCACAACTAATTTATTAGGGGACTGTTAATGTACACTGAGTCCAATCTTTCCCCAGGAAAGTAAAATTGGGGTATCAAATAGAAAAGAAAGAGAAAGCAAACTGAAGGATGTTGACCGTTAGCAGATGACTTCCTTTAGTTTGCTTTCTCTTCCTCTCTTTTAAGTTTTTTCAAAAATAAAATCGTTATTGTACGTTGGACCAGTGTTACTCAACTCATGTCTTTTGAGGCCCAGAAGGCAGTCTGTGGAAGTCAGTGCATTTCAGGCTGATGAAATGGCTTTCAAAAAAAAAAACACAATAAACAACAACAACAACAACAACAACAACAACAAAAAAGCAACAACAATGAAGGTCTAGGAATGCCATAAGCAGAAGCAACTAGCATTTCTGCCCCAGTGGGTGGAATATAACTAGGTTGGATTTGATGATTTGAGGAGAGAAGTAACAAGTTTGGCCACTTTCAACACTTCCTCTGCTTCCTTTAACCTTCCTGTTGTGCATGACAACTGCTGTCAGGGTGCTTAATTAAGGCCTTTAGTGCCTCTACCTGCATTTGATGAGCTTCTCTCTCTTGGGTTTGAATTTGCTGATAATCCTAATCCGCCTGCATCCGCCTACTGCAAATCAGTAGCCACTGTTAAGTCAAGTCAAGTCAACTTTATTTGTCAATTCTGCCACATGTACAGGACATACAGAGAATAGAAATTCCGTTACTCTCAAACCCTAGTGATTAAAAAATGCAAATAAAATAATTAAAAAGTAAAAATTTAAATAAATACAATACAATTTTACGTATAACAAAAAAAAAAGCTATGCAATATACAATATACAATATTCAAGTAAGGAGGCATAGTAGTGCAAATAGGCAAATAGTGCAAATGGAGATGGTTAGTAAACACTCTTGATTCTCCCAGAAACATGGATGTGTAGTTTACATATTACTCATTAAAAAATGACAACAAAAATGCAAATAGAACTGGTAATTGTTAACAATTAATAACACATTTAGACAGGCTCATCTGGTAACACAAGAACATTTAAATAGATTGCCTAGACTAGCATATGGATGATAAATGTCCAGTGCATTTAAGGCTTGGAATCACTAGTTAAATTGTCTCCTGTGCACCTCCAGACTCACAGATTCTTCTCCTGGGCCATTCACACTGTTAATAAAAACTTGATTAAGGCAGCAGCACCCAGGACAGAGGAGGTGAAGCCTAGACAAAACACAAGGCATTATTTCACAAAGAAAAAAACTAATATGGTAAATGGCCTGTATTTGTATAGCGCTTTTACTAGTCCCTAAGGACCCCAAAGCGCTTTACACATCCAGTCATCCACCCATTCACACACTGGCTACATTGTAGCCACAGGCACCCTGGGGTGCACTGACAGAGGCAAGGCTGCTGGACACTGGCGTCACCGGGCTCTCTGACCACTACCAGTAGGCAACGGGTGAAGTGTCTTGCCCAAGGACACAACGACCACGACTGTCCAAGCCGGGGCTAGAACCGGCAACCTTCTGATTACAAGGCGAACTCACAACTCTTGAGCCACAATCGCCCCATTAATATCCTCGTTAGGGGTGGAGCAGGTATTAACAAGGTTTAACTAATTAGGTGGTTGGTTAATGTAAAAGAAAGTAGACGACTTACAATGCAGCTCTCTTTATCTCTCTTAAAAAAGAGATAAGATAAATTCACATGAAATCACATTCAAACACATGCTTATTGTATTTCTACTCACATCCATAAGCTAGAAAGTTTAGCATTGTCCCCACAGTCATCAATATTGGTTCTGGGATGGCTTTGATTGGAGCTGTGAGTGTCATTAATAAGTATAAATGTTCTTAAAAGACTGGAACAAGATTGTTTAAATGTCACAGCACTGAATTAAATTCTGTTTACAGGAAACCTTCGTCTGTGACATTATCCTTCTCCATTTTACAAAGAAAAAGAAATCTTAGAGACAATAGAAGCACAAAAAATCTCAAAATTTGAGAAGCAACACACAAGTACATATACAGAGATATGTCTTTTTTGTTATATGAAAAAACACCATGGTGCTTAACTACACTATTTATGTAGAGAGAGACGAATGTGCAAGTATCATGCTTGTTGACATGAAGTGGAAGGGGTTACATGAATAGGATGTGGGACCTATGGAATCTGATGGGAAAACAACTAGTATAAGGAACTGCTCTCACAGTTAGAGATTGCTGAGGTACAACACGTATACTACGGCAAGAGGGAGCCAGGAAAAGGTCGGGGGAGATATCATCATCACCCCAACCCAAGATTGCGCACCAAGCCCCAAATACAATAGTAGAAGGGGTGTTAAGTGTGAGAGGAACTAACCTGAAAGATAGGATCATGGCGACACTTGAAACCTGGACCCTCCATAGCTAGTTAACATGTTGGCACGAAGTGCCCTCTAAAGGTCTACTTAATGATGTGAATACAACACTGAACAATTCCTACTGCAACCATCACCAAGACTTATCAGCTGATCAACACTGCGGCAGCAGTGATTAATGAGATGCTTGGCTACAAAAAGGGAAGCCACAAAGAGCAGCACCCTCCATGGAGAAGGAGACTAGAGGAAGTTAGCCAACTAATGGAGTTACAGAAAGGTGTAATGAAGAAGGTGCCTAAGAAGTATGGCGATCTGTCCATACCTGAAGCTTTGGAAACTGCCAAGCAAAGACTCACAGCTTTGGCCAGATTGAAGAGGTATACCAGAGAAATAGAAGGCAGGACAATACTCCACAGAACCATCCAAGGTGTACTCTCAGTAGCAGGGGAACAATATGAGAACAGCGCCAGCAAGCCTGTAGATGGAGCAGTACTGGAAGAGCATATGGGAGAAGGACGCAACCCATAACCACAATGCTCAGTGGCTAGTGGCTCTAAGTGTAGACCATAGCAACTTCCCAGAACAGGGTCCAGTAACCATCACGGTGGCAGACATCCAAGAAAGGGTTTCCAGTAAGAAGAACACCAGAGATCTCTGTCCAGAAGAGCGCCAAGTATGACATTATATCATAAAAGCGACTCTAACATCAGTGTTAAAGTTCCATAAAAACAAACATGTTTGGACATTCAATTAATTTTTCACAGATATGCTGAAAATTGCACTATTTACAATCATTACAGTATGTCTTGATGATCTGTTTTCATTTCTGATGTGCCTTAGCTCCTTGATTGTGTCTCTATACTCCACTGAAGTCTTACACCGAGACGTTCAGCTGCATGACCCACTCTTTTAGCATTGAATCAGCTCATATTAAAGTGCACTGGATCATAGATGGGTTAATTTCCCACTCAGCAATTCAATCACAATCCCTCTATATCTGCTATGGGAAAGTTTGATTTCTTGATTTGTTTTAATCATTTCTTATACATTCATTCTCAAGAAAGTATATTTACTTTTTGTTTGGACAGAATGTTAATGCTCAATAATGCTAAAAGCTACATCATCTACATCAAGAATTGTATCCAAAATTCCTAAATTCTGTCTGCAGGAAAGTTAATCAGGAGGGAAGAGACATTAGCCCAACCTATGACAACAAGGACAAATATAAGGACAAATAGAGTAGCTATAATAGAGTAGGGGGTTGGTAAATTATATTAAACATTTGTCTTTTAAAAAAAAGAAACAAGGAATGACTGTTTTGGGGTTTTTTTGGTTTACAAATCTGATTGAGGGAAATAATTGTTAGTAACATGGTTTTCAAATGTAAGATCAGTAGTTTAGACAAGTGTTTAAAATCCACATTTGCTAAGCTAATTGGATGATAAGAACAACAACTCAGAGGATCCTTGTTCTTCTTCATCATTAAAGAAATGAACACTTAGTACAGTGTTGGAGGCAGTTTGAGAGACTGAGATGCAAAATCAAAACCAAGACAGATGTGAACAGGTTATAAGGAATAACAGACTCTGAAAACACACACACAAAGTAATCCATGTGAACACACAGAATAGTCACTTTACTTTTAGGAGAAAGCGATGCTCATGTTCCCTGGCAATTTCTCAAAAAACATTTGTGGTGAACCTAAAAAATGCCCATGTTGCACTTAAAAGTTGTGCACAGGCAATCATGTTGGGTGCATTATCAGTGATTAAACATGTGATCTTGTTCTGTATCCTCCATGAATGCAGAAGGACTCTCTTGATCTACTTCAGGTGCTAAGCTGTGTGGGTCACAGGAAATTTAGAGACGCCCCTGCTAATAACGAAGGATGCACCCAAACTGAATACTGAGGTGTGTTTTTATCAAGTAAGACATCAAGTAAGGCTGATACCAGAAGACAAGCCACTACTCTGGTTTTGTGGTGTGAGATGCAGGGCAAAGAGACTCCAGCTGTTTATGAATGGCAAGGTTTTGGGTGGTTATAGACCACCAGCTGCTGATTTAGCTGTGGCCAAACCAAAGAAGAACAGAGCCCAGAGAGGGTGCACTAGAACTGTGTTGGTACTGTGTTTCTGTCACCTTGGGCGATATACAGACCCTACCAAACCATAACAACTAGAAATGTGAACAAAGTTTTGCCATCTTAATATTAACCACTAGGTTACATTATGCCATTCACCATGAGAGCTACAATCCTTGCTCCAGCAGGTTTGGGCTAACAATAAGGATTGAGATCTGGTCTTACTGTGGGAGTTTGGGCTTGGTGGGCTGTGAAGGTACTGCAGGTGGCCTTTTTTATGGAAACGCATTGTAAAAAACAGGACCTCTTCTGACCACGGGGAAGGTCTTTATTTGTAGCCAAAGCTCTAAAACGTAGGGAAATGTAGTAAATAGTCCAACATTTATCCTCTCCTTCATATTTGTCAAAACTATCCGTCTTGATGCTTGACACCCCTGATCTCGATGATTGAATCCCAAAGTGTGGTCGGAGCCTTTTGCTAATGCTTTCCAGGTGGGCAGCAGTAATAACCAACCCCAAATCAGGGAAAAATGTGTAATAAGGATGTTGGTCATCTCCATTTGAGGACAGGCATGCAGAAGTTGCAGTGTGTTGCAGTACACTGGAGTAACAGTAGAGGGAGATATTTTATTTCAAGCCAACGTGAAAATAATCAAAGCATTTAAACATACATTATTAACACATTCAAATGCAAATACATATCAGCCGCCTAGCTTAATAGTTGTGATTCCTCTCCTTGATGTGTTGAAGCTTTGTCCTCCTTGGTGCCTATGCATTTGACCTAGAAACAAAAGATGCCACACTCAGTACAGTCCTATCTACCAGCCAACAAAAACACTTAAACCATTCCACAAGAGATAACAGAAATCATAATCATATACACTCGACAACTAACTGTGTTCCTAATGTAACTATCCCACACCAACTGCCGCTCCACTGCTCTCTTAAGTAGGGCTCCTTGATAGGCAGATCGGCAACAGGTGAGGGATTAATCCCAGGTGTGGCTGGCTCAAAGGCAGGAGGCTCTCCAGGCACACACACAAACACACAAACTCACTCCAACTCGTGCACAGGGAAGCAAGGGACCAGGAGCAGATCACACCAACAAACAACCATAAGCATTCGAGAAGACAAATGAAAGTAATAAATATTCATCAAACCCAAAAATAACGCATGATCCCTAGGTCACAGTCCCAGCCCCATGACGACGTTGTGGGTGCAACAATATTATTTCATGAATGACTTTTTCACAGTATGCCTACTAGTCATCCATACATGCAGTGATATGATTTGATTTTTTTTTTTTTTTTTTTAGAAAATGTGTTTCTTTTCTCATTTTATTGATTATTATTAAGACAGGGATTTGTTAAAATAGATCTGAACAGTATTGCAGAGGCAGATTTGTCATGATGAAAACAAATCGCAGGTTTTGTTAAATGCAATTTTAATTTTTGAACTTTACCTGTGAGTAATTTCCAACCAAATATCTGTAGTTACAATCTAGTATCACGGCAAATTAACTGTTTACAATCCAAAGCATTTCAATTTTATATCTTAATGGGTAATTAAGGCGGGATTATAAGTGATTACATTACAAATTAAATAAACAGAAAAGCAGTTAAGGGGGGGGGGGGCTTAAAAACAACACAACGTCAGTGCCTATATGGACACTGTGGCTCCATTAAAAACCAGACTGCCTAAAACTAAATCTGAGCCCTGGCTGAACGACATGACCCGAGCTGTCGGACTCGACTGCCGTCGAGCTGAGCGCAAGTGAAAAAGGACAAACTACAAGTGTCATTCCAGATGCTGAAGGACTGTTGGCGTCAATATCAAAGAACTGCAAAAGATGCCAAAAGAAAACACTTATATGACATTATTTTTGTCAAACTGCCGTGTTTTATTTAAAACTATTAACTCTGTTCTTAATGCACCATATACTGACTGTATCGAGCCCTCATTAGAAGCCTGTGAAATTTTTTACACTTTTTTATTGACAAGGTCTCCTCCACAAGGGCTCAAATCTCTCATCATGCTCACGACCTCTCAGTCTCTGTTTCCTGCTCTGCTGCCTTTGACAGGTTTGAGCCTGTGACTCTGTCCTTTTTAAAGGAGACTGTTGGTCATCTTAAGCCTGCAGGGTCTCCAAATGATGCTGTCCCTCCTCGACTTTTAAAAGGGGTGTTACCTACAGTTGGTCCTTTGGTTCTTGAGCTGGTAAACCATAGTCTGATGTCAGGTGTTGTCCCTAAAGATTTTAAACATGCAGTAGTCAAACCCCTGATTAAAAAACCTGCTCTTGATCCTACGGTTCTTGCAAATTACAGTCCTATCTCCAAACTACCTTTTCTTTCCAAAATTCTTGAAAAGGTAGTTTACAGCCAAATAATGGCCTTCCTGGAAAAGCAAAATGTGTTAGAAGTTTTCCAATCTGGTTTAAAACCCTTTCATAGCACTGAATCAGCCCTTTTAAAAGTTTTTAATGACATATTTTTAGCGACTGATGCTGGGGACTGTGTTGTTCTTGTGCTTTTTTTGACAGCTGCGTTTGATACCGTGGATCATGCCATTTTATTCTCTCGTTTGGAGCACTGGGTGGGCATTAGGGGCCCAGCACTGGAGTGGTTCAGGTCCTACTTGGCGGGGCGAATTTTTTGTGTCAGCCTCGGTGACTATGTGTCGTCCTCCGCTCCCCTCTTGTGTGGTGTCCCACAGAGCTCAGTTCTAGGCCCCCTCCTCTTCTCTTTATATCTGCTTCCTCTTGGTTCTGTACTGAGAAAGCACGGCATTGCTTTCCACTTTTATGCTGATGACTGTCAGATCTATGTCCCTCTAAAGAAAAAAGTCAGATACCTTACACAGCCATTACTTCAGTGTCTCGATGACATTAAGGTTTGGATGTCTGTTAACTTTTTAAAATTCAATGATAAAAAGACAGAGGTGATGGTTTTTGGTAGCCCCACTGAGACCCCAATGTGTATGTAGATTCCCTGGCCCAGTATGTTAAGCCAACTGTCACAAACCTAGGGGTCAAAGTGGACTGTGATCTGAAGTTTAACAATCAAATTAAGGCAGTGGTAAAATCTAGCTTCTTTCACCTCAGGCAGCTGGCAAAAATAAAGCCAATTCTTTGAGCACTTTGAGACAGTGATCCACACCATTGTTAGCACTCGGCTGGATTACTGTAATGCACTTTATATTGGGGTCAGCGCATCATATATTAGTCATCTACAGAGGGTGCAAAATGCCGCAGCTCGTCTTTTAACTGGCACTCGAAAGTTTGAGCACATTTCCCCTGTTTTAGCTTCACTTCACTGGCTGCCCATTTCTTGTAGGATTCATTTTAAAATTCTTTTATTTACTTTGAAAGCTCTCCATGGCCTAGCCCCATCTTATCTCTCTGAGCTGCTACAGCCTTATACACCCACCTGCTCTCTCAGGTCAGATGATCAGCTGCTCCTGAAGATACCCAGGACTGGCCGTAAACTTAGAGGAGATCGTGCTTTTGCTGTAGAAGCTCCAAAACTGTGGAACGAGCTTCCTTTAGAGATTAGACAGGCCAGTTCTTTATCTGTCACTCTTGGAAACCCACCTCTTTACCGACACCACGTGAGATGTTGGTTTTTATTTTTATTTCAGTTGTTTTTAGGTGATTCGATGCTGTTTTATCTTGTTTTTGTTTTAATGTAGGGCTGTTTTAATTTTATGTTTTATTTATTTATTTTGCTGTTTTCTGTTTTTCTATTGTTTTAACTTATTTTCTGTACAGCACTTTGTTCCTGTGCTGGGTATTTTAAAGTGCTTTATGAATAAAATTGGATTGGAATTGGATTAAAATAAATAAGTAAATTTTAAAAAATAACAAATCATGCAGTTTAAAAACAAGTAACTGGATTAACAAACGTAACAATGAATACAGATTTTAATCAGGCATTTTATAGGAGACCCTTTCCTGTTTTTCCTTGCTTAATTTGTTTTTACAGTTAATTGTTGCGTGTTGATGTTCTTTTACCTTTTCCATTCTGCCTTGCCTTTGATACTAGGGAAGTCCAACAGTAATACCTAAATACATATTGTGGCTAATGTACGCTTGGCGGTGGTTGTGCAATGAGGTGTGTTTTCGCCTCCCACGCGGTGTTTGCTGTAAGAGCTCGCATCGAATCTTTCCATTACAATCAAGTTTCGTTTTAACACTGACATCAAACTGCAGACTAAGAGCTGCGTGATGGCCACGGCCGCGATCAACTCCTTACTGAACTACAAAACAGAAAAATACATTGATACAAAAAATAAGGCAGTCGGAGTGTTGCACAGACTTTTTCAGTTATCTGTCATTGGTTACATAATAGGGTAAGTGCATTATTGCCACGTATAATTTCCTGCACTGTACATGTTATTACTTAACGGGTTAACTTAAAATAAGTCACTGAACAAATATAATAACATTTGGGCTTTGTCTGTAGCATATCGTTTGGTAAACAGAATAAAACAAACAAACAAAAAATATTAATTTTTGAATGAGCGGTTCATTTATTGTATTGAATAGTAGACTATTCGCACGTTACACGCTTATTTTATACTTTAAAGAAGTAAGCAAAATTAAAAATAAAATGCTTAAAATGTCAGAATTTTGACCTGTGCGTTTGAGCAAATACCACATGAACGTTTCTCTTTCGCTGTTTTGTTTTTTGTTTTTGCCCGAACCTATGCGCACTTGTGGCATGCGGTTCAGCGTCTCGCTTTACCCGACACAATTCAAAAGTGTTACCTGGGACACAACAGGCGGAAACGGAACACAAGGGGTCTATTCCTGGCTTACCGATGACAGCCGAAAACCGCATACAGTAATCTTTAGGTGTCATGTGGGTAGAATGTAGAGAACTGTGCATATAAGTCTGCACAAAACAATTTTTACACAACACTTATCTTTATAACTGAGTTTAAATGTTTTGGTGTGTGAAAATGCGGCAGATTATATTAGGTTTATGACGTGCAGTGTTTGAACCACGATCTGTTAGGATTCCTTTAATGTTATCAGCACAAAGATCAGAGAGTCCCTGTTATAGTGGGAGGAAAAGGGGGGCTACCCACTCATTCATGGGGGGGGCTTTAATCCAAACTTTGTTTATATTAATAGTGGAGGCTTTGATGTTGCTTTTATCCCTTAGCAAAATTAGAAAAATGGGTTATACCAATTTCACAGCTAAGATATTAGGTTACTGCTAATGCACACTGTTACTGTGGTCTTACCTCAAATAAAGAAGAATATGAAAAGCACACAAATGTGACTAAGAAATCATTTGGCTATGAGCTGCTGTTAATATCAGATGTGACACAGTGTTAATGAGGACAGCTGAACACAATGAAACAGCAGGTCCTTCTCCAAATGATGTGACACAAGGTGAGATCGTTTAGTGGCAACTAAAAAGTATTATTAGGAATCATTTTTGAGGATTGCAAATGTGGGGAGGTTTCAAACTGTGCAGACTTTGTGGAAAACCTTTATCATTGATTTTCATTGAACATGGCATATGAACTGCTCATTACTGGCCACCCCAACAATACCCACTGATTGTCATGTACAGCCGCTGGCTAACTTATTCCTTTAAAACATTCGTCAGAGATGTGGGTCAACATGGAAGAGGGTCGCTGAGACTGCTTGTATATTGTCACAGTTTGCTGATTTGGGAGACTGTTTTGAGTGTGATGTAAATACAGAACACAGGCAGGGGTTTAGCAACAAAACAATCTGCTTTATTTGGCTGTTGTAAAAAGTCCAAAAGGCAAAACAGAACCCTAAGAGAAGAAACTAAACTGAGGCATGGGAACAAACTGGGACCAGGAGACTGATGGGACAGATGACACAGGAAGATGGCATTTTCTATAAACACAGAAGGGCAATCGGGGAAGTAGATATAGTTGAACTAAATCACGGAGGATGTGAGAAGGCGAAGCAAAACTAAATGAAAAGCACAAGGGACAATTAACTATCAAAATAAAGCAGAAAGTGAGAAGCGATAATTAAACTACACCAAGTTCATTGCCCTGGAGAACAGCTACAATCTCAGAGCCAGTAGCTGGCCGTGGTTTAAAGTGCCCCTTGCAAACACAGAGTCAGGAAACATTCGGAAAGTCCTCCGAACGTTCTCATTGTCTCACAGCACGTCCTCTGAGAATCACTGGTCCCTCATTCAATAAGCCCAAATTTTACTTGAGGTTAGTATTTGTAAGCTTTCAGTATAACCTCCAATCTGCTAAATATGCTAAAGTATTTTATTCTGCCTATGCGAACAATGTAAATCGCAGTGTGGACTAAACCATTTTGGTTCTTTTTAAGAGATGAAAGGACCCCTGAGCCTCCACAATATGTTGAAATCAAAGTTCAGTCACACAGCCAGTTCATTTGGGCAATTTACTTATGGAACTAATTAATTAATAATAATAACAATGTAAACAAAAAAAACAAACTCTTCATTCCAGGCCTTGCAAGGTTAGAGAGTCCCACTAAGCCAACCACTTTGATACACCTGACTAGCAGTATCACCCCTCAATGCATACTGTATGTCACAAAAGACAGTTGAAAAAGGCAAAAACATATAAAATATCTGCATAAGGTTTGCACCAAAGCTTTTACCAAAGACCTGCGAGAACACTGGGTAGTTCTGCTTTGATTTAAAGGTGGGTTTTCATAGTCAAGCAAGGCTACCAGGAGATAGATGATGCCATCCAGAGTTCTGTCATAACTAAAGTGAAGGGAACTGCGGTGACCAACACCAGTGAATCTGGTCTGCTTGTGTGGGGACCTGAGGAGTATGTCATCCCCCCACAGGTGAGAACACTTTTATTATTTCAGACTAGATTAAAGCCATGCACTGCTGATGAGACTTTGACATTTTGTCTGTTATTTTCTTTTTGTCATTCAGGGTGAAGATGTTCTGTTTGTTGTAACCAGCTTCTTAGAGACACCAAACCAGAAGATGGGTTACTGTGCTGAGGTGAGAACATTTTGTTTTCACTTTAAATCACTGACTGGACATAATAGACCACAGTGATGGTATTTCTAACTTTAACTAAGAGGTGTTTTCATTGTTTTTAGATTTGATGAATGGCAGCGGTGATGATCAGGTCGTTGTCTCAGTTTTAATTGCTGGTCATTCTACAGACTCATTTGCCATCAAATAAAACAATTCTTCTAACATTCCCTTGTTTTACTGACAACGGAAATATTGCCTCTCCTGTTGATTTCACTTTCACTTTAACCTTTCACCTGCCAGCCCAATTTTTCTAGCATGCACCACACCACAGACAGTTTCCTCTTGCAAGTACAGGTTAGATAGAGTGTGTCATACTGTGTTGCAAGTAAATGATGTTAACTCTAAGGAGAGTATCCACTATTTATTTAGGGGATTTGTTTCATTTTGTCTGTTACTTACAGGAAAAAACTTTTTTTCAATAAGTGATTACATGAGATAGGTAACACCATAAAGTGCCAGAATGTGGAAGAATGATATTTTATGAAACTACTTTATCACTCTGCATGTGAATATAACAGACTGGGGAGGCTTCCTCCAGTGCTTCATGGCCCACCTGACAATAGCGTGATGTGTTTAAAGTCATACACATTGGTTTGTGGCTGACCTGTAATTCCTCTCCTGCATGGTAACATATTGTTTGCACAGTAGCAGAGAAGTGTTTTCCTCACACCTCTTAACCCATTTTGTCACCTCCATCATCATCATATGAGTGTGTATGTGTGTCAGTATTCATGATTTATTTTCAGCTCACAATATACAGTATGTAAACCCAGAAGACTCTCTGGGTTGCCTGCCTGATAGCCATCAGCTAAGAAGAAACAAACAGCTATAAAAATTTGCTCTTATAAATATTGACCGAAACCAAGAGCAGGGTCTGACACTTGCAGGGGAGCCTTTTGGTATCATGCAGCATGTGCCATTTTTAACGGTTGAGTTCTAGTAAAATAGAAAAAGCACAGACATGCATCCATTTAACACCCTTGGCTTCATTTAACTTTCATATTCACCATGTTGCTAGAATACAGAAATCTTCTATTTTAGATTAAGATATTCTTGGATGCTAACAAGTTCTGACTGCTTTAAATATACTGAAATTTACTTTTTGTGTTATATTTGTAAATTCTGACTTTGTATCCCTTATTTTTGACTTACATTTACATATGTACAGTGGGGCAAAAAAGTATTTAGTCAGCCACCGATTGTGCAAGTTGCCCCACCTAAAATGATGACAGAGGTCAGTAATTTGCACCAGAGGTACACTTCAACTGTGAGAGACAGAATGTGAAAAAAAAAATCCATGAATCCACATGGTAGGATTTGTAAAGAATTTATTCGTAAATCAGGGTGGAAAATAAGTATTTGGTCAATAACAAAAATACAACTCAATACTTTGTAACATAACCTTTGTTGGCAATAACAGAGGTCAAACGTTTACTATAGGTCTTTACCAGGTTTGCACACACAGTAGCTGGTATTTTGGCCCATTCCTCCATGCAGATCTTCTCGAGAGCAGTGATGTTTTGGGGCTGTCGCCGAGCAACACGGACTTTCAACTCCCGCCACAGATTTTCTATGGGGTTGAGGTCTGGAGACTGGCTAGGCCACTCCAGGACTTTCAAATGCTTCTTACGGAGCCACTCCTTTGTTGCCCGGGCGGTGTGTTTTGGATCATTGTCATGTTGGAAGACCCAGCCTCGTTTCATCTTCAAAGTTCTCACTGATGGAAGGAGGTTTTGGCTCAAAATCTCACGATACATGGCCCCATTCATTCTGTCCTTAACACGGATCAGTCGTCCTGTCCCCTTGGCAGAAAAACAGCCCCATAGCATGATGTTTCCACCCCCATGCTTCACAGTAGGTATGGTGTTCTTGGGATGCAACTCAGTATTCTTCTTCCTCCAAACACGACGAGTTGAGTTTATACCAAAAAGTTCTACTTTGGTTTCATCTGACCACATGACATTCTCCCAATCCTCTGCTGTATCATCCATGTGCTCTCTGGTAAACTTCAGACGGGCCTGGACATGCACTGGCTTCAGCAGCGGAACACGTCTGGCACTGCGGGATTTGATTCCCTGCCGTTGTAGTGTGTTACTGATGGTGACCTTTGTTACTTTGGTCCCAGCTCTCTGCAGGTCATTCACCAGGTCCCCCCGTGTGGTTCTGGGATCTTTGCTCACCGTTCTCATGATCATTTTGACCCCACGGGATGAGATCTTGCGTGGAGCCCCAGATCGAGGGAGATTATCAGTGGTCTTGTATGTCTTCCATTTTCTGATGATTGCTCCCACAGTTGATTTTTTCACACCAAGCTGCTTGCCTATTGTAGATTCACTCTTCCCAGTCTGGTGCAGGTCTACAATACTTTTCCTGGTGTCCTTCGAAAGCTCTTTGGTCTTGGCCATGGCGGAGTTTGGAGTCTGACTGTTTGAGGCTGTGGACAGGTGTCTTTTATACAGATGATGAGTTCAGACAGGTGCCATTCATACAGGTAACGAGTGGGGGACAGAAAAGCTTCTTACAGAAGACGTTACAGGTCTGTGAGAGCCAGAGATTTTCCTTGTTTGAGGTGACCAAATACTTATTTTCCACCCTGATTTACGAATAAATTCTTTACAAAACCTACCATGTGGATTCATGGCTGACAAGGAGTTGATAGTGGACTTCCGGAGGTGCAGAGAAGTACACACCCCCATCACCATCAACGGCGCTGCTGTGGAGAGAGTGAGCAGCTTCCGGTTCCTTGGTGTACAGCTGGCTGAGGATCTTACGTGGTCAGTACACACAAACAAAACAGTGAAGAAGGCGCAGCAGCGCCTCTTCTTTCTCAGGAGACTGAAAAGATTCGGCATGAGCCCCCGCATCCTCAGGACCTTCTATCACTGTGCCATTGAGAGCATCCTCACTGGATGCATCACCACCTGGTATGGCAACAGCACCGCCTACAACCGCAAAGCTCTCCAGCGAGTAGTGCGGTGCTCTGAACGGATAATTGGAGGTGAGCTTCCCTCCCTCCAAGACATCTACAGGAAGCGGTGCCTGAGGAAAGCGGGGAGGATCATCAAGGACTCCAGTCACCCCAGCCATAAACTGTTCAGACTACTTCCATCAGGAAGGAGGTTCTGCAGCATCCGGTCCCGTACCAGCAGACTGAGAGACAGCTTTTTCCATCAGGCCATCAGACTGCTGAACACGTCATAGACACCTCACCTTCACTACTGGAACTTTAACATTATGCACTCCATACTGTACAGTAACGCCACTGTTTTGCACATGTCTCAACTCTGTATATTTTATTTTATATATTTTATTTATTGTTTACTCTATTTAAATTGTAAAATATGTGTACACACACACACACACACACACACACACACACACACACACACACACACACACACACACACACACACACGTAGAAAAATATTTAGTATACACATCCAGAAATGCATATACTATTATATATTGGACATATATTTATTAGTTTCAGATTTAGCCATTCTTGTATTTTGCTTGTTTACATTATTGTATTTTGCACAACTCTGTTGCTTGTGAAGCTCGCACACAAGAATTTCACTCACATGTGCTGTACCAATGTACCTGCACATGTGATGTGACAATAAAAGTGATTTGATTTGATTTGATTTGACTAAATACTTTTTTGCCCCACTGTATTTATCATTTAGTTCGATATACTATATCACACTTGGTTCTGTGTTGTGTTTTTTGTTTTGTTTTTTACATTGCCTCTGTCCTTTTTTTGTTCTCAGAGCCACAAAGTGCTTAATGGCCACTGTAGTGTTGACGAGGACTGTAAAAAGGGAAAGATGGTGGAGTCTGGTCATGGTGAGAAAGAAACATCCTGATATTAAATCAGTATTGTGAAACATGTCTGAATCAGAAACTCTTTTCACATGATCATCTAGATGTTTTTAAACAGTTTTTTTTTGTTGTCTGTTGTCTAAAGGAGTCATGAGCGGCAAATGCATAAGAAACAATGAAAAGTCCAATGGGACCTGTGAAATATTTGGCTGGTGTCCAACTGAAAAAAACATCAAACCACAGTGAGGACAAATTTGAAATGACCAATCCTCCTTTCTCTCTGCACTAACATGCACAAACATTCAGGCAAATCACGTGTAGTTGTCATTTATCGGGTCAGCACAACAGGTTTGGCACTAAATCTAAACTAAGGATGTCCTACACTGAGACACTCAGCTTCATGACCCAGTCTTATAATAGTATTGTATCAGCTCACATTAAACAGCACTGGGTCATAGATGGGTTCATTTCCCACTCAGCAATTCAATCACAATCCCTCTCTATCTGCTACAGGAAGGTTTGACTTTGATTTGTTTTTATTGTTGTCTTATACATTTATTCACAAAAATGTATATTTACTTAACATTTTGTTTTCACAGAAAGCCTTTGCTCAAAAATGCTAAAAACTTCACCATCTACATCAAGAATTTCATCCAGTTTCCTAAATTCTCATTTTCAAAGTAAGTCCTCTTTAACATTTACAACAATATCTCCTTGTACTTGCTGACTAGCTGGATATTGCTGTGTGCAATAAGCAGTTCACATCCATAAATATGTGTTTTTCTTAACTCTGAGGTCCAACATCCTCAAAACAACTGATCAATCCTACTTGAAGAAATGCAGATATGATGAGAAGCAATACCCCTACTGCCCCATCTTTCGCCTGGGAGACATTACGAGAAGAGCTGGATACAACTTCCAAGACATGGCCACACTTGTTAGTATTACATTGTATTTTCTCAAGATTGTGTTAATGTGATATAACCTCAAATGTTACTTTCTAACACACATAGAGTTTATACCCCAAAATAATTATGATGACTGAATCCATGACTTAAAGGTTTTTTTTAGTTACTGTTATTAGTCATGACCTTTGCTCATTGTTCTTGGGAGAAATTGTGAGACAACCGAAACATGTCCCACTGAACAAAGTTTCTCATGTTTCCTACTTCATTAGGTACAACTGTTCAACTGTCCCAAATCATTCCACTTAATGATTTGGGATCATTAAGTGGAATATCTAATCAGCCAATTACAATGCACCAAGTCAATCCATTTAGGAATTAAGACATGATCAAGATTACTTTCTGTAGTTCTATTCCTTGATAGCCACAGTGTACCCATTTTCTGACAGCTTCTTCCAGCAGGATAACGCACCATGTCACAAAACTCTGACAAAACCTGATCTCAAACTGTTTTTGAACATGGCAATGAGCTCACTTAACTATAATGGCCTCCAGTCACAAGAGCTAACAGAGAACCTGTGGAATGTGGTGAAATGGGAAATTAATCCCCTTGATGTGCAGCTGTGTGGTTCTGTCATGTCATGTGGAATGTTCTCTGTGGAATGTTCAGTGCCATGAAGAATTAGTTCTTCGTGTTCTGAAGGATTAAAGGGGTCTGATCTGGTACTAGCAGGATGTAGCTAATGTTTAACAAATGTTTTCTATACAGCTGTGAATGAACGCAGGTAAAACACCACTAATGGAATGCATACAAGTATCCAAATTTGAATACATGTATAAAAATAAAAATCTTAGAATAAGCATGTTTTGGCTGTTTTGTTAGGGTGGCGCTATTGGCATTGTGATACAGTGGGACTGTGACCTTGACAAAGGCACCTCTCACTGTAATCCAGAGTACCAGTTCACTCGCCTGGATGCCACTGTCTCCAACAAGAGCATCGCAACAGGATTTAACTTCAGGTGAGGCTCACTGCAGAGCATCTTTGTTGGCATGGTGCACAGACATGTAATCATCTTTACAACTTATGAAAGGAATAAAGAACCATAACCATTCTAAATTACCTAAAGGTTATTTATGTTTATCTTTATTTTATTTTTTATATTTTTGTTTTCTTCTCTAACAGACATGCAAGATACTTTAAAAATGCTGCTGGTGAAAGCTATCGATCTCTATACAAAGTTTATGGCATACGATTTCATATCCTGGTATATGGGAAGGTATGTACAATGCATCAGTGACAGAATGAATGCATAAATGGTGCCAATGCATTACAATAAGATAATTTATGTAATAAAGCCAATACATATAACACCAATGCAAAAATACCATTATTATTAGTAGTAGTATCCTCTCTTCTTAGGAGAGGGGTTATTAGGAATGATTTGACAATTAGACAGAATACAGTAATTAAGGGCATAAACTGCAAGAACGTGGAACATAAAATCAGACTTTATGCGGATGATGTGTTACTTTTTCTCCAAAACTCACAAACCAATCTCTCTGGGGTGATTGCATTGATAAACTCTTTTGCAAGAATTTGCAAGAAAAGATTTTTAGAATATCAACAAATTAAATCCATAGTAAAAAAAAAGAAATTTAAACCCTGTCAAGTTGAACTACAAACACCATCGAGTGTGGTACAATTTCTTACTCGTAAAACCCCAAAATTACTCTCCAAAATATACAGAATGCTTTCTAAAACAGATGAATCAATATCACTTCCTATTGCAAAATGGGAAGTGGATTTATCAGTTAACTTAACTTTTTTCACTGCCCTATGCATTGCCAAGAAAACAGTCCTCATGAACGGGAAAAATAAAAAATAATCTTAATTCTAACCAATATAGAAATTATCTAATAGATACAGCCTCTGCCACCACATCAAATCAATTGCTCTGGGCTCCTTTGATCAGCTCCATCACCTAGTGGGGGTGGGGGGTTATAGTTTGGTCTGAGGGTGCTCCGTCTCCGGGCTGGGGCCCTGGCTGGGCCTTGGGTCCTGGTTGGTATGTCGCCGGGGTTGTGGGTGGGTGTATGGGTGTATGGGGGCTCAGCCCTGGCGCAGGGTGCCGCCAGTACATCGAGCCACCTGAGGGGCTCTTCAACTGGTGGGGGAGGCTGTTATATCTTGCAGGAGGTCTCCTCTCTCCAGGAACTCACTCTGCAGATGGGGGAGATACAGGAGATACAGGAGAAGAACTCAGCCTGGGTGTCTATTGTCTTGTGTAGTCTGGAAGATGAGTGGATGACGGGGTGGGTGCAGTTTTCTCTGTGGTGGGGTCAGGTGGGTTGTCCTCTTTCTTTGCCTTTAGACAATAATTCTGATGGCAAAAGAACCAAATGGGACTGGTGAAAAAAAAAAGAAAAGAAAAAAGGAATGATTTGAAAAGAGCACTGCAGTCTTTGCTCTTTGAACAAAAATAAATTGTAATAAACTCCTATTTAAAAACATCTCTTGGGTTTCTGATCTCCTCCACAGGCTGGAAAGTTTGCCATAGTCCCCTTGGTTGTCAATATTGGTTCAGGACTGGCTGTGATGGGAGCTGTGAGTATCATTAATAATTAAATCAACATGATATTAAATGAATTGAACAGCATTTTTTTACATATATATCACAGAATTGAATAAAATTCTTTTCAACAGGGAACCTTCTTTTGCGACATTGTCCTCCTTTATTTAACTACGGGGAAGAAGTCTTACAAAGACCAGAAGTTTGAAGTCTTAAAGTATGAAAAGCAACACACGAGTACAGATGTAGACATTTCTTAGGTTTTTTTCCATATTGAAAGGACCACAGTATGTGTGTATAGAGAATAATGAGCTAGAATAACTTCACATTAGATTTTTTTAAAATACATATATTTAATATGATATATAATTTGAATAGTTTGATTGATTTAATAATTGAGTCCAATAACATATGCTATTTAAAATCAAGACATAAGCTTGTGTTTTGGGGTTAATTAAAAGCTATTATGGTCCTCACAGGACATAAAACATGCTTAACCTTAAACATTTCCAGGAGTCATGCTGAGCCCTACAACACTGATAATCACTTTATTACAAGTTCCCAGTTTCATTTGTAGTGAGGTGTTTTCATTGGTGTTTTCATTGGTGTTTTCATTGTGGTTCATTGTGGTTTATTACTTGTTGTTAATAAAAAGATCCTACATCATTCATTATTATCTAACTATTGAAGTAATACAGTTTTTACAAATTTCAGTCAGGAAAAAGTGAAGAAAGGTGAAAACGTCCAGGAAATGCAGTAATGGGCTGTCAGAGGGGTATGTTTCTGCTCTCATTTGTCTTTAAAGACTGTATTGTTGCGCGTGCATGTGTGTTTGTGTGGATTTTGATTTCTAGTTAAGGATATATGTTCATTTATGACTAGAAAAATGCATTTCTGGTGTGATCTGTGGTTAATTTACGCTTCTTTACTATTTGTTACAACAGGTCTCTGATCTGCAGAAACTGTGCCATGAAAGATATGAAGAACAAAATGGAAAAGGACAATCAAAATAGTGTAACATATCAACTATTAAGTGTTCAAAGGTCATGTCCTAACCTCATTTCACAAGTTTAGCCATAAAATATTTTAGCATTATTATGAAGAACATAAACCAAGTTTACTGAACTTTTATCTGTTTACTTTCATGGCTGTGACTTTTTTTTTCTTTTAACACTATTCAGTTCAATTTAGAGTTATTTATGTAACCCCACTTCACAATAACAGTCACCTCAAGGTGCTTTATGCTACGTCCACACTAGCCCGGATAAATTTAAAAATGGCATTTTCGTTTGAAAATGCTCCATGTCCACACTATCGTTTTCAGTTGTTTTCACAGAGTTGTGTGCCCTCACTAAAACGGCCAAAAATTCCAGTCCTGCGCATACATGAAATGCAGGACTCATTTCTATCTGCCATTTATTTACTTACTTTGGATTAATAGTCCAGCCTACAAAAAATGCAAGCATTAGCTATATTTTCAGCATCACTCCTATATAGGAAAGTTTCCATTTAAGAGATACTGTGTAGATGAAAGAAATCAGTGCTACATTTTTATTTAAATTGACTAACGATGTATAAGCATGTATAATGTAAAAATTACTGATACAAGCACAGACCCCTGTGGAACTCCATGAATGTGTGATGAATAGTAGAATGTCCAAGCGTCATGGAGGGCTTTTGTTTTAGTAGAGTAACAAACAATTTGCAGTGAGCATGTACCACTATAACCAACCAGATCAACCTCTGTGGGAGCAAAGTTTAGGTGGCTGCTTTGTATTTTGTTCGCACATCCCACTGAAGAGCATAACAAAGGAGGAAGCACTTCTTTAAATTTGATTACATCACTTCAGAAAGACATCTAGTGTTTTCCAGTGCTGTGCTGTGTTCTTTAGAAATACTGTTAAATGTTCATTGTATGTTTTAGTTTAAGTACCCTGAAGCAGCCGTTGTTCTGTTTTGGTATTATATAGGTTAAACTGAATTTATTTCAACTGAACTGAATTGAAGTGAATTGAACAAGAGCTTCAGAGAGCACAAATCCCCACAGAAAGAAAGTGGTCATACGAAAACTTTAGTAATTTATGTCGTTTCTGTTGCGTCACGCTGGTGCTGGGCTGGTTTTATTAAAAAATGCTACATCAGCCTGCTTTTATAACAACACACTGATCCCTGATCTTTGACCTTGAAACAATATATACTATAATTTTTCTGGGTCAACTATGACCTTGGGTACTAACAGTGAAGGTCAAGGTCAAATGCTTAGCCAACCTAGCTACACATGAAGTTTGAAGAAAAATTGTTTGTAATATCTGAACTGAGCAAAAAAAGAAAAAGAAAGAGAAAGTCTGCAGTCATTCAGAACGGTTGGTCTGTGTATGCTTGATTTTCATTGTTAAATATTGGACACCTCATGTATGAAATGGGCATTCAGTGTCATCTTCTGACACTATTGTTTTTCATACTTTATATGATTTTGAAAAACTTCAAATAAAGATGTTGATAAGAAATTATGTGTTGTTTCTATCATACCTTTTAGTTGCTTCCTTGGTGTGATCTTTTGTAACACTCCTATGTACACATCTACACACAGTGGAGACACTTGCACAGATGCTGTGTGACAGTTGATCAGTTCTTGTTTATAGATTGTGTAAATATTGCAGCACAGCCAACGTGAAATGCATTCCTTCCTTTTTTTCTCAGATAGGGGATTTAGTCAGCCAGCTGTCGGTTAATATAGTTTATTCATGGTGACATCATTGAAATAATCAGATTTTAAAAAGAACTTTATGCTGAACAAGTAATTTTTAAACCTTAGCAGTGGAAGTGCATTTTTAATGTATACTTCATATAGATGAATGATAAATTAATATATGTGTGTGTTATTTTCATTTAGAAAATGACAATGATTTGATCTGAATTTGTATTTCTATTTTCCTTTATATCCACAATGTTTTAAATTATAATGTAAATAATGCAAATAGTATTACAACTTCTTATGTTAACATAACTATGATAATGTAACTTTGTTAATGTAATTGTCAGAGTAACAATATTAAATACTTTGTCAATATTAAAAGTAAGAGTGTAATAACACAAACACAACATTAAGGTTTTTGGCCCCAAACAAACCGACTTAGACATAATTTCTCTGATTGAATTAGTGGAAAACACACTAGTTTGCACCTCCTCAGTGTTGCCTACAGATGTCACCAAAGGACAGCTTCACAACTGTAGCTTGCACAGTAGCTCTGTGAAGGTTCTCAGTCATCCAGGTCACGTCCAGGTAAGAAGCTTGGAAAGAAAACCGTCTGGACTTTTTGAAATTGCTTGAAGATGTTTCATCTCTCATCTGAGAAGTTCTTCAGACCTTGCACACTATCCCTAAAAGATAGCAATGGTTGCACAGCTGAATAATGCTTTCTGACAACAAATAAACGCTGTGTCTAAAACACTTTTGTAACACTCCTATGTACACATCTACACACAGTGGAGACACTTGCACAGATGCTGTGTGACAGTTGATCAGTTCTTGTTTATAGATTGTGTAAATATTGCAGCACAGCCAACGTGAAATGCATTCCTTCCTTTTTTTCTCAGATAGGGGATTTAGTCAGCCAGCTGTCGGTTAATATAGTTTGTTTATTCATGGTGACATCATTGATCATCATTGACATCATTTTAAAAAGAACTTTCTGCTGAACAAATAACTTTTAAACCTTAGCTGTGGAAGTGCATTTTTAATGTATACTTCATATAGATGAATGATAAATTAATATATATGTGTGTGTTATTTTCATTTAGAAAATGACAATGATTTGATCTGACTTTGTATTTCTATTTTCCTTTATAATTTAAAACATTGTGGATATAATGTAAATAATGCAAATAGTATTACAACTTCTTATGTTAACATAACTATGATAATGTAACTTTGTTAATGTAATTGTCAGAGTAACAATATTAAATACTTTGTCAATATTAAAAGTAAGAGTGTAATAACACAAACACAACATTAAGGTTTTTGGCCCCAAACAAACCGACTTAGACATAATTTCTCTGATTGAATTAGTGGAAAACACACTAGTTTGCACCTCCTCAGTGTTGCCTACAGATGTCACCAAAGGACAGCTTCACAACTGTAGCTTGCACAGTAGCTCTGTGAAGGTTCTCAGTCATCCAGGTCACGTCCAGGTAAGAAGCTTGGAAAGAAAACCGTCTGGACTTCTTCTTTCCAAGCTCCTTTGACCTTGCACAGTATGCCTAAAAGATAGCAATGGTTGCACAGCTGAATAATGCTTTCTGACAACAAAAGACAAAAAACGCTGTGTCTAAATCTCTTTCAAAAGAATACTGGAAAGCACTGTATAGGAGACTAGTAAAGCAGGACTTTGATTTAATAATAAAAGGACTCTACCTCCCGAACTAACACAAATATTAAAACAAAGAATAGCAGTAGGGCGTGTTTGCACTGAGAAGCCAGATTGTTCAGCTCCTCAGACCTGAGGAGCCCAGATGTCATCCAAAGACCAGGAGGCGCCACCAGGAGCCATTTAACACAGGACACCTTAAATAAACTGTAGGGGGCATCAAATAAATATTAAATAGTGACAATAAAAAACTAGTTGACATACTTATTACTTCATTCATTACATCTCGTTTGGGCTACTGTAATTTGTTATTATCAGGAAGCCTGAAACCTACCTGAAAGGTTTGATCCAAAATGCTGTGACAAGATTATTAACAGGAACTAGAAAGAGAGAGCATATTTCTCCTATATTGGCTTCTCTTCATTGGCTCCCTGTTAAATCCTGAATCAAATTAAAAATCCTTCTCATCACATCCAAGGGTCTTGAATAACCAGACCCCATCTTATCCTAATGATCTTATAGTACCATATCACCCCATTAGAGCATTTTGCTCTCAGGCTGCAGCAAGGGCGTAGATTTGGTTTTGGCATTGGTGGGGACGGATAATTCAACCACTGAAGTCTGCCCTGTTTCTTTTTCTATTTTTTCCCTTTTTGTCTTTGCTTCTTGATAGAAAAAAAAGGAGTAATATACTTGCCTACATATGCTATTCTACATGCTTTTAAACTATTTAAAATTACAATTCATAGTTTTATATGTGAATTATATATGTTAAATTACTATTAAACAAATGACTGACTAAGTATTTTAGACTTTAGTTTACTTCAGCCATATTCCATATAAATCAGATATCATACAAAAATAAAAAAATAGCTTCAAATACAGTCATGACAATAAAAGAATATGACTTTAAGGACTTAACAACATTACTTCAGTTATAGTACACCAACATCTCTGATACATGAGCACTAAGGGAACACTGAATGACCTGGTGGTTTTTGTCCATAAAACTACTCATCTAAGATTTCCACAAAGTAAAAGATCTCTCAGCAAAATTATGCAACATTTTAGGCGCACTATTGCCCCTGTTACAGCAACAGACATGGACTACTGGTGTCCCACACAACAACTCAATGTCCACTATGTGAAGGAGCCAAACACACGCCTGCTCCTCTCGTTAACTGAGATAAACTGCTGGCATATTTGTTTTACATCTATACTGTCCAGTCTCTCCTGGTGGACATGGCACACCGCAGCATTGTTTAAACTCATTTGTGTCATTGTTGACCTTAGCCATGTTTTTAGTCTTCTGAGAGCACTTAAGCTTCTTTCAGCCTCAGTACATGTGTTTTATCCTCAGATTAAAATTATTATTATGTGCTTGATGTGCCTCACCTTTGGCCCTGGCTCTTCTCCTCTGACTGCACTAGGACATATTGCCACCTGATAAAATAACACATTGATTCGTGCCATATAAAAAGTGAGACATGTCAATTCAGATTCTTTGTCAAATATACACTAATAAATCAATTTACATCAGCAGCCTAACAATTGTCATGATAATAAATACTAGTTAATCTATAGCACCGAATCATCAGTCAGTCACCTGTGACCTCACATCTTCACCTCTGTCTGAGCTACAACATGGCAGAGCTGCCTCTGTCACCTGATAAATAACAGTGAGACATTCCACATACATGCAGTCACACATGTGCTTCAAAAACAGTAATGAACCACCAAGTCATCATCCAATCTCTCCTGTGATCTTGTATCACCATTACTCTCTGAGCTTTGTGCTGGTTCTTCTGTCACCTGACAAATAGGACATACATGACAAGAAGAATAAAATGTGTAGCTGCTTCAGTGTTTCTGTCAATTTGTGCAGATCTTGACTCATCGGTGATGTTTGTAGGGTGAGTGCATTTTTAAAACAATTTGTGCAAACTGCACTACAAGGTGGAATATTTGCAAAATCATGACTACCTCTTGATATTTTGTCTCAAACATTAACTCTATGAATATGTCAGTACCATTAGGATGAAATTATTGTGTCACCAACATTTTAACGTTAGACATGTAATTTTAACAGCCTCTGTAAACTAATATCCTGGCTTGCTCGAGGCTGCCGTTTTCTCTGACAGTTTCAATCAAAATTAGAAATGCTACTCTGAGACTGGGATAACTAATAGTGCTGCCTGTTGTGCAGTTAGTTTCCAAAACACGTTATTCATGGTTACATAAAGTTTTAGACTGACGTGGGCCAAAGCCTAGCATAGCCTGTAACGTTATTATGGCGGACACATTTTATGAGTGAACTTGGCTTTAATTGACTTACAGGTTTCTTTGAAAAATATTTTCTTATATCCAGGTTCTTCCTTTTTGCTGCCATCCTCCTTGCCGCTGCTAAAACTAAACAGAGCTCCCTGAAAGGCACAGCCAATCACATTGGCCATATTTGTCACATGATGTAGGACTCCAGTAGAGAACGTAATTTAACTCTTTCTGCTCCACTGGGTGAATGAGACGTTGACAGATCGTTTTTTTCTTTCTGTCGTTTTTCTTTACTGGCAGAGATCAAATTATTGGTGGAGACAATTCAATAATCGCTGGATATTGGTGGGGACATGTCCCTTCCATGCCAAATCTACGCCCTTGGGCTGCAGGCTTACTTGTAGTCCCTAGAGTAGCCTATTTAAAAGTAAAATGGGAGGCAGAACCTTTAGCTTCCAGGCCCCTCTTCTGTGGAACCAGATCCCAGCTCGGATTAAGGAGACAGACTCCTTCTCTAATTTTAAGATTAGGCTTAAAGCTTTCCTTTTTGATCAACCATACAGTTAGGGCTTGATGCTGTTATTTTTAGATCGATGCATGGAAGTCATGATGGTGATCACTCTACCTGTGAGTGGAGTTTGGGGCTTTTTCTTATATTGTCTGATACACAATTCTGTGCTAATTTAATAATGTGATAAAAACTTAAATCTCTACATATTCTTAATGTTGATAATGACAACATGACAATCATGAGACAAACCTTTGCACGTGTGTATTTGAGGTAAAACATCTAAGACCGATAAAAGACTTACAAATAGAGAAGTTACCTTTGCCTCGTTCTTTGATATACATAAATAATTTAATTATGCTTTCTATTTACGAAAAAATAAATCTCACGCTCATGTGTTGGTTCTCATATTCTAAGGCCTCAACCCTCTGTTGTCTGTAAGACTTGTTCTTCATAAAGTTGAGAAGGACAAAGACACAAAAATAGGTTCCCTGTTGAACAGAATTTTATTCAGTTCTGTGACTTATGTAATACTGTCAGCCTCTTTTAATAACATGTTTAATTAATTATTAATGTAATTGTCACTCAAATGGCTTTTGTATAAAAGAGATTAATATTTAGGTTTCTGCAGTTAAAATATTTTTGTTGGACCATATTGTGAAGGTGTGTTTTCTCTTGTGTATGACAACAATTTTTGTTGCCCCGCTATTATCGCGAGGTTTGGGCGTGTTTATAAGAAACTGTGAGGCCTGCGGTTCATCCACTAGCTGTACAAGGTATTTGTTATAATTGTGTTGTAATAGTCTGCAAATTTGTAATGTATGGTGTTCACCAGTAGCGGTTTTAGATATGGGCGACACGGGCGGTTGCTCGGGGCGGCATTGTGGTGGGGGGCGGCATCACGGGCATCGGCAAAAAAAAAAAAAAATGCTCGTACTCATGCTGCCCGATGTCAGCCAGCGCATATTGGGAATGGCATAGGCACCGATTGGTTTTCTGTCGCCCATTTCCTGGGAGTAAGGGCGCCCTTCGTCTGCGAGGTGCGCCTGCTGCTTGTGGCGCAGAGAGGAGAGGGCGGGGCGGCGGGGGATTCTCTGACCGGCTGGAGCAGCATCTAATAACCAACTCACAAAATAAAAACAAACCAACAAACACGCCAGAGGGAGTGTTCGCCCAGGGCGCCAAACAAGCTAGGACCGCCAGTGGCGTTCACATTACTTTATATGTTAATTTCAGAACCCACAAGACTATACTATTATTTAGCAGAGTGAAGCTGACCCCCCACCCACTTGAAACGTAAAGGTAAATAGGCGGAGCGGTTAGTGCTACGTTTGTGCAGATTTGTGCAGGTAAAATTAGCGTTTGTGCTGCTACGGTTTTTGAGATATTAAACATTATTTTATAGGTCATTCAAAGGTCACCATCCCCCCAGACTGCTCCAAAACAAACCAAAATGGTCTACTTTTTTAGTGCTACGTTTGTGCTGATTTGTGCAGGTAAAATTAGCGTTTGTGCTGCTACAGTATCTGAGATATAATGATTTTAATTATTGCGGCCTACACTGTATAACACCAGTGTCTGTGGCAGTGAGTTTCAGCAGCTGTGGAGTTTTTCACTTTTTCTAGGCTTGCTGCATATTAACTTTTATTAGTTTACACTTTAGTAACACAATTTATTCAGCGCAAAGGTCAATATTTCTTTTGTTACTAGTGCAGAAACGTACACAAGGTAGGCTAAAGTTTTTATTTTTTCTGTGGCAAAACTGAGTTTCATGTGAAGTGATTCACGTATACCTAAATTATTATTATTTTTTACATACCCAGTTGGCCTCTATGATTTTGTTTTGAATTATATATGTTCATTATTATTAATGTAGCTGTCTCAGAAAAAATGAAGTGTTTGCTTTGATAGGTTGTTACCTACGTGTAGAAAACTGAATATTCCACAGCACCTAGGCAACATGTGGCTCACCGGCCCCTCCACTGTGGCTCTTATAAGTCTTATAAGTCCAAGTCCAAGTAAGTCATTTTTTTTATTATAAAGATAACAAGAAAGGGTTCTGTTAACAGTTTGTTTTTTTTATGAAATATCTGCATTGACTATTCACTGAATGTACAAGGCTTTTAAAAGTGATTTAATGTTTCTTAGGTTCAAATCTGTTTACTGTAATTTTCAAGTTGGTTGCCCATCTTTCCTAATTTTCAATTATTATGGAAAGGACTCACGTAGCTGGCTTCATTTTAACAAATACTTTTTTCCGATATAAAGCTTTGATGATTCATTGTCTTATCAAATCTAAAAATAAGCATTTTTATTTACATTTCCATAGCTTACATGACACAACAACTCATTTTCTAGATATTTATAGGCTCTTTCTTTTTTTAGGCTCTAGACAGGTTTTGTAGCAGCAGGGGGAAAAGGGGCCCTTTGAAATGAAAAGGATGCTGACCCCTGACTTAAGAAGAGTGGTGTGTGACGGTGCAGTGGTGCGACACAAGAGGTCGCTATCACACAAGCTCACCACTCACAAGCAGCCAAGCACAATAGCAACAACGTTATATAACTGGAGTAAATTGGAAATTAACAAAGGGCAGTGTTAAAAGTAGAGTAAGAGTGGTTTAAATCCACAGCGAATTTCTATAACACATCTGTCAAAGGTTACTTAATTTCTACTGTACTTCAAAGTGATGCTTTGTAGTTTATGAAAGTGTTTTGTGTGTTTGTATAAGGTAAAATTACATGTGAAGTTTACAAAGTTCTTCAAGTTAAAGTACACATATATTAAGAATGAAAGTCGTTATAGCTAAAGTATATAGTAACAGTAATGCCAAAGTAATACTCAAGTTACGTATAAGTTACAAATTTAAAGAAGTATTTTGAAATCAAAGCTTAGTGCATTGACTGACATTTAACTAGACTCACAAGATGGCTGACAATGATCATGAAGAGCAATACTGCTGAGCAGATTACAGAACTATATATAATATAACTTCCGGCACCACTCCGAGCTGGCAGCCAGCATCAGCAGCTCCGACCTGACCGAGTCCTTTTTTCTCTTTAATATATGCTTCTTTGTTGTTCTTGTGTTTCTTGTTTTTGTTTTTCTATTGTGGACTGCTGTTCCCCACAATGGAGCTCAGAATTCTATGGACAATCGTGTTCTTTATTACATTTTTTACCGCATCTGTGTCCAGAGAGCGCGTGGAGGTCCGACCTCCCATTGTTTTCAGCAGGGATCAGCTGTTAGCCCTCTGGGCCTCCGCTGCCCTGCCTACCGCCGAGCAAGCCAACATCCCCTGCGAGGTGAGGAGGAAGAGACGCGGTACTCAGGCCGGGATCGGGCGTCGCAGTAAAGTTAGGAGGTACTGGCCAGCAATTCCATCTATTATTATGGGGAATGTGAGATCTCTCCCCAATAAAGTAGACGAGCTGGCGGCTCTTACCCGACATCAGAGGAGCTACAGGGAGTGCAGCCTGATGTGCTTCACAGAGTCGTGGCTAACCGCGCTAACTCCAGACTCACACGTAAACATGGATGGTTTTCATCAGATCCGGGCCGACAGAACAACGGAGAGTGGAAAGAAGAGAGGAGGGGGTCTGGCTGTGTTTGTGAACGATAGATGGTGTAACTCTGGGCATTTATCTATCAAAGAGACGCTATGCTGTAAGGACATTGAGCTGCTAGAGAGAACCGCGAGAGTTTAACACATGATTATGATAGCTGTGTATGTCCCGCCCTCTGCTAACGCTGCAGCAGCCTGTGAGGTCCTGCACACTGTAACAAGCAGACTCCAAACACAGCACCCTCAGACCCTTTTCCTGATCTCTGGGGACTTTAATCACATCTCCCTGTCCTCCACTCTCCCCACCTTCACCCAGTATGTCACCTGCCACACCAGAGACAATAAAACATTGGACTTATTGTATGCCAACACCAAGGAGGCATACAGCTCATCACCTCTCCCTCCCCTGGGGGGCTCAGATCACAACCTGGTTCATCTCCAGCCTGTGTATAAACCTCTAGTACACAGAGAACCAGTTGTGAAACGCACAGTAAGGAAATGGTCGGCAGAGACTGAAGGGACTGTTTCCGTTCTACTGTGTGGGACAACCTCTGCAGCCCCCTGGAGGATGACCTCAACAGCATCACAGACTGCATTACGGATTACATGAACTTCTGTGTGGACAACACCATACCCAGCATAAAGGTTCGGTGTTTTTCTAACAACAAGCCATGGATAAATCCTGAAATTAAGGCTCTCCTCAAGGACAAGAGGAGAGTCCTTATATCTGGAGACAAACAGGAGCTGAGAGTTGTCCAGAAGAAGCTGAAATGGAAGATAAGGCAAGGAAAGGAAAACTACAGGAGGAAGATGGAAGAGCAGCTGCAACAGGACAACATCAGAGAGGTTTTGAACAGCCTGAAGACAATCTCAGGACAAAAACCAACCCCACAGGGTGCAGGAGACTTGGGCTGGGTGAATGACCTAAATAAATATTTTAATAGGTTTGATCAACCACCCACCCCTCCCCCAGCATCGTTCCTGGGGAAAGTACCACAGCTGTGGAAGACATCCTGTGTGGTATCGGTACCAAAGACCTCCCATCCCAAGGACCTCAGCAGCTACAGGCCGGTAGCCCTGACATCACATCTGATGAAGACCCTCGAGAGGTTGGTTCTGAACCATCTGTGCCCCCTGGTGAGGTCTTCATTGGAGCCGCTGCAGTTTGCTTACTAGCCTGGCATTAGGGTGGAGGACGCCATCATCTACCTCCTGCACCGAGCTCTGACTCACCCAGAGAAGCCTGGAAGCACTGTGAGGATCATGTTCTTTGATTTCTCCAGTGCTTTCAACACCATCCAGCCACGACTTCTGAGAGACAAGCTGGAGCTATCAGGAGTGGACCGCCACATGTCCAAGTGGATACTGGACTACCTCACAGAACGCCCTCAGTATGTGAGGACAAAGGGCTGTGTCTCTGATATGCTGGTCTGCAGTTCGGGGGCCCCACAGGGAACTGTGCTGGCACCGTTCCTCTTCACCCTCTACACTGCAGACTTCTCCATCAACTCCCCACGCTGTCATCTACAGAAGTTCTCTGACGACTCTGTCATAGTCGGCCTCATCACAGGTGAGGACGACTCAGAATACAGACAGTGGACTCTGGACTTTGTAGACTGGTGTCAGCAGAACCACCTGCTGATCAACTCCAGGAAAACCAAGGAGTAGGTGGTGGACTTCCGGAGATGCAGACTCACCACACTGACACCGGTGAACATCCAGGGAGTGAACATTGAGATAGTGGACTCTTATAGGTACCTGGGTGTTCACCTGAATAATAAACTGGACTGGAGCCACAACACTGACGCCCTTTACAGGAAGGGTCAGAGCCGAGTCTACCTGCTGAGGCGGCTGAGGTCATTTGGAGTACAGGGAGACCTTCTATGACTCTGTGGTGGCATCTGTCATTTTTTATAGTGTAGTATGTTGGAGCAGCAGTTTATCGGCAGCTGAGAGGAAGAGGTTGGATAAACTCATCAGGAAGGCCAGCTCTGTTCTGGGATGCAACCTGGACCCAGTGCAGGTGGTGGGAGACAGAAGGACTCTGGCCAAAATAACATCTCTGATGGACAGAGTCTTCCACCCCATGCATGTAAATGTTGCTGAACTGCAGAGCTCCTTCAGTGACAGACTGCTGCATGCTCGATGCATGAAGGAGCGTTTCCGCGGGTCCTTCCTCCCAGCAGCTGTCAGACTGTACAATCAAAACTGCTCCCAACAAACATAGATGTTTACATCTGCACTGTAACTGCAATAATTTAATCAACCGATTCGCACTACAACCTGGGTTTGCCTCTTATCTGTAGTTAATTTTATTTAATTTAATAATTGTACAGTACTCTGTTTATAGTAACCATTGTCCTTGATGTAAATATGTAAGAAAAAATTGTGTATGTTTCTGTTCCGTGTCCTGTGTACTGTTTATTTGTATATGTGTCTTTCTGGCTGCTGTTACAACCAGATTTCCCCTTGTGGGACAATTAAAGGATTATTCTTCGATTCTAACTACAGACTGTTTGTAAAAGTGAAAGAGTAAGAACACTGAAAAGGGTAAAGAGATCAAGAGGAGAAACTTTCAGAGCGCGAATTGAATGAGGTGATTAACAACATAATGTCACCTGCAGAGATGTACAAACCATTTATGAACAAATACGCCAAAGGACACGCTGGAGAGATTGTATCTCTCGGCTGGCCTGGGAATGCCTTGGTGTTCCCCCGGATAAGCTAGAGGAGGTGGCTGGGGAGAGGGAGGTCTGGGCTTCTCTGCTTAGGCTGCTGCCCCCTGCGACCCAGCCCCGGATAAAGCGGAAGAAGATGGATGGATGGATACACCAAATACAAACTGCAGATTCAGACGCAAAGCGCAAAGTAGTGTACTTCACTTTCCTCATTCATTGTTAAAAGAGCAGAAAAACAGCTACAAGGAGACTTTGCAGATAGTGATTAAGAGCCATGGCCAGATGTTGGGTCGTGCTTAGGATCTCAAAGTACCAAATCAAGGTCAAAATCAAGAAGGTCTAAAAGTGGTTCAGGTCAAACTGATGACCCTCTAAAGTTTAAAGTCTGGCAGTTGTCATTTGAAACCATGATTGAAAGAAAAAACATTTCAAAGAATGAAAGACTATTATCTCAGGAAGTAACTCGGTAGACCCACAAAGAGAGCAGTTGAAGGATTTCTCCTAGTGGACAGAGATGAAGCATACAACTCAGCTTGGGAAGTGCTGGAAAAGCTATTTGGAGATCTTTTCACTACAGAAAACGCTTTAGAGACAAACGTCACAGTTAGCCTTAAATAAGCTCCAAGGATGGAAGTGAGTTGAGAAAATTTGCTGGCTGTGCAGCTGTAATGCCACAAATAAAATCATTAGATGGAAATTCAGAAACTCTTGTTGGTTGACGACAAGATGGAACCGCACAGCTATGAAAATTTGTAATGAATTTTCCATCAGCTAGCCATATGGGAGGTATCTGGGAACGCCAAATTCGGACAGTATGAAGCATACTAACAACAATGCTAGACAAGTCCTCAAATAGGCTTGATACAACTAGTCTAAGAACACTCCTTTACAAGTCAATGGCATCATTAACAGCAGACCGTTAAGTGTGGAGTATCTTAATGATCCCTCGGATCCGAAATCATTAACTCCTACTTACATATTAACGATGAAATCTTCAGTCATTCTCCCCCCTTCCCGGACGGTTTTGCAGGGAGGATTTGTATTTGAACAAAAGATGGAAAAAAGTATGTCAGGTTGGGTATCAGACGCCACCTCTCTGGGGACATCTCAGGCCCTCCAAGGTTTGGAGGCCTATCTCCCCCTACCACCACTTCCCCTGCCAGTGGCGGACTCCCTCAGACATCGGTGCGTTGGTGGTTCTTTGTGTCCAGGGATGGGCGTCCAGGTACACACCGGCTCACGCCCCGAACCTTTATCGGGGCCTGGAGCCTGGGGCTCGCTCGGGCCACTTCGGAGGTGGGGTGCCCCCGGCCTCTCGGCCTGGGGCTCGGTCACTCAGGCACAGCTGGCTGCTGGCGGAGCTCACGGGCGCGTCACTGCAACTCCCCCTGGCTTCTGCTCCGCGGCTGCTGAGTGAGCCCTCATCTGGGACTCTCCTCAGCTCTTACTGGGACAGTGGCGTGGCTGCCCCTCTGTTGGTCTTCCTTGGTCTCTTGTGTTCTGGGGGCCTCTGGATGTCTGGAGTCTTGATCTCCTCCATACCTGCTTCATGCCCTGGAGGACGGGGCTGTGGCCCCCCCACACCCTCTAGCAGATCATTACATGAAGGAACCTTTTAAAAAAAAACAAGCGCGTCCATGCTCACAGGTGTACACACGGGTGATCACACCCACAAACTACACCCTTTTTGGCTCCTACCTCAAAGCACACTGTGTTCTGTTGATCTTATGTGCTGCACAATAATGTTTAATATTTAGTATTTACTGTCATATTCCCATATATCATTGTGATGTTGTTTATTCTATTACTCTTGTTCTCTTCTGCTTGTTTTCTTTTTTCTTTCTCAGCAGGTGATCCAGGTGATTGATATATGCATTTTTTTTCTTTTTTCTTTTTCTGCCCGTTCTGTTGGTTTTTGTCTTTTGCCCTTCTCCCCCGTCCCTCTTCTCAGCTGTTTCTCTTTCCCTCTTTCTTTCTCCCTTTCTTTCCCCCAGTCAAGTCTGTCCCGTATTCAGTAAGTGAAAATAAAATAAACAATAAAAGGTGAATCAACTGGACCATTACGGCAAGCCTGGGATGGTCAATTTGCTAAAGTAAATCCGTTGGGCATCTTTCTTTGCCTTTAGACAACAATTCTGATGGCAAAAGAGCCAAACGGGACAGGCAAAAAAAAAAAAAAGATGGAAAAAAGTACAATTTCTAGCAAATGATTTTTGTCCACTTCTAATAGCTAAAGTAGGGGTGAAGAACTCCAGGCCCTTAGGCGAGTGTCCTGCAGGTTTTAGATATCACCCTGGGTCAACACACCAGAGTCAAACGATTAGTTCACTACCAGGCAGCTGGAGAACTTCAAGATATGTTGAGCCATAATTTAGCCATATAAATCAGCTGTGTTGGATCAAGGATACATCTAAAACCTGCAGGACACCAGCCCTTGAGGCCCCCCACACCTGAGCTTAAGTGTGACTTTTAATTGTCACATGCTTCAGTGCATCGAAAGTAAGCTGTACCAACTGGTTAAAACCAACCTTTTTTTGTCCCAGTCCAGCCCTGCTCAAAGAGAATCAGATAGATCATCCTGTTAATATATGTTTTTAATGTTGTAAAACTTTAACATTGGCATGTATGAGGATCGACTCACTTTGAAGCCTTTGAAGCCACTACATGATTTTTTATATAGCTGTGAAGTTTGCTGCTTGGTGAATTCCTACTGAGACGCAACTCCCCAAATATGGTCACATTTGGCTTATGTTCCTATGGGAACACCTGAAATGCCAAACTAAGTGCTTTAGAACAAACAGACTGGTGATGCTTCTGTTGCTGTGTCCATCGTTTGTGCAGCCTATTGTCTGTTACATATCATAAATGTTGTTTGTTGTATGTTGACTCGCGTTTAGCTCACATCACTCTTGTGTTAACCGTTCAAAAAGCCTTACAAAGCAGTTGACATGATTAAACTGAACAGGCTGAAAGCTGAACGATAAAAAGTCCAGTAAAGAAATTGATTTTAAAAATAATCTTTAGAAAATGACCCCCAAATAGTGTGCTCTCATTTCATAGTATGAATGCACTGCAGAGGTACCTTGAGCACTGGGTGATAAGAAAACAAGGACAAAACTGAAAAGGTGTTCTCTCGATGTGGGATATGTGTTTTGAAATACAAATAGATAGATCAAAACTAATCACAGATCTCATCAGAGAAATCGAAAGGTAAATATAGCAACACTGATAATAATTCATAGTAGCAGGTTGAACTAGACTTTAGGAGCTCTTATACACGCTGCAAAAAAAAAAAAAAATCCACGTTAATCTGTTACTGTAAAAAGTCTTTCGCTTTCTTCTTCTTTGAGACAAAAGAGTTGAAACAAAAACATCAGACATAATTTACTGGCACATTTATCACAAGGAAGTGCATGACTGAGTTGTAGTTTGGTATGTGGTGTTTTAGTATAAAAGTACCTGAGCGGGAGGATTATCCACATACCATCTGACAACATGAAGGTCCTGCTGCTTACGCTGCTCTTCGTGCTGCTGTGTAGCACCCAAGGTGAGGCCTTGTCATTCTAGCTTATATTCCATTTTTAAAGCAAACTTCTGATTGGGCTAGAAAATAGGTTTGATCTGAGGGAATCATTTGATTACACCTGGACTTCCTGACTGAGATGAAGGCTGTTGTCTTAGTATTGTAACATGTTTTGATGGATTTTATCCTTTTTTTTAATTAGTGCTCTCTCTCAATTGCTACATCTGTGTGGATGAAAATGACACAAGCTGTAAGACAGAGACAGTTTGTCCACTGTCAGCGCAGTACTGTAAAACCAGCCTGAATGGTGCGTAGGATTTGTTTTCTACTTTCATTTTGTTTGTTCTCATGTTCATGATCTAATATGTGCGCTCATATATCATGTAAAATAATACAATTCCAACAATGGTGTGATGGTATAGTGATTGTATTTTTATTTTTTATTTTTAAACAGGTGACAGAATTTCTCGATCATGTGAGGAGTTCTGTGCTGAGGACTATTTCACAACCTGTTGCAGAGAGGATTTGTGCTAGGCCTGAAGCACCCCTCCCGTTCACTTTCACTTTCTGCTTAATCAAATACAATGAAAAAAATGAAATTACATTAATCTGAATGCAATGTCATTTGTTTATTTACCCAAACGGAATCTATCAAAATCACGCACACTTGATTAGAGTTTGACTTGCTCTCATTCATTATGATCCCAAATACATGACTGGAGATTACGGTCATGGATTTTCTTGTATTTTTTTGTTTTTCTTAATGAATAGATGTGGGAAGCAGGGCGAAACACACCCACACCCTCTTAATCCTTTCCTGAGTGACTTAGTGGGTCAGAGCAATAAGCAATGCTATGTGGGTCACTGTCTATCTCCACTGTAATAAAAGTTGGACTATTTTTTTAAACTGCTAAAAAAAACAAAAAAACATTAAAAGCTGTTGTCTTAATCTATTTGTTCCAGCTGTCTTTTCTTACAGGGCACAAGTGTCTTGCCTGTTTCACACATTAAAATCTTCATACATTTTCACACGGCCCCATGTGGCCACTGTAAGACTCCCTCACTGGTTTCGTTTGGGTGAGGTGAAACTGAGCTGATAACCACGGACCATAAAACGAACATCTCTTTTTAATGGTTCAACATGAGGTCTATAATGATTCGATGCTCAAATGATTTAAGATTTTTCATTTAATCCTTTTTTTTTACATGCATGTAAACACAGTCACACTTGTGGTTGGCACAGGTCACTCGCCTAGCAGCATTCACGCATCCTGCTTTGTTTTCAGATATGTCACACCTGTTGTTGTTAAGAACCCACAGTATGCAACAGGCCAGACTTGTTCTCAGAAACAATGCACTGCTGCACTGTGCATTGTTTTGTTGATGGAGAGATAAAAATACTGCAGAACTGTATACAGACTAGAAGGCCATTTTAAAGAGGCTCATTAAATCATGGGAGGTTGGCTGAAGTCAGCCACGAAGTGATTATGTGGTTCATTTAGGACTTGTGCCACATTAAAAACCATTATTACGCTTACCTTGCTGTGCAAAAGGCATAACCACCACAACATCTGACACTAGAAGACAACAGTGACATGACTAATCGAAATGAGCTGAAAGGCAGCAAAATACATTTCAGCATCACGTCGTTTTCTTTGAAGTACTTCTTTTATTTTCATGTTTGTGAAAATATAGGTCATATTTTTTAATCTCTCCAGCTGTTTTCTGCTCTGCATTAGAGGAGCTCAGACAGTATGATTTGTGGATTAAAAGAGCACCAACTTCACACTTCATGTGTTACAACTTAGTGCGCTTTGAACCACTCCAGAGGGATGATCGATTAGTCTCTAGGTAACAAAAAACAACAAGAAGAAATGCATTGCATGCAAAAATAACCTTATATTTTTTGTGCCTCACCACAAACTGATATGTGAAAACTTTCCTACATTTATTGTGGTTTGTCAAAAAGTTACTTTAAATATTTCAAAGCTGTGGAAAAATACTTGCCTGCAGCTGTTGCCCACACAGGAAAGAGCTGTTACTGATCACGTGAGAAATTGTGTGCAGCGCGCTCAGTGTAGTGTTTGTTTTATTGTCTAAAAACCTGCCTGAGGGCATGGTTGTCACAGATGAACAGTCTCCTTTCAAGTGCATTTTTTTCCACACATTACATTCCCTTTTGCTATGCTGTCTTTAAATTCCTAACTTGTTAAGCCAAGCACAGATATACACATTGTTTTACCTCACTACATTTATTACCTTCAAGTTCAGATTTTAACACATACAATGCACATGTATTTAAATAATCTCCCCATAACTGTGAAAAATAAACTGCAACTTCAAAACTACTCCAACTGCTACATTAAAGCACAGCTTACATATACTTAAAGCACATATAGTTGCCATCACATCCATGACAGCATACCGTAAGTAGTATTTGATGTAACTTTATGTAAACAATCTGTTTATGGGCCTGTGTAATTTGACTAGTATAAAGATGCAGGTGGTTAATTACTACATTACTACTACATTTGGTTTCAATTTTGTATTAGTGCTAACTGATTACAGCGTTACAGATAGATATAAAACCTACATTAAATTCCCACTGATGTAAGGAGGAACACATCTTAGCACTTAAAGCTATAGATGATGATGACAGAAAGTATTGAAACTCCACTACTTACCTTGCATCATGGCAGAGATTAATGCCTCAGTTTGCATAATAACAATAAAAAGTCTTGAATCTGGGTTTTTGTGTGTTGCCTCAGAATCACAGGATATGTTTTTTTTTTTTTTTTAAATATATGTTTTAAAGATTACCCCAGCAGGTCCAGATGTTTATTCTTGCACTCCGTTAATCAGCTCAGTGTGCCCAGATTTAAACCATGACCTTTATGATCAGTCCAGTGTATACAATGTGCACCGCTGGAGTAAAGTGGATATAAGAAAATGACTTTTCCAATAAAACGCATGAAAACGCTGCTTATACATCCATATATTATTGATCTCAAAAACTAATGTCATCTCTAGTCAATTGTTCTTAATGGAATGATTAATTTTACCTTGATTTTACCAGTGATCCTCATAATTATTGATTAATATTTATGATTGATAATATTATTTAGGCAAAAGACTTTTTAGTCTTAAGTCTTCCTAAGTTGCCTTTAATGAGGAAATTTACCTGTAAATTTTTGTTTTTGTAATTTCACTTAGGTCAGAATAAATAAATAACATGGCTGCTCGCTGCTTCCCTACTGGAAAAAAAAGAAAAGAATCAAAACAAAGACAGAGTCTGCTGATCCACCAATAGTGGGCTTGTTGTCAAGAGTGAATCCTGCTTTAGCTGCTAGAGTAATGGTGGGCCATCTATTGGATTAGTGGAGGGATTTCACTGTGGTATTAATCTGAGAAGACAGCAGGCGACCGAGGCTGGCCTCAGACTGAGCTGTTGTGTCTTTCAGCCTCTGGCTTTCACTCGGCTCGCTGTTTGTCCTCCATCTGACGCACCAAAGCAAACTGAACCCGAGACCTCGCAGCCAACATGAACCTTTTCTGCTTTTCTCTGGTAAGATGCATGCATTTGTCTTCTTTACAGAACAGTCTGTGTGTGAGTCGCAGAGTAAAAGAGAAACTTGAGTTGCAAATCTGAGGTTAGCCACAAGAAATATATCGTGAAGATCAATAAATAACACACTATGCATACCTAAATGTGTGGGAAGCTACAGAGTGTCTATCTAGGTTTTTAATCGCAGTTTTCCTACAAAGAAGCAAAACATGATGCTAAAGCGCGGCACTAATCTAATGAGAATGGTTGCTGCTACATCTTCTCGGTAAATAGATCATTGATAACCTGCTGCAGAAAGTTTGATCATTAGACAAGTCCTCCTGACACCGACCTTGTCTTCTTATCTTCCTTTGTCTGAAAACTTTAAGCTTTGTTTGCCATAAAGTTTTAAGCAACATTTCACAGCAGTTCTTTTATTACAGTATGTATTTTGAAGCCCTGGTTTATGTATTACTGACTAATTTCTTTATGCCTACAAGTGCTGTTAAAAGTGTTTATTAATGAAGCCACAAAAGCTAAGATAAGAAGCAGGAATACACACGTGTGCACAATATACACATGGGTACCTCAGATGCTCCTGCAGCTGTCATGCTGCACGTGGGGATGTGACATGTGGGTTGGATACTTTAAACTTGTCTCTGCACAGATGTTGGGGATGTTTACAAATGATCAGACTGATTCATCATTGCCTAGAATCTCTAACGGATGTCGCACCTTTTAACCACTCTGCTCAAATAGCACATACAGCAAGTTTTCGTGCTGCCCGTTAACCCAGGTAGAAATCTAGAAAAGAGAAAAAACAAACACAGCAGCAAAGCAGCAGCATCTCAAAATACACACTTGTTCCCCTGCAAATACAGGAACTTACACTTCATTTGGAAGCTTTTTGTTTAAACCATTTTGCACTACATCTTACATTTTGAGTACTCTGTAAAGACCTGTTATTGGCCCACAGTCATATGAGTCAGGGATTGATTTTCTAAAAGATGGAGGACTCCAGTTCTGTCTCAGACCACTCATTAAGAATTTTGTGGTTTGGTTTAACCAGGAATGGTTGAGTAGAGAAAGAATACAAAATCAATACTCTGCACTATCTTTTATCATGTACACCGATGAGACGTCACAGTACAGTCAAGATGAGCTGACGAGAGAAATTGGTTATGCGTTCCTAGAAGGAATCCCAACGAATCAAACAAAATTTAATCCACGCTGAAATCAGTTCTGTCGAAATTCCCTCATCCATGGTTGACAAGCAAATTTAAAGGAGCTTTGGAGCAGCATTGGTGACATTTCCCTGCAGTCATATCAAATCCTCATAACTACAATTTTCATATTTTGCATCTGATTACAATGAAATGCAGATTTATGTGCTGGAAACATGGATGGAAACAGATGAATTTCATATCCGGCTGCCAAACTGCAGCCCTCTAACAACTGTGTGTCTTTTTGTCTGTCCACTGGGCATCAGGAGGGATCTATGGACAGCCTGTACGAGGCGGTGCAGAGCTCCAGCGACGGCCCACCACAGCCTGTCCCGAGCCGCTCCTCCAGCCGCTCCTGCAGCCGCTCCTGCAGCCCGGCAGTCTTGCTGAATGATGGCACAAAGTGGCGAGGCTCTGGAAGATCTATATCCATGGTGTGTGTCATGAAAATCTCGTACATTGAAGCATGTTGTACAGACTGTGAGCGGTGCGGGCTTGTGAACAATCATGACCAGATTGTATGGGGTCACGGCCTTGAGGAGCTGTGACATGTAACCAGATTGAACCTAAAAAAAATAAAGCTGATTATTAAATGATGAGCAGAGCCAGTTGACAGCTGCCTCTGAGGCGAGGCCAAATGTTCAGTTTCAGTGAATCTCTACATGAATCAGCTGGAGGATTTTGTTGAATGTGGCAAGTTGCTCATTTAGTACAGACAGCCTTAAATGCTTTGTTTTCTTTCAGGAGATGCCTCAGACGCAGCGAGCCAACTCGAACAAGAAGAAAAGAAGGTGAGCTCAGACGTAAATTACTCAAGAATGTTAAGATCGTCCTATATGCCCCACATTACAATGCTTTAAGCTCGAAGCTCAATCTGCTCTATCTCCACATATTATGTATGTCACTCCGCTTCGAACAGACAGGAAAATTGTATTAAAAACATCAAGTAATCCTGGAAGGAATTAAGGCTTCTGTTCGTCTAGTGCGTGCTGTGGCCTTATTTCTCTTTCTTTTGTTGGTCGAGTGTGCAGAAAGCATAAAGCTGCCCTGCCAGTGACAGAGCTTTCCCATTGAGTAATAATGTGGCTTGAAAGGCTCCCTGTTTATTTTCGCTGTGGGTTAATACTGTAAATCCTTCCTGCAGCAGAGCAGAATAAATTGGAATGCTGCGCTTAAAGAAGAGGGATTGACGTCCGTAAGACACAATAGGAACCAAAAAAATCTATAAATTGTTCAGCTTTGTTGACAGAGAACTGTATTTTGAGAAGAAGGACCCTTCACACTGTTGGGCCAGCAGAAGGCAGATTACGGCTTTGGGCTAGCTGGACTAAGCGGATTCAAGGTCAACACCTTTTACTCCCTTGGCCTTTCTTTGGACAACGTACAACTTTGTTGACGCTGTAAACGCAAAGAAAGATTTAACACAGTGGACATCTGCACAGCATGAGTCTGCAGTCTTGTGGTCATGTTTTGTGGTTTATGTGCTCCATAGTTGCCTTTTTGAAGTCCCAGGCTCTTTACTTTGTGTTGTGAAGAAAATAATAATGTCTAATTTGTTTTAAATAAAAATAATAATCCAAGATAATGAAATATTTCTTTGTTATTTTACTTTTAGGACACATATATCCAAATCTGCATCAGATAATGAAACACTAGGTGAGTATAACAATTTCTAAACTTCACTTTTTATTAGTGCTAAAGTGTAACTTGTGCATAATGACTGTTTACAACATGTGTTACAGCCCTGACTCCCTTTCACAAACCCTGAGGTAGACTGCGATGAAATAAATGTGTATTTTGGAAGCTTCTAATATTATTTATATTCAAACTTCCAGCGAGCTACCAGGCTTTATGTCCGTGTCTCATAATGCTGATAATGATTTTACTATCAGTGGCTTCCATTCACCCCAACTTTTCGCTTTAAAACCTCCAACGCTCGTCTCTCTCCACGGCAGACACTCCCGGCTGTAATACTGCAGTGTGGCAGCATGCCAGGAGCAGAGAAGATTTAGTTCACATCGCCAACAATCACAATGAAGGTAAGCAGGAAATAAAGAGGCTAAGCTCATCTAAAGTTTATGCCAGCACTCATCTGGAGTCCCAGCAGGACGCTCAAAGGCAGGGTGGGGATTTCGAACCCAATTCAGCATTAAAAAATGACCCCAGACTATCGGCCACTGTGATCTTAAATGGGCGGGACCATTGAAATTCGCCTTTCTGTTAGTATAAAGTAATTTATCAGCCCATTTAATCTAAACCCTGAGATCTCTTAATATAAGAAGAAGAAGTGCAATTTTAGCAAACTGTCTCAATTTGTCTACATGAAAAAGAAATGCTGATGCAGTAAATGGAAAAAATGCTGTCAGCACAACTCTCTGTGCTCGGGTTTTAGGAAATAAATGAATATAAATAGAGAAAAGGTTCTGGATGCTCATTTGTCCAGACTGTTAATGGAAATACCCAGTTCTTTTTGGAGAGTTTCTATAGTAGATCATTCAATTGTTTACCTATTATTTAGTTACTTTGGTGTAGTATGAACAGCAATGGAGGGAGGTCTCTGTCAGCAGGACAAGCTGTAAAATGTAGCGAAATTCCAAAGATGTCCAGTGGGCCAGATTGGAGTCATTTTAGGGCCTGACTCTGGTCCCCAGGCCTTATGTTTAACATTGGTCGGGACAATCTGCAATGATGTCGAAAACAACAAGTGAGAGAATGTTTAATTTAATTCTAAGATTTGCTAATCATTGAGGCAAATTCCTTAAAAAGTCCTCAGGTGTACACATTGTGTTGTTGCAGAGATGCGAAAGACGAAACACAGGACAGAAACCAGAGGTGGGAAAGGAAGTCATCATTCTGGCACCAAGAAAAAGGAGAAACAGACCTCAAGCCAGGTTAGAAGAGTAGTTTCACTTTTAGACTGTTTCACTCAAAACCCTCTCTGCAGACATGTTTCAGTCATGCAATGCATTCAGATCTTTGTGGGTACCACAGCGGTATCAGTTTGGTTTTAGGTTTTAAGACCATTTTGTTCATTTGGTTGGCTGGTTTTAATGCCTACTCTGAAGTTTATTGCTCCCAAAAGGCTGATAAATCTGTGCCAGCATCATGTTTGAGCACCTTCGACACACCACAGCAGAGCATTTAACAGCACCGACACCACCACCTGATGTGACTTGCTGAGAGCTACCGCTGGCCCAAATGGCACAATCTTTTAGCACAAATGCTGATTGGGTTTTAATACAGTGCAGATGGTTCAAAGAGGGGTGCACCTCTCTGTGTAATCTCTGGACCACATGGCAGAGAGGGATGTGAAAACTCTGTGTGTGCGTGCGTGCTTAGAAAGGTTTAAAGGCCTCATGCCAGGTTTCTCAGTGGCCAATCTACCTATTGCCATCATAGTTAAAAGAAAACAAAGCATAGCTTGCCAAAACCGGTTCAGCAGCATTTTTCCTTCCTCAAAACACATTATGACAACACTGACATTGTCACATGATCGCTGAGCGCATATCTGCAAAGACTTATAATGTTTACAAATCTTGCAATCCTGTTATCCTTTGTTAATTGAATCTCATTACTATTAATGGTAATGAGATTTTCCTCACCCATTCAACTCTGCCTGTTTGTAGTAGTCCTGCACAGCTCTCCCCTCTAACAGAGAGCAGGCACCCTTGCTATCTGTCTCCTCACAGATCTAAACTAGAAGTCAGTGGACCAGCTGAAAGAATCTAAACTCAACCCCCTAAATTTTCCATTGCTCTCATCAAGCCTGTTAAACACTCCCTGCCAGAAGGTCACACACAATGAATCAATGTTAAGGGGTGTGGGATATTAGAGGTTCTGGAATGAAAGTGTTTAAATGGTGAGTGTGTGTGCATTTGTTTATCTTTTCAGAGTGTCCATGCCAACGGAGTGGCAACAGAGTCCAAAGCAGCTGTCAGGAGAAACCCCAAAAACAGCAAGAAAGCAGGCGGGAAAAGTGGGAAAGAAGGGACAAAGAAAGCAAACAGCTCCAGAGGTAGGAGCTTTCACCAACATTAACCATCATTTCAAACTCTTGGTTGCACCTTTATTCACAGTGGTTAACACAGCAATCAGCTGTTTAATATTTTAGACCGGACACAACCCCAAATGGCTTTGTGTCTCCTTCTAGAATCAAACCAGGTATCTTTAGCTCGTTACGCAAACGTGTAAAGCACTATAGTATATTTAATACAAAAGAATTAATGTCTAGTAATCATCAGTAAATTTAAAATGTATTCACGGTACAAATTACATGTCGGAAGATTGGTGGTTCAATCCATGTCTGCATGCTAAAGTATCCTTGAGCAAGACAGGCTACTGAACCCTGAGCTGCTCAGGATGCATTCATTGCAGTGTGAGTGTGTGTGAATGAGTGAATGAGGCAAGCGCACACTAAATGACAACTTTAACATTTAATATAGTGTTTTATGCATTGACATCATAGCTGATAAAAGTAATACTTGCATTATGATGATGTGAAAACATCTAACACTTCGTGTATCTCTTAATCATGACCAAAGGTTTTTGTGGTTTTGTAGAACAGGTTTCATTCTTGCTGCTGTTTTCATTCCCAGAGGGTCAACTTTAACTGTTTAGTCAAAGTCACTGATAGCGCACCGGACATCCTTTAGTGTCGCCACTGTGACCTGTTGTAACAATAGTGACGTTGCTCCTAACTTGTTGCATTTTAAACCAAACCACAGTCTCTTCCTGAACCTATTTAAAACACTAGTGAATAAAATTCAATTTTTCAGCATTTACTCTAACCTTCACCTACACCCCGCTGCCTTAAAACAAAGATCAGAAACATTGCTTACAACTTTACAATAGTAAAAGAGTTTTTTTTAAAAAATGATATTGTTATTTTTAAATCTTGCCTTTGTCCTTCCTGACGTTTCTAGAATTTCTATGACTCTATGACTAAGAAAGATTTTGGCTCAAAATAGCAGAACAGCTACAGTTATGTGGCAACTCCAGTTAATGCCCTTTAAAAAAGTAATCAACTTTAAATTCTACTTCTGCTTTTAAGAGTTGCAGCACCTTCAAATTACGTGTCTGCGGCATCCTCACACCTCTCAGAGGGCCACAGCGGTTTAGGATGTGAGGGTTACAAAAGCCAAGGACATACTACACATACTCTGTTTGGCCAACCTCCTGTTTCCTCCTCTCTTTTCGGTACTGCTTCGACATGTAAAGTGATCCTCACAGTGAACTGTCTCATTTGACTAAGTCATTTCCAGTTCAGTTTAACTCTGATGAGGGTTAAACAGCAAATCATTGCATCATCTAAGTTAAATAAAGTTACACTTGAGTCTGATCCCAGTTTGAGAATGGTGAGAATTGTTGACTGTAAGTCAATTTTTTTCTTGTCCCCTCTCTCAGTGTGCTCCCCACCTGGCATGATGAGCCCACAGATGGGACACCACTTTCCCGAAGTGCCGTACAGATCAGACAGGAGGCCCTACCCGGGTAAATTCTCCACCCTCCCCTCTCAGGAGAACACAACCCCAGGCCGATGCACTGACATGGCCAGCCTTCCCGGTGGAGCGACGCCCACCCACCACCAGCGGTGGAGTAACCCTGCTGACAGCAGTCTAACCTGGGGGACCGTACAGCACACCTGCCGCAGGCCTCTAACAGAGTATCGCGTCTACTCCCATGACTTCATCACGGCGCACGTGAAGGAGTGGGAAGGAAGACAGGAGCACCGGCAGGTAGTGGCCCAGGATGGTTGCTTGAAGCAGGACTGTAAACCTGAGATTCCCCCAAGGGTGCCGCGATCTATCACTGATGTGGACCTGTCCGAACCAAATGTAAGTTTCATGCTGATTGCCACACAGTACTGAGACTGAACTAAAGAGCAGTGAACTAAAAATGGCAACAGTTTTTCAAGGTACTCAGCAGATTGGTTGTCCCAAGAGAACTTCCTCTGAGTGTTTCAGCTGCCTTTCGACCCAGGCTGACTGGATGACGCTGAGCTGAGGGTTTTGTGGTGGACATGTGATCAGCTGTAGGATTCATATCTGTCTTGTCACTCAAGATAGTTGTCTGTGGTTTGTCAAATGCAGTCGAATGCATTTAAGACCAATTAGGTGCCTTGCTGATGACATTTTGTGGTCTATGAGAATTAATTCTGGTCACTATGTCAGCGCTATTGACATGTACCCAGCCTCCTCCCATACAGAACATTTTGCATTTTCTTTAAAAACGTCTCCTACAGATGCTAATATTGGTTGAACATTGAGATGTAGGTGTGGAAATTGATGACTTTGTGGATTTTCCTCATTGCGCAGCTCATTGCTAACATCACGCAACGGAGTGCACATTTGCACGCACATGACATCTCTCAAAGCTTTAGACTCTAAGCGATACTCGGTGAGCACGTGTGGCGTGTGAGCCATGTGTTACGCAAAAACAGTTGTCAAAGCCCAGGATGACTAGGGAGAAAATTGTCTGATGAAAACAACCATCCAGTGCAGAGATTACAAAATCCCCATGGATCTGTGGTGTCATTCGTTCTTAGAGTCAGAAAGTCATTTAACAGAGAATAAATCCCCAGAGGACTATAAACAGAGATGGTGCAGGGTGTTAAGACTCTATCTTGTCCTTTTACGAACTTCCCGTGAGATAGTGATAAGAAAAGAAAACAATCAAGTGAAGTGGTTTTAATTTAATTTCCTCTGAATTTGCTTATTTCTTGTTTTGTCACTGGGGAAGTTAACATTAGCTCTGCAGAACTAACAGTGCACACAATGCATGTCAGAACAGTTTTGATATACTTTTGGCATAAAACTGTATCTCAACAAAATATTTCAATGAAGATAGGGTGGATTTTTTTTTTTTAAATCAGACAGGAAACCACTAAAGTAAGAAATTTAAAATCTTGATCTAGAACAAAATGAGTTTCTTTTGTTGTTGTTGTTGATTGCAAGCAGCAGGATTAGACTGAGGTTTAGGTCTGCAGAATTCCCTTTTCCACAACCGACCGCAGTGTAAACATGGCAAATCCCCAATGTGGCGACATGAGAGAGGCAAGGTGGAATCCTGTGGAGGCTAAAAACTCCCTCACCTTTTCTGATTCAGTGGAAACACTATGAGTGTGTGGGTGTGTTTGTAGATAAGAGTTTTGTAACTTTTATCATTCGTCACCGATTTTAGAAAAAGGGTGACTTGTTTTAGTGTATCCAAAAAGACATAAAGCCAAAAAACCCTCAGTTCCACACCGAGAGGGGAGGTCGACCGGAAGGTATTTCGACACACCAAAGTTGCCACTTTCAGCTGTTCCTCTGTCATAAATCCACACTTCCTCAAAAGCGTTCTGCCCCACATTAGGAAATGAACTCAGAAGAATAATTACTCCAGCATCATTTACCGCAACAGAGTTCCCCATTGCTGATAAAAGGGAAAATTTGAGGTATATTGAAAGAAGAATTGAATTAAACAAAAGAGGTTTTGTCTTCTTTTTATTCCTGAACTACATAAAATAGCTTTCACTGTGAAGCTTTTAGCCTCATTGGATAATTGAACCTGAGTTGAGTGGCTACATGTATGTGATTGTGGCATACTTATGCACAGTTACAGACCAACATGGTGGTGTGGCTCACCATCAGCGTCTAAAAGACGAGTAGCAGATACAAGACAGATGTTTGAACAAGCAAATGCCACATTTATAAAACTGAAGTGCCGCTATTCCTGGAAGTGGTTCTAGTTGTTTCGCTGAGCCGGCCACAAAATGCACACATAAGCATTCGTATTTTTCCCCTTTCAGAGCTGCACTGAAAGAAACAGTGTGAATTGCCTCACATCCTGTGCGTTCTAAGGAAGTGAGCCAGCCAGCCCATCAGACAGATAATCTGTGTGTCAGTTAACACTTCTCTGTAGAGGAGTACAGCAAAGACAAGAGCAAAGGACTAAGATCCGACTAACACCTTGAAAGAAAAAAAAGGAGTTAGAAAATGTTACAGAGGGCTGCATCTAATGTGTCAGACAAAGCAAGGAGCAAACCAAAGGTGGGTGAAAATAATTATGATCAAAGCTTCAGGGTCCAAATTTCACTTGTGACATCGACTCCGTTACAAATTTGTAGAAGATGAGGCTCAATCTAACATCACCAATTACTGAATTAAAAACTACAGTCTGCTGGAAGCAGCGCGATGTTTTTGGAGAATATGTCACAGTTCATTTTTTAAATGGTGAAGAAAGTCTTTAAAATAAAACCTTGATTTCTGCCAGTGTATTTTCAGTCAGAGAGTGCACTCAGAGCTGCATTAAATCAGTCTGCACAGGGCTGTCTAGGAGTATGGAGCTCATATTTAACCAGGATTTCCAGGGATTATTCATTTATATGATTATTTTTGGTGCTGTGCTGGGGAGATGATGGAGGCTTGGGAGAGATTAGGCTGACTATTAGTTTTATGAAAACCCGGGGGGGGGGGGGGGGGGGGGGAACTGAAAGAATTAAAATTGAGCCAGAGCAGCAACGACTTGTCGTGTCACCAGTGCGCTGAGGGTAAACTGGTTTTATCAACGTACTTGTGTATTCGTTTAAGTTTAAAACACAAGCTCTCATTTAGTGTGTACTTGACTTAAAATCGTAGATTTTAAAGGAAGGGTTTTTTTTCTTTTCTTGTTGGTTTTTGTCTTGTCCTAGATGTTTTAAGACTGTTAAAAGAAAAACTGATTATATTTGGCCTGTGAAATCTCGGGTCACAGCACGATTGTGCTATTCAGACGTTGTTTAGCCGTCTTTGTGTGACATCTCTTTTTACCCTTCCCCACAGCGCTCCACAAGCTTTGGCAAATTTGAAGGTCTCAGACATCACTCATCACAGGCCAAACCGAAGGAAAATGGAACCGCTATGGTTTGTAGATGTGCTTGTTTTTCACTTTTGTAACCCTGATGTCAGCAAAATTTACTTCAATAGCAATAATAGTGTAACCGATGCATGAGACTGCCATACTTAATGCAGGTTTTTCACTCATACATTAAAAAGCGGACTGAAAGCGACACACTGGATTTTTTGAGAACAGAAAAACATGTTGTCAATACTAAATATAATTGTAGAATTGTAGAAAAGAAAAAGAGTCGGTGTTTTGTTTTTGTTTGTTTTTATTTTAGGTCGTATTCCTTAATATCCCCGTTCAGTTTGTACTAAACCATGTTTCTTCACACAGGTCACAGAAGAATGTGAAAGTTCAGACCCAAACAACTCAGCTGGACTCCGGAAGAAGATGAAGGAGATTTCACTGACCATGCGCAGAAAAATGGGCAAAAAACATGCCAAGTCTTTATCCGAGGAGACAGTGAGTCGCTGAATCACTCACACACACTTTTACATCAATTAACCGAGCACTCTGATAAGGTTTTTGACCGTTCACATACACACATTAATGCTTTAGTTCTCCAGTGCTGTTTTATTCTAAAGAATTTGTGCGCAAGTGATCAAAAAGTCCCTCAGCGTGCAACAAATTCGAGGCCACGGACATCACTTACTGCAAACCTGCTCTGTTTATCACTTTCATCTCCTCTGAAACCACATCCTCAAACTGTGACGCGGTTGTTGGCGATATTTAGATGACTGTTTGCTGTCATCTGCATCGAAAAGTGTCTTCCTGCAGTATCTGTGTTTTTCTCAAACAGCGATTGAAAGATAAGATGTTTTGATTAGCTTTGGAAATTTCATAGCCTACACCTCCACCTCCACTTTTACATGGAGTCGTTCGAATAGTCTGCCTAATTGTGCACACTCCGTCCCTGTTTATCTGTTTATGTAACGTTGCTGCCTTTTAAAACCGTGGGCCTTGTCGTTTTTTGCTTTCCTTCAGGGCGATGACACAGACAAAGAGCCAGATGCAGAGACAGAAAGCAGCCCTCCAGCTGAGAAAAACTCCACACAGGCAAGCAACTCCTTGGAGAGTCTTTACAGTGGCCAGAGCTCCTCCAGTAAGTATCTGCTCATAATGCACACCCAGACATAGTGAATAAATGTGTGGTGTTAACCAGTAATACTCTTAGATGAGTGTGTAATCCTCCTGTGCTGTGTTGTGTTTGTGGGTTCAGGTGGTGTGACCAGTGAGTCCAATGGCTCTGGTCAGAGAGACAGTCTGAGGCTGGAGGAGGACGGCTCGTATCACGGACAGTTCTGTGGCCGAGCTCGAGTCCACACGGATTTTGTTCCCAGTCCATATGACACGGACTCCCTCAAACTCAAGGTAACTCTCCATGTCCACGCTTTACATGGACATGGCTGTACTTAGACAGGGAAACATCTGCAGTAACAATGAAGCAGTCTCAACCATCTTTTAATAGATTTTTTTTTCCAAGGTTGGTGACATCATCAACATCATCAGTAAGCCTCCAATGGGCATTTGGACAGGCATGCTCAACAACAAAGTGGGCAACTTCAAGTTCATCTATGTCGACGTTTTGGTGGAGAAAGAAGAAGAAGAGGAGACTCCCAAAATCAGACAGCAGAAGCTGTGCAAAAGACCTCGACCTAAAACACTGCTGGAGTTACTGGAACGCTTGAATCTGGAGGTGAGGACCAGATCTGCTCACCTGGGGTCTTTTGTCTTAGTTTAGGGGACGAATCACAAAGTTTTCAAAGACTTAGTCATGACAGCAAAACATTTAAAGATTTGTGCTTTAGTTTTACAGTCGGTGGTTGCTCTTGTTTTAGGAATATGCTTCTGCACTGATGCTAAATGGCTATGAAACAGTGGAGTCCCTGATGCACCTGCAGGAGAAACATCTTATAGAGCTGAACGTCAAAGACCCAGAGCACAGACAGAAGCTACTCACTGCTGCTGAATACCACTACACAGAAGGTCAGAAACACACCGAGCAATCATTGTGACTGGTTCTAATGCTAACAAGTAACAATATGCAGCACTTAGTCAAGGGAGATACTGCTTCATAAGAGTTCACTCCTGAAAAATGAACATTCTGAAAAATAAAAATAAAGATCCTCTCATGAAGGTTTCAGTATTCAGAAGTGGGCTGCACAGACTGGCTCGCAGCAGAGATGCAGGAGTCAGCAAATAAGACTAACAATTTTTGTTAGCAGGCTCAATCGGTGTTATGTTAAGCCTGAAAGTAACACCACACTGAATGTGAAGCAGCTGTAAATACAATACAGTCTTCACAGAGACTGTATATTAAAGAAGCTAATCGCTACCTCACTTATTGTCAATCACAATTTTATTTAATAGCACATTTTATTATACACAAACTAAATGCTTTTAACATAATAGAAAAATACATAAAAACCTAAACCTTTGTTTCCAGTCCTACCCTTTATTTCCTGTCTGTAACCCGTCCCAGCAACCATAAAACAAAGAATAAAAACTGTACAATTGGCTCTCGTCTTTTAACCAGCAGTCATGAGAGTTACATTTTCTGAGTAAATAATAACTCTGTGTGTGTGTGTGTGTGTGTACAGACAGCAAAATCTTTGTCCAGTAATTAAATACAATTACATCCCTAAAGTCTTTTAAGCAGCATGTGGAGCTGCTTTGTTTGATTATGGTTAAAACATGGTAGAATTTACTCATTAGCCAATCAGAAGTGAGCATTCAAACAAACAGCAAGATAAGGTAAAGACTGTATTAAATAAAAACTCTCTTTTTTAAATTAAGAAAAATATTTGATATTTACCATAAATATAAAATGAATGGAAGTGTAATTCTGTCACTTTATTTCTGTGGGACAATAAAAAAAGGGTTCACTCTGTAAATATGTGGGTAGAAACAGGTAAAGGCTGAGACATTTGTGCCGTAGAGAATAGAAATACATCATGCACACTGTGAGAAGCTTATTGGTGACTTCCTGTTACTTAGATAGAAAGTGCTTAACATGACAGAAGGTGTTCCTGTAATCTGAAGTCTGGAAGCAGTCTGACTGATTATCAGAAATCCCTGCATGAATGAAAGCAAAACTTTCCAAAACAATCCAATATGACAGTGGAAAAACATCCACAGGCCTTTTTTGTGGCTTCGTTCATGTTTTATTTTGTGTAATTTAAGCAGATGTGCACAAAGTCAAAGTAAATGTCAGTGTAATTTCTTTTTTAGCTCGGCTTGGTTGACAGTGAAACTAAACAGATGGCAGCTGCTGCAGCGTGACCCTGCCAAGCTCACATTAGACACCAGTAATTTAATCAAGCTGAGCTAGATTAGTCGGATTAGCGGCTTCTGTTAGTTAGTTTAAAAAACAATGAGGAAGAATATTTTTGCAGTTTACAGGAAAAAAAATTAGGTGACATATTTTCTTCTAGAGTTTCCTGCTTCAAATCATATGTATTTGGGTCATGTGACAACTCACCAGAACATCCTCTGGTCTGACACCAATAAGCAACATTTGCGATAATGCGTCGCTATCATCGCAATAAATCATATTAAAATTAAACGGTGTCACCCTTCCGCATCTAAATATGGCTTCAATTCTGCAAAGTAGTACAGATTTGAATATTATGACATTTAATTGAATTCAGTTTGGTTTGTGGCTGCAGGTGATGATGTCAGGGATGCGGAGGAGCTCAAATCTTCCCACAGTCTGCAGGAGGAAGACAGCGACTGTCCCAGAGACTCGGGCTGCTTCATCCCGTCAGAGTGTTCAGACAGCAAGGAGGACACAGAGCCCGTCACAGACGCCGTGGAGTCCTAAAGCACATGTTTGTCATTTGTATACTTTGATCAGAGTTTAAGTTGCACATTTTCTTATGACTTTGATGAAAATGGTTTTAAAAGACTCATTCCATAACTTTCTGAAAATGTCACAATTGTATCCCTTGTTCCAGTGAGGGAACAAGGGATACAATTTGCTTTGTATATGCTAAAGCTTTCTAATGTGGAAGCTTTAGCATATACAAAGAAGAGACAATATTCTTAACTTCATATTATCTTTTTGTCACTTTATCACTATGATAGGTATAGGCATTGAGTTTTGGCAGTAAGTTGCCAAAATTTTGTCACATTAATGTCATTTGTATTTATTGCATTCTAAATCTTGAATTGTTTTTGCGTGTAAAGCTTTTATTTATCACAGCTGCATCATTTTGACCTTTCTTGTTACGTCTGATCTCTGTTTAACTTTCGGTCTACTTTCCTTTCCTGTGATTTAACAGCTGTTTGTATATTCAGATCTTGTCTGTAATGCATACTCTACAGATTGACAAGTATACTTTTTTCTGAAAGTGCATTTGAATGAGATTGTGTGTGAGAGAGCCTGTGTGTGAGCATTCCTGTGAAAAGGAGCATTCATTTATTTTCAAAACTTTTTGTAAATAAAGCATTTTAAAAATAGAGTTAAATATGTGGTTTGTGTTTATTTAAAGACTCTAAGTAATACAAGAGTACAGTCTCTGATAGAGCCAAGTCCACAAGTACATCTGTACACACGGATTGCACCTCTACATGAATTTAGCTTAATTACCACTAACACATGACCCTACACTGTGTTCACTGCATCATTCCATGTTTGGCACTGATCACCACCTGCACTCATATCTATCTACTTAGCACTTTTAATTCTTATGCTTATTTTTATTTTCATGTCTATTTTAGCTTAATTTATGACAGTATGTTTGCACTGAAGCACAGCAGCAATTTCCTAATGTTGTAAACCTGCTCAACATTTGGCAATAAAACCCTTTCTGATTCTGATTCTGATTAAATTAAGGTCTACTTTTAATAGTACTATTGCTAATACTACTACTACTAATAATAATAATAATATTTAGTTAATAATTAATTTATTATATTTTACTTTTATTTATTCATGTTTGTATCGATTGACTAATTTATTTAATTAGTAATTTATAAATAAAAAAATAATTGTTTCGCCTTTCCCTGATTGGTTAACCTCGTGCATACGTTTCAAAATGCTCCCTTTGCGGTTGGCGTTGCTAGCTATATGGGATTTGTAGTACAAAGCGGCCGATTTCTGGGTTTCTGGTAGCGTTTGCGTAAACGACGTAAACTACATTACCCAGCATTCCCCACGAGCCGTGCAAAGTTGACGTGTATTTTGTTGGTGAACTGAAAATTTCCCGTTTGTCGTCATCCAGTTGTCAAAAGCCGGACACGGTTTCGACACAGCTTTTAATACATTTTTTGTGAATTTTAAGCGTCCGTTGACTTCGTAACGGCTTGTGACGATGGCCGGAGAAATCTCCATGATTGGTGAGTAGAAGCATAGCCGTTTTAGGGTGCTAATTCATGAGCTAATAATGGTTTGGTCCACCTGTGATGCGCGTGCTGTTACCGTCCCACAGGTTCGGTGATTCTGGCCCTGTTCTTGGCTGGCTACCTGGGTCAGCAGTACCTGCCTCCCCCAAAACCCAAGGTGATCGGTTTGGACTTGGGCACCACCTTCTGCTCCGTGGGGGTCTTCCACCCGGGCAGCGGGGAGGTGGAGGTGATAGCGGATGAAGAGGGGAGGAAGAGCATCCCTAGCGCGGTCTCTTTCACCACCACCGCGGTGCTGGCCGGACACGAAGCCGTGGACCTAGCTGACATCAACCCCCAAAACACCATCTACGATGCCAAAAGGTTCATCGGGAAGATTTTTGAGCCAGAGGTCCTAGAGAAGGAGAGCGCTAGGTACCCGTTCAAGGTGGGTCATCCTGGGCTGGGTTTGGAAAGTTTTCAGCTCAGACAGGCAACCAATCTAGCCACCTTTCCTAACTATGTGTATGCAGTGATATTAGATCCACACTTTAAAAAAAGCATCCTCTCATCCTTCTCTTGCCATAGGTGATAAACAACAAGGGCAGTGCAGAGTTTGTGATCTCCACCAACCACACCTTCACCGTTACCCCAGAGTTCATCGGCTCCAGGCTGCTGCTGAAGCTGAGGAAGATGGCTGAGCGACAGCTGGGTGTGGTGGTGCAGCAGGCCGTCATCTCAGTGCCTGCAGAGTTTGATGAGAGGCAGAGGGACTACACAGCGAAGGCTGCTAACCTTGCTGGTCAGTTTACTAATGAGTCTCAAGACTGCACATAATTAAACTGGGTTTACAGAGAGCTTTACCCAGTCTTTGAATCCATTACAGCACTTCTTCTCAGGCATCATTAAAAACAACTCGTACCCCACATTAATGTTAGAAGTGTGTGCACGCTAACTCTTCCTTCGCTGTCTTCCAGGCTTGGCAGTCTTACGTGTGATCAACGAGCCCACGGCTGCAGCAATGGCCTACGGCCTGCACAAGGTGGACGTGTTTAACGTGCTGGTGGTGGACTTGGGAGGAGGGACTTTGGATGTGTCTTTACTCAGCAAACAGGGAGGCATGTTCCTCACTAGGGCAATGGCAGGTAATGTGCTTCACAGCTCCAGAAATAAAAGTTTGGTATAGTTGTAATAAAGTTGCGATAGACTAGCGACCCTTTCCAGGGTGTACCCTGCCTCTCGATAAACCCCACCATTCCTGACTGTAGAATATAATTTTAAAACACCATGGTAACAAACAAGCAACGTTACATGCTTCTATATACTCTAGAACCTTTTTTTTATGTTTGTCACACTTAAGTTTCTGATCATTTCATTTATTTATTTATTTCACACTTGGTTCAACAGTTTCAGCAGTCATCAAACAAATGTAAATATTAGACAAAGATGAGACAAGTAAACAAAAAAATGCAGTTTCTAAATGAAGGTGTTTGTTATTAACGAGGAAAAAATACAAACCTACTTGGACCTTTGTGTAAAAGTGATTCCACCCTAACCTAATAACTGGATGGGCCACCCTTAGCAGCAACAACTGCAATTAGGCGTCTTTTACAGCGCTGTGGAGGAATTCTGGCCCACTCATCTTTGCAGAATTGTTGTAATTCAGTCACATTGGTGGGTTTTTGAGCATGAACCATCTTTTTAAGATCATGCCACAGCATCTCAATCAGATTCAGGTCAGGACTTTGACTAGGCCACTCCAAAGTCTTCATTTTGTTTTTCTTAAGCCATTCAGAAGTGGACTTGTTGGTGTGATTTGAGTCATTGTCCTGCTGCAGAACGCAAGCATGTTTCAGTTTGAGGTCATGAACAGGTGGCTGGACAGGATGTTTTGGTAGACAACAGAATTCATGGTCCCATTTACCACAGCAAGTCTACCAGGCTTCTGAGGCAGCAAAACAGTCCCAGACCATCAAACTACCACCACCATATTTTACTGTTGGCGTTATGTTCCTTTTCTGAAATTGTGTGTTACTTTTACGTCAGATGTAATGGGACACGCACCCTTCAAAAAGTTCAGCTTTTGTCTTGTTAGTCCACAGAGTATTTTTCCAAAAGTCTTGGGGATCATCAAGATGTTTTCTGGCAAAACTGCGACAAGTCTTTTTTTCTTTTGCTCAGCAGTGGTCTTCGTCTTTGAAATATGCCTTGCATGCTAAATGACCTCATGTTTGTGTGTTTATTTTTAAAAAGCTGCATAGCTGCTGCTCTTCTGACTACCAAATAAGTGACTTACTGCATCTTGTGGTTCAAAGTGGTGTTAGGTAAGATTACAGGAGTACTGTGTCACTGTTGTTGTGGTGTCACCTCAGAGAAACGTTACGCTAAGGGTGGGGTGGGGGGTGGGGGTGGGATGGGGCATCGATACAGCATAGTATTGCGGTATTTTGTATGGCGACATTGTATTGATACAGGGACATCCATATTCAACATTTTATTAAATAAATGAAAAGAATTTGGGAAGACTGTAAACAAGAGGGCTCACCTCGTGCACTCCTGAGATGATGTTAGCCAAGCAAACTTACATGCAGTCCACTCGAATGTGTTAAAAACTATCCAACTAGCTTTGACAAATCTACCTACTTGTTCAAAGCAAGTTAACAGCTCAGCCACTCAATTAAAAATAGGACAGCAACTTGTTTATGTCTACAAAGAAATTGGTGGCTGCCTGGTGATTATATTGAATATTTTCACATTCTACGACATATTATAACTTGTGGCGACTACATTTTTTGGGTGTTGCACATTCCTGACCACTTTTGAACAAAAGGCAGTTGCACAGGTTGTCTGATAGGAGGCAACCTTTCTGCAAAACAGTTGCAGTCTGACTTGGACGGACTGCAATCACTTTGAGAATGTTAAAGGTTTGCAAATAATTGTATCATTTCTAAATGCAGACAGTCTGGTTGAATCTTTGGCGATGAGCACAACTCAAGGGGACTTGACTCAACTGGCTGTCTGCTGAATGTAATCTTGTTGTATTTCTGCAGAACAGGATTCCTACTGGCAACCACTTGATACTCAAAAATCCCATCTGTTTCAATCATTACTCGTGAATGGCTGCAGAATGAAAGCACTTACTCTTTTTGATATACTCTGTATTGTGACAGTGTTGTATTGTGTATACTGTACCTCTATACTATCAGTCTATAATGTTAAAGGGCTCTTTTGTTTGTTTGCTTTCAGGTAATAATAATTTGGGAGGTCAGGACTTCAGCCAGAGGTTGCTCCAGTACACAACAGAGCGAGTCCGGCAGGAGTTTGGAGTCCCACCCACCCTCAAGGAGGACATCCACCATCTCCGGCAGGCTGTAGAAGCTGCCAAGCTCAACCTGACCCTCCAACCTAGCGTAACCATCCGGGTGCCCCTGCACCTTCGCACTCTCGACAGCTTAGACAGCTCCACTCCGCCTCCAGTTCTCTTCCAGGCCGTAATCACTCGCACGCTTTTCGAGGAGCTCAATGAGGACCTCTTCCAGAAGATTCTGGCACCTGTGGAGACCGTGTTAGCTGAGGGTCACTTGGACAAGGAGGAGGTGGATGAGATCGTTTTGGTTGGAGGCTCCACCAGGATCCCGCGAATTAGGAGGCTAATTAGTGAGTACTTTGGAAAGGAGCCCAACACATCAGTGGACCCTGACCTGGCTGTGGTCACCGGCGTGGCCATACAGGCCGGCATCATGAGCGGCTCCTGGCCTTTACAAGTCAGTGCCATAGAAATACCCAACAAAAATCTGCGCAAGACGAACTTCAGCTAATCTCTGTTCCAGTGTTTTATTAGTATTTCATGCTTCTTTAATGCGCTTCTTTAACATCTGCTGATGGGAGGGAAAATAAACACACACACAATAAACCCGTCACCAAAAAGCTTACGATGCACAGCGGTCCTTCTGCTCGGTTGTGGAAATCGAGTGGACATCAAAGAAAGCAGACGGTGTACTGAAACAACATTCCTCTACAGCGACTTGTAACATCAGAGGTGAACCGTCTGGTTTCACATTCTGAGTAACAGCTGCTTTTGTTGTGCGCAAACTTGCAGTAAGACAGTGTCTCTGTCACGTATCTGCTGCACCGTTCAGCTTCAGCAGTCGAGGCTTAGTGGCATCAGATACTTAACTTGTGTTCAGGGAACAGCCACACCTTTCGAAAACATCAAGACTAGCCAGTACTGCTCTAGCTATTTATTTATTTATGTGTAAATTGTGTGGGTCTGATTGTGTTCGTGTGAGAGAGACAATGCGTGTAGGTGTTTAATTGACCTTTAATTTGAGTTCTTAATTATGGACATGCCTTTCAAAGGAGCTGCTACATTGTTTGACCTGCTCCCTCAGAGGCCTTCGTCCTGTTCATAATTTTGTAGAAGTCACAGCAACTAAGTGAGACCAGTTAAATGTGTCCATATGCTTTTAAAACACTCAAATGTAGTGTAACTGTGAGGTGCAGAGTTCAGTCAACAGATGAAGGTACGTGCTGTGGAAAGCCTTCGTTTTTTTGTTTTGTTTTTTTACAGTACTGTAAATCATTAGCATCGTGAGAAAAATCCACATAAGGTTATTTGCCTTTAAAAGGGACTGAGGAAACGTGCTCAGTGTTGCACTTTAAGGACTCCACATGTTGACCAATGAGACTTTTGTGCAATAGAGCTGCTTTATTTAAATATTTGGGAGGACGGACTGCTTTTGCTGCTGTAGTTCAAGATGAGGATGACCAAAGCGTCACTCATCGGTGCCTTGTGTGTTTGATGCTGAGAAATGTGTTCCTGTCACATTTGGATATTTAAGAACGTGTTTGAACGAGATACAAGAAATTTTTGGTGTATATCCAATTTGGAAGTTCATCTCTGGAAAACAAACAGAAAAGCCGCTCTGATAGTTTTACTTTATTTCGACCAAGAATTCAGTGTGCCCACATTCCTTTGAAGTATCGCAAACTGTTTTTCCCCCCCTGTTGTAATTCATAAATAGGTGTATTCACACCTGCTTTTGTATTTCACATTTTGATGTGTTAGAGCCTCCAGTAAAGATACTGTATGAATCATTTCAATTCCTAACAGGAATAATACCAGGATCTATTTTTATATTGCAACTTTCACCAAGTTTAAGTGTATTTGCCTGAAAATGTCAACAGTCTGCTTTTTGACCTATTAAAAATGAGTTTCCGTCTTCTTCACTGTCCTTTCCTTTTGCAAAGTCAAACTTTTTTCAGTTTTGTATTTATGACTGTCGGGTACTGAGGTGGGGTGATGCAGATGAAGCTCATGTACTCATCTAAATTTTATCTGAGGCCTCTAATAGAAGGCGGAGAAGTTCAGAGAGTAGATGAGTGAAGCTGTAATACCTCCCATTAACATAAATACATTTAAGCTCTGACATACATGAGTTACTCAAAATAACAGTTTCACTTCTGCCAAGTGACCTTTACCAGATAACTTAAATAACCCTTTTTAAGATCTTAATGAGGACACTGCACCCTTCTGAGAATTATTGAACCTACACGCTTTACACTTATCCAGACAAACATGATTTCAAAAGCTGTGCAAGAGAAAAGGGAAATATAACCCAAAACACTTTGTTTTATTTCATTCCTTAAGACTTTAATTTAGAGTTTATAACATTTGCTTCTGAGGCACAGTAATACCCAACATAAGAAAACACAAAAAGGTAATCATCTCTTGACCTGTTCTGATACCAGTCGTATCCCTTAGATTAACTTGCAGCTTCATTTTCACATTTGGTGCCCACTTCATCTACCTCACAGCGGTCAGTTTCACAACAGCAACCAAGCTTTAGATGCATTTTGTTCGTCTGCACTGAAATACCACAAGACTTGACTGCTGTACTTGAACTCAAAGGCTGTACAGGAAGTGAAATCTAATAGGACCAGACTATTGCTAAACTGTCACGTAAGTTCAGATGCCTTTGTGGGCTAGAGCATCTCACGCATTAATCACCTTTTACATACAATTACACACTCAGCACTGCACACATTTATATACCCAGTCAGAAAACACATAATACACATTAAAAATGTACATTCACCATTTACCATAAAAACAGGAGCACAAGTCTCCCCCCCCCCGGACCATTTAAACCAGGTGTACTGGGAGCACAGCTCACATGAGTCAGTAGAAGGGATACTTAGAGTTACATGCATTGGTAGGACAGCAGGGCTCTGAGCCTCTATCAAAATAATTCTCTTACATACACCATGTGAGTTTGTCACCTGGAGGAGAAGGCAGGACTTCTGTAAACAGCTTCTGAATTTTTTTTTCTTTTCTATTTAAATATAAATATTACTGTTGGTAAGTTTACTATAAACTACAGCATAGTGCTGCCAGGAGGCAGGATACAATGGGCTGTAAGCTATTAGCCCCATGCTGCGACAAAGCCACAATAAAAAATAAAATTCATCTGAAGAATATCTGATGGCGCTTAAAAGAATGAACTGCTTTGGGAAATTAGCTCAAAAGAAATAAAGAAAGTTGATCTTTGTAAAGAAACAGGCCATGGGAACTCAGAGGAACATTTGGAAGTGAGAGGAGGAGGAGACAAAATTCAATCAGTACAAAGTGCTCTTTGAAATTGTACAGTATGTGTGAGGGGGAGGAAAAATAGTACTATTTACAGAGTATACACAAGGATACTGCAGTCTGCCGGTTAATCGGGGCAGCAGAGGCAGAGAGACACTTTTACACTGATAAACTGGAATGACGGGATCGCCGAGTAGTGTTGTTTTCATCCTGTGAGGCGAGATCACTGGCTGATGCCCTGATTGGCGTAGTAGTCGTAGCTGTCTCCATAGAGCTCCTCGGCACTGCCAACTCCGTTCCTCACCTCTGGAGGGCGCCAAAGGACAAGAAACAAAACAACTTGTTTCAATGATACATTTCCAGCTCTTTCTGACCTCTTCTCATTTACACAAACATCTTTCCCCAGCAGGTTAACAACACTGAAGGATTGGAAAAATGATAAAGAACCACAAACAGCTGGCACTTACATCACTCACCTTTGACCTCCAGTACCAAGGGCTGTCTACACAGACTGGGACATGATTTTCCCCTGGCAGGATTTTGGGGGAGGACAGATGTGTGAAGGGATGGATGGATGCAGGTATGATGATGGGGAAAAAGGGCAAAGTAGGCAGAGAGGTGGAAGGTAACAAGGGATGCAACGGATGAAGGGAACAAAGGAAGAAGTCACTGCTTGTGAAGGATGAAAAGGTGCTGAACATCACACGGAGGATGTAGGAGGGAGGCTGTTACTGGGGCTGACCTTCAACATGGAAGAGAGGAAGAGGAGGACCAAGAAGATTTACAGACACTCAGATGCATGCTGGGATGGACTGGCATGCTATTTGGGCACCTGAAGTCTAAAAAACAGGTTATGGAGGTTCAAGAGCCCAAATTAATGAAAAATAAATAAATAAATAAATAAATGAAGACTGGTAAATAATTCAATTTTTCTTTATTTCACTGCACGGGCCTTACCAGAGAAAATAAGTTTCTCCTTCATGACGTTGATGTCTCCACTGGACCTCCTGACCGCAGCATTCAGCATGATCTGTTCAGGGTTGTAGCTGCGCATACCGCTCATCCGATACCTGCAGTGTTTGCACAGGCTGCATCAGAAATCACCACGAGACACAAGGACACCCTAAAGACAGCTGCACTGGATTACAGCCTGGACATTTCAAATTGTAATAAGCAACCTGGTCTGTGTGCATGCCTCACTCTGTTAAAATGTACAGATTGGAACAAATTATGTTCAGGAATTGTTTGTTTGATACTTCACATGCTATGATGCAACATCCAACCGATATCGGTCAAGTGTATGAAGTATGGCGTTCAATTTGGAGGAAAAAAAACAAACGAACAAAAAACAACAGACTTCTCATAGTGTGTATATATGTATGTATAGGTACTGATCGGGTTTAATTGTAAGTAATAAGGTAAAAGCATCACTCCTTTATCTTTGGAAACACTTGAACGTATTTCATTAAAGATGTGCATTTTGCTGGCAAAATGATCATTTAATTAATGAGTCAATATTCACCGCTCTACTGTTCTCTTAAAATATACTGTCACTCATAGAAAAAAAAAAAAAAACAATGTTTCGTTAACAATTAAAAACATATCAACTACTTTCTTATACAAGTGGTTTATCACTGTTTTGTCTTTGCTAGATTATCGTTGCTGACAGGCCACTGATTTCATTTCCTGCCTGCCACAACTTCATCCTCGTTTTAATGAAAACAGCCCCGATTTCAATTCAATTAACTTGGAAGCATTAGTCACAATGAACTGTGACTAATGCACAGAAGCATTTAGAGACACAAACAAGCCAGGATTCAGAAAGCCAATCCTGAGGCCTTTCCTGGATGAATCGAGAGCTCCAATTCATTTTGGACATTTAGTCGTTGACTTATTAAGACTGATGAGACATTTAAACTCTCACTGTGGACTATTTTTTGTGCTGTGTGGGTAGATTACATTTCATTTGTTTAGCAGAGGAGAATGAGGATGAGAAGTCGTCGCTGTCATAGAGGAAAGCACAGCCGCAGTGCAATACATCCATTCAGGTGAGACAGAGAAGAAGGTGAGAATAAATATAGGAAGTGGAACTAAGGTGGAGAGAAAAAATCTGGATGAGATGGATGATATAGTAACAGCAGAAAAAAAAAGAAAAAAAAAAAAGAGGAAATCAACGATGCATCAAACAAAGGAATGATGGGTAAAGATTATGAAAGGTAGAAAGGTGGTGAAAGGAGAGAAGACTTTGGGTCAGGAGAGGCGACCCAGTTACCTGATCATGTGATAGCTGAGAGAAGATGCCAGAATGCAGCAGGAGGAGGAGGAAGAAGAGCATGCACGTCAGGCAGAGGAGAAAGGACGAGGAAGAGGCGGAAAGAGAAAAAAGGACAAAAGAAGGCGGGAGACAAGAGATCAGTTTAGAAGCCAGCAGAAGCTATTAAATAGCTCCAATAATCAGAGCAGACTCATTTTGAACCCTTATTGTGGAACAGATTAATAAATAAATCAATGCCCTTGGTGCCAGTGATGACAGGAGGACAGGCCATCTGTCTCTGGGGTCATCAGAGAAACAAACAAACAGCACTTATAACACAGCAGAAACGCAGGGCAGGGAGTGTGAAGGGCTTAGCAAAGAGAAAACACGTTTATATAAAAACATTCACCCTTCTCCAGCCTGGGACACAACAGAAATACACATGACTGCTTATAATGCCACAAAACAAAATGGGTTTTAAAGAGATTCTCATTTGATTAAAAAACAGCATCATTATGTAGGAGCTGCTGATGTGTTCCAGACAGGGAGATGTCTACTGAGTAAATGTGTTTGTCAATTAGCAGTAATGAGTGTATTTAAGTGTGAAAGAGGAATAACACACCTGCAGAAAAATAGAGGAACATTAGCTGTTGTGTAAGAGCTCGCTTTAATGATCTCACTGCTGTGTGTGTACTTACTTTTGGAAAATGAATATGCCTATGACTACAGCGAAGGAGATGAGGTCTGCAGACACCCACGCCAGGCAGTACACATTTGGTCTCTGGAAACACACACACACACACACACACACACACACACACACACACACACACAAACACACACACACACACACACACACACGATAGATCTGAGTTTTGTCTTGAAGTCATTTACAGCAGGATCCATCACAGGGTGGCGCTATATGCCAAAGAATACAGTTAATTTCAGCTGAATTGTGCTGAACTGTTTTTTTCTGAATAAACCCACTAAAATAACAGTTTTTTTAAACAAACACTGACACTGTCAACATTATCATTTACTACAAACATAAATGCAAATCTCTACTTCCTTCCCCATTACCTTCTGTTGGTCTTAATGACAACTCATAGCATATTTGAGAGGATATTTTTCACAGTTGGGTTTAACAGACAGCGCCGCAGATGCTACGAAAGCCTAAACTGTCCCTGAGCCGTAGCAGTGAGCTGGAGGTCATGTCCACATGTTGTCATGCAGAGTTCCCGTATGGTGCCACAGATGGGGGGAGCGGTTTGGCGCGCTGCACATATGAGGGCGAGTGGAAGGATAGCAGAGAGGCTGCCCATGTTGAGAAGTTTCAACAGGAAGACTGAACTAGAAAAGAATGACACTACAGCAAACAGGAGTTCAGTTCAAAGCTAGGCTCTCCTTTTGATATCAATCAGTAAAATCTAATTTAGTCAAAGAGAGGATGAAGCTGAAGGAGAGGGAGGTTAAAGAGGGCCCTCGCAGCCTTTACAATAAGCATGTATCTAGTAGCTCCCTTAATTAGGTCCAAATTAAATTAAGATACAGGTGGGCTCCACTCGAGTTGTAGTAGCATCTTAAGGACCACTGGTTGAAGCAGGATAGAGCCAAGCTAATCAGCGATTGCTATAACTGAGTCTCTGAATACAATTTTATTTAATTTTTTATTTGTTTGGCACCAATTAAAAACAGGTAAAGAGCCTTCAATATTAGAGAGAAACCTCAGCAATCAGACATGAGTAAAAGTAAGAATTTTAAACAGTAAGAGATCTACATGATGCCTGCTGGTTGGAAGAAGAGGCTCAAACTTACAGTTTATAAATGGGATGTGTCATTCTCTTTGATTTTCTATAAATTAATAAAACACCTGCTGAATACACATATTTTAAGACACGTCTGCAACAAGATTTGGAGAGCAGAAAAGGTCTGAAAAAATCTCAATGCAGTAAAGGAGCAAGTGGGGGGGAAAAGGAAATCATTCAAATAGAAGATCAGACCCCCCCCCCCAAAACAATTAACTTAAAAGCAAAATGTGAACCCAAAAGACTTATATAAAACTACTGTGTGTGATGAGTCCTTACCATTAACCAGATGGGGTAAGGCACCTTTAGGAGGACATGCGGGGCCTCTGAGGAGACTGATGACACCCCGCTGCACCAGAGCACTGAGTACAGCCAGGGCTCGTTGACTGTGTAGAGGGTGAGATTGATGTGGGCCTCGGAAAAGTTCCTGGGAAAAAAGGGGGAGAAAAAAAAAAAAGGAAAACATTCAGGCACTTATAAATCTTTGTGCTGAAGCTGCAGACTGATAACACAACATCAGGGCTGTGTGTCTTCCTACCTGATTTCCTCTCTACTGACTTGGTTGTATCTGAGCAGCAGGCTGCTGATGCCGGACTGCTCCAGAACTTGAGGGCTCCGTTTCACCACTGAGGTCTGGATCAGATCAGGTGCTAGCTGTCTCACCTGGGCTCTATTGTCATCAGGCGTCCACATCACCTGGACACGGCACAGTACGTCAAACAGTTACAGCTTTGAAACTCTATCACCAACACAACTATTTTTATAGGATTTGCATTTGAACTCATTCGTTTTGCATGTAGCATGCAAACAAAGAAACACCGGACATCATGCAGTGAAAAAGAGCAAACACACACTGCCATTTAATCCCTATATAACTACCAGGCTTTGAGGAACCCCAGATTGCTGCACAGCTTGTAGTGTATCGTTGATCCAGCTGTCGTAGCAGGGGTGCTTGGGAGGAGGTCTACGCAGCCTGAAAACCACCGTGCTGTTGTGATATGAGGCTAGTTCTAGAAGCTGCTCCAGGCTGCACACGGTCTGGTTGGCGATCCGTTCCTTCTCACGTTGAAGCAGCGTGTTCACGGTCCAGAAGGGGTCATCCTGAAACATCACACACACAAAAAAAGGAAGAAAAAAAAAAGTGATCATCAGGTTTACAGTTTAAATGAAAGAAAAATACAGGTTACAATACAGCTTTATAACACTTTTATCAACATAAAAACTCAAAAGATCATTCAGTACATCGTTGGAGGACGCCACATTTCTCGCTACACTGCTTACTCCCTTTGGAGAAGATCCTGAGAAGATTCTTTTAATCTATGATAAGATGCCATTTCACTTTTTTTGACTAGAAAACACTTCATTTCTGCCTTTTATATATTGGAGAATACATATACACTACAGATTAGGTGATGAAAAATCATTGTTGAAATTACATGGAGTGGTGGTACGGCTTTTCTTAGAAATGCAATATCTATCCACACAGTGTGCACACATGCAGTGTAAACACAAGACGGGAAAGTAATGAAGATTCAAACAAATACAGACAGCCACATCTCAGTCTTTGCACATCATGGTCTCACCTCATAAGAGCTAAGCTAAAGAAGGAAACATTTTAAAGCAACAAACCTGCACTTTTAGACATGGACAGATTAATGAAAAAGCAGTCCTCGAGTGACGGCTGTTTCATGTACGAGGATGACAGTGAAACATGGCACTCATCGCACCGCAGCTCCCAGTAAAGCTTTGGTGAGTGTTAACATTTTGATGAAAGCCAACGACATCATGAATGATCTAGAGATGGCACGATACCACTTTTTTATGTCCGATACCGATATCATAAATTTGGATTTCTGCCGATACCGATATGAATCCGATATAGTGTTTTTTAATCAACAAAACTGTTTTTTTAAAATATCTTGCTGCATTTTGTATAAGTTCATACTCAAGTTTAAAACAACAACTACACTAAAGCTATTCTGTTATACCTATATGCAAAAAAAAAAAAATTTCATAGTTCAGCAATACTGATCAATCTAATAAACTTAAACCTACACCATCCTCCCTATTCTGGTATTTTAAAGAGTACTTAGCGTAAATATTAAGCAACCTAACTAATAGGGTTCCAACTCCCAGCAACAACAAAAATAAATAAATAAAAAATAGGGAACCACCCCTCACACTCCAACTCATGATGCTTAATCAACGTAATCAACCTTAATTTGATGCAGTGTGAAAAAAAATGCACAGAAATATTAAATAGATTCAACATCTTTCTTCAACAAAATTGCAGACTGCACAGATGGTACCTTCCCAAAGGAAAAAGTACTATAGCTTACTAGGGTATATATATTAGACTTAATAGTCACTATATACAGTAATTGACTTCTATTCGTTTTACATCAAATTAAAACTTTGGGTGTAAGATTCGGATAATTATTTATTAAAAGCTCGACATTTTAAATGAAAATAAGAAAGAAAAGTATGTCTTTGTGCCCCCTTTTCCCTGTTAATGCCCTATCGGCCCCCCTGGCTAAACTTTGCTAGATCCGCCCCTGCACAGTTACCAGCGTCAGCTACGTAGAAAAAGATCCTGGTGTAGAAAGTAATATTAAATAAATTCTAACAACAGCTGATCAAGCTTAAACGTGCTGCTGTTGTTCAGCCGCTGGTTTCCTCTTTCTGGTGCAAAGTGGGCCAAAAACAAACCAGAGAGACGGACTCGCGACAGAAAAGCTGATCAGCTGATCATTAAGCAGTTTCATGATTGAAGTAGCAGCCAGAAGAGGCAGTCGCTCCATATATCGTTTGGTAAGCTTAACGCAGGAATGCTTTACAAACATTCAGAGATGGACTTACACACTTGCTTTACTTCTCTCGAGGATAACTTTGTCGGAGATGAAATGCCGGGTTGCTAGCGAAGCTCCACATGCTATCCAGACCACTGACAGGTCCCGCATGCCACAGCTGCTCTATCACGTGATGCATACTGCTCCGACGTGCTAACGTTCTGAGGTGAGTTACGGCGTGTTGCAAGTTTTGTGAGGTGCTTTCGTGATATTTAATGGATCGGATTACATTTTTTATTTTTCTCCGATATCCGATCCAGTAATTTAGGTCAGTATCGGACCGATACCGATACGTAATATCGGATCGGTCCATCTCTAGAATGATCAATGTGCGATGCCGTATAGCATTTATGGCTCACTAGGATAATGGCTTTTGTTGCACATCAGTGCATCCCGGCACGCTAAAGCTAAGACTACTTTCAAATAAATTCACAGATTTAGTCCTTATTAGAAACCAAGAACTACCTTGAGGAACCAACGTCCAGCGTTGAGCTGCTGCAGATCCGTCCAATTGAAAAGTGAGACTTCGTCCATCTGTCTATCTGGAAAAACCTTCTCTACGTCTGTGGTCCTTCGCAGGGTAAAGTCACGCATCAGGAAAGGAACACCATCCATGCTAGCAAACAAAAGAATTAAGAAGTAATTAATATTTGCAGCTGATGTGTACGAGAGAGATGAAGGTTCCGAAAATAGCAGAGAAGAGATAAGAGCTGAAATCGTGCCAAAAAAGGAAAATGCTGCTGCTGACCAATATGTGAATTAAAAAAAAAAAAAAAAAAAAAAAAAAAAAAAAAAACCTGAGCTCATATCAAGATCATTTCCAAGAAAAGACAAAAGGAAAAAGCCCTTCCATTCTCTGTATTTGTCGTTCAAATACTAATTGGAAAAACAAACTAAGCATTTGACTAACAAATATTCTGCTAACACATATAGGTGGGTGTTTGTCTGTGTTTGAACTGTTTCCAAAACAGCATCATCATGTGTGGGGAAAAAAATAAATAAATAAAAATCATGTTCTATAGTATGAATGCGTGCACACATGAGCATTTGTCTCCAGTCTGCTTCAGGAGTGGAGTCTCTTTGTGGATCTGGCTGTCATCAGGTCTAATTACTCAGCACCGTTAGGAGCCCACCTGTCAGCAGCCTGAACATCACACACCCATTCACCTCTCTCAGGACCACACACACACACACACACACACACACACACACACACACACACACACACACACACACACACACACACACACACACGATTGCTTCAAAAACATCTAATCAAATTAGGATGCACTGACGGTCTTAAAACACTCTGCACTATGAAATGTGGCTCTAAAACACAAACACACACTTTGTGGCCGGCATCACTCTCCACCTCCACACAATCACTCATCCTCCATAGCCGTACATGCATGAGTAGACATGGGCACCCACTATTCATCATATAGTATGGACTATCCACCCACCCAATTTCCTGCCTTCCTCCAAGTGTGCCTCTCTGAGCTCAGCCCGTCTTCATTATGTTGGTAAAATCATGCAGGAATTGATAACTACGGACTGCTACTATACTTAACAGCGGTATGTTCAATGCATAATGCCTAAGATTGTCCCTTTGGTATTTGGAGTACACAATAATAATAAAACAAAAAACAAAATCCCAAGCAGGTCTAAATGTGATACGTGGTCCTGTGTGACGTTAGTCCTGAACTGATTGAGAAATTTTTGAAAAGCCAGTGATTGTGATAATCTATGAAACCCAGTGTGTGTGTGTGTGTGTGTGTGTGTGTGTGTGTGTGTGTGTGGGGGGGGGGGGGGGGGGTACTAAACCTTTTATTTGCTTTGCTTTATCATTCTCTTGTATTGATTGTATGTGCGTACCTGATAGCCACGTCAGCCTCCAACCCAGTGACGTTCATCTGCAGCGCTCGCTGGAAGGACCAAATTGTGTTCTCTGGAGCAAGCTACAAACACACTCACAGTAAAGGACAAGCACAGAAATTTTTTATTTATTTTAACATATAGCCCCGTAACAATGACCTAACTTCTGACTTTTCTGAAGTTGGAGCTACATCTCTTGATAAGAAAATGACACAGAGAAAACGTTTTTACATGTATTTATAAAGCTTTCACACTCTGTCCTGTTCACAAAATAATACACACTCTGCCCTCTGAACACAAAGGATTGTGTGTAATGAAAAAAGTCACAGCTGCAGCTTGCCCTTTAACTCTTCTGGTCGAGGGTATGATCAATACCATACCATCACTTACTAGAATAGTATCATCCTATGAAAGCCTGTGAGTAAAGCTACTTGCCTGGGAACCACAGGAAAGGAATGATGCTATAATCAATACAGAGTGATTCTGGGACAAAGAGTCCAGTGATGTGATCACTGTTTCCCAGTGGGAGTCTCACAGCCTTCCACAGCCACTCCTAAATTTAGATTCCACAGTGAGAATCAATTGCCTTGCACAAATAGCACAAAAATCTGGATGTGTTTTTGAGCGTGTGCGTGACTAACTGTTCTGAACAACCATCTTCTCGTTCCTTCTAACAGTTGTGTAATACTCAACAGTACGTTTTGCCAAGGGCTTAAATTTGTCTGCAGGTGATGTTAAGAAGCAATGGCATTAACCCAAGCACATAAATCAATCATGCAAAAATGCACTTTGCTTACAGATCATATGTTAATGTGGCTAACCATTCCAGCTCCAAGTAAGAGTCTAACTGGTGCTTAAAAAAAAAAAAAAACTACAAACAACACTTTGTCTTTGGCTGGGTTACACCGCAGTCCAGAAGAACATGTAGGTATGGAGCGCTCCCAGCTCACATAGTTTTTCTATTTTTCAGTTGCACACAAGTTAATATGCTGACACAGTCCTTTTGTTTTTCATTCAGAAAAGTGAGAAAAACAAAACAAGGGACTAATATAAAAAATAACAATATAAAGCAGCACAATTTTTCCTGGGACTCTGGGAGCCTTGCTGCTAAGCCAATATCAGGACTCTGTATGTTACTGTACGAACATGTACATCAATTTATTTATTTATTTCGTTTTAAATTCTCATTCAGAATGGAAGCTGGGCATCAGCTGACTCACCATAGGGGCTCCTTGATGGCCAATAACAGCAGGGCGTGGTTTGAGGGTGGCTGGGTCCATGATGCAGGGAGAGGTGATATGTAGGGGCACCACGTAGAGTGCTAGTAACACACTGACATACAGCAAAACCACCACCACCTGGAACACTGGAAGAAGATATGCAGCATCAACATAGTTACAGTTGTTAGCTGTGATATAATGAAGTCTAGTTTGACTTTGGGGAAATTTGCTTTTATGATGACTACTGTAAGAACACTCCAATAGGAGCATAGCATAATAACTGGAACAGGGGAAATGAGTAACACAAAATCTACCATTCAGCACCTCCAAAGCTCACCAAACAGCTCATTATACACAGTTTGTGAAAGATGCTAGGTGCTAGGAGTGTGCCAAAATCAGTTACCTGTGCAAAGGCAGTAAATATCTGAATGTTCAGCAGTGCTTAAAACTACACAGTGGCCAACAACACATCCATCGGGGCCATAGAGATTACCCTGTGTCCAACTCTGTATGAGTGTGTAATGATGGCTGAAAGTGGGCACCCACACACAGGAATGTATTTGTTTCAAGGTCAGCTCCGGGGCGGGGTTCAGTAGCCAACTCTTGTTACACACAGGAGACTCACACAACCCTCATCCACCCTCTCACTCGCACACACACTCATACCCTCTTTGATATTCAGTTGCTGTTCTGCACTGAATAAGATAAATTTTGCCAAGACCTTTTCACCTCATCAAGTATATATATATAAAAAAAAAAAAAAACCCTCAAACATAAACATAAAAAATGAAGCCAACAACTAAACAGTCAGGCAAGTTATTTTCCATCTTTCAAAGAGACAAGGGCAAATTCTCTTGAGCAATGATCATTTAGATGTATCAGGTTTTATCACTAAAGACACATTTATCTTTGAAAAAACAATAACTTGTAAGTAATTAGCACTTAATGATATACCATTAATGCATCAGTTTTTTGGTAGCCAACACTGTGGCTCCCCCTTGTTCAAAATCTCAAAATCATAAATCACAAAGACTTTCAAGTTCTTTTTAGGTGTCTGCTTTACAGACACCAGTGGCAGTGAGAGTGAGGACAGAGCACACATTCAGAGCTAACGATCCCCACAAAGAGTCCTGAAATCAAGGACAAACAATTCAAAATGTCCTGGGTGGAAAACATCACATGAGACCGGAGGAATGTTCGTTATCTTGGACACCCTGGGTGGAGGTCTTGGCCTCTTGTCTACATAGTGTTAATCATTCACAACTCCTCCTGTGTATGTGTGTGTTTGATCTGTGGCTGATGGTAACGTCAGGTAAGAATGGACTTGAATGTTGTGTTACAGAAGCACACATACTCATTTTTTCTGCACGGGTGACCTGTCCAGCCACAATCCAAGATAGTGCCGTGACTGCGGCGAGAGCCCCGATGTGCAGGAACGGGCCTGTAGCCTGAACAGAGGTGTGAAACAGAAATGAATGCGGGGGTATGTAGACAGAAAAGGTTAGAGAGAGTTAACGATTGAGTAGAGGAGGAGAGAAACAAAGACAAAGAAGACAGAGAGACATGGAATTACAGATATTATCTGGAGTTGAAGCACTGGCAACACTATTTAGAGATAATAGCTGTAATTTGTAATGGCATTTAATTTTAATGGCCACAGTTGGAGTCAAATCATGTGTCCACTTCAATCACACATTTCTGGTGGTGCAACAATCCCAAACGGACACACTAACTATAAGGTTATTTAAACTTCTCTGATGTAATTTAATTTTAGAGACACTGCAGTTGCTGTAGTACCGCATAGACAGTTTACATGATTACACATTCCTCCAAATGGCAAGCAGCAGAGTATCAACTGCTACAGCAGGCACACAACGATTATTTTAAAGGGACATTAAAAAAAAAAAAAGCAAAAAAAAAAAAAGCTGTATATGGATGTACAAGATGGACCGATTGTTGTAGACACTGATGTGTAGTGTAGGAATTACACCAGTTTAAATGGGCATGTGCAAACCTCCACAGCACTACAAAGGAGAGACACTTCAGTCCACCCTGGCTGTCTCTGTGAAAGAAAACTGATTATAGCTCCATTACTGAGCCATTATTATATCAAGGCCGACAACCTCTGGTCAAAGTGTTGGTTGTTGTGTGAAAATAACACGGTGCCTCTCGCCTGTGGATCACAACACTCACTTTAGTACGGAACCTAAGCACCAGCTGTGATGTCTACCCATCACAAGTAGTTTAGGGTGATTTAAGTCTGCTGACCTGCAGGGAGATGGGGATGACATCCCACTCTTGCGCCCATGTTTGATTGACAGATATGACCCCAATGATGGTGGTGAGCAAGGCAGCAGTAACTCCTATCTGTGTGGAGAAAGAGGGAGAGACACCAAAAGAGGTTGTTTGTTTAGACACACATATGCACCAGAATAACCCAGAGTAGCTCGCAGCTCTTTCACATCTCAAACAGTGTTTGGTAACTGTATTTGATTTGCTGACAGCATTTCTGAACAGCTTGTTTTCTGGGATTTTGCAACTCTGCTGGGACAACTCCAAACTATAAGTTGGGAAGTTCAGCTGATCAGCAACGATTGGACACAGCGACACACACAAACACTAAGTAAACACATAACAGAGTTAAAAATACATATGTAAAACTCGCCCGCCCCCCTCCCACCACCCATTTTTCACAAACCACACACAGACACATTAACAGTTGCTCAGCTTCACATTTGGCATGTTACCTTATGAAGCCAGTGCAAATTTAACTGCTGCCCAAGTGCAACGTGGCAAAGTGCTAAAACCTGAAGAGAAAGACAGAAAGAAACAAGAACAAGGTTCAGAACAAGCCTGCTGCCTTACAGATCTCAACTTGCTAATCGTTGTTATGTAAGTGGTTACCATATCTGGCAACACATGAAGACAATTTTAAAATCTCTTCAACGATATGTGACTCACAATTAGAAAAGCAATATAGGTGAAGCCAGCAGCGGTGGTGGCTAGGATGGGAACAGTGCCATCACTCCACTTCCCAGAGCGGTTGTACAGGAACCTGCAGAAACAAGGATAACAACATTTCTTGTCTTCATCACACCTAATAAAAAAAGGGTGTGAAGGCTTGTGAGAATAGAGTGTCAGTGTATATATGTGTCCCTATTTTCTCCCACCTATTATCGGCCGTTTTTCTTTCTTACAAAACAAACATGACTGACAAACTACCAACAACATTATGTTAGATTAGCTGCAGAAGTCCACAAAGAAGCAGACTTGTACAAAGAGACAAAATGATGCAATCTACAGTTGAAACATGACATTGATGTAGAAAGCTGAAAATGGAAACTATTGGTTTACTAAAGGTCTCTGATTGACAGGCAGACATCAATAAAGTGCTCTCAAGCTTTGTGTTAGCAACAATAATGCACAGACTCTGCACAGTGACCACAGACACGGTTTCTGTGCCACAGGGAAAATCTGACAAAAATAGATTATGTAACATTATTAATGGATGGTTGGACAAATTATTGAGGACTGGCTTCTGTTTTATGGGATGCTTTACTATAACATGCAACTACATATAGCTATATATAGACATAAAAATATACGCATGCTACTCTGAGTTTAAATCCTCTGAAGAGTGACACTGGGTGTAACACCAGGTCCACAGCTGCAGAGAAAAGACGAAGTGCCTGAATGTATTTGTTTCTGTGCATTTCTTTGGGTGTGGGTGTGCACATTTTTAAATGACAGCTAGGTCCTTTACATTCAAAGCCTTGTGCATGATTCTAGTGGCATAGAGCCACAGCAGGGTCACTTAGTGCAGATGCTCCTCAGCCCTTTGTGAATGCTTTTTATGCTACACATGGACAGAGATACTCCCTGCAGCTAAATCACTCAGTCATAAAGACAGGGATGGCAATTGCTGCGATCATCTCTGGAAATCCCACAAAAGCAGGGTAAAAAGAAGGAAATTTGCTATAAAGAGGGATGGCAAATGTCTATTGGAGATGTAAATGTGGATAAATACACACAACTTAGACAGCAGATAAAACTGGACTGTCTGCAGAACTCCAAAGAGGATGGCAAACATAGCCAAAGGAAAAGGTCAACAGGGGGCATTGTAGTCTACTACAGCTCCATATATTCTTGGATACTACTAGGGTTGTTTTGCATGACTCAAAAATAATTCTTATTTATCCTGCCCTGGGTTTGGTGCAGCCACTCAGTTCAACCACTGTCTGGAACAGCCCGTTTTAGCTCCCTTTCATATAACTTTCTACTGTCTGGCTGCCCCTCGCAGACTCGATCTAAACAGGAAATGGGTGAGCTGTGCACCTAAGATGGTCATTTTAGGGATATTTGCTTTCAGTTAAACTGCAAAGGACCATGAGTGGGGAAAAAATAATAATAAAAAATCTACCCAAAACTAGTCTGAGGCCTTTAGGCCCATTTTAAGGCCCAGCTTTGTTACTTATTGTGAATCAAAAGCTGGGCCTTAAATGAAAAAAGAGCTGGGAGATCACTGAAAACTACAGAGGTGAAGAAACGAGGAAAGGTAATGGAAGCAACGGATGATAATAAGAGGAAAAGGTGACATTGTTGCAGAGATCCCTGAGAGGAGAACAGAGAGAGGAGAGGGAGGGGAAAGTTTTCATCACCATCATGTGATGTCTGCATACTCTTTAGAGATTTTGCACTAAAATGGAAACATCAGTGTCGCTAATCAGTTAACATTGCCTTGCATTTAGTATCCTAAAAGGCTCAGTTTCCACAGACATTGATTAAACCCATTCCTCAACCATAAACACAGGAGGCCTTCACTGAATTTTTCTTTTAGTCTAGGATTAAACCGTAGTGTCCGCTCTGTGAGAAGATGTAAGTGGTTGTCCCAAAAAACAGTAGTGGGTTAACAAATACAAATGTATATTGTCAAATATACATTTGTTCGATTAAATGTGGCCCAGGACTGAGTGGTGTACAAAACAGGAAGTTGATGGGTGAGGACCTCTGTGACGTAATGGTGTAATCTGCACAGGGTTGGGTGGTCTCTGTTCAGATTAATAATGCCTTGATTATACTCCGTTGCAGACACGGACAGCTGAAGAGTCGAGTGGTCGTTCCTATTTGACTTCTTTGAAGTTCGTGGCCTTTGGTGCATGTGTAGTTGGTGCATTGTAGAATAAATTATTCGCAGACAAGACTGCATAGTCACAAAATGCTAAAATAAATAAATAAAACCCCCAAAAAAACCCAAACAAAAAACAAAAACAAGCAGGCAGATGTCCCTACAGACCCTTGCGCTCACTGCTTTTCACTGATTGTGAAATGTACGTCCGTCAGATCCGAGCGGACCATAGCTGATTGAAGGTGCTGGAAGTATAATTGAGGCTTCTGGCAGAAAACAGGTTAAACTGATTGTTTACAAAAACAACAAGCCAACAAGTAAGGGTTGAATGTGTTTACAGCCAAAACTATATGCTGGCAGCCTCTGACAACACACAGGGGCACTTTTGTACTCACCAGTTGAACTCGCTGTAGTCATTATGTGCCTCCCACCAGAAGTAGAACCAGACAAGCAGGAGACAGAAGGTAAGGAGGAGGATCAGGGACCACAGAAGCTCCCACTGCACACACAGACACACAAACAATTATTTATGTGGCTCCTCCATATTTAATTATAACAGACTTAAGTCATCTTCTCAAGTCCTTTTGACAATAATAAAAACAACTGAATTACAAACAATCTGCTGAATTCTACACACAGTAATAGAGACACTCTGTATAAATTATTGGATAGACAGTCACAATTTAAGTACCACAGGAGAGACCAGCAGAGTTCATAATAAGTTAACTTTTCCTAAACTTACCTGAGCACATGGCACCAAACTGACCCGAGTATTCCCTTATACACTTTGCTCATTAGCAAGGAACAGCTTTTAATAAAGTTTGTATGCAAGCTGACTAATTACTGTCCTCATCTCCATGCACTTTGGCACTATGGCAAATATTAAATGGGCTAAATCTTCACAGAGACAGAAAGAGACCCTGAGGACATGCATAAGAGGTGATGAGCACACAGGCATTTCCATCGTTCTCAGCAAACTTTAAATACATCTACGGTTGTGCTATTATCCAGACAAAAACCTTCTGACCTTTTCTTAAAGCAAAGAAGCTTGATTTAAGAAAAGCTCATTGTGCCCTGATGAACTAAGCATCAGCAATGATTGCTCACAAACCCTTAGGTAACGCACACAAAGCTGATTGAATAAACCCCGTGGGCTAAAGAGTAATGCGACTTTAAATGATTTGATACCAGTGACATGCAGTGAGTTTTGTGGAAATCATACACACCGTTTGATCACAGTTATATAAAAAGTCAGAGTTTTGTGTAATCTGGACCAATTGCATGATACACATTTACTAAGAAAATCGACTTTTCAAACCTGCTCCTGGGTCAGAAACAAGTGTCTGTAACTGTAGTGCAACTGTAGTAAATGTGTGGTGAGTCTATAGGAAGTCTGAGACGGTCAGCCAAATATCTGCATGAAGTTTAAAGATGTTGCTTATAGAATCTGGTATGTATAAAAATTACATCCAACTAATAAAATAACTGATTAATAAAAGAAAACTGTTTTTACTAGTTTAAGCTTCTTTATTTGTTGTATTTGTTTATCTTCTGTAAGTAAATTTATATTTGAAGAGCCACTTTGAGTTCCCAGAAACCATTTATGAATATTTTATAACAATAATTAATCTTTAAAAAATGAAAGAATAGACAAAAACAAAACAGATGAATGTATCCTTGCTTTTGGCCTAAACATCAAAAAACATAAGTATAAAAAAAAAACTTGTGAGCTTTATGTGGGTTGTAGTGTTAAGATAAAGTCACTTGGTTAAATAGCCTAAGCAGCTAAAATGCACCACTGCTGAGTGCTGAGGATCAGATCATTATCACCTCAACCAGCTGATGTAAGGCAGTATGCCTGACCTGCTTTTATCAGCTCTCATTTTCAAGGTGTGTGGGTGGGTTGGTTTTTTTTTTCCTCTCTCGTTCTTTTTTTTTAATATTCAAAGCTTTCCAAAAGCTGGAGCTAAAGGTTTGTGGATCATGAATAAGCTTTTCAGCTTAAAATGATGTTAAACACAGCATCTAAATGCCATACTTTGACCTCAAACTAGTTTTAAGAGCTTCCTTAAATTTCAGCATGCCGATCATATTCAGACTCTTATGAAATTCCTGATGGAACATGTTATTTCACTAACAAAAAAAAAAACCACTACAATAATAATGAATAAATAAGCCTCTCAAAAACACTCAGTTATTTTCTGAAAAACAACTACTGCTTAGCTTCCACTGCAAAATAACAAACATTTACCTGGATCCTTCCTAACATTCAGATAACAGCTCAGCGTGGTTACAAAGAGGTTACACTGATCTCTGTGGGAGGAAGAGCTGTGTGTGACAGGCAGGGTTCCCATGGCCCTTAATGACTACCTGGAGACACCTGGGAGAGCCGACCTTGAGAGGAGCCATTGTTTGGCCTGCCCCCCCTCTCATTAAATGCTCCACCTTCTCCTTTTCTTTGGATGAACCTGAGAGAGCTGCTATGATGCACAAAGTCTTTACTACTAATACGGAATGAATATGAATATGGCACACAAGGAATCAAACAAGACAACCACAAGTCAAGAAGAAAATTCTTAAAAAGGATCATCTTGTTGGGTCTGTTAGTCCGTCTTCCTGTTTCCCAGCTCACTCAGCAGCAGAGCTCATTCAGTCAAAGATGACTTGACCTGCCCTCGTAACGTCACATTACCATTCTGCACAGCTGGCTTTTTATCCGGGCAAAAGAACACATGACACAGACCAACAGCGGGCCAACGGAAATCTATGAAAATTCAAAGCAGCTCTGGGAAACAGTGTTTGAAAAGCACTCCAACACTCCAGGCTTTATTATGACAACATTTCCAAGTAGAGTGCTAAGTTGTTTGACTCTTTAGGAAATCACAAGAGCATATTCTCCTGAGGAAGACCAGTTATGTAATCAAACTTAGAATCTAAGTTATGCTTATTTATCTTATATGTATAATCTTGGCTGTGTCTGTGTCTGAAATGACCATATTAAAAGGACAACATGTATGATGCAGTCCATACTGCATAATGAACTAAATCAAATGCATTTCTGAAATGTTGAATAAAAAGTGCAAATATTTGAAAAGCTTGGAAGTGGCAGAGCTAACTGCTAAAAATAGAAGGATCAAATGGATCAAGGAAAATATTGCTGCAGCATATAAACACTCATGTTAAAACCTTAAAAGGATACATTCCAGAAAATCCTCTGCTTGCACTTTGTTCACAAAACTCTGCAAGTAGTGGAGACAAATGCCATAACAAGCTTTTACCTACAATGTTGATATGCTGCTTCTACAAAGCATCGACATCCCTTCAGTCACATAAAGCATTCATCATTTATGAAATGGTACTGTACTTTATGCTCTGTCAAAAAATATATATATATATATACACAGGCTGCCTAAGAAAACATTAAATAGTGTCAAAATAATAATATTTGTGATTCTCTATTGCACTCAAGAAAACGACACCAGTGAATTCATATCTGGAAAAGTCAGGTATGGAGCACAAACCGTATGTGGTGTGGAAAAATATACCTTTTGCTCTTTTTCCAAGACAGCTGAAAGCAGAGAAAACATTGCTGTTTTAAATTAAAAAGCTGCACAAAGACTTACTTATGGGGCCAAGGGCTGTGAACAACCCCTGCACAGGATAAAATAAAAGTAATAAAAAGGAAGTCTAAACAAATTTATATGAGTTACTCTTCCCCACCTCCTTCTTCAGCAGAATTTTATTATAAAACTGCTCACAGCAGGGCCAATACAGTGGATTATTACTGCAGCAGCCAACAATATATTAAATAAAGCCTACTGGATTGTTCCTCTGTCTGCAGTAATGTTCTTTTGAATTTTATGGTTTAAAAACAACTCAAAATGTCAGCTCGAATTCAGTGTCTTCCCCTTGTTGCAGCTTAGTAAATATTCCCATTAGAGTGCAGCTAAAGGCATTTGGAATGTTAAGTGGGAATGAATCAACCTAACTCAACCCAACACTTACTGCAGACATAAATAAGGGGTAAAAAAAAAATCCACAAAAACAACAGCAAAGAATCTCAAGAAAGCAAATTCAGCAAATGGTCATGCCCATGGGTTCCATACTTTCAGGCAGCAATTGAATTTGCATTAAAAGGAATCCTTATATTATGAATCCACTTTAGAGCTTGTAAATTTGGATGGACTACCACAAAAGGTCTTTAATTCCCAAACTGTTGATGTGTTACTTTTGTTAGACCCCTGGAATCAAAGTTGAAGGTCTACAGTGAAATCACTCCTTGACCGCATCATTTCGAATCCACTGTGGTAGCTTTTGTGGAGATTTGCTAGCTCCTTCCAGTTGGTACTTTGTGACAGATAATTGGTTCTCAGTCAAATTTAAAGCAAGGAAATCAGGTAAATACTGAACATCATCATATCTAACAAGACGGCACAATCAAGGTATCAGTGGGTAATATGCTACCTATAGCGGTTACAGAGGTTTTGATCTTTTGTCCTTCTTTTCACTGTAAGGGTGACTGCTAACTGCCAATATGGCTGATTCAATCTGTTCTGTGTTCTCCAACAATGCCTCAATATGCCAGACTGGATCGAGTCTACACAGTTTCACACTCAAGATGGTAACTATTTATACCCATGAGCTGTTCTACAACAACACTTGGACAGGGTTGCACAGAAGAAAACACGTGATGTGTGATTATTATACAGAACTGCAAATGGCCTATTGTGTATACTTTCATTTGCATCTGATTTGTAAGTGTAGCCCAGACAGAACTAGGATGTTAAGGGATGGATAAAATAAATTCACCCATGGAAACCTGTCATCCTGTGGATTCACAAGTCAAGTTGTGTAACTGTGGCCCATCCTGCATAACAACAGCAGTAACAGCAAAGATGTTAATTTCTTCAAGTTGTTCATTTTCATTTGTCAAATTTTAATTAAGATTTGACAAAACAAGTATTTGAGATCACAATCTAATGTAATCCCTAAAAATTTAATAAATACGAGGAGATGTACCAAAATAACTAACACAAGTTAAAAACTAATTTTGATAATTTGTGACATTAAAATAAATACTGTACAAACACAGAGTGCACACTGTGAGACAGACTGAACTACACATTCTCACAGACTACATCTTAAATTGACCGAGCTACAAAAAGAAAGACACATTTAAATAATTATTGTGAAAGTAACACAGTCAAAATTCATCATCTTGTCCAAATCTGCTTTGATCACTGAACCTGCTCCTCTGCTCCTCTGTCTGCAGCTTCACCTCCTCAGGCCGGGAACATTTTTGGCTGCTGTGCTCTGATTTCACTCTATTTGCTCAGATTATTTCTGGTGTTAATGACAACTTCTCTTAAGTACACATTTACATTACAGATTGATTAAAAAAAAAAAGAAAAAAGCTAATCCAACTGCCCAATGGTGGAATGTCACAACTTTAATAGTCTTTTGTTTTTTTATGCTTTGGATATATTGCATATTGTGTCACCAAATGTATTCAACAGATATCAGATTTATTTACTTCCTAGACATTGGTCAGGCTCTGCAAGAAACAATTAAATGATACATTTAATTAGACATGGCAGCTTGACACAGTATGCTGCAATTAAACATGCCAACACTGCAGGATGCTGCTTAATTTCCTTCTGCTACCACAGATCAATACAGGCAGAAAAAACCCCCAAAAAACCCTTTTCCTGTAAACTCCAACCTAACATGCTCCGCTCTCCTTGCCTCCATCTTCACTGGACATAACACCTCAGTCACTTGTCACATTCCTGAGCAGATCCAGTTAAGTCTCTGACATTTCACACAAGCCGAGTAAGCATTTTAAAATGCAGCTATATTACCAGCCTGCCAATAGCATGAGTGGGAAAAATAATTCAAGGCCACATTACTACTTTTATCATAAAAAACAAAAGAAAAAAAAACTAATTCCATACACAAGATTCAGTTTAAGTAATTTTGCATATATGAGAAATGTACACACAGCCAGCATTTCTTCCTGAAACATGAAGTACACCCATCTCAACCCTGTAGATCAGTAAACTCTCGGTCAAATGTTCAAACATGTTTCCAACCATAGGAAGGTCTGGATAGGAGACCATGTAAAATAAAAAAGAAAAGAAAAAAATCCTAAAAAACAAAGAATGCACTTCAATTACATCCTGATTGATTTAAAATCCTCTGTGTACAGAAGCAGATATACACTATGTGTCACTGTCCAATAGCTCTAACTTTAGACATTTACTAGATGTTACTTGTTTGAAGGAGGCCACACATTTTAGAATTTGATCCAAACAGTGACTTTTCAACACAGGGGTGAGGACGCACACACTGGGAAGAAGTTCAGGGATTTTCTAATCAAAGCAGATAAAGTAAGTATGTTAGCAGAGTTGCGGTACTTTGTTTCACTTCCTTAACAATAATAATTTGCGTCTGCCATAAAAAGAAAAAGAAAAAAAAAAAGACTGTAAATGCAGAGGAAAAAAAGATATCTGCAAAATGTTCATGTCCAAGGCAACAGTCCAGAACAGAAATACACTGCACATATATTTAATCCAACAAGTGCGTAGGAGACAGACAAACCGGTCCAATGCAGCAAACAGACTAATGTTAAATGTCTAGTCTGTCAAATCACTGGTCCAAAAACTAAAACTCGTAAAAATAAGCTGCTGTTCATCAGTTCCAAAGAAAAGGAACAACTGTTATAATCTAATACTGTTCAGTCTTCAAATATCTTCCCTTTTTATCTGCTAGCACAAAAATTCAATGTTGCAGAGCAGCAATCGCTTCAAGTAACTGCTAGCTCTAGCTCCTGTCCAGTATTTCACAAGCCAGGGCAAATGTAGACCACAAGATTACCAAAGCTTTGCTTCTATTTTTGAAGCCTTTGTCCCACTGAATTGTAAAGACTGGCTAGATGGAAATACTTTCAATTATTACTGAGAGGCCAGATCGGCTTGCACTGTGTGACGTTGGCAGTCTTCCTACAAAGCACCTTGAACAGACAGGAGGCAGCGTCACTAAGGTAGCCAGTCAACCCGAACGACTCATTAGAGTGAACAAAGATGAAAAAGGGAGAGAAACTACACAACCCACTTGTGGATTATAAACGGGTCTATAGTTGTTGCTTGCTTGTCAAGCTCCTGTGATTCGCTGAGGTCCAGTTACACATACCTGACACCAGCTCCAAGTCGCAGTTTGCTTACAGAGATCAGTGAAGGTGCAGTTTTTTATGAAATCACCACATTGTAAACTAAGAAACATTCTCTATGGAAATCAAAAGTAATTTTTTTCCAGTATCAGCACTGACAATTTTAAATATTAAATGAATCCAAATGAATTAAAATAGACTGAAGGGTCCATTTTTGCACTGGAGTCAAGATAAGTGCTACCCAGCACCACAGGTTCAAAACAAAGGATGAGCACCTTGGGGGAGTGGGGGTGCTGACTTGGTAACATTTATTCATTTGTGCTTGTAACAGGAAACAGAGCTACACTGTGTCCAGGTCCCTCCAAACAGGAGGAAAAAATGAGGTGTATTCCATTTATGAAATGCGGGTAAATATACCCTTTTTGCCTTGCAGTGTTATTTCTGTGTGTTTACTTATACACCTAAACAGGTTTATATAGGTAATTTGCTCACATCAGTGTGTGTGTGTGTGTGTGTGTGTGTGTGTGTGTGTGTGTGTGTGTGTGTGTGTGTGTGTGTGTGTGTGTGTGTCTCCGCTTGTGCCCTTTGTTTCTGCCAGTTTAGAGTATATTATATGGGCATAAATAAATGAATGTAAACAAAGACATGTGCTGTGTGTTTGAGTCTGTTGGAGCAACATAACCCAAGTGTCCTTCCAAAATAGCAGAAAGAAAGGTCACCTTATGCAATACTTTTGGCATCCAGCTAATATTAATGGTGCTGCAATTTTATAAAAATGAGCCAAATGAGCCTTCAAAATTAAATTGTTTAAAATGTTTTTTTTCCCCATTTGGTGGTAATAATTACAAATAACTTGGACCCCAAGGTCTGCTGACCTGTCAGTGATAAATGAGACCCTTCTACAGAATGCTTGCAGGGTTTTCTTTACGTGACAAGTTTGAAGTTCAATAATAACAACACGCGCACAAAATCTAAATCAACCTTTTTTAAAATTTAAAAAAAAAAAGAAGAAAAAAAAAGGGTGCAGAGTGTATGTGATGACATACAGGTAGAAACAATGGAGTATTATAACTTCAAGCTTGACCATAGAAAGCTCAAGGTTATTGAATGAGGGAGAAGCCAGCAAGGACATAATATGGTCACATGTATTTTTCTTAGTATGTAAATTAGGGTATTTGGAGATCATGGTGTGGATATAAAAGCACACCTCTTTGGAAGAATAAGAACAGTTTTATAGGATTTGTGCATTTTTTCAGTAGTATATTCAACAGAAAATGTAAAAACTCCTACACATCCAACTTGTTATTCAGGGCTGTGAGGAAAAAAGAAAGAAAGAAAAAACCCACACCACATTACTGTAGCAATACAATAATAATAGCTTTTAAACTTAGCAATTAAACTTTAAGGAGAAATGCCAACTTTTTAATAAAGATGCTACTCTTAAAAATGTAGGTTGAAGGTCACTGGAAGATCTATAAAAAAAGCCAAGTAAGTGAGTTTAATTACTAAGCAATAAATAACAGAAAACCTTGTTTGTGGAAAGGGAGTGAAATTCTCTAAGGACTGTGGGAAACTGACCTTGGTAAAATAAATTGCGCACAGAACAAGATGATCGGATCTCATTCATCCACAACTGTGCGCTGGCACACGTGAGTGCGTGAACAGCTTCAAATTCTCTTGTAACAAAGAATGAGAGCAGGGACAGCACTGACTCCATTTCCTACTGATGTCCTTCTTGTACACAGTGTTATGTAAATCTATACACTAATCCAGCCATCATAAGAGTTTCTATACAAACAAAAGCTCTGTTAGAATGAAAGAAAAAAAAAAAAAAAAAAAAAAAAATCAGGTCAGTCAAATGTCATTCTTTCAATTAACAGACTGGCTGCTAGTGTCGTTAGTATGCATCTCTAAAACAATTAGACAAACCTGAGAATACACTGTAAATAAACAGGTCGCAATTGCTGTGATGGTGTCATTCTATGATCTGTATGGGTTTGAATGCAGGCTATCCCAAAAACTGCAAATTTTTCCTTTCACTTTAATTTCAGTGTAACCTGACTTTTTATAGTCAAAAGAACCTGTGTGAGCAGCAACTCTGTAATAAAATTAGGAAAAAACTGAACTGAATCTGACAACAAAGCCTTTAATTCATGTAGCGTGCTCCTGTCTCAGAGGTTTCCCTAAAGTGTATTAGGAATGTTATGAATGATAACTCTGACTATGTTACATTTAATAGAAAAAATATGGTTCCCAGTCACATCAGCAGAGTTTTGGTTATGTCAGTCTCGCGTTGTTGGTATGCAGCAGCCCATCTTAACACTCTGAAACAGGTAACGTCAGCTGAATTGTCAGTGCTTAGCTAGCAAACAAAGGTAGTGGATGACAGTCTCTGGGGGTTGCAGCAGTCAAACAGAATCAACCTACTGTGACATTACTGTAATATTTGTTGCTCCAACTAGGCCAACATAACGACCATGAAGTCAGCCTCTGGGGGCTTCTGCCCAAGTTGTTTCCATTCTTGGCATACAGCAGCTGACTTGCCCCCCACACAATATAAGCAGAGTTGCTAAGTAGTGCAATAAACACTCGGCACCAGATTGACAGTGGACAGTGAAGGTAATGTCAAATAAACCTTGGTTTGCGTGGTACTCGCCAGGTAGGTTGTCCCAATCAACTTCGGAAAGTATTCACGCTTCTATGGATTTATTTTGTCCAAGTTTTATGCAGTTTCTTTACATAATCCCACACTGACAAAGTGATGGTGACTACAAATGATTTTTTAATTCCTTCTTGTTGTTGAACTATGTGCTATGGTACAGTGTGAGGCATTACTCTTTTACAGAAAGGAACTCATGGATAGCAATATGTACTGTACAGAAATGGTAAGGTTTCTGCATTGTTTAATAAGGGGCCTCTCACCTTGGTGGTGTCATCATGGGAGCGTTGATAGCGTTTCCATCTGCAACCATAGATCCCAGTGATGCATGACAAACAAAGCTGGCGCTCATAGACTTGGAGGGGTTGGTGTTTCACCATGCTCCTTCAGTCAGTCCGGCTTCCAGAGCTCTAACATCCCACTGGCTGCGAAGGATCCTGTGAGAAATTACAAACAGCGTTAATATTGAAGCAAACAACGCAGCAACAAATTGTTGAAACCACAAAGGCTGTGTTTGACAACCCATGGAACAAATGGAGTAACATGTCTGGCACTTTAATAGAAAACACATGCTGCCTTGAAAAGCTCGTCCTGATAAAAAGCACAGCTTCAAATTAAGACCTTGTGCATGTTTCCAATGACAACTGGGACTGCTAGCAGCTTTTCATCAATATGATCAAGGAAAAAAACATGGCAAAGAACACTGGTAAAGTGATTATCTATTGAACATCACATGACCAAGAACATGAATATATCACCCACTTATAATAGGTCTGGGACAAGACAGCGTGCAGGCACCACCTCTCCCATTAATCAGGCCAATACGAGGAAATGCAAAAGCAATACCAACAAGTGTACGTGTAATAATACAACTGTGACATTTTAGCAAAAACCTTTCAACCTCTGGGAAACTTTAAAAAGGTCAAAATGTCAACTAAACCTCCAGGTAAAGCAACATGATTGTCCTCACTACCACTTTATTTATTTTTTAATAATGTGCAGGGGGTCTCTGCATCATTTGGCACCTTATCTGAAAGTCTTACACTGCCAGCACTCACTATTAATAAGGCTACAAACCATGGTGGAGTAGCAAGGCACATTATACTTCAGAAGAAAAAAAAAGTCTTGATTTTCCTTTCATCCTTGTCTGATGTCGTTTTAGTAAACATGGTAGGCAAGACTAGTCTGTGTTATGTGTGAATAACTAGAGTTATGAGTAATCCTCACCAATGAGCCTGCTGCTGATTCAGCATAAAGACTTTGTAATCAGCTATAATAACAATAATGATATTACAGCGGTGCGGACTGTTATCACAAGTTTACCTCACTCTCCAGGGACACGATGGAGCCTGTTGTGCTGCAGCTGCAAAACACACATCAACCAAATCTGGGGTTGAAAGTGCAACTTTGTGTTTTCAAAGCAGCAAATGATGCATATATAATGGCAGGGTGAACAAGCAGTGTCGATGAGAGGCAAACAAACATGAATAAGAGGCTACAGCAAGATGCAGACTTGCTTCAAGCTAGTTATATTCCTTTTTCCTTGCAGCGGTTGCTAGTGTGTAGCGTACTTGCATCTGATGTTTCAAATGCAAGTACATGCAGTAATTCTGCACTCTTCCTGCTGTAATCAGGCTGTCTCAGTCTCTGGACAGCTGCTCATTAGCATCTACAGCATGGGCCACGTTTCCTGTTATTAGCGAAACTGCTCTGAAAAGGGTGGGCTAGACCCAGGCAATAATGAATCTAGCTCACCCCAGCAGGACCGCAAAGACAGTCAGTCAGTGTGTTATAAATGATTTATGGGTTAAAATGAAAAGTGTTAAATGTAACTTCTCCAATGCAGCAGCTTTGTTTACAAGCCTTTTGTATAAGTATTATATCTTAACAAGCCAAACATTTTTTCATAAGAAAAAAAAAAAAAATCTGTACTCTTACAGGACAGTTAGTCATGCTAAAGGTTATCGACTGTCTGAAGATCTGTACTTGTCAAATTCATTGCTTGTACTGTGTTGAAGAAATGAAAATCAATTCACTGATACTTGCACAGTTAATATAATTACTCAATGACTGATATAAAATTATTGCTGTCAAATAAAACCAGGCACAGAGATCACATGATTACAAAGACTCACTTCTTGTGTCCAACACAATGCACAGGTGTGTTCATTAATCACCTTATACTGCACCAGTATATTGGCCAAAATCAAACTACTTTGTAGCCAGCCTCTCTGCTGCAAAGCAGCCTAAGGGATTTAGACCTTGATCAGACTGAGCACTATTTCATGCTGCCATGGCCATTATAAGTGACATTTCTTCTCAAACCATGTCTGCCAAGTTGAAAGAGATCAGAGCCTTGTAAGGACATGATTAGGAGCATAATTACGGAAAAATATCTACAAATCTGCCAAAACACTAATGGCATAAAAATCCTCATTTTGAGGCAGCAAAGAGTTTGACATGTTTGATCATGACATTAAAAAAAAGAAAGTGAATTGCCACCTGCCTGCACATTAAAGCCAATGTGTTGTCATCAGGGGTGCAGCAGAAATGTTAACAGAGAGCCAGAGAGAATACTTGCTATTCTGGCCAGATTCTGGAGGGGTGTACATACAGATAATGTGGCCTTAACGTAAGACGTTTGGCTTCTTCGTGGACCCTCACACAATCTTCACTTGACCACTTGCTACTCTGCGTCATCCTGTGTGTGCGCACAAATACATTGAATTGAAACTGAAAAATGTCTCAGGTTCTTTTACTGGCACGACACACGACACATCAAGTCTGTTTATAAACAAACAAAAGGGTCCTAATTGATAAGCAGTTTTGAAACAAACATTTTCTGTTGAAACATGCAGCCCTAAAAAAAAAAAAAAGAAAAAAAAAAAGGACATTAATCAGTAGAGAGTTATGTGGGAAAAAAGTCTGACATTAAACAGTCTTTAACCTACAAGCTTATGAGCACAATCTCATAAGCAGAAATAGCGTAGGTCATATGAGTGAATCCCATGTGTCCCACCTCCTGCATGTTTTTGTTAAACCGCAGTATTTATAGTAGTGAGAGAGAATGCAAATTGTATTATGTCGCATTGTGTGATACACATGAGAAAGGAACCTCTCACATGCTTCAACTCACTGCCCAAACACTTTCTAAAGTTGATGTGGAAAAATAGCAGTAGTAAGCAGCTTTAGCTGAAATCAGGCACAGTGTAGATTGGTCAAAATGACTAAAAAAAAAAAAAAAAAGGCATCAAAATCAAAATTCAGCTCAGCTCTTCAGTGAGGAAAACACACGCACACACTTTTGACATCTTCAAAATGTCAGCTGGGGATTGTAACAAAAACCCACAGCGGTTTGGAGTTTCAGTTCAGTTAGTGGAATTACACAGTTCAAGCGCCAAAGACTCAAAACAAACAAATGATTTTAATTAATATTTTTTTAAATGAACAGAAGTCAAACAATTCGAGATTCTGAAAAGAGCTGCTTTTCACATTTCTGCTGCCGACACTGGAACAAAAAACAAATATGGATTTATGTTTGGGCTTGTCGACCAAGCCTTTAAGACAGGAAAACAAATGTGAAGCTGACACAGCAAAGTTTGGTGTGATCACAAAGGCAAACTAAAAAACACTTTCAGCACTGTCATGCCATCTCTTTGTTGACATAATGTTCCAACCGGTTGCCACAGAAACCCCTCCATGTTGTTACAGGAAAGGCTGATGTCATAACTTGTTTACCCCCAAAAGCTTCCATTCATGAAAGTGTTACATCCACTTGTACTCTCAAAGTCAAAAAAATATTACACGCCATAACTACTTTAGTTGAGATAAACATCAAACGGGCCTTTAGAATTCCACCTATTTGATGAATGATATCATCGTAAGTAGATGGAGCAGCACCGAGAGCACAGATTTGTCACCTTAAAATGGAAGGCTTATGCATTTTTCATTTTGGGGTTAAATACCCCCATCGCTCATCTCCTCAAGCCTGAATAAAAGAAAGAAATGCTCTTCCATTAATCCCTTTATCAGCATAATGTCTAAGCAAAAACTCATCAGCCAAATACAGCCCAGTGGACACAATTAATTCTTAAATAAGATGCAATGAATTAGTGAAGCCTAGTTAATTACAGCACAAGTCGTGATGTTCACCACAGACTGAATACATGTTCAGCCAAGACTGGAGCTACACTATCATATTTTGCCAACATGGATGTGACACCTCTGACCACAGTAGGTGTGGAAATGTAACCACCATAAGCAGTGTGGGCTGCTCTGTCACAGTGACTCACTGAGTCACAGACACAACAACCGAGCCACAAAAACTGAAACTTTGATTAAAATCTTTCAAAAATTACACAGTAAGAAGAACAGAGCTTTCTGCATATTTAGCAACACATCAGAAGAATAGAGCAACTTTTCAGATCCTGTCACCTAAATGGCCTCATTCTGAACTCAAACAGATTAAGCGGCAAAGTCAACAAGTGCTCAAAGCTTTCGTCACACGAGAAGCAGACTTCCTGCCATTACTGTCTGTCACAAGGTGTCTGAACTTGTGTGGAGAGGAGGAGAACATGAGAGGGGTGCATGGAAAAACCCCTAAACAGCTTTTACCATCTTCTTTTCTGCTGCCTCATTTCCTCCAATCAAAAGTACACCCAGAGAAAACAGTCAGCAGGGGAGGAAATGCTTCAGCAGTTTCCCAGCAGAAAACATCGTCTTCCTTTGGTCAGGGAACTGAAAGAGACCGAGCAGCAGAGAACTGCAAGACCAAACGCAAACCTGCTAATTGTGAATAATATATTCTTAAAAAGATACTTCACAAAAACAAAAACAAAAACAAAAAAAAAAAAAAAAAAGGGGGGGGGAGGGGGGGTTGCCTCTACACATCTGCTGCAAAGTAATCAAGACCATTTAAAAAAAAAAACAAAAGAAAAAAAAAACAAACCCAAAACAAGATAACTAGTGAGGATGGACCTGCTGAGAATGCAGAGAAAATGCTCACTCAAACTTTTCAGTAGATGACCCAAGGGTTACATACATAATGAAACAAGAGGAGGTCCAGGAAGTTCTGACAATGCAAAATCTGCAGCTGCATGTCATGTTCCAATACTCTGACATGCTTATTGAGATGTGCAATAGATACCTAGTAACTGAGCTCCATGGAGACCTTGCTAATGGGTGATAAAGCCTATTATAAGGAGCAAAGGGAGAGCACTGACATCAAAGCTGTTAAAGCCAGTTCATTCTAGAGGTCTTGCATTTAGGCCACGGAAGATCAATTGCACTTCAAACAACATTTCTGACACCCTCCTTTTCTTGTGTTTAATATAAACAAATCATTGTTGCTGCTTACTGTTAAGAAAACCCCATGACTTCCTGTGCACTTTAATGACAGACCTGCATCACAAGATTGCAGTGTTTACCACATCTGATTCACAGGTTAACAGTGCAATGTTGTTCACATTTATATATTTATTAATAATACAAATAATGATTAAAGTAGAAACAATATAACAAAGCCAAATAGTTCCCTGCATTACAATGCATTGAAACCTCTGCAAGTCTTAAATTGCCTAATGTAAAGATCAGCCAGGTTATGTGACATCTGAAAAGACGCGCACGCATGTCAAATTCCTATTACCGTGAGAAAGAGGCTGGTGAGTTTCCTGGGGAACCAAAAATCTGGAGACATGTTAGAACAGGCCAGTTGACTGACTGTTTAATTTCTGTGTTTATGTAAACCAACCTTTCAGGTGACGCAAGGGGAAAATAACTCCAACCAACAGATTCTGGTACATTGTGATTAATGTATAAAGATACTAATTGAGACTGCACAACATGCATTAGTAAGACAATAACAGCACTTGGCTAAGAACAACAGTTACACTTTAGTAATGATTTACAAGTACTTTTCATCCTTAGCACTCCTTAAGATAAAAACGTGTGTGTAGTGTGACAGAAGGTTCACCAATAGCTGGTGAATGTATTTACTTGGTATCATTTAGTAATTGTGGGCAAACATACTAAAATCATAAAAAATAAAAATAAAAAAGGAAGCAGATCTCATTTCAGCTGGGACACAAAAGGTCATTTGAAGTCAGCATGGTGACCTCAAGCCTATTCCTTCATGTATTCATGAGAATTAATGCAGTTTCACCTATAAGCAAAGGCCTATGGCTGTTGCATATTCAATAACATGCTTCAGTGTTCACGCTCCCCTAGTGCTCTCAAGCTTATATCAAGATGAAGAAACAAAAAACAAAAGCAAAGCTGCATATTCAACACATGAGTAGAGAGTCGCTGACGCCAGAACATTCTGGCCTGAGAAAAGAGGAAAACAGCACAAACAAAGCTCAAATAAAGGCTCTTTGAGGTTTTTCCTGCTCATGACCAACATTTTGAACAAGTCATAATTTGCCCCATAACGTACCCCAATTTTGAAACAGACAGAATTATTAAATTAGGTGAATAGAATTAGGAGGACTTTGGAAAATGCATTATAATCGTATAGCAGTTAAACAGGACATGTTAAACAGCACGACAGTCTGAGAGTTTGTTGTCAAGGTGAAAGCAAAAATTAATGCGCTGACCAGAGATACTGTCAGTAACATTTGGTGATTAGTAATAATGATATGCAATGTGAAGTTGCAGGCGCTTAGGTACACTTATTGCCCTTCACACGCATATGAACTTAAGTCTCTTTTCTTAATCCATATGGTTTAATATGGTGTGGGCCTACACTTTGCAACTATAACATCTGCAACTCTTCTTATGACTTGCTGTTGTTCCCAGTTCCTTCCATTTTGTTATGCCACCAACAGTCGACTGAGTAGAGGGAAAATTTCACAACTGGACTTGTGGTGGCCTCCTATCACGGCATCATGCTGGAATTCACTGAGCTCCTGTGAGTGACATATTCCTTCGTGATTGGACGCGATTGGAATGAATGGCCAATGATTATTTTTCCACTGTTGTCCAACTGAGTTTAACAGATGAAGACAACACAGCATTTTTCTGCAATAAAGCCTGAGATTTAAAAGACCAGCTCCAGAGCTGAGCTAATTCGGAGTATTACTTTGGCTGAAAGTCAGATAGAGGACGTATTGAAAGAAGGGATGTATTTCAATCATTTCAGCAGCAAATAGAAGAATTAGTAGAGCCAGTGGGGGGTGGGGTGCAAAAACATTCAGACAATGCAGTGCTCTTCAAACTGACAGCTCATCAATCTGCAAAAATATAGGTCAGTAATAATCAGATGAAAAATAATTGATTTAATCACAGTCCATCAGTGTCTCTTAATTAGAACACTGAAAGCGGAAAGAGGAAGCGACATTATTGTCATTACATTATTTGAGCAAAACAAGGGAGCACAAGCACAGAGAAAAATCTCCCCACTCAATTCAGGGCGGGCAAAACAAGGTGTTAAGTGGGTCAAGTGATGCATCAGTAAACGGGTCAAGTAACGTTCCATTTTTTTTTTTTTTTTTTTTTTTTTTTTAAAAACGTAGGTAAGAATAAGGAGTGGGCTTCAGCTGCAGTATGAAGCGTTCTACATGGCCTAAAGGTGACCTAATAGTAGAATATATCTGGAAAGCACGCCACCTAAACACCCGTTTTTATCCACACTTTGAAAAGAAACATCTCAGTCAACCTTGTAGGATTTGAACTCCTTCCTGTTGTGATGTGACAGTACCGTCCTCTCATCTGCCTTGCAACTGGTTAGGCAGCTGATTGTTTGTGGGTTTGGATAATTACCACATTAAAATAAAGATCACACCGACTCCTGTCTGCTTAATGTATACATGCACTGTGCTTTCGCATCAACCTTAGGACAGCATGTGATTTCAGATGTTTCGAGGATGAGGAGAAGCATCCAGAATAGGAGGTCAATACCACAGAACAGTGTCAAGCTCTGAAGAGCTATGAGGATGGAGTTTTATGACTATGTCCAGGATACGCACACAAAAATTCACAAGAAGTCCAAACTTCAAAGTTAAATATCGTGGTTTCATGTGGCAAATGGAAAAGTGCTGAAATGCTTTTAACAACTATCAAGTAGACGTACCATCTACCACATTCCCCATCTCAGTTTAACATATTAGCATGCTAACATCTACCAATAAGTAAAAAACAAAGCATGACTCAGTGTAATGCTAACATAATGATGGTATGCTAAATGAGTCAGAGAATAGCTAAAGTGACTATATTGCATCTTGGGGAGAACGAGAACATGTAAGCTAGACTAAAGTGGCTTTACACTTGAAGAAAAGTGTCAGCATTTTGGTGGCTCAAAAAGAGAACAAGAAAAGAACAAGTAGGTAAAACATCTCTACAAAAACACAGCTTGTGTGTTTTAAAAAAGGAAAGAAAGCAGCAACAAAATTGCAGAACTACAAAGGATGCTTTGGGAAAGGCAAAGGAAAAGAACAAGAGCGTGTTGTTTCTTTTGTCAAAGTTTGCTTGCAGTGTATGACATCTGGATCCCATCTTATATGAAGCAGAGTGACTTATAAGCAGCTTTACAGTCTCACTTTCATCTGGATTTAATCAAAGCTTCGATATTGAATGAAAGCCAGGCTTTAAGGTTCTGTGCCCAGCATGTAGAAGCTTCCATTAAATAGAATGTTTCAGCTGTCAAAGATAACATTAATTCATTAAAATGACCCGTGAGCCTATTAATGAAAAAGGAAAATATATAAAGTTATCCTTGAATAACTCTCCTCTAATGCCTAGTGATAAGGTAATAGTCCATTTACTGCATCTGCGAAATGTACTGTGAGAAAGGAGCCAAAGGCAACAGACATGCAGTTGTGACGAGCACTTTTCAGCCTGGGAATTAGAGCAGGGCGATATGGCCAAAAATATTTATCACGATATATATTTGAAAATTTGCGATAACGATATAACCGACGATATAATTGATGCGAGACAAAATACAACTCCACAACATTACTAGCGCAAAAAGACAACCTTCCATTTATTTTCACTTAAACAAGAAGCTGGTTTTTATGTACATTAAAGCTTTATAAAAAATGTAACAGTGCAAATGCAAATTCCTTGCTGAAAGTTTAACCAAAAGGCATTTCCAGTAGAAATGGGCTGACATATCCTGAGCATAACTATGTATAATATCCACTGAAGTTAAAAAGAGGTGCTTTGCAACATTAAACTGCAGTGTGCAGTACGCATTTTTCGGACCATAAGGTGCACGGGATTATAAGGCACATTAAGCGAAACAAAGCAGTCAGATAAATCAAACTTTATTAAACTCATTCTTCTTGCTTCCTCCACTTCTGTACCATTGATTCATTAATGTTGAATTCTCTGGCAGCTGCTCTATTCCCATGTTGTTGCAGTATAGTAATGACTAACCTCGTATTGTGGATGGATTATCTCAGTTGTTCACCTGACTGAAGTTTGGTCCGTTTACAGCATCCTGCCATGCGATTGCATTTGTTTCTAACCATGAAGGACCTTCACGTTAACTTTTATAAGTGGAAAAGTGTTAGTGTTCGTCCTCCAGCTTCACTGTTTATGTTATGCTAACATAGCTGTGTCGCTAGCGATCACGTAGCACATCATTATATACCAGCTAGCCCAACTTCAGTAACCCTACAAACGTCACTGCTGTTTAGTTTCCTGTCTTCATTTATGTTGGAAGTGATAGCAGAGCTGTAAGTTTGATTTTTTTCAGAAATCTCTCAGTCAGAACATGCAATATCATGCTTAGGTAACTAGCGAAACTAGCGAGCTAACTTCCGCTAGCTTCCTGCTAACTTCTAACTCCGTTAAATGTAATAACTTTTGTTTTCATGGATGCCTGGAAGTTAAACTTTATAGTTACACCTGGTAAAGCAGCAATGCTGATCGTTTTATTAAAGATGAAAGAATTTAGACAGTTTTTAACTCTAAGTGATGCTGCAGTGTTGTTTGACCTGAAGCATACGGAGTTTAGGACCCAGATTACTCCCAGATTTAAGAGCATCTTAGTCCGACAAATACGACAATAACAACGGCCGCTTGCATGTTCTGCAAAAAAAATGTGCTTTGTTGTGTATCTGACGGACAAACACCAAACCAGTTCCACATCACGGAAGTTGCACCATTTTTACAAACCAATTCTGGTTCATCTGTTTCACTCAACAATCGGCCATGTGCGTATGAAAACAAAGGCACTGCGCATGCGCGTTTTACTCCCATTCTATCGCGATATTTAATTTTCCTATCGTTGCCTAACATTATACCGGTATTACCGTGAACGGTATAATATGGCCCAGCCCTACTGGGAATATTTCTTTTATGCTTTCTTTTTTTCTTAACAATTTATAATATTATTCAGCTTGCAGTATCACCACTTTAAAGGTTTCAGAACTGATACCGTGACCTGGAACATAAACAGCTAACAAGGATGTCCATACCATGCCGAGATAATACTCTTGTTTGGTGGTACAGACCACACAATTAGCTTAGTTCACTCAGACCTCTTCAGTCACTTTGTTTTTCCACAGGGAAGCAGGAAAAGAAAAAAAAAAAAAGTAGTTGGACTACAATGTGGTATCAAGGTGCCATCTGTAAGTCTGCACGGGGCCCTTCTCCACCATCTGTGTGTTGACATCACACCCGTCTCTGTCCTCCACTGTGACTGCCATCTGAAGCTGAGAGGCAGGAACAAGCAAGCCAATGCCGCCATGGTGGTGAACATTTAGCTGCTTTAATTTGGGATGATTAAACATAGGTGACATAACTACTTTGCAACAAGAAATAAATGGAAAACACTACTGAACTGAGTTTTCAGCCAATAAGATTAGATGATAATTTTAGATTAGATGATAACCTGAGGCACTAAAGATATGAAAAGAAATGTACATTTTGTTTTTGCTTGCACATGACAAAACAGACTTCCGTCAAGAAACTACAATTGCCTTTTTCAAGGGGAACATTCAGCTCTGATAAAATAACGTGCCGTTTTGGGCTTTGAACAGAGTTCAAGTTGTAAACTAGGAAAGACGGTGCACCAAAGCCCCCAGTCTTCCTCTGGGAGTTAAGGCCAGGATAAAATTCACTTGATGAGTAGTTCTCGTCTTAATTTCTCGTCTGTTGGGAATTGGAGGATGCAAACACAGTTAGTCCCATCAAGAAGTTGGAGAATTCACAGAAAGCCGTTATTGAGACCTACACAGATCCTTCCATACTTGTGTATGTTCAAAGCTTAACGATGGTGAGAAATTTTCTCCGGAAATAAGATGACACGTAGGAAAGCAGAAGTTTTCTGAATTTTCTGGCGGGCCCTTTAGCAGCCTCTTATTTAACCAGAATTCATCAAAAGCTATAGTTAATGAAGTGGCTTCATGACATGTCCATGTAACAACAGGATGTTGCTACTTGCATTCCAAATATCAATGCTTGATTTGACTTTTCTGCAAATGCAAATCTGCTAAATAGGTAATCTGACTATGTCACCATCCAGAGCTGGTACAAACCATGTTCATGTCTAAATATAAGGGAAACAACTACAGATTCTTGTGATGCTTGTGCATTTCAAACTTGTTTAAAAAAAAAATACATTTTTATTACCAGTCAACTACAGTTCCATAGCAAGCTACAACAGGCAAAAACCTCAAACTTCCAACTCAGCAGATTCAAAACTCTTCAGCACAAATTCCACCCTTGGGTTTGCCAACATCTGCTCCATTACAGACAGCAAGTCTGTTCAACAATTGGGGAAAAACACCCAGAAATTTGAGGAAAAATTGGTTGCAATATGAAGTGCTATGGAAATTATAGTCTTCTGGATGTATCATCACATACAGCTTTGTACAAACAGTGTTTCATTTTTCCCCTAAATCTAAATCCTAATCCAACTTAGTTATCTATTACATTTGCATTAAACATTTGCTATAGCTTCAGTGAGTAAACAAATGAATGACAACATTTTTCCCTATGGGTACTATGAGTTCAGAGCATACACTTTGATATGTGGTTTCCTTCTAGCTTTACAGCACCAATGACATTTTCCTTTCTTCTCTCATATATGGAGCTTTCAGATAATACATCCTACATATCAGCTATTGATGATATTTGGCATATTTTCTGACAGGGAAATATAACCAACACTACACTCAAACAGACAAAGTGTTTAGCTTTTCACTGCAACTTTACACAGAGCAGAGCTCCAACACATAAAGCTTCTTTTAAAAGCTCTAAATATTTCTAACTAACTGTGTGTGTGTGTGTGTGTGTGTGTGTGTGTGTGTGTGTGTGTACACAAGAAAAGGGTAAACAAGTGAATCACTGCAATGAACACTTCACTGTATGTCACCAGTTCTTCTGAACCGATTACCTTCAGTTGTAAAGTAGACCATTTTATCTTTCATTGTAAAAGTAAGGCACTGGATTAAAATTAGACCCTGTGTATAAAAACCAGGAAATAGTAAGAATATTTGCTGTCATATATAAATATGTAATTTATGTTGGAAAAATGAGAAAGGAAAAGTCATCATTTGGATATATTAAAATGAATTATTTAGTTCATCGTCTCATTTCCAAAGCACATTAAAGATGGATAAAATGTTTTCCCCTTATTGGAATGTTATAAAGAATATTATGTCCTTTGTATGAGAAACTGGAAATAAAATATCAGTCCACGACCAGCAAAAATGTTGTTTCTACAGGCCTTTAGATCTGCTGTTAGAGATCGGACATTCAAATAATTTAGGTACAAGCCTAACAACTATATAAGACAAACTGTTGCACAGTTGATGATCTGTGCACATTTTTCACATATCACAGAGTGCAAGTTCAGGAAGTACAAGCAACATTTCCCAACATGCCACCCTGCCAACAACTTTTCAGAACTGGCATCCATTGTTAATCAGTCACCTGAAGCATCAAACAATTGAATAAATATTTGCAGTTAAAATTCAGTTCATAAGGAAAATGTATACTACATAAATAAAACTAGACTCTGGTTCACAAGACAGAACAATGACAAGCAACTGACAGCAACATGGTGACCACAGACATTGATGAAGGAGGCAGAGGGGGAAAAAAAAAAAAAAAAAAATCTTTTACAGCTTCAGAAAAAATATTTTGGTTTTAGTTTTATTTTTTGTGCTGCAAAATTAAATTTTCCTCCATATAACACTCAAACCTGCCATAAGACAGATTCAGACTGCTAGAAATCCACAACTGAGTGGGATCCGGTTGGCAATTGCCTCTCATCAGGCAACCTGTGCAATTGCCTTCTCAACAGGACTATCTGTGAGGAACACTATTGATCTCTGGGCAACCATTTAGTCAAAACAAGTTGCAATGGTTAAGATCATCCCAAGGTGGTATTGCATGAGATATTCATAGTATTCCTAAAGAATTTAAATATATTTAATAAAACATCAATATCTGGATTGATACAATGTCACAATAGGCTGCTGTATTGATTTTTCCCCCACCCCAACCAGTGGCCAACCATCAAGCTGTTTCCACATCAAAACCAGTCGCTCATTGCAGACAGCTATGGAGCTGATTGCTGGTGTCTTGCAGACATTTAAGGTTCTGGTTGCCTAGGTGATCAACTGATACAACTACTACCAAGTCATATGTCTACCAGCAGTATCCTGGGTTCTCATTAGTAGTCAATTTAATTGTTCACCTGGAAGTTAAAGAAAGAGCTTTCTTGAGTCCCACCCACTTCCCTTGACCAGTGGTCATTTCGCTAAAAGTCGGCAAATATGGCTTCCTTTGATCTCGGGTCAACACGTCATATCAAATGGCTTCCAGTGTGAATCAAAGTGAATCACTCCCTTTTTGCACACAGCTCATAGTGAAACTTTTATAATCTGTCCAACTGTAACTAAATGCAGCATATGTGCATCTACTGTGCAGGGGCTGATTTAACAGTCACATTGACTGGGCCCTGATGCACTTAGGTACTGAAAGACACACGTTTGATTTAAGGACTTCAAGCATTCTCTGATTTTTATTTTTTTTTTTAACTTATAAATTTATTTTTTGTAAGTAAAGAAGAAGAAAAACAACCTGGGAATTATGTGAAATTTCACGTCCCTATTAAGAAGTATATCTTTCCCCGCCCAGACAAACCTGAGACAGTCAGCTGAGAGGCATTTGATAAACTTTAAACATAAAAAAAAGAAGAAAAAAAAAAAAACAGCTCTGCCCTTTTATACTTAAAAATTTCAAAAGAAACAACAGTACAGGTTATTGTATTTATGTCTAAATTTTTACACATAGCTTTAAAATCCTTTTGCTCAGTTGAAAGAGGAGCAATAACTTTGCCTCAAGGTAATAGAGAAATAAATAAAAATAATGTTCTGGCTGCCATCAAAAAAGGAGCTCCCCTACACTGTGCCATCCCATAGAGGTTCAAAAATACAGGATCAGCATACTCCACTCCAAAGACAGTTAATCCATAAGAGACCAAAAAGCTTGCATAGTCACTTTGAAAGTCTTTACTCAGTCTCAGTCATTGATTTTACTGAAACTCCGTCTAAGCAAGCTCCAAGTCCTTCAAAAGTAATAGGTAGCCTGTGAGACATAAATAAATACCATCTGTTAACACTTTCTGAACAGAAAGTGTTAGTTTGTTTTGTTTTTTACTAAAGTGTAATTAGTAGCAGATGGGGAAGTGTTAAAGCTGCCACGAAGGTTATTAACAGTTGACCAAATGGATGCTGTCCAATGGACAAAGTCTGAAGATGAATAAACTTCCTCCGATAAAGTGCTTCATAAAACAAATCTAGAGGGTAATCTTGTATTCTTGTAGTACACCAGGGAAATCCAAACAGCAATCATCCTCTCCAAACAGAAAAAAAATAATAGTGCCATGAATTATGCAAGTGGTAACCTAAGAGCAGTCCACAACACATCAGCAAACGCACATTGGGCATATGGATGGAGGACCCCGTGTTCAGCTTCCTTAGTTCCACTTGCATTATGAACCTTACTGTCCAATAGATAATGAAGAGAGTGCAGCTGATGTATGATTCGAGCCCCTCCAATGGGAAAACATCACCATGGGCGTATCCACCAATATGCCGTAAGTGATGCGTAAATGCACATGGTCATAGCTAATGGACTGCATGTACTTCTAACCTCTGCATGTGAAAAAGGACACTTGACTTGCCTCATATTTAACCGCCGACACGTTACGGGACTGATGGCTAGTGGTCAAGAGTCTCTGGAACATATTTTAACGAGGTGTGTAACTGCAAATAAACTAAAACAGGTTAAAGATAGATACACTCACCTTTCTGGGTGCCTTTATTTGTTATCAGCTGGCTCGAAGGTTCCGTGTAAAAAGTTTCGTTTCCTTTGAAAAAGAAAAAAAAGCCCCCGACTCAACAGTCAAACGGGGACACCCCGTGCCAGCGGTAACGGATGAGGAGCCGAAGTTTCACCAAGAAAACTAAGGAGAAAAATGCCGGCTGAGTGCGGACGCTGTGACCGGTATATGTCCTAGCTAAAATAACTCCTGTCTCCTTTATCTTTGAACCGCTCCGTCCGGGTTTTTCTTTCCCCCTCTCTTCTCTGTTAACTCAGCCTCCCCTGCGTGAATACGGATACTTACACCGACAAAGTAATTCAATGTACTGGCTAGTGGGAGGAGTGAGTGTCGGTCCTTTTATCTCCAGCCCTCTGTTACAGTGAGGAGGCGTCACCGGGCTGACTTTACTCCCGGCCTGCGCGTTCATGACACATCAAAAAGACAGCCCCCAAACCCTCCAGTTTGTTTGAATTAACCAAAAAGAAAAAAAGTGACCAGTTTTCTGCTAAATTTGGACACATCATGCCGCCGAAATAAATTTCTTTCAGCACTAACACCTCTGACGTCAAACGGTACCCTCATTACCATCAGCTGAGATGTAAACCGAAAATTCGAGGCGACACGAATGCATCAGTACTCAAATACAGTAGTTTATAAACCAAAGAGCACTGGTTTAATCTGTTATCTTAACTGCATAACTAATTCACCAAGCTGACATTAAGAAATCTTGATCAAAAGCTGACCTTTGTTTGACAAGTGCAACAAAAGCCATCTGAGCTTGAAATTCTTTTTTATCTGCTTTATACGTGACATCATAACTGCCTTAGCATAGATTTTAAATGTTTTGTTTTTGCTGTCACTGATTAAGGTACAATGTCTTTCCATTTAGCCAAATTCCATTTTAAACATAATTTCTTGATGTCCATATTTTCTGTGATTCTCTTTACCAAGTGAATAGCTAAAGCTCTGTTTTATAGGACTTTTAAAACCAATACCGATGCCAATATTTTGTCATTTAAAATTCGGTATTCAAATCAAATCAAATCACTTTTATTGTCACATCACATGTGCAGATACATTGGTACAGCACATGTGAGTGAAATTCTTGTGTGCGAGCTTCACAAGCAACAGAGTTGTGCAAAATACAATAATGTAAACAAGCAAAATACAAGAATGGCTACATCTGAAACTAATAAATATATGTACAATATATAATAGTATATGCATTTCTGGATGTGTATACTAGATATTTTTCTACGTGTGTGTGTGTGTGTGTACATGTGTGTGTATTCCGATATATCAGCTGATACTTTTTTCTTTCAGCCATATGAACACATTTCTCTCACGTTTATTATCTGTAGTTTGTTTGGGGGGTTTTTTGTTGGTTTTTTTTAATGTATTAGTTTATACTCTTCCTAACAGCTCAGATCAGCTGCTTGTTGTGTTTGTGGCTCTAAAGACATTTGCAGAGTGCCCTCTAGTGGGCAACTTATTCAGCATTAACACTTATAACATGATTGAATATCTCCCATGTCATCTTTACTTTTAATATTTTATTTATCAGCCATAATAAATAGTAATCTTGACAGATCGACAAACAGCAAATATCGGCCCAAGAATAAATTGCTTGGGCTCTGGATCAGTGTACCTTCTTGCACCACTTGAAAGCATTATATCTGATTACATTCATTTAGAAAAATCACAATAATCCACCACTCATTTGTCTGTGCACTCAGCCTTTTTTTCAGTTCAGACTTGATATGCAGACACATGTCTATGACTCATCAAACGAAAGCGATTTATTGATTTCTGTCAAACAAACACCATCTGCAGTTATAATCAGAGACAGCATGTAATGGCAGCAGTCCCTCATGATCGACCGCTGGACGCACTGTGAAATGTTTAGTACTCATGTGCAAAAATTGACCACATGTGGAGAAACCATGCAGAATTTCTCTGCACATAAAGCTTCTTGTGATAAAAGTAAAACTTATTCTCACGGTGATGATCTGGTTGTCTTAGAAAATGGAAGTTCACGAGTGGGAGAAATGACTCATCTGCAGATAGAGCATTTGAAATTTTCAAACGTTTTCAAGATGAGTTGCATTTAATTGCTTTGCCTGAACTTTGGGTGTTCCTTATGTCAAGAGATGTGGGAGTTGTGGTTAAACCAAATCAGGTTTATCACCAAGGAAACAGTCAGTGCCAGTGATTCTCAGCTAATGGAGATGAAGAGCTGAAGCTATCTTACATAAAACAGTAAAAAATAATGCAGTCTGCTTTCACAGAGAGATGATCAGCGGGAGCAGATGTAGTGTCACATGACAAAGAAAAGGTCAGGTGGGAGAACTCATGGGGTAAGGGTAGGTGTTGGTTGTCAAACAGCACATTAGTTTCCTGGCACAAGTAATTCAGATACATGGCCTGCATGGTAAATGGCCTGCATTTGTATAGCGCTTTTCTAGTCCATAGGACCCCAAAGCGCTTTACACTACATTCAGTCATTCACCCATTCACACACACATTCACACACTGGTGAAACATGTTGTCAGCCACCTCGGATACTCACATACATGGAGTCACCAGAGGCACACACACCTTGACATTACCTCTCTATGTGCCTCTGTGCATGAGGATGCAAGAGATCCTATGACAAATCCCCATTTGATGTGGCTGGCCCGGGCTTCCCTGGTCCTCTCACCACAGGTTGGCATTAGTCAGTAGCCCCAGCTGCTGTGCATGCTTTTGAACTCCACCCATTTTAAAATGCCAGCCAGCATGCACAGACAGGAAGGGCAGGATGGCTGGTGGGGGTCTCCCCTCCAGGTATTATTATGTAATATGGCAGAGCTTGTGACTGATGCTCACTAGAATGAGACAAAATTTGAAAAGAGCAGGAAAGATTTGAATATGGATGAAATGGTGAAATGCACAGACAGTCTAGACTGAGTGACTAAAAAGCCAACACTGCGGCTTTCTTCTGACTTTGTAGGTTTGCTGGAATTTCACAGCTGGGTATGATGTTTTCATAGTTCTCACATCAACTCAGAGAGGAGCTAGCATGGCAGCAACTCAGTAAAATATCTTGTAGAGGAGCTGATGAAGTTATTGGACGGATTTAAGCGATTTCATCATATATTCAACCACAGTCCAAGAGGTGTCTCCTGACGTTGGGACAGAAAGTGCTACTCCTTGACTATCAAACTCACAGCTTTGCATAATTATATGTTTCAGATCAAACAAATTTAAACCTGAGTAAATAGAAAAAGCTCTTACCTGTTTGCTGCCAACTTGTTTGACAAATTAAAGCAGGCTTAAAAAGCTCCAAAAGGAACACTTCATGAAATAGTCTAAAGAAAGTCAAGAACAGCTGAAAAACAAAGTCAGTGACATCAATCAATCGAGCTACAACGCCATTTCTAAGGTGTTGTGAACCAGGTGAGAGCTATTATAATTATTAATTAATTATACATGTAATTATTATAATGTGGAAAACTAAACCTTCTCATGAATGGCTGGTCTACAAAAATTTCCCCAAGAGTGCATTGATTACTCATCCAGGGGTTCACAAAAGAACTCAGAATATAATTTAAGGAACTGCAGGCTTCACTTGCCTTAGTTAACGTCCGACTTCATTATTCAGCAATGAGAAAGAGACTGAATAAAATTGGCATCCATGGGAAAGTTCAAAGCTCATCTCACATTTTCCAAAAAAACAACTTGATGGTTACCAAGACTTCTGGGAAAATATTCTGTGGACTGACGAGACAAAGGCTGAACGTTTTGGAAGCTTCGAGTCCTGTTACAGCTGCATAAAACGAACACAGCATTTCATAAAAAAGAACATCATACAAACAGTTAAATATGGTGGTGGTATTGTAACGGTCTGAGGCTGCTTTGCTGCTTCAAGTCATGGATGACCTGATGTAATTAAAGGAACAATGAACTCTACTCCCTGTCAGAAAGCCCAAAAGGAGAATGTCGGGCCATCAGTTTAAAGTTTAAGCCCACTTGGGTTTTGCAGCAGGAGAATGATCCAAACCACAGCAGCAATTCCAGCTCAGAATGGCTTAAAAAAAGAAAAGACAAAATTAAGCTTTTGGCCTAATCAAAGTCCAGACTCAAATCAGGTTGAGATGCTATGGCTTGACCTTAAACAGACTGTTCATGTTCAAAAACTGTCCAGTGCGATTGAATTAAAACAATTCTGCAAAGAAGAACAGGTCAAAATTCCTCTACAGTGATGTGAAAGGCTCATTGCCAAGGGTGCTCAAACTATTTATTTGGTTTTGGGGGGCAATTATTTTTCCCACACAGGACCAGGTTAGAATAGCTATTTTTTTCTCATTTAAAACATGCATTTTATATTCATTCAGGTTATCTTTGTTTAGAATGAAAATGGGTCTGATGATCTGAAACATGTAAGTGTGACCAATATGCAGAAAACAAAGAAATCAAGAAGCAGGCAAATAGTTTCCCACAACACTGTACACAAAGGGCCTTGAGGTGACTGTTGTTGTGATTTGGTGCTATATAAATAAAAGTGAGTCCAATAAAACTAAACTGAATTGAACTGAACTATATATAGCATGTGTACGCATGGTTATACATGATATGTAATGAATCAAAAATGAAAGAAAGTAAGGAAAATATTTTGTATATAGTGTATTTGATTCCAGGTCGAAGCACATTTTGCTGCTTAAAATGCAGAGAAGCATGCAGGTTGGATTCATAAAACAAAATAAATAATGCAAGACTAAATATTAAATGTAAGCAGGTACAGTTTAAAGCATGTAAATAATGCATGCAAGTTACTAACCCTAAACAAAATAAAAGAATAGATTGAACGACAATTAATGTATGACACATCAAACCAGTTTTAAAGATAACAATAAAAAAGGGGTGGGGTTAAGTATAATAATAATACAAATAGAGACAAGTTATCTGTCTGCCATGGTCACAGAATACGGTCAGAACATTATGTGCAAAATATGGTTGTGTATATCAGGCACTGAAAGATTGTATGAGAACAGAATATGATACTATGGAGTCCTTCATTCAGCCAGGTCAGCTTGACACAGAGAAAAGCAGAGAAAATAATTACTTAAGAGTAAGTTTTAGGCTTTTTAAATTAGTTTTATAAATGATTCAGATGATTTCATTACAAATTAAAACTAAAAAATTCACTAATAAACAAAGTCTGCAACATGCACCACAATCACTATCACATCTAAATAAGTTAATTATCAGAGAAGAAGAGTAGTGTGGGGAAGCTCAAAATTAATTTGGGATAATATGCGGTAATTATGTAAATAAAGAACGGATTAAAAACAGAGCTCAGATTTTTTTAATGGCTTCACATTGGCAACAAATAACTAACGAAATAAATAAATAAATTAGGAAGACATTTTAATAATTAAATTACAGTAAAAATATGACAGTAAAAGTGTGTCCACAGCCTGGTGTTGTTCCGAAACATGAGTGCCAGTGCTTTTGCAATCTCCAACATTTTTGGTTATATTGATAAATAGGCTTTAATAAAGATGAGTTATGAAGTTAAAAATAACCTGTTTTGCAAGTATCTTTATGACCCTGCCTTATTGTATTGTACATAGGCTAAATGTTCATTCTGGCTCAAAACAACTTGATACCTTTCATGAGATACAAGTTTGAGATATGGTTGCGGTATGGCTGCTCTGCTCTGAGCATCACCCTGCAGTTCCCCCACTTCTCTGCACAGACATGACAAAAAAACTATGTTACCTTTGGCAGTTCTGGGTAAGAATATACCCATTTTCTTACAGATATAATATATGAGATGATGGGGCTTTGATTTAACAGTTACATCATTTTAAAATGATCTAACAATAAAACCCCGATGGTTTTATTGTTTTATTGTTAAGATCAGTAGCACTTCCAAAAACTGGCCCATGAATTAAAATGCATAAAAGAGGCAAAAGTTAAATATAACAACAACTACAGCTTTGGCAATTTATTTCTGAGGATGCTGCCAAAAACTGCAGTGGTGTAATGGTGTCATGTAGTAAGTTGTGTTTTTGCGCCATCTAGTGGTTGTTGATTCACATCACACATTTTATCTGTGGGTCTGATTAGCATTTGTTTCAAATTTGAAATGATTGCCAGTGGCTGGGCTGGCTGGGCCTTGGGTCCTGGTTGGTTTGTCGCCAGGGGTTGTTGGTTGTGGGTTGTGGGTGCGTGCGCGGAGGCTAACAGAGATGGAAGATGAACTCATCCTGGGTGTCTGTTGTCTTATGTAGTGTGGGAGTTCACTGAATGTTGGGGTGGGTGTTTTTTCCTCTGCAATGGGGTCAGCTGGGCCACCCCAAGCTCTGTAGGGCTTGGCGGTGCTGCTTCTGTGGGCCCCATTCTGGATGGGCCCGGGCTCCCTCGCCTTGCTGGATTTCGGGGAACAGGGGTGCCTACCAGGGTCAGTGGCTGGCTCCAGGATGTGTGCATGAGAGTGGGAATGGATCTCTGTGTCTGTGTGTGCCTGTTTGTCTGTGTCTGTGCGTCAGGTTGGGTCTTAGACTGCACCTCTCTCAGTACATCTCAGCCCCCACACCCAGGTATGGAAGCCTAGCTCTCCCCACCACACTTCGTGCCAGTGGCTGATGCCCCCACCTGTCATTGTATTGGTGGTTCTCTGTGTCTGGGGATGGATGCCCAGGTATGTATTGCTCACTCTCAGTGGCTGCTTGGCAGAGCCTCACCCCCGTGGCTTGGCCAGGTCCCTTCTGGGGTGTGGAGGGCCCTCAGTTCTTCTTGTGCTCTTGCGCTCTGGGGGGCCTCTAGATGTCTGGGGCCCAGATCTTCTTCATGCCTGCTTCATGTCTTGGGGGGAAGGGATATGGCTCTGTGCAAATCTTCTTTTAATGTCCGTAGTGCCAAAGTGCAATAACGTTATTGCAATTCAGTACATTGCCTTTATTTTAAGAAAAAGATTTTTAAATAATTTAAAGTAATTTCTCCAGAAAGAATTCAAACCTGAAAATAATCTCCTAATTTTATTACAGTAAAAAACAATAACACACAAAACAAAATGGTCATGTTTTAAGGGAGCATTCCATTTGTCCCACCAGGGGGCATATTCATGCTATATAGGCCCTCTGAAGAGAAAGCCATGACTGGTGATGACCTTAGCCCTAAATTTAACCCTATAGGATATGTATTCTGTTTCCCTACAAAAAAATTATTTCTGTTTGCTTGGTTGAAAAGGAATTTACAAATTTAGGGTTAATGTTTGGAACTTGGGTTGGGATCGTCACCAATTATGACTGTAAAGCCTTAAAACAATAGTGGCTACACAGTCACATCATGAAACTCAATTTTTTAATAGAATTTACCTCATATGCGACCAAAGCATGCAAGTAGAGCTGGGCCATATCATACCATTCACAGTAATACTGGTATAATGTTGGGCAACGATAAGAAAATTAAATATGGCGATAGAATACGGGTAAGACACGCATGCGCAGTGCCTTTGTTTTCATACACACATGGCGGAAAAAGCATGGCGGTGACGGAGAATAAGAAGGGCGAAAGCGGATCGTTGAATGAAACAGATGAACCAGAATTGCTTTGTTAAAATGCTGCAACTTCAGTGGTGTGAAACTGGTTTAGCTTTCGTCCGTCAGATACACAACAAAGCACATTTTCTGGTAGAGCATGCTAGCGGGCCGTTGTTATTACCGTGTTTTTTGGAAAATACGGCACACTTAAAATCAATCCTTTAATTTTTCGGAAAATCGACAGTGCCCCTTATAGTCCCATGTGCCTTATGTATGAATTCTGGTTGTGTTTACTGACCTCGAAACGATTTTATGTGGTACACGGTGCTCAAAAATCTGTCAAATGTTTTAGTAAGACTTTGCTAAGCTACGAAGCCGCACCGCTTGTAGTGATGTGTCGGTCGCAAACGAAACGGCTCTTAGAGCCGGGTCTTGGAAGTGAACGACGCGAGCCGGCTCCTTATCGCGAGCTGTGGGTTTTTTTTTCTTTCTCTCACCCTCTCTCTCGCACTTTTTTCCTGCTATACTCTGCACGCCTTTGCGCTGGGAAGAGGGGGGAGGGGCGGTAGTTACACTTGCAGTAGCACAGGAACAGAGCGGGAGGGAAAGAGAGAGAAAGAGAGCCAGGGACAAAGGTATAGTAATCATCCACAACTATTTTGATAAAGGATTCAGAAAGTTTATTCATGCAGGCCCATATGACAGAGAATATGCATGTCCTTTTCGTTTTCATATTTTAATTTATATTTAATTGTGTTGTGGTTTGCAGTGTTTTGTGTTGTTTTACTTTAAATTTGTTTAAAAGGAAAAAGCTGAAAATTTAAATATTTAAAAGTTGAAATCAAAGGAGTTTGCAAAGAAAAGCGTCTGGACTTCTTTAAGTTACTTGAAGACGTTTCACCTCTCTTCCGAGAAGCTTCTTCAGTTCTAAGGTCAAATGGTGGGGAGTCCCAGATTTAAACTCAGTGGGAGTTTCCCCCCACAGAGGGACAAAAGGACCCCCTGATGATCCTCTAATCGCCTGAGCCAAGGTGTGAAACTGGGTGTGGGTCCCAATCAGGGTGTAAAGGGGGTAAAGGGGTAAAAGGGTAAAAGTTGAAATGTGAATAGTTGGTTTTTGTATTATGATTTATTTATTATTGTATGTGGGGTGAATAAATAAAAGTATATTTACGGTCGCCCGTACAGACAAAGCACGTACAAATTTCAAAACACGTAAAAACTCAGAAGCACGTAAAAACTCCAAAACATGTACAAAAGACAACAGAAGTGCTCCAGAATGCTAGGGGCAGTGTTGAGTTTTTGTTACCTAGAGGCTACACAAGCCAGCAAGTACCAACGACGGTATTTGGTGTGTGGTAGTAACAGGTAAATGAACATTTTTTTTTAAATTATTTGAATATATATATGAGTGCTTGTGTGTAACTTGTGTGTAACTGCACACAATAGAATTTTAGGTCTCTACGTCCATCCCATGGGGAATGGGAGCGAAAACAAAAGTGTTGCGTTTATATTTTTGTTCAGTGTATATATATATAATTTTTTTTTTTCCTGGACTTGCACCAGGAGAAAAAAGGGTCAGTAATTCTATTAATGCAGCTGAACAGGTGGATCATTTTAAAAGTTTACAGTGATCGGGGGATGGCTCTGAAGTTTAACTTCTAGATCAGGGTGAGTTAAAAGCTCATGTAACTCTCCAGTTTACTTAAAAATCATTAAATCATTTTCTCATTTAGCATTCGATTGCAAAAAATATTTTATCTGTCATTAATATGAGTCATTTCAGACTTACAAACCAAGGACCGATTAAAAAGCCTGTATGTATTTTTATAAAAGTGGACTAAACTGGCTGATTGACAAATTTTATACATTAACTGAAGGTTTGATTATTGTTTGTACCAAAAAAAAGTTGGATCCAGAAATGATGAATATATCTATGAATATATTTATGTAAAGATACACGCACACCATCAAATGTATGTGTGTTTAACTTAGTTCTGTAACATGACCGGTAGTATACTAAGATACCAACAGTAAGATGTGTGATTGGTGTTTACTGTAAAAAGCACTCCAAAAGCACTCCATTTTACAGTTGTAAATCTGACCAAGAACAAAACTGCTCAAAAGACAAAGGACATTTCAGCTCATAGAGACTACCAAGCAGATGAAGTCCTTTATTAGATGTGAGGAATAGTGATGTGCGATACCACCGATTTCCTTTCCGATCCGATACCAAGTAAAATTCAGGGTGGTATCGGCGATACTGATCCGATACCGATACTCTGTACAAAAACTTAATGTTTCATTGCATTTCATAATACAATATATAATTGTATTATGTAATTGTAATAATAACATAACCATATTGCTTCATAATGATTAGAGGACATTAGACAACTTGTTTTTATTGCTTAATAATGCAGAATAATCATATAGAAACAAAAAAAACTGACGTTGTACGCTATTTGAGCATGTTGCCTGCCTGCAGCACTAAAGGACTCTGCGAGAGACGTCTGTCTCGCCCTAGCAGCACCTGTCCCTGTCCTCCTCTTCAGTTCGCCTCAACATAAGCTTATCATATTCTGTGATGTGATTTACTCCGAGGTGTTTGACAAGGTCAGTGGTGTTGCCACAACAACGTGTCCACACAGGACTCTGTTTGCGCTCAGCCATTGTTGTGAGTGTGCACGCCAGGGGCTGCGACACATTTATACAGCCGGAAGAATCGATGTTTCAGTATCGATCCGCACACCACTAGTGAGGAACCTGGACCTGAGAAGGAGAATGTAAAAAGCAGGCCCAACCACTGATACTGACCGTGAGCTTAGGCCCGTCACAGTTACATCATACAGTTGAGCTGAAACATTTCTTTGGTCTTGCGTCATCTTCTTGCAGCTGTGCTTTAAGTTCTTCACTGACAACTTTGTGTTTCTCAGTTTGGAGTCCTACCTTTAGTAGTTTGCGTGGATATCATCTTGAAATTGTTTAAAACTTTATACTTTGATGTGGGAACTTTGAATCATGCAGAAAACTTTTTATGCATTTTTACTTTTCTTAGGTAAATTACTTTTTTTTTTTGTAACAAAAAGGTTCCTCTTCTCTCTATTCCACCTGGATGGAGTATATATTGGAATCCATAAACAGATTTTCAGGCCCTATTAAGTACGTTTGGAGGAAACCAAACAGGCATATATCTTAAAATGATAAACAGGAAGCTCACCATTGAGAAAGCCTCTCTTAGGTTTTGTTTTGTTTGATAAACTAACACAGATGTCAGGAGTGACTGAAGAGACTGAACTCTGTTCACAACCTCCATATATATATATATATATTATCCAAGAGAAGAGTTTACTGAAGAAACTCCAGAAAGCAAAGAAGTTGCCGTCGTTGCTGATGGCTGGTGCAATGACGTCCAGATGTTGCATAGGCTCCTTGTCCTCGAATAGCAATTCTTCCCTGGAGTTATGTAAGAGTTGCTCCACCCTCTGAAGACTATTCCCACCCTTGCATCAGATTCTGCAGAAGAGAAAACGTGTCTGGCACGTGCCTGCATCCTTACTTTTGCTTATTTTTATAAAACGCAATCTGCAGATGGTCTTTTAATTTTCTAATGGTGAAAAATTGCATCATGTTGCGGTTAGGCATCTTCTATCTGATGAACGTGATTATGTCACAGTTATTCAGTTGTGTGTTTGATGTTGGTTGGGAAAAGCTCTGGAAGCTTCTGCATGCTCACACAGACACGTACACACACGTGGTGTATATTTAGACCACACAGATGAGGCACTGTGAGGGGAACAGCAGGTAACTGTTTCCTCCCCACATCATTTCTTATGCATATCCCTTTATACCACACAAGGCAGAGAGTAAAAGCATTTTTATCTTAATGATTTAGTCTCGATTAATTGGCATCTGGTTGAACTCGAGTCTGCACATGCTGAGGAATCTCAGTGTAAACTGTCACTCCTGGGCCTTCAGAAGGACAAACAAACATGGGGGTGGGGTGGGTTGTAAAAACTGTTAATGAGCTCATTTGTTGGGTAGTCATGTATGTAACTCAGCTTCAGGTACTTGTGAGTTCTAAACATGGCTATGAGTGGGTTGTGGACTTTTTTTGTCTCTCAAAATTTCATAGAAAGTTCTAGATGCCTCCCCCAACACATCACTAAAAAAGTCAAGCCACTCATCAGCTGGCATGTCAGGGCAATTTGTAGAGAGCAGTAAAAGAAAAGCACTGGGAGGGGGGTCAAGAGATAGATGGAAATACTTTAGTTGGAGAACACCTAGTCCTGCAGTGTCAGACACCCAGATCAATATTTTATTATCTGCATAAGTAAAGCTATAGCATGAAATGTCTCTCTTTGTACTGGAGGCAGGTTTCGGTCTCTTTATATACATCAGAGATGAAACAGGAGACAGATAATCTTGTGAATGTAAATGTGCGATTTTGAGATCACAATACCAACAATAACATTAATCTGTGTGCTAAAGAAAAGGCTCAGCAGTTTTATGAAACTTTTCTTTCCGAAGAAAGCAGATCCTGCTTTTCTTTTTTTTTTTTAAACATCAGTGGTCTTCCAGACAACCCCCATCGTTTAGTAGCTACCCTGCAATCAGCAGCTGAGTTGGACAGACGTGGCAGTGTGGGGGTAGGGCTGAGGCTCCTGCAACTTCTGGGGAGGCATGAATACTGCTGCATGAAACTTTCTGGATGTTTCCATGTGAAGTTAAGCAGCAGTTTAACAACAGCCAGGGAACAAGTTACAGCTTTTATTCTGGAGTAAAAATGCTTTCTGAGTAACATCCTGCCTGCGGAGACTGTTTTGATGCATGGTGGTGTTCCACACTTGAAGAGAAGCTCATACACACAAATGCCAAAGAGTGCAAAAAGAACTTTAACACTGTATTTATATGCATGCAAAACAATCATTTAATTCACAGTCAGTGGCAGCTTAATCTTTATCTCCAATCATGTGATGAAACCAGAGTTTAAGATTGAGTCAGCAAGCAGTGTTAAAAACCGAGGGGACTGAGGCAGAAACTTAAGACTGACCAGGATTCAGATTTTCTATTCAGGAGCCTTTTGTGGGAAAGTTTTAACGCTGATCCAGGACCAGCACTTACTTCAGTCAGCACAGCTTTCATCCCACCCTGTGATTTCAAGAGGGGGATGTCCCAGCTCCCAGCTTCCTGAGGAAACACAGACACCCTCATTTGAATATCCCATTCCCAACTTCTAGAAAATTCTCTTTTAGGATATATAGAGCCAGGGAAGTCTGTCACAGCCACGCTATCCACCGGACACAGCTCGGAGAAGCAACCCTGCGATAATCTGTGCCAGGTAAGGATCAGAAGATAACGGTCTTTGTTTCACAGGGAGGAATGCGGCGACTGAATGAACTGCTTTGTTATCATGTGTTACAGCTGCAGTTCAGCTACCCTCCATTTTACCCAGTTTGAAAGCTGCAGCTGAGATTCCTCTGTCTGTCAGAGAATACTTCTTGTATTTCTTCTGTTTCCAGTAGGGAACAAATCCTGACCTGTTATCAGAGCTGAAAGTTGTCATGCAGCTGGCAGGGTGGCGCAGGCTTTCTGCTGCTTCCATGTCAGAACTTTGACAACAGTTTAAATGCATTCAGTTCAAACAAATAAAAAAAAGGTTTGCAGGAAAGTAGCGTGCCTGCACCCAGTTTAGCTTGTCTTTCCACTAGGAAGAGTATCACTTTGACTCATTGGAGCTCATTGGATCAAAGTATTTCCCCCCCTCCAGGGTCGGGAAACAAACAGTGAAAAGTGCCTCATCTTGAATGAGCGGTGGGTTGACTAGATTGGCAGCTTAATATTTAATGTTTAAATTCTAGTGGTTGAAAACTTGAAACTAGAACAGAGACGTTAGACTTCGTACTGTGCATAGAGTTTCTCTCCATGAGAATCTGCCTATATGTTCTCACTGCCTGCTCCACAGAGATTACTACATACACCTCTTGTCTTTCAGAATGAAAATCGCAGAAATGAAAACATCTCAAGGTATCACAAACATGCAATCACAGAGGAACAGATGCAGTGTGAGTCTGCATGAGAAACAGTATGCCAGTGCAGCTGGTTATTCAGAGCCATTGTTTGAACCAGAGATGGGATGATTTGGGTGCAGCCTACAGGCATACGCCCTTTTCTTTCTCTGCAGGCAACATGAAAAAAGTCTGCACTGTATGTCTCGCAAGACTGTTGCAAAGGGATTTCTGATCCTCGCATCTGAGGAGACACTATTAACCATTTGTATCACTTAAAATGTGTCCGGAGAAGCGAGATCCAGCTCAATCCAAGTAAACGTCGAGTTTCAGCTGTTCAGCTCAGGCGGCGGTCGCTGCTGACGTGGCACGAAACATGTCTCCCTCAAACTCGGGACATTCCAGAGCTCCTGAGTGGGCTGGGTCAACTCTGCCCTTCCTCCACAGCCCAAGTGTAGTCGGCTCCCTGGCATTTTCTTTCTGAGATATATTTTAATAAATGAATATATTTCTGAATATCACAAACATGCTCTTCTTTTTCTTTTTCTTCTTGTTCTTTTTAAGGAATAATGTCATCATCGTTCTCTTTGCTTCCTTTTCACAGAGTGCAGCTGCTGTTGGAGACAGACAGGATGTGGATGACTAACATTGTAGGCCTTTGTCTGCTGGCCTTGGTGGCCTCTGCAGAGGATGTGAAGCTGAGCACCCACGCCACCGCGCTGGCTGATAAAAGCACCAACTTGGCCTTCAGGTTTGTATATTATTGATTCTGGCGCACTTGTAACATAAAGTAATATTCTCTGTGTTTATATATAAATATATGCATTTTTTAAAATTTCACTTTAGCCTCTACCACACCATGGCAAAGGAGAAAGACACAGAGAACATCATCATTTCTCCTGTGGTGGTGGCCTCCTCTCTGGGGCTGGTGGCTCTTGGTGGCAAAGCCTCCACTGCCTCCCAGGTGAAAACAGTCCTCAGCGCTGACAAACTCAAGGATGAGCATCTGCACGCAGGCCTGTCAGAGCTCCTCACTGAGGTAAGGAGCTTCCCTTGTTTCATAATTCCACCATCATCACCACAGGCCATAGACTCCGAGTTGTCTTTATATCACAAATTAATGGCGTACATGTGCCACTTCTTCTCAGGTGAGCAACGCCAAGACACGCAACACCACCTGGAAAATCAACAACCGCCTCTACGGCCCCAGCTCTGTGTCCTTCGCTGACGAGTTTGTGAAGAACAGCAAGAAGCACTACAACTACGACCACTCCAAAATCAATTTCAGGGACAAGAGGAGCGCAGTGAACTCCATCAACGAGTGGGCGGCCAAGTCCACAGGCGGCAAGCTGCCTGAGGTCACCAAGGACGTGCAAAACCCAGACGGAGCCATGATCGTCAACGCCATGTTCTTTAAGCGTGAGTATGGCGTTAACGCCTGACTGAAGCTCTTTGTGAGGCCAGACGCCTGTGCAGAGTTGTGACCTCGTGTCTTTTTCCCCCCTCACAGCTCACTGGGAGGAGAAATTCCACGATAAAATGGTGGACACCCGTGGTTTCCTGGTTACTCGCTCATTTACTGTTGGAGTTCCCATGATGCACCGCACAGGTGAGTTTCTCTCTCATCTTTCTTTTTGATCTTATTATGTCTCCAGAAGCTGATAAGCCACCCCGCCTTCCAGTACACACATGTGATAAGATCTGCTTTGTCTGCCCCTCTCTCAGGTCTTTATGATTTCTACGAGGACACAGAAAATAAAGTCTTTGTGCTGAACATGCCTCTGGGCCAGAAACAGGCCTCCATGATCCTTATCATGCCCTATCACCTGGAGCCCCTGGAGCGCCTGGAGAAACTCTTGACAAGGAAGCAGGTGGACACTTGGCTCAGCAAGATGGAGAACAGAGCCGTAGCCATCTCCCTGCCTAAGATCTCAGTGGAAGTCAGCCACAACCTGCAGGTAAATGTTTGCACACTGGATGGCTCAAATGGAGTGTAACTTTAAGAGTGTTAGAAAATATTACTGTGAACCCAGAGCGCTGAGCAACTTCATCTGTGTTTTGCAGAAACACCTGGCTGAGCTGGGCTTGACAGAAGCTGTGGACAAAGCCAAGGCTGACCTGTCCAACATCTCTGGAAAGAAGGATCTCTACCTTTCCAGCGTCTTCCACGCATCAGCCCTGGAGCTTGACATCGAAGGAAACCCATACGACACAAGCATCTTCGGTACTGAGAAGCTGAGGAACCCCAAACTCTTCTACGTAGATCACCCCTTCATTTTCCTGGTAAAGGACAACAAGACCAACTCCATCCTGTACATCGGCAGAGTGGTTAAACCTAAAGGGGACAAAATGCGTGATGAGCTATAATGTTTAAAGTTATAAATTGTGGTGGGTAGCTTTATTATTTGTGAAATTATGGCAGGAAACTGTGCACGTGTGTAATTGTGTGTGATTTTATGCACGCGCATGTTTTGTTTTTGGTATGATTGTTACCTCAGTAGCACATTCCAATTGACAATCTGTGGACTGAATATCCGAGCTTAGAAACATTCGACTTTCCCAGGGAACAAAGCTGTTTACATGGCTTCGTCTTAAGAACATGCTGGTTTGAATAATCTAAAAAAAGTGCCTTTTTTAAGACTTCCACAAACAAACAGCAGTCGGCACAGCAGACAGCATGCTTATATTAAGTACAAGTCCTCTTTCACATCCTGTTTTTGCCTGCGTGTGTTCGGCTACGACCTGTGTGTGCGTTTTTGTTTTTTTTGCAATATCTTTAATGTTTAAAGAGAAAAAAGATCGATGCACAAGCTGTTTTACAGTGCTGTCTCATTCCCCCTCTCATTTTGCCTCCAGCCTGCACTGAACTGTTCCCCTGCACGAGCTGAGCTTGCAGGGGGAAGGTGGCAAATCGTCTGGTGCTTAATTCAAGTTGCAAACCATCTTCTGTGTCGTTTTCTTGCTGTAGGTATTTTCCACAAAGAATCTGTTGGAATGGTGTGATTTATGTGATTAATGTGGACCTTTTTCAATAAAAAAAATGAAGAGAACATATTTGTGCGTGGCTCTTTTCTTTGTTGAGAATCTCCTGAATGAATACCACGTGAATGCCATTCAAATACGGATGATAGAGTGCTATAGGGAGCTGAACTGGAGAATGTGTGCACGCTAGTGTTAACATCTCTAAAGGATAACAATTTTTCCAGCTGGCTGAAGGTCAAACAGTCTTCCCAGGTCTGGAATGCAGTGATAACCCTCAAGGGAATTTGGTGGACCATTTCTCTAAACACTACCAGCCTAAATAATAACACCAGTGGGATCTTTTGTTGGGATCTTCCTGACAATGCAGACTCTACATTGTTTAAAAACTGGAGTGCGGGGTTCTCATGGTGAGTGGGAAATCTAATCTCCAGATGTTTGCGCATAGCAGGATGTAGCTGCAAGACAACAGCACACCGACAAAAGAATAAACATCTATAAATGAGCGCCTCATAGACTCTCAGTATTCCTGTAGGGCTTCTGTTTCATGCACGTCAAATACGCATTGGGACAGAAATAAAAATAAAGAATGCTACAATAAAAATCACCAGAACCTCTCATACGAGAGGACGTAATCTCATTGTGAGACACAAGTGCGTCTTCTACAGAGAAGCATGCCGCCACCTTGTGGTTGCTGAGAATAAGAGAGAGCGAGCTTTTTAAGGTGTTACAAATGAGTGATTTAGTTACTTTATATTTACACAGATCTTACACATTGCATTACAGTTACATAATATACAAGACAAATAAACATCATATAAGTTACACAATATACATTACAATATATTGCTGACTGACTTAGCTGTTGATTTGTATACTGAGCATGAATAATACTTCTATTTTCAAAAATAACATGATGTGATCAGTGGGAGAATTTGCAAAATTTATAATCGGCTAAAATATGTTTCATTGTTCAGCGCGTGAATATAAGATTACTTCATACTTAGGGCTGAGTCCAAAACATGCATCAAAAAAAGGTACGTTTCTACTAAACGACATTTTGTATCTATTTCAGTTTTTTACTTTGTAAAGGTTTTACCTTATGCAATCCGCAATGAAACTACAGTGCACAGGGACATTTCTTGTATTGTTGTATTACTTTACTTTTTAATCTAAAAAGAAGTAGATAAGAGGTTAAAAAGCAAAACAAACAAAAAAAAAACCCCAAAATCTGCTCAGCGCTCATTCCCAAATTTTTTTTGTGAAAATTTTGTGTTTTAATTGTTGTACAGGGCTTTCTAGCTCTTATGTCTGTGACAAGCACTAATATATATATATATATATATATATATATATATATATATATATATATATATATAACATTGTATTTACTTGCTAATTTACTTTGAACCGGAAGGTGGTGCTGTTCATCTGTTACTCCTTGCTGTCCTGGATATATATGTGTAAGTTATATACATGGGACCATTATCTTTTAAAGAAACCATGTGACACTTGACACACGATTACAAATTCACGTGTGTTAATAATAATTAAATAATAATAAAAGTTTGGTTGGAATTTTGGTTGATGTGAATAAAAACATAATGTTTTCTCTACATTTTTGATTTTTTCCCCGTAAAGCCTGATGTATATACAGTCGACACACATACAGTGTGACTGTGAGCAATAAATTTCACAAAAACGCCCTATGTATTAAACATGATACAAGTTAAAGCTCGTATATGCAAACTGATATTCAATGTCTTCTATTAATTCAAGGTTGAATAATCTCTCCAGTTTTATTTATTGATGTTTTTCATTATTCAGGCTTTACAGGTTTAAAATGTCTGACATCATTGAGAATTTTTCACTGGGTCTGTTATAGATTTTCAACATGTATCTTATTTGTATCGTCTTACTGAGCACCTCATCAGAAACAGAACATTAAGGCGGATTCATTTAACTAGAGTTTTGAGTGCTGACAATAGATGTTAAAATGACACTGAGCACATTAGAAACAGTGACATGTTTCACTAAAGGAAGTGGCCATTTTCCTCCTCATGACCGAAATAAAAATGAGTCGTACTTTTCCTTATTTATACTTGTTAAATATTTCAAGAAAAAAAACTGTAGGTGTTAGGTATTTTAGTACCATGGTAGCATTTACTGGATATTGTTTTATAGTGACATTATGCAGGAAAACTCTGTCATTCAATAAGGCCCCTTTGTTTTAGTTATTTTTCTCTTTGACCCAAGAATTGATGTGTGAGAATCACAGGCTGGTACAAGGTTGAAATACCACAGAGATCACTCCCTCAGCTACATTAGTTTCTTAATCTTTTAGACGCCTGTTGAAGGCCAAATGGTTTGTTTCAGATTTCACTAATGTAAGAACTCTTCGTTTTGTGCCTTGAAAATATGTCGCTGAGATAATCACAATTGTAGCTGAACTAATAAACTACACAAAGGATGCTTCTTCACCCAAGGGCAGGAAGACGCTGCCTTATCTTGGTCTGTACTGGTTTAAACTGATAAATCTGCTGTCTCATGAATTTTACCCTCTATATAAACTGTTGGACTTGTGAATAAAGTTGAGTCACTTTGGGAAGACAATCTAAAGCAGTCTCTGTTTTCTTGTTCTCCCAAGCTGCTCCCGAGCTCGTACTAACACGCTGAATGGCATGCTTGAATATTACTTGAGAATATATTTGACTGTGTTACAGACTAAGGTACATTCTCTGCTGATAGACGTCCACGCCTCGAAGGAAGTCGATCCACGGATTAGGCCCTGGAAACCGTTTCCTTCAGTAGGCATGGGCTTAAATGTACTTTGTCATGTGCTTCAAGACAGTAGAAAAAAAACTGATCGACCCCTTTCTTTTTTTCCTCTCATCTTGTTATTTTCATACAGTAGCAGCTTTTGCCTCAAACTTTGAATGGCTAACCAGTTTTAGAATTCAGCCACAGCTAAGTAACAGTCTCGACAACTATATTATGAGCTTTATAACAAACTAAAAACAGATAAAATCACCAGAAAAAATGATAACATTTCATTTTGAAATAGGCGTTTGGGGCACTCAAATTTTCCAGCAAGTGAGCTTCTGATTGCCCTGTAATAGGTGACCACGCAGTGGCCGGTGAGTGCAGAGAGGAGTGAGCGAGTGCATCCATCATGAAGGAGTGGTGCACTTTCCCCGTGATTCTGGCAGCAGGTACGTAGGCAGGTAACTCTCATTACATTAGCACCGTTGTGTTTTGCTGCGCTGGCTGCAGGCAGATTAGCCGGTCGATGGACAATCCTCTTAAAGAAGTCTGCCTTAAGCCACAGTGAGAAGCTGGGTGGTGCTCTCTGTCCTCTGCGTGCCCCTCCCAGCTCTTTGTCTCTATTTGGATGGATGCTTACTCCTCCTGATGCTTTCTCCTCTCCTTTCCTCTCCTCTAGTTTTGCTTGTTCCACATTTCTCCTTCTCTTCCTTGCCTTCACAACTTTTTGTCCACCTGCCTGTTGGCCTTGCGGAAATGAGTCTTGATCTCCTCTGTCACCATCTCTTGCCAGTTGTCCCTAGTTGACACAGAGTAAGGTGTTAAAATCATGGCTGTAATTTGTGCAGTTGTCAATTTTAGGGAGTACTCTAGGATCCACAAAAACACAACGAGAGCTGCTACAAACACAGTAAATTTAAAAAAACAAAAACAAACCACCAGCCAGCCACAATGAAAACGAATGCACTAAACAAAGAGGGCTTTCCCCAATCTGCTTAAGAAGATACGACAAGATCAAAAGATTAATGTGGCACTGCCAGACCACAAGCAATTTGTGAGATCCAGATATCTATAAGGGAAATTTATGCGCACAATCTCATCACGGTAGCACTTTACAGCACAACACCAGCTGGCATGCAGGTCTATACCTCCTGTGTATGGACTAAGAAGGTCAAGCCTTTTTCTCGGCTTTGTTTTTCCTGTATGCAGCTATCTCCTCAGGGTTCAGCCCGTGATTGTCTTGCCTGAAGCAACATGTGGATAGTTGCAGTTTGCATGAGTGGCAGGACACAAGTTACATGTGTGCATCACACTAATGAAAAGCAACATTTCTGAAAATATATCTGAAAAAAAAAAGATGTTTACAAGTGACTCATGAATCTGACTTCAATGGCAAATTGTGACAATCGCACACATTTCATTATTTCCCTTTAAATTCAGCTGTTGTGACGGTGCAGTGAGCGAATGAAAAGCGAGACTCTGTCTCTTACCCTGGTTTAATCTCTGGTGGTTTTGGCAAAGGCTTTGTAAAGTTAGTTTTCCCCACAAGCCAGTATGTCTCCTCAATACCTTTACCCTGCAACAAAAAGAACAACTCAGAGCTGTGCAGTCGGTCTTTTAGTAAATAAGTAAGTCCTTCCCAAAGTGTTACCTTAAGCTCTGTCTTTCCTCGGACTTCTATTTTATAACCATCGTTAAGAGAGTGGAGGATCTTCACTGTGCTCATATTTACATGGATTCTATAAGCTGAGGATAGGATAAAGCGCATATAAAGACAATATACAGACAACAGAGTCAACCTAAACATGCCACGATGCAGCAAAGATCGCACGTACGCAGGCCAGTGGATTCCATACGAGAGGCAGTGTTCACGGTGTCTCCAAAAAGGCAATACCGAGGCATAGTCAGACCCACCACGCCTGCAACGCAGGGCCCTGCAAAATACACAACAGAAGTCCAATCATTCCATTCACTCATGGAAAAATGTCCGTTACTAGTGGTGTTTTCATTTAAAGGTGAAACCCATGGTTTCAATTAGGAAAGTTTTAGTATCTGAGGTGTTTTACATCACTCACTTGGAGAGAAGCATTAAGAGTCCCACCTCATAACAGAGCATGCATCAATAACAACAAATACGAGAGAGATTAAACATGAAATTGAGCGGCTGAGCCAGAGGTGGGTTGCAGTGGAGTGGACTGCAGATGTGCAGCAACTGTGGGCAAACTAAAGTAGCTTAAACCATGCACTATAATGCCTGAGTTGTGCTTTAGCAGCAAATAACTTAATAACATACCTGGAAATGCCTCTTAACCCTGCGGGGTAACTTTAACCTGATGCACACCTCCAAGGAAATGCAACTACTAATCAGGCTGATGCAGCCCGCAGCACCTCTGATTGGTGTGGAAGGTTACAGCGTAGGGTTTGGAGGGGTTATGTTGTAAGCTATGACGTGGATTTCCTGCTAAAGGATAATTCAAGCATACAATGAGATGTCAGCTGATGTGGGCTGGAATGGCAATGAGCTGTGACTGCCTGTGTCTACCTGAACTAATGCTTGTCCATTGACTCTGCATCAAGCCGAAAGCACTGCAAAGTCCACTGCCAAGACTGCAACTCTTATACTTACTACACAGTATATTTATCTGTGTCATAGTCTTGTTATGTTTTTTTTAGTTCTTGTGTTATTTTGTACGATGCACCACAGTAGCCAACATATACTGTTTCTAAATGAATAAATATGATCGGACTACTATGTGGATTCCTGTTCTAAAATCTCTTTCAGCGACGCACATTCATCTTTGGATTCTACCTGATAAGCTTGTCAGGCTGATAATGACTCCAAAGACTGCCACGCCCACCTGAGTGGATTCCTATTCGTATCCTGACGGGCACGTCCGGCATGTGTCGCATGTGGAAGGTTCCCACTGAGCTGAGGATGTTCAAAGACATGTTGGCGATCTCAGCAGCGTGCTTGTTGCCATTTTTCTTAGGCAGGCCTGATGCTACCATGTAAGCATCACCGATGGTCTCCACCTGGACAAATCAAGAAGTTTATTCAGTGAAAGGGCAAATCAAGTGGAAGTCAAAGGTTTCAGACCAGTAACCTCTGAAACTGGGTGTTTATCAGGCGATATTATTCCCTGACCTTATAGACATCATGGTTAGAGAGCACAGCATCGAATAGTGTGTAGAGGTCATTCAGGAGGTCGACCACCTCAATGGGATCACTGAGCGAGGAGATGGTGGTGAAACCCACAATGTCGCTGAAGTAGATTGTCACCTGATCAAAGAACTCTGGCTCCACTGTGGCACCAGTTTTCAGGGCCTCTGCCACAGAACTGGACAGAAATAGAAAAAAAAAAAGGACGAATGAGATGATCATGGAGTAGGGGTACATTTATTTTCCAAACTTCATGCTGGCAGGATTGTGTGAGAGTGTTGACTGACGGTGGAAGCATTTCAGACAGCAGCTTCTCCGTTCTCTGCTTTTCCACCTCCAGCTCCTCTGTTCTCTCTCTGATGAGTTCCTCGAGGTTGGAGCTGTACTGCTCCAGCATCCTCAGCATGGAGTCGATGATATTGGTCTTCTTACCCTTGTTGATTAGCTTGAACTATTGGAAAAAGTACGGCGTCATGTTAAACAAATATGTATAGAGCTCTTTAAATTGTTTAGATGAAGTAAAGAAATGAGGCCACGAGGTCGTCTGCAAAAACGAACCCGGTCAAAGATCTCATCAAAGGTCGGTCTGCGGTCAGGCTGTTCGCTCCAGCACTGCTTCATCAGCTGGATGCATTCAAGCGGAGCCTGGTCTGGAGCCACAGTAGGACGGCACATGGGAGGAGGTTTTTTCACCTTACGGATAATCTCTGGAGAACACGGGATGAATAAATACCAAAGTTATTACAGGTGCCTAAAGCAAAACTAAAAACTAAAGCTGTTTGTAAAACAAACATTTTAATTAAGTGAAATAAAAATAATGCAACTAAATAAAACCTTAAACAAAAATTTTAAAATAATTGAAACAGTTTTGTGAACTTGGAAAACTAACTTAAGTAAAAATATACAGGTAATATAATTTTACTGTTTGCTAGTTTGATAAAATTATATGAATTTCCCTGATAAACCTTTGAGGGATTGTTAATTGAGACTGTGGGGGTCTACGACACTGTGAATCAAATGTACGGTGTCCTTGAGAGGCCAAAAGGACTGCAACTTAAGAAAACAACAGTAATAAGAAAAACGCTGCAAAAGCACACAAAACACAACGGAAATAGGAAAAACGAAAACAGAAATAGGAAAAAACACAAGGGAAGTGTTTCTGGGGAGACAATAACCTGACGGACCAGTTGCAGGAACCCAAAACACTGTAGGCGTGTTTTATCATGATTCATATAATACTAATGATGGATTTTTAGGCTAATAGTTAGGTTAACACACTTACCTCATCTTTTCTTTCCTCACAAAACCGATAGATCCTCCACTTCTTCTAAGTGTCTCCCAGCGCAATTCTTGGTTCCTGCAACTGGTCTGTCGGGTTATTGTCTCCCCAGCAACACTTCCCTTGTGCTTTTGGAAATCTGTTTTTTCCTATTTCTGTTTTCATTTTTCCTATTTCCGTTGTATTTTGTGTGCTTTTGCAGCGTTTTTCTTATTGCTGGTGTTTTCTTAAGTTGCAGTCCGTTTGGCCTCTCAGGGCCACCGTACAAATGCTTTCAAAAACTTCTGTGGATTTTCCGAAATCTAACGTCTGACACATGCCCTCCATACAATAATAATTAAAAAACAGATCTAACACTAAAACTAATGAACATTAAACTAAAACAAGAAAGAAATCAAACGGGAGACTAACTGACACTAAGCAGAATTAAAAACAAATGACAGAATACAAAACTATTATTACTTTTATCTCTGTACTGACACTCTGTTAACTGAATTTGAAGTGGAAAGACAGCTTTTGGTGGCAGCCAAACCAAAATCAGATATCTCCATCTTCTCCTTACTAAATAAGTAAATAACTCATTGTTTGAGTATTCTGTGATGAATACACACCTTCAGGTGGCAGTCCCAGCATACAGTACGGTGGCCCTCTCACCACCACCTCTTGAAGAATGATAGAAAAACCGTACACGTCTCCCTTAAATGTCCCTTTGCGAGAATTTGCAAGGTCGCGTAGAAACTCTGGTGCTGTCCAAAACAGATCTAAGTACAACAAAGGAAACATTTAGATTCTGGCATTGTTTCAATAAAGTATATTGAGTGTAAAACACAGCACAGCAAACAGTACCTTCAGGTGGGGGCTCTTCTAAAGGAGCTTTCTGAGACTCCAGCAGCTCATTGAAGCCATAGTCAGTAATCTTGAGGACAAAACGGCCGTCTACCACACAGTTTCGGGATTTTAGCCTGCCGTGGGGGAAGTCCCTGTGGTGAAGATATTTTATACCCTAGAAAGATTCAGATGCAAATAACACTTTGATTCAATCATAAAGAAACAACTAAAAACACTTAATAAAACTCTTGCTGTTTTCTTCCCTTCAAAAAATGGCAAGCGGTTCTTTTCTAAAAGACTTTTTTTTTATCACCTTGATGAGATCGAGCATGAGGGAGGACTTGAACATCCAGTCTAGTTTAACGTCCTCGTTCCTCAGCAGATCCTGCAGACTGCCCCTCGAGCAGTGCTCCGTCACCATCGCAAACATGGAGCAGTCCAGAAAGAAGCCCAGGAACGGATTTACGTTCTCGTTTCTCAGGTCCTTCATCTGAGAAAAGTAGCTGCAGTTTGTTAAGATGACCAAAAAATCATACACATTTTTCAGTCTGAATATTTGCAGGAATTACACATTCAGGTTTTTTTTCTCATTCATCATTGGGTCACACAGGAGAGCACATGTCACCTAAATATTGTGTTGAAATGACACATGACAATAACACTGTATAGTTTATATTTGTATTTGTACCATTTGATAACACAGTATTTTGCATTTATATTTTGTATATTTGTATACACTGTATTTTGTATTGTATATATATATATATAGTGGTGTCAGAGCACAATGTCTTGCTATTTGCCCTCTGTGTATGCTGTTGACCAGGAGCGTCACATTTCATCTCTCTGTATATCCATACTGGGCTGAGACAACAATAGAGTTCACTCTGACTCTAACCCTAACTTGCTCTCAGATCACTCTCTTCCACAAATTGTCATAAAAATCTGAAGACACAGAAAGCAGAAAATGTCTCCTGAGGCATATTAATATGCATTTACGTGACATCAAGTTGGACATGCTGCTCTACCTTCATGAAAATCCTGGAGGTGCTTTGTTTTACTTCCTTGAAGTGGCCCTCTTCGAATTTCTTCAGCCAAACCCAGTCGCCCTAAATGCAAAAGCATGATATTATTGTTATATGAAATTAAACTCTCCATTGATAGAGTCATAAAGGGTTCTTATTTAGTCAACCTCCTTCCACTGAAATGTGTTAATTTTGTATATAAAGCATCTTGAGTCACTGGCCCAGACATTATGTTACACAAGGATCTCCCTTACCTTCCTCACTTACTCACCAGCTTATGTTAAGAAGCTTTAGTGAATATTTGATGTAAACTCAGCTTACCTCGTACACAGCTACATTAGTGGTCTCATGAGTTTCTGTTTGCATGCTATTCACAGAGTGTGAGGGGTCTGCAGATTTCTCCTCCAGAGCGCTCCTGGACTCGCTCAGATCTTCTAAAGTGATTTTCTGCATGACATCAAACACCATTTAAAGATTTATTAGAAATGAGAGCCATGCTGTGCTTGGCAGACATTAAATGTGACGATGTGGAAAACGCACAGATGATGGAACGGTGTGCTTTAGTCTAATTTAATGATGACTTACCTTTTTGCTAAGCTGAGGGTTGATAAAAGTGAGATCCTCTAAGGTCAGGAGGATCCGATTGGGACCTCTGACCAGCTGGATCTGATGAAGTCTCCTCCTGCCAAAGTGATTTTACAATAGGTAAACAGCACACATACAACAAATTCCCTGAATCTCAGAAACGATACGGGGGAAGTAGTGATGTCTCCCTCAAATGTCTACATCTGGAAAAACGCTTTTTTTCTTCTGTTTTGCTACAAATTTATATTCCCTGCTGTCATGATTTAATAAGTAAAAATAATAGTGGCTTGAACAAACCCAAATTTTCACCATTTTATCTAAAAAAAGGAGAATGCTTATAGTTCTTCGAGTAGATTCTTCTGGTGTGTCTGACTGTCTTTAATCCAGAGATGAGCTCTAAGTTAAAAGTACATTTCTAATTCTCAAGCTTTTATACATGAGACATGTCTTCTCAAGCAAAGAGGCATAATATGTGATTCTGGAGATGATATTAGTTATTACCCACATCATACCACATGGTATAGATCACACTACTTCAAATCTCTGAATATAGGCTTGGAAGCGGGAGGCATCGTTGGAAAAAAAAAAGACTTTGCATATTTACCTGATATAGAGAATTACTGTGAGCCCCGCAACAGCCAGGGAGAAGATGACTGCTAACGCTATTATGATGTAGGTGACCTCCACACCTAAGGACCATAGTGGTATGCATTAGACTGATGGATAAATGACAAAATGTAGACTTGGCTAAACTCACACCTCTTTACACAAACACACCAGAGCCTCATACCTCCTGTGCAGATGGTGCCTTGGTCAAACCAGCAGCTGGAGTCAGAGGGAGGAGGGGACCCTCCGGGGAAATTTATGGACCTCCCCGCAAAACGGAGTGCCCCTGATGTTAGGTCCACTACATAGGTCTGGTACAGCTTGCTGCCCCTGTTGTCAGAGTCCAGGATGATGTAGTTGGTCTTAACACTCCCAGAGGTGTCCACTTTGACCTCCTGGTTGAAGCCATTAAAAGTGATGTTCCGCTTGAAATAGGCCAAGTTCGACCCTGACAGCTGCATGCCTGCTTTCCTGACATTTTGGATGGACTTGGCCAGCAGGTAGATGCTGTTATAGATGGTCCCAAACAGCGGATGAACCTGCAGGTTCAAGCGAAGGCTTAGCAAGGTTGTAACAGAAAACATGACGGGGTTCCTATTTCAGTCATTTACAGCTGCTAAAAAGGATATTTTATAATTAATATAGAAAATCATATATTATTATTAAAAGCATGTGATTATGTTTTTCTATAATATGCGTGTGGAGACAGCAGGAAACATTATAACTGTCTAATGACTCAGCCTTTGCACCAATATATGTCATGATATGCAACAATGTGTGATGGAATAACAAACAAGGAGGACATTGTGAGTGAAATCAGTTGAATTGGCTTCCTACCTGCTCTGGCTCCATGGGCAGTGTCACTTCTTTGCTCCTCTTGGCCGCAGCAAACGCCTCGTTGAAGGACAATGGCTCCGAGGCCACTGTGATAGTGAGCACGGCGTCGTAGGCCTCTCTCAGGTTGCTGCTGTTTTGCAGAGGGAGGTAGGAGACGTTCATATAGGGCACGCTGTAGAGCAGAGCGTCGTAGGGCACAAACACATACTTCCCTGAAGTCAGACCCATCTTGCGTGCTGTGAGGAGGAAAGTAGCTTGCTGCTGACCTCCAACCAAGACTGAGTGCATGCACATAACGATGACTGAAATGAAGAGCAAAGACACAAAGCATTACAAATTCCTTATGAATATATGTGGTGCACTAACAGGACTATTATGAACAAATGCTGTGTTGGGAAAAGCACCTTATTTTTTATTGAATGGAGAGAGTGTGAAATATCTTAACTGCAGTAAAAGTGCCAGAAATTTAAGAGGAAATGTTTGAAACCTTTGCAGCTTCTTATTGTCAAAATAAAAGTCTTTAAAAAAAAAAAAGCAGATTAATTAAATTGGTGCCGTTCTTCGCTTTAAGCACAAGGTCAAACCTGAGTTATCTAAATGGCATCCGGCTCAGGTGTTGGAGAACAGCTGAGGTGTGGCAGTACTCTGGTTGGGTGATCTATTGGTTTGGCATTTGCCATTCTGCAAGTTGCTTTAATGTCAAATGATGTTTGCTCCCAGTGTTTTGTAACAGAAGTTGGTCAAAGAAGGGGTCATTTGATTGTTAGGGGTTTCTCTGTGTTATTGTAGGGACTTTGCCTTACAATATAAAGTGCCTCGAGGTGTCTGCTGTTGTGATTTAATAATAAAATTGAACTGAAAATAAATAAATATATAAATCAGTGGCCACTGTTATTTTGAGACCTCGTTTGACTAAACTGAGCACACGAAATGTCCTTTTTTTTTTAGAAAATCTCCCCTTTGGGCAAGAATATTGGCAGTAAGCGACAGATAACAGATAGAGGTCCATTACCAGAGAAAGAGAAGGGTATGCTACTTATTTACACTGCTGTGTTTTACTGCTGATTTTATGTAACAAATATAAATGCATGGCCAAAATATCAGAGCCTTTGCGCGTTAGAACCATACCACAATTTCACAACTTTAACACAGCACAGATTGTACCTTGGGTGCTTTTCTCCTGTCCCTCCACAGACTGCATATAATCATCTATGGAGCACTGTTTTTCTCACACACTCACCCCTGACACCTCCTGCATCCTGGATCTTCCTCATCGTGCTCTCCACCTCCGTCTCATTCACGCCCATAGATCCGACGAGTCTAACGGGAAGCCCCTTGCTCCTGAGAGCAGAAGCAACCCTCACAGCCGTGTCAATCCAGATGTCCTCATTGGATGACACTACCAGGACGCTGGCCCATCTGAAGTGTTTCAACACTACGAACAACACGTCGGTGGGAAACGGCACTGTCCTGGTAAAAGTTGGGTATGCCGTGGCGCTCTCCAGCTCGTAGGCGACACAACCATATGAGAAGAGAGCCTTGTCCCAGTTCCTGGCGAGCAGAGACGCTGCGACACAGTATCCGGGGTTGGTGGGGCCAACGAGTCCGTCTGCTATGCCCTCGTAGTAAATATATGCCGTGAGCGCTTTCGAGGTTTCGCACGGCTCTTGGACGATGATGAAGTCCATTTTCAGGCCCAGATCTAGAGCGGCGTCCCCGTTTATCCTGCTCACGGCGAGCCTGGCCGCCGCAGCAGGCAGGGCCTTGTAAAAAACAGGGTCGCAGTTCCAGGGCCCCAGGACCCCCACTTTGAATATCAAACAGCGGACGCAGCAAGGGAACGTCAGCACTCCCAGCAGGACCCATAACAGAAAGTTGTAAAAGGGCAGAGCCGGTAAGGTGTGTCTGTTTTTAATTACGGGCACACACGAATGGCTGGACTCCCACAGCGGCCATCTGAAATTTGGAGCAATATGTTGCATTGTCCTCCCACGGTGACCAAGATAGTGAAGCCTTGCGTTCACTATCAGTTATCAGTCACACCTCTGACACCTGCAAACCGGGGTACAGACACAAGTCTCCATTTTGCCCAGTATTATTTGAACGTTCACAGATGTTTAAGCACAACTGAAGCACTCACCACATGTCTGTAACGGCATCAGGACAGGGTCCGATGAGACAATCTTACAGATACCCACTCGGATCTGCGTTCTTTCTTTTCTTTTTTCTTTGTTCTGTCTTCACACACACTCGCCAACTAACCATCCCCGATACCTTTACCTGTTCGCCCCGGTGTCGCTCTGATGAAGACACAGGCCGGTCATCGTGTGGGGATTACGGGCTGAAAGTGTCACGAAAAGCGCCTAGATGGGGGTGTGGAGACAACTTTAGCACCCTGGAGAGCTACTTACGTCCTGCAGTCAGCGTCTCTGAGGGCTCCTGCGCGTTTCCACAAACAGCTCTGTTCACAGGCAACATGTCTCTTAAAAAAGGACGCAAAACCACTCGTGTCTTTTTTTCTTTAGCGTGTAAATGTGAAAAGAAAATTAGATGTATTCCAGATCGAAGTTTTTTTTTAAATCCTGCACTCCTCCTTTCGATAAAAAATAAAAAATAAAGCGCAATTTCCCTCCCCCAAACATTACAACTCTTTGGTTTTGTAATAATTTGAAGGGGAAATGATTTAGTATGTTAGTATAGGAGGTCAGTATCAGCTACAGGCCCAATCAATCAAATCCCTCCAAAGTGACCCGGGACCAGTGTTACTCACTAATCCATTTTCAGTGAGGCACAATATAAGAGGATTGACAGCAGGCCTTAGCGCACTCTGAAAGCCTTGCTGTGGTCCAGGTTAGGCCTTTTTGCCTAGAAGTGTAATAACAAATTCATTTTTCCTCATTCTTCGTATAAAAGAGAAAAAGAAGGTCCTCCGTGTGCACACAGAGACAAACATTTAGCAAGCAAACGGGTCATTATCAAGACAACTCAGCCAAGGTGCACCGAGGCAAGTGAACAGCGCTTTAATTGGCCTAATGTGCGCACGGTGCAGCTTGGATTAAATGAATTTGAACTCTAGCGAAGTGGGAGTAATTAGAGTTAACAAGGGCTTTCCCTGCAGGTCTCACGAATTCTGCCTGCGTCAGTCTTTTTTCGGTCTTCTATGACTGGTGAAGCAGCCTGTGCCTGGCAGAAGCAGCTGGTTGTCACCACATCCACACACAAAATATGGAGAGGGTGGATGAATGAATACAAACAAACAAACAAACAAACCAACGGTGGTGGTACATAAGACATCATCACATGACTTTTCATGAACATATATATATATATATATATATATATATATATATATATATATATATATATATATATATATATATATATATATATATATATATATATATATATGAATTGTGCACACACACACATGGAGCTGCAAAGTTGAGTCCACCTTTGTTGACCCATATCCCACATAAGCTGGAGAGCCTCTTAAACGTAACACCTTGACAACGCTGTCCTCCATCCAGGAATAGAGAGTAGAAATGATGACACAGCGCAAAGTCCGTCCAATGAACAGCGAGCACAGGTCTGCTTCTGAGTGCAGCTCTGTGGGGACACAGTGAAGCATCTGCAAGACAATAAACTGACAACCAAGTCAAAATACATAAATACACACGTAAATAAATATCAGCACAGTCAGACGATACGTTTCCTCACGAAAGATTCTCACAATATGCAGTCTGTGCAGAGAAAAACGGAAATGCAGTGTGGGCACGAAGGAGAAGGATGAATAAACATGCCTTTGGACCGATAAAATAGAATAAGGAGGAGACAAGTAATGGAGACACCAGGGAGGAGAGTATTTTCAAAGGCCTTGGACTTTTTGCGTCGTCCAAGGCACAGAAACTCCCACTAACAAGCCAAACACTTATGCTAAAGAAGTTGTTCTGAGTTTTAGGAGCTCTGTTCTGTCATGCCAAAGTCTTCATTTAGCAAGGTAAAGTACAATTCTCTTTTTAAGGGAGCCAAGTTATATTTAAGTGACGGGGTCAGCAAAACTGCAGCTGTTATTTTCTGTGATTAAAGTGAGAAAAAAATGAATAAATAAAATAATAATAAAAAAGTAATAATATATATATTTTTTAAACTTAAGCGCATAGTGTTTTTTTTTAATGAGCTCTGGTGTCATCTAGTGGACAAGTCCTCCACTGCTTTTTCATATTTCCCCCCATTGACGTCAAAAGACTTTCTGGCTAATATAACCTAATATAATTAAGTAAAGAAAATTATTGTTTCCCTCACAGTTAAACCCTCCTTAAAGGGAAAACCACGGACATTTGAAACACGGGCTGGTTTATAACACTTAACACTAAAAGGCAAAATCAAGCTCGAGCATTGCACTTCCTCTGCACATGCTCAGTTAGGCGCATATGCAGCACAAATTTATTAAACCACCTATTCAAAATAAATAAATAAATAAAATAAAAATCAGGAAAACTTAAATATTTTAGTTCTTGATGATGATGATGATTATTACTTTAGCCAAAGCACAACATTCAACCACTTAAACTACTGTCTTTGTTCACGAATTCAAGTAAATATGTATTATAAGTAATATAAAAATAATACTAATGTGGCTTACTATTTTTTCTTTTCCCTTTTTTTGTAACTCAGTGAATTTGACAATAAGTATATGATTTCAATCAAAGAGCTTGTGTATACTGGTGAATTAACTATTAACCAAACCTCACACTCAGTGGTGCTCTGATGAATTTATTAAGCACTTTAAAGCTGTCAGAATAACTTAACAGTAAATGGATTTTTTTAAATCTCTTTTCTTTATTTTATTTAAAAATGTGTCATATGTAACTTTTTTCTCAGATGTCTTTACTGGACACTGCTAAAATTGGATTGATTTGAACTTCTAACAGGTATAACTGGAATAGACTAACAGAAGAAATGAGCAAGATCTCTAACTTTTGGTAATGCCTTGTTACAACTGCCTCTGAGTCCTTGTACTTTTATTACTATTTTTCGAAAAACCTAAATGGTTGGCCTTTGCAGCACGTTGCTCTGAATAAACCTAACTGGGCGTTTGTTCTTTTCAAACATCTGAGCAGCGATGTTGGTTTTACCCTTCTGGTTTATTCCTCTGCAAACATTATTCAGGAGGTTTAATCTCCACCTGCTTAATCATTTGCCTACCCCATAATCTATTATTTGAATTTTGCCACATGAATAAAGGTTTTTCTTGTTATCTTAAAAAAAAAAAATCCCAATAGCATGAATGATAAGTAATGTTTTTCAGTTTCAGATACTGTAACACGCCCCTGAACACTGGGATTGTAACCAAGGAGGATTTTACAGCCTGTACTGTTTCCACAGTTGACACTGACATTGAAATAACAGAACGACCCAGCGATCACAAACTTGTTGTTAGGTTCACTCTGGCTGTTATGACTGTTGTAGAATGGACAGATTATGAAACAATGCTCCCTGAGCACAAAAGGCACCCACTCATATTACCCAAACACCTGAACTCGCAGTGGGAGCAAACCACACAGAAGTGATTTCTATTTCCTTTGTGTCTCCAATGATGTGTCCTGCAGACACTTAGTGTGATTTTGTATCACTTTGTGTGTCCTTGTTTGAAATCTCTTTGCAGCGACTGTGTGGCTCGGCTTTGGCTATATTGCACTTTTGCTTGTGTTTATCTCACATTCATGTTCCATTTCGGTCTTTTTGAACTATTCTGTGTATCTTTGGGGTCGTTTTGTCTCTTATTGCAGATGTTTTTGTCTCAGTTTGGTACATGTTGCATCTCTTCATTGGTTGGTGTATGTTTCATTTTCATTTCAAGCAGTACTCAAGGCCTCCCTCGACCAACTGGGCCTAGGGGGCTGTGTTCAGCAGGCTTCTAATCCTTTGGTGGCATTTTTAATAAGCAGTATGCCATAGCAGGAGAAAAACAAGAAGAAAGAGAGCTGGTTTACTGGTTTGATTTCATTAGACTAGGATTAGTGTTAGGGTCTTGAGCAAGTTCTGATCTTTTGACAAACCTGAAGACCCTTTTATTGCCAAAAAAAGATGCAAGAGGTCTATGCGTGTGACAGTGTTTGCACAAAACACGCAAAAAATATGACCAGCTTTCCTGCAGAACTTACTGTACTGCGTGCCTTTTTGTTTGCAGGGAAAAAACAATAGTTACAGTTCCTCAATGCTGGCCTCAGTTTGTGTGCACCCCTGGGAGTGCTGGTGCATGTGTGTGTGCGGGTAACCGTATGGGTGTGTGCCATGGTGCTGTAATGCTCTCACGAGGAAAACAATGGACCTTAAGGGTGCAGATAGAGAGAGGCCTTCAGCATTGTTTGCATACCAACAGATGTTCATTATCACACTTGACCTCTGTGTTTTTGCTCCTGCATTATGAGAGAAGTGTTCCATGTCAGGATAACAGTGTGTAACACAAAATCTCCACAGATTTGGCCTGTGTAGGATGGTTGACTTAGTTATTTATTTAGTTGTCATGCTTGTATTTGGACGATGAGACTTCCCCTGTCATATTGGAAGTAAATATCTATTAAATATGTTCAAATTAAACAGATAACCGTTTCTGTAGGCATTGTCTTATACGCCTCAAACTTATTTGCCTGCACACCAGGCAAAAAAAGCGCGACAGGAAAGGTCTGGGTTTCTGTTCACATGAACTATTATTCTTTATTTATTTATTTTTTTATCAGTTTCATCAAGACGTGTGGCTGAAGCCAAATGAAACAAACGCCTTGTTGCGCAACCATGCTTTCAGCGTTTCTTTCCGCGCGTGTTAGTTTTTCTCCACTGCTACTAGAGGGCGCACAGAGCTCGGCATCGAGAAAGCGGAAACTCGTACTAGCGATCCTTTCAAAATAAAAACGTGAGCTTTTTTTTTTTTTAATTTCTTTCAGAGCGAGCCTGGGTGAGACCTCTGAAACAGTTTCAGTGTGTAAATTCTCCCCGTTTCTAATACGAAATGGGTAAATAGATTTATTAAGATGATTATGATATGTTGCTGTATAGAGATTAGCTAGCTAAGGGCACATCTTAACCTGTACAGGAACCATGGCTACAGGAGCCGAGATAACCTAGCTGACTATCCGCTATTAAAAAATTGCTAATAAAAACTAATAATAAAAAGCCATCCTGAAGGCCCGTGCTTCTAATATAGTCGATAAAATGTAATAAATTCTTCTGTAAGCTCTATTTGAAACATTTTGTTTTGGCGGTAACAAACAGGAAGAGTGCTGTTTTTTTCTAGCTAGCTTTTTTTTTTTTTAAGTGGGCGCTAAAGCGGAATGGAGGAGGATGGGAACAGACGAGTGTGTCCCGGTGTTTCCAGCTCCTGATAGTTTACTGCGGCGGAGCAGAGCATACTGTCAGAGGGGTTTTGCAGAGCTCATGACGACTAGCAGACAGACGAGCCAGCGGGACACGAGAGAGCGGCGGGGGGCTGGAAAATGGGAGCGGTGAAGTGAAAAAAAGCAGCCGAAAAGCGGACTGCCTGGATGGAAGGCACCAAAGTAAGTTCCTGGAAACACAGAGTAATGAGAAAAGTAACAATGTCGCGTTTTCCCCCTCTTCTTTTTTACCCTCTCCCTTCTTCGTCTGCTTATTTTTTGTCTTCCAAGCTGTTAAATGTTGTCGGACAGAGAGCCCTGAGCAGAGGAGGGTGAGACATCTGGCCAGCTCAGATTTCACGTTTGCCTCTGTTTAAGAAACCGCCCCTGGTGTCCCGACTGACCCGACCGGGCTCTTGCGTGTCGTTAGCTCATGCTGTCCGGACACAGAGGGAGAAATAAACTTTATGGTGCTTGTCTGCTGTGAACGATGCGCGCTGAGGTGACACGCAGAGCTGCAGTGACAGCTGAGAGGGGCGGGGTTGGCAATAAAAGTATGTAAACTGTTCTTGGAAATGAGCATGTGAGGTTTTTTTTTTAAAGTTATTCTAGTGTATTTAAGCAAAAGACCCCCCCAACCCACCCCACCCCCAGCTCTGCCACGTACAGCTGCAGGAAATTTGATCTGCAGACAGAGGTGTCCGTGCAGTGCGTGGGTACCCGCCTCCCCTCTCGCAGGGCATGGCACGACGGTTTAAGTTGTGGCAATGCTGACAGAGCTGCGGCACTTTTTGCGAGCGTTTGGTCGGCTTTTTACGATGAAAAAGAGGAAGAGAAACTCTGACACTGACACAAAGCCATAAATGAGAGAGAAGAGGATATATAGATGAAAATAGAAGCAAATAAAAGCTCTGCACTCACATTTTCTTCACATTTACTGATGCAGTCCAAATCCCCTCCTTTGAGCTTGACCAATATTTTTTTTTGGAGCCGATATTGATTATGTCCCCTCCAACAATACTGTCATTGTTAAATCGGTGAGTATTCTTTATTTTTATTATTTTTATTTTTTTTCTATATATACACAAAAAATGAACAAACAGTATATTGAAGTTGCATTAGAAAGGTGGAAATGATTGGGCTAGTGCTGGGGAAATATTGGCCTGTTTGACAGATTTCAGCTTCAGGCCAAAACAAGATTAAATCTGGACAGCGTTGGAGAAATTTGGCCTTTCTCGCTCAGGATGGGCAATTCAAGAAACAGCACTGTTTGGCCAACAGTGCACAGTTGTAGCAGAGTTTGGGGTTTTTATGCTAGCGCTACCCAGCAGTAAGGTTTGTGCTAGATCGCCTATTTGTTATTATTAGTAGTTTTTTTTCTCAAAATTCCTTTGCTGTAATTGTGTTTGGCTTTGCCTGTTTTTCCTCTTTGTGTTTTCATCTTCTTCTTTTGGTTATGGCTCATCTGCCTCCATCTCACCCTGTCCTTAGCATCCTCTTCTGGCACACCAACCCTTTGCATGTCCTCCTGCATGGTTGTACTATTTGTATAGCAGCAACAAATCCACAGGCGGTATCAAAGACGTAGCCTTTTAGGTTTGTGAAATTCCATACTGACGTTATTGTCCTAGGTTTTTTTTTCCATTTTTTTTTCTTAATTTCTTTATTCATTATTGCCATCTTCTGGCTGTATAGAAGTGTTATATCTTATCAGGCAGAGGTAATGTGATGCAGTGAATTCAACTTTTTGTAGCATTTTTCTAATCACACTGACAGCTAAAAGCAGTAAAAGCACTACAAAAAGACCATGTGATGTGGTGACCTGTTGGGGGGGAAAGGGGTAGCAGCTTAAATTACCTTCTCCAAATAGTCAGGATGGTCTAGGAGAGGATACCACCTGGGGAGTACATGCAGGGGGGAGTACATGCAGGGGAGGAGTTATCTGGTGTTTTTTTTTTTCTTTCCTCCATATTTGTGTTATCAAATATAAAACCGACCTTGTAAGGAGCTGGCAAGATAAAGACTATTTTAGTGTTTAGTACCTGCTTAGTCAAGAGATGTAAACCTATGAAAATTGCAGAATGACACTACTTCTAAACTACCCAGAGTTAATCTTTCCTGGTTGAATGAGCTGATACTAACTGACTGATGTCTCAGGCAGCTAGTTTTGGCTACAGTACTAGATTACTATTACTGCTGCATGGCTATGTAAGCAGCATTTTCATGCTGTACCTGCTGATGATTATTCTACCAGCCTTGTAAACTTTTTGGTAATTTCTACTAATATATATGTGTATAAAATGATCACATACTACAATTACCTGTGTAAAGAGGCCATCCAGATAAACATCCAGCGAGTTATTTTTATTCTGAAGTACTGTCCTGCTAGCTTTTCAGAGTGCATTGGGATGAATGTGATTAGTCTCTTTGCCTCAGATTTTATTTATTCGCCAGAACTGCTGGCGTTTCATTGGCACCTAATTGTTTTAAAACACTTAAGCAGTGCTGGTTTAATTCAAACTTCTCGTCTCCACCTCATTGTCATGCATTAATTTGGCTTAAAAGGATTAGTGCAGCATCCATCTTCTAATTACACACTTTTTAGTCTTCAGCTTGAAGATTAAATTGGGACAGAGAAGTCTCAGTGACATAACGAATACATCAGAGCACTGGAGGATGCTAAACCTTCTGTCATCGTTGTATTTTTACTCAGTTGTATATAGCATTTGTATTTGTATTCTATTTTTATCTTATTGTATATTTATTTTATTTTATTCTACTGTATATAGTATTTTATTTTATTCTATTCTGTACAGTTGTGTACTGTATTTATTCTTATTGTATCCTAATTTTTGCCTCATAACTTTTGCACTGTCCACTTCCTGCTGTGACAAAACAAATTTCCCACGTGTGGGACTAATAAAGGTTATCTTATCTTATCTTATCTTAAACGCATTGGGGGCTCAAAGAGGTCTGACTCAGATGGAAATGAATACATTTTAAATGGGAGGACTAAATAGAGAGATAGTTAGATAAGTAACGCTTTAAAATGTGCCTGCAGTATATTTGTATTCTACAAATTTGGTTACATTTAGATAAAGAAGACACAGTAGAAAATCTTTTATTTGAACTTGCACAAGGATTTTACTTGCAGGCAAATAAAAGCGATGCTTTTCGATTGACTTTTGACACATTTATCTGATAAGTCTGATCACACTACAGCAAATTGAGCAACAGTGTGATAATATTTTGCAAAACTCTTGCAAAGATAAGATTGATCCCATAAAAATAATCACTGTGCATGTGTTCATATATAACTAATGGCTGATAAATCCTCAGGGGCCAGCAGAGGTTAATGTGCGGCTTTCACGGGATGAAGAGGTGTGAGAAGACCTCTGAAAGCGAGAAGGTGTCGGAGGCTGATTTCACAGTCCTTTGCCAATTGCCCTCTCAGGGGGGCTTTTGTAGCTCGTGCTGCTGTTGGATAATTGCAGCAGTTAGAATGTGTCTGATCTGGAGGCGCTGCCTGCAGTGGTTTGCTGTTAGCTGAGATTTATTGGCAAGAAGCTGGGAAGCACACCTGGCGCAGAAAGTTCAGCACTAATGCGGAGGGAGCGAACAGTGGAGGAGGGGGAGAAGGGTTGATGAAAGTGGCTGGATAACCACAGAAGTGACAAACTGCTGAAGAGCACTTGGTTTTACAGTTTTCCACATATAGGCCACGTCCACACTAGCCCGGATAGATTTGAAAATGACGTTTTCGTCTGAAAACGCTCCGCATCCACACTAGCGTTTTCAGTCATTTTCACAGAGTTGTGCGTCCACATTGAAATAGCCAAAAACGCTTACTTTCCAGCATTGCGCATGCGTGAAACGCAAGAAGATTCGGCCTGCCTCATTTCTGTCTGCCGTTTATTTACTTTCTGGCTCGTTGAAACGTCGTGGCAAAAGTTTTTTTTAAATGGACTAACAATGAGGTGGAGTTGTTGCTGCGAGTAACACAAAAGTACAAAGTTGCAAAAGAGTGAGAATTAAATTATTTGAAGCATGTACAAACTGATATCAATCTTTAATAGGGCTGTCAAAATTGAGAGCAAACAAAACAACTGCTGTATAATGTTCTCCGCTATCTTTGTTGAATTGGTCACATGACTGCATCACATGACTAAAATTCGTCATCGTTTTCGAAAGTCTCCATTTTCGCTGTCAACACTGTGACGCGAAGCACCGTCTTCAAGTGTATTCGTTTTCGAGAGCGTTTTCAAAACGCAGTCTCAGTGTGGACGGGAGGCCAAAACGGAGAGAAAACGATGAGAAAACGATTTTCAAATGAAAACGCATTAGTGTGGACGTAGCCATAGTCTGCCTATAGCATTCCTCTCTGTAGTTCCAGGTTGGGCTGAAGTAAAAGTTCTGTGTCCGTGTGCCTACGTAGAGCCTACATCTAGGGGTGTTCAATGTGCTCCTGTAAACTCATAAAAAAAACCTGTATAATTGAGCTTATTGGAAAAAAAACATTGAATATCAAAAATACAGCTGGGATAGGCTCCAGCGCCCCCCGCGACCCTGAAAAAAAGGATAAGCGGAAGCGAATGGATGGATGGACAGTATGAAAAGTACAGACGGTGGCAGCAGTGCTTTCATTGCTTCTAACACTCACTTGAGGACTTTATGTGTTATAACCTCACTGTTTTCCACGCCTGGCTGGTGAACCAGCAACAGCACAAGCACGAGTAGCCCACAGACCGGTTGTACCACATACTTTGGTCACTGCCTCCATCTGACAACAGACCAAGGTCATTTTAGTTTACTAAAACTGGATGTGAAAAACATTTTAGGTAACTAAAATAAATATAAAAGACCTTTTGAAAAAAATTGAAATAAACTGAAAGGATTCTGTGAACTACAAAAATTTGGAAGAAATTTAAATTTGATCAAAACTTGCCTTATGAGACATTCATGGACTTGCTTTTTGAGACTTTAGATGTCTACAAGACTGAGAGTCAACTGCTTTCATTGTTTTTTGTTTTTTTTTTGTAATACCTGTGCTGAAATCTTGCCTCTGACATATGTCCTCCACACAATCATAAATAATAAAAACTAAATCCAAGTCTGAAACTAATAGAAACTAGCTCTCTATGGTCTGCTAACCAGTGTTAATGAATTTTGATTTGGTTTTAGTCCTAGTCTTATTTTCCTTGATATTAAATGTGAATTTTGTCCTTATGTCTGCGCTTCTCTTCCGCCCACACATGGGTGGAGCCAGCTGTACCATTTCCCATTTTTAAAAAAAAAAAAAAAAAAAAAAAAAAAAGATATTCTGATTGGATTTTGTATCTCCAAAATATTTTCATCTAGTTTTTATTTGATGACAAAAGTGTCGTACATTTCATCAAAGTTTTTCCATTTTTTTTTCTTGTGTTCATCTGGGGGAAAAAAAGCCATTGATAAAAAACAATGATAAAAATTGTTTGTCGTGAAAGTAAACAGTGTTGCTAATGCACTTCAACTGGGAAATCAGTAGACCTAAACCATTCTTTATGACAATCAGTTTTCATACATAAGATTTTAAATGTAGACTCAGAGAGATCTTTCTTGAATGAATTCATTAGCAGCTGTGGCTTAGGAGGTAAATTGTCTACCAATTGGAAAGTTGGATGAACAAATTTGTGGCTACTTGCATCTGCATGTTGAACTGTTGGGCAAAATACTGAACTCCCAAGTTGCTCCTGATGCATCTATGTGAGTGTGTGTGATTGGGTGAATGATCCTTTTAGTTTAAAAAAAATAAAGTTGCATGTGAACTGTGCTGCTTGTAAAGAACTCAGCGTTCCAACGTGCCCCTTCATGTCTGGTCAAAACGTGCAGCTCGGGGGACGTGCACAGTCCGCACTTGGAACGCACAGTCACAGCTTTCTATCGCTTTTACAGATTAACCAATAGCAGTGTGTACAGGGGTCAAAACAGCCAAACACTGCACAGAGGTGAGCGGCTTTGGCTGAGCAGACTTTGAGCCCGTTGTAATCGGCACGCATATGTTAAACAGCAAGTAATGTGTAACTACGCTCCTCACGCTCATACATAATGTAAGGGAAATAAATTTTAACTCTTTCTAGGTGTTACTGAAAATGCATTTTGCATTTATTGGAAAGCCTTAAAATTAAATGCATTCATACTGAATTTTGTGCTCTTGGTAATGTCCAATAAAAAAGTGGAACTTCTAAGAGTTTTTTTTTTTTTTTTTTTTTAAATTTGTAACAACATGACAGTTATTCTAGTTTACTTATTTAAAAACAGGAGGGCAAGGGTGTCATTTTCTCATAGCTATACTGGTGCAAAGCTGCAGGTTTTATCTTTTAACACATACTCTTCTGTGTAATGCATGCAACAACTTCACCATGACTTTTCACTTCTAACTATTACACAACTCTTAACCTCTGTCCATTTTCTGTGTGTGTGTGTGTGTGTGTGTGTGTGTGTGTGTGTGTGTGTGTGTGTGTGTGTGTGTGTGTGTGTGTGTGTGTGTGTGTGTGTGTGTGTGTGTGTGTGTGTGTGTGTGTGTGTACTTGTTGCCTTAGTTGAACTGCGTGACTAGACACTGTTAAGCTCCCATTCATTCCGATACACACAGAGGGAGCACACAAGAGCTGAATATAGGTATGACTGGCTATTCTCTGGTTTGGTCTTGGTTCAGTTTTGCAGTATTTTTATTGGATGATTATATATTTATTCTGCAATTTATTCTCTTTTTAAAGCTTTCTAAAATTGTGGAGCAATTTTTAAATTTCAGTCATTTCATTTATAAAGTTTCTTTCCGTATTTGCTGTGCTTTACAGTGCAGTCACATAGAAATAGCATTTCAGAAGGAGAAATTGTTTCTGACTGTGTCTTCTTAATACACCGAGGCTCAGAGGATGTGGGCACATCTCTCTTATTTTTTTTTCTCCCTAATTTCAAAATGGATCAAAGATTTACGATACACTCAGTTTTATAACTATGCGTATGCATTCTAGTGAGTTGACTAAGAAAGTGCAAATGAACTCATTGATCAAAGAAATTAGGTCACACCCATTGGGAAGCCAAAAGAGAGAGGGGGAGAGACAGAGAAGGGGGAAATTGGGGCTACTCAAGTTGCACAAATAAAAGCGTGAAGTCTTTTTCTCAGAGCTATACAAAAGCCTTCACAGCTCCTCAAATTTCTAAAATCCAGGTACTCTGTTCGGTAGTTCATGCAAGGTTGGATTTGATGGTGAGTGAGAGGTGCAGTTTCTCCAGATGGCAACTGTGCCCAGGAACCGTTTTTAACCTGGCAGGCAGGAGTGTTGTTAAGAGGGCTGTTAATGTAAATAGTGAATTTGTTCTCTCTCCAGAGAATAATGGCTCTCTTGCTGTGGCTCGGTCTCTCGCTGCTGGCGGACGCCCAGTCCAGCGGCGTTAAGAACTGCCATCCTGGTTGCCATTGTGAAGTGGAAAGCTTTGGTCTCTTCGACAGCTTCAGCTTGACCAAAGTGGACTGCCGAGGGCTGGGACCCAGCGCCTCCATGCCCATACCAATCCCGCTGGACACTGCTCACTTGGACCTGTCCTCCAATGAAATGGGCCCACTCAGTGACACTATGTTGGCTGGTCCAGGCTACACCACCCTCATCAGTTTGGACCTCAGCAGCAACCACATTACAAAGGTAAGTAGTTTAAAGAACTCCTATATATGTCCTTGACCCACTAAAGACTAAACTTTTACTGGTGGTTTTTCAGGCATTTGGGTTCTTTTTACTGTTTGTTTTTTTTTTTTTTTTTTTTTTTTTTAAATTGTTTTGTTTTTGTCATTTGCTGTGTTGCTTTCTGTGTTATTTGCCCAGATTTTGATGTGGCATCTTGCCTGGGATTACCGTAATGACCCTTATATCACTGAAAAGCACAGAGTTGCTGCTTTCAGGAGCCATTGGAAGTTTTGTTATTGAGCCAGTAGTTCAAGAGTTACAATAGTTTGACCTAAAAGTTTAACCTAAACCCATCGAGCACGCCAACGCTCCAATTGGGAGGATTATAGTACTAGTGTAATAATCTTCTGGTACAGTGCTGTAAAAAAAGTATTTTCCTCATTTCTGATTTCTTATTTTTTCTTTCAGATCATCAAACAAATTTTTAATATTAGTAAAATATAACCAGGGTAAATACAAAATGAAGTTTTTAAATGAATGTTTCTTATGGGAAAAAAAGCTGTCCAAACCTACCTGGCTTTGTGTAACAAGGGATTTGTCCCCTGTTAAATCATGATTTGCCAAAGATTCCAAAGAAGGAGAATGTCCGGCTATCAGTTCAAGCCTTGAAGTTCAAACACACTTGTGTTTTGCAGCAGGGCAATAATCTGAAACACACCAGCAAGTCAGCCTCTAAATGGCTAAAAAAAAACCCAAAATGAAGGTTTTTGGCCTAGTCAAAGTCAAATTTTTTATGCCTGTTTTTTAAACAAAGATTTATAACTTGGGCTGAATCTGCAGTGTTTTGTAAATTCTACCAGCTTATTCTCACTTAGATTCAGACATACGCAGCTCAGACCTGCTCCCTACTGCCAGCTAGTTTGGAGTGTTATCTCAAGTTTTTAAGGACACAAAATTGATGGAGCCTGATACACAGAGCGGGGTGTTGAGAGAGAGATAGACGAAGCCAGTTAAAACCTTTTTCACAGTTCACTGGACCGCTAATGGAGCACAATGGACATGCAGCTCTGTAGCTAACACCTCTTCTAGCGTCAGAGATAACAGCTCAAGTATTTGCCCTTTCTGGTCCCATTATGGTGCAGGCTCCACCAGTCTCACAAAATAAATGAAAATATTTACTTGCAGCTTACTGCTCAGTGTTTATTCCTTCTTTTTATCTTTGTTAACTTGTTTCCTTCCTTCATACTTCCAGATAAGCCCCAGCGCACTGTCCAAGCTGCGTTATCTGGAGTCTTTGGATCTGAGCCACAACAGCTTGGAGAGCCTCTCGCCGAGCTGTTTCTCTGGGCTCCCGCTGGTTGAAGTTGACCTCAGCCACAACAGCTTCCGGGAGTTTGACTTGGAGGTGTTTGCTTCCAAGGTTCACAGTGAACCTGTTAGTGTGGATCTGTCTCAAAACAAGCTTGTTTCAGTCTCTGCTGCTTTGTACGGCCGAGTTTTACACATCCAGAGCTTAACTCTGTCGTCAAACCAGCTGTCGAGCGTGCCGAGCCTGGCGGGACTTCTTCTGAGGTATCTCAATCTGGATGGAAACCCCATCAGACAAATCACAGAGGGAGCCTTTGCTCAGCTGAAAGATCTGGTTTATTTATCTCTGAGTGGCCTCCCCGAACTCGAACACATCAGGCCAATGGGCTTCAAAGGTCTCCAGAGCCTGCAAGTTCTGGATCTCTCAAACAACCCGAAGCTCAAGAGCCTGAGCCCCACAGTGTTTAGTGGGCTAGACTCTCTGCAGGAGCTGAATTTGACCGGTTCTGGCGTAGCATCCTTGCCAGCTAACATGCTGACCCATCTGCCCAGCATTAAGAGTATCACACTGGGACGAAACAACCATTGCTGGAGGACCCAGAAACAGGGACTGTTCCACCGGCAGATGGGGCAGGTCCAGCATAACGAGGTGCTGACCTGTAACACAGACGGCATTGTGCTGTGAGGGAATGGACTGCTTCTTGGAGCCTTGATACCAGAGCTGTGCCTTCATTTGCTTAGAGATGAAAACACTTTTATTTGTGTGTGTGTGTGTGTGTGTGTGTGTGTGTGTGTTGCTCTTATTAAGTCACAGGGATATTTTGGAGCGTCTTTTAAAGATCTGAGGTAGCCTTCATGAAGTATCATACATGCTGTATCTTTTTAAAACGCAGTCTCTTTTTATGTAGCACATTTTCTTTAAAATGCAGTGTTGTCTAAACTGGTAGAGAACCTGTCATGAAGTCACAACTTAAGCAATGTTTATACATTACTTAAAGTACTGGAGTGTACTTCATGTACGCTCAAGGGATTTTACACCACACCACTGCATTTCTCTGTAAATTTGCTGGTGTAGTTTGAGTGGTATGCAAATGTCCACTCACATATTGCTTCCCATTAGCTTTTAATGGATATCCTAACTTAATAATGACCAAATGAACAAAAAAAGCCAAAAAATATAAGCACCATACTTTGCTGAAGTGACATAACTGCAGGTATGAAAAAAGACAGTCCATAATGAATGTGCCATCTGCATTGATTGTGGCACTAGTACACCTCTTCATGGACAGGAACACTGTGGGAAGGCAGCCCACTCTTCAGTCAGTGCAGCCCAGAGTTGCTGCTGAATCTGTGGAGAGGAACTCCACAGGTTTCATGTGGTTGAGATCAGGGCTCATTGCTCATTGGCATCTTGTCTGGCGGTCCGCCCTGCCTCTGTCATTCTAATGGGACGATCATGGTCAGGTTGCCCCAGATGGGATTTTTTCCAAACCTATGATGGCTTTTTCATAGGGTTGGGTGTGTTTGATAGAGGAGTGGCCATCTGGGGTACTTTGGGTAAAGGCATTGTGACACTCTTTGCTAAAATAAAATGTTGGGAATTATCAAAAAAGCAACCCCACAATAGAGAAAAACTCTTCCCAAATTGGGCCAAAAGTAGAGTGGTGTGTTATTAAATCCCTTGAGTGTACTTCAAAGCGGACCACATTACGATTTAATTGCACTTATTAGATTTGCGGTATTGTTTTATAATAATGCACTTAAACCTTTGGAAAATATCATTCCTTCAAAGTGTTGCTGAGAACGACAGCACTGAGGGACTTTTGTTGACTGGTGACCACTAAGATTTTTCATGTGATATTGAATGTGACGCTTGACAGAAAAGGTTAGGGGAGGGTTTTCTTTAGAAGACTGATACCACTCTTATGTTTTTAGAATGAAGTTTATCTTTGCTCAAAGACTGGATGCAGAGAAAGCAGACTAGCTCTGTTGGAAGAACCAGCTTTCCACCGACAAGCCACCGGTGCCTGATCCGAAAACTGGTTCCACGCACTCCCACCGAAATGAGACTGATACCAAGAAAAACTGCTTTTCTTACCGCTGTTGATGACATCAGATGCTACAAATTCTTAGATCATTCACAGATTCTGTCAGTATCCCACGGATTATTGCTCAACTTTTCCTGCGTACCGGCTGACCTATTTAATCGTCAGCCGGTGATTAAGAATCACAAGCACCATCATTGCAGCACTTGAAGTAAGGTTTATTTAACATGTCCTTGCCTGCTTTGCTTATTCCATGGAAACACAGTCCACCTACAAGAGATACAACCCATTCATTTGCTGGATTTTCTCACTTTTTTGTACAGAACCAGGCTGTCTTCGTATAACCCTGTATTCAGTCTTAATGTTAAGCTACGCCAACAGTGGCTGCTGGTTAACGCAAGTATTTCACACAAAAACAACTCCCCCAAAAAACATTGAACTCTAGAATCCAGGGAGCAGATTCCTTTAAGTGCGTGGGAAACAAAGTCAAGTCTTGCTACACATGCTGAGGGTAAAATTCTTTTCCTTGTTACACCCACAAAATGACCATTTCATTACTTGATTTTTTTGTTTGCTTGTTTGTTTGCTTGTTTTTTGTGCCCATTGAGCCCGAGCTGAACTGTTCCTTTCCACAGCTACACTACAAAACAGGACGTAAGCGTCCTCGACCGTGCAGACCTGGAGTTGCTGTTACTCCCGGTCACATTGTCCTCCATCTGAGCGGGATGGTTTTCATAGCAGATTGGCTCATATCCAGTATTATTATCACTTGTTATCACATACTTGGTGATGAAAAGATGCCAGTATGTGTTAATGTTTAAACATCGAGCAGCGCTGTGCTTACCTTGGCATTCCTGTGGCATTCAGTGCAGCCTCAAGACTGCACATTAGGGTTTTATTGATGTCTGCAATCTGTAAAGGCGCGATATTTGAAAGCATATCCAATCTTTTCAGTTTAAGTGGAGGAGACTTTATATTTGTATGTATGTAACTATGCTGTATATAACTTTATATAAAATGTGACTATTCTTACATCCTTTGACTGCTTTAATTCTTTGTGACGTAAGAATGGGAACAATTATTCTGTGTACCGGCCGAGGAAATGAAACACATTCAAAACTGAATCGCATGCGAGGAAATATTGTGTCAGTGTCTGTGCCGCATTTAACATTTTGCTCCAGTTTTTCATAGAAAGTGTGTGCAATATGTGCCTGACTCACAGCAAAGGGTGTGTCTCTGCAGGACACGAGGAAAAGCTTAGATCTCTGCGGTTTGTGTCGCTTTCACAACTCAGAAACTTTATTTACACGCATGCACAGACCCATACGGGCACGCTTGTGCTCCTGAATAGCTTTTTTTTAAAAAAAAAGAAAAAATTGGGACACGCACAAAGGTTTGTCAGGCTTATATGCCACAGTGCGCTGGTAACCTGCCAAGGAGGTGACAGCGAAGGAGCCGAGCTGAGAAAGGAGAAAAGGGGGAAAGAGAAGTGGGTGTCCGACACGGCAGCTTGCAGATTTTCTGTGTGTCTGTGTGTGTGTTTGGCAACAAGTGGTATCCAAGATGGAAAAACGTCACACTGTGTCCTGTGTTCTGTGACACTTTGTTCAAACTACAAGAAAAAAACAAAAACAAAGGGGGAAGAAAAGTGACTAATTAACGGATTTTCAGAGATTGCATCAGAGGCCGACCACATGTGTTACATCTTGAAAAATGACCTGGAGAATACAGAGGGTTTATGGGTAAGTTTGCTTATGTCATGCAGTTCTAAATTGTGAGTGGGACCCTCAGTGGATTGATCCCACAGCACAAAACTTTTCCAGATGTTTTTTTTTCTTCTTTTTTTCCCCCTGTCTTGTGTGATGCAGTGTTGTGTTTATACCTAAGGAAGCAATTCAAAAAAAAGAAAAAGAAAGCAATCCCAGCTGTATTCAGTAGTGGCACAATAGCTTAAACACTTTCAAAAAATCCCTCTGGTTCTATAATCATAACACTTATTTTAAGCATATAATCCAGTGTCCAGAAATGTTTGTGTGAAGTGTAATAACATGTTTAAGAGTGAAAATATGAATAAGACCTTGAGCAGAAAGCTATCCAGGATGGAGACCATGTGTCCGTTTACACATTCCACCGTCGCCTAACAATGTTCCTCTGTGTCTTCAGGGGCATGCACAGATGTGTTGAAAAGGAGCAGAAATGAGCTGTCATGACATCTGTAAGATGCATCACAGTCTAGTACATCCTTGTCTCAGAAGGAAATGCACAGTGGAACATATGCTGCTTATTAATGCAAATAATCAGCCAGTGACACGACAGAAACTCGGCGCATGAAGTTCACGAAGTTTACACGGTGTTATCAAAACTGGACAGTAAAGGAATAGAAAAATGTTGCCCAGCCTGATGAGTCTGCAATTTCTGCTGCGACGTTCAAACAGCATGAAAGCCTGGATCCATCCTGCCTTGTATCAGCAGTTCAGACTGCTAGTGGTGGTTTTTGGACCCTTTGGTACCAACTGGGCAATGTGTAAAAGTCACAGCCAGACAGTATTGATGTTGACCATGTCCATCCCTTTATGACCACAGTGTACTCATTGTCTGATGGCTGCTTCCAACAGGGAAACACGCCATGTCACAAAGCTCACATCATATCAAACATGACAGTGACGTCACTAGTGAAATGTCCTCCACAGTCACCAGATCTCAGTCCAATAGAGCTCCTTTAGGATGTGGCATAGGGTAAATTCACATGGTGGATATGCAGCTCAGAAATCTGCAGCAACTGTGTGACGCTGTGTCAGTATGGACCAAAATGCAGGAATGTTTCCAGCACCATGTCGAATCTATGCTACAAAGAAATCAAGACGGCTCTCAACGCAAAAGATTCTCACAGATCGAAAAGCAACCAAGATCTTTCAGTTTGACGTTAAAAAAAATAAACTGGAGGTCAGTGACATTTATGGGTACAAAGAAAGTTAAGTTCCCATGAAGGTAAAAAAACAAACAAAAGGAAACAAAAAACCCCACAGACCTATCTAAACATGTTTTATCTCATCTAATCTGTAGTCTGAAGTCACGTCATCAAGAAAAACAACCCTCCCCTCACCTGATTTATCTCACGTTCTGCCTCTCAGATTCGACACAGCCACTTCTACCACTTTTCATTCTCTTTGTTCCTCATTGTAAAGCCCATAAGTTGTAAAGCAATGGCTTTAAGCAGGATAATTAATATTTATTTGACTTTAGGCACAGTGGCGCAGGACACGTGAGTGAAGAATTCAAAAGGAAGTGACTTGTTTCTCTGCAGTGGTCTGGCTGTGAGATGTAATTACTTCAAAGCAGAGGGAAGCTTTGAACTGTGAATAATTAATTCAGGCAAGCAGAACCAGGGTGTTTTTATTAAGTACTCTGTTCTTGCTTGAACAACTATCACACAAATGTAATTTGACCTTCCCGGAGAAATCCTCCAGGGAATCAAGCCATCCAAGCAACTAATCCACTTTTGCTTCATCAATGAGCCCATATTGCTCTGAACGCTGCGAGGTTTTAACTCTTTATTCTCTCTTTTTTCAGTTTTCAAGTTTTCATGTCACAGCAGTGACATTTGGATGCTTTGAAATGCCCTCAGGCTTGTGTGCTGCTGTAACAATAGGCACCAAGGTACTGTGTCAGCGAACTGCAGAGGTTTTGTTTTCCAGACAAACAAAAGATCCGCTCAACTTGTCACAGGCCACAAAGAGCTGCTTGTTTTTTGTTCTGAGAGCCACTAAAGCTGCTGAAGTCTGTACTGCTCCACGGCATTATTGTGCACAAATGACACAACAAAAATCACGTTTAAACTCGGATTGCCATGTAAAAAGGGGCGATGTTTCAAACAGCGGTCTGCAACCTACATGTTGATTGGAAGCCTTTTATGCATGAGGTAAAGCTTCCTCTAAACCACTCCTCCGTGAAGCAACAAGGTAGCTGTGATTTGCTGCTTCAGATCTTCAGATGCTCTTGTGTATTTTTGCTTGTGCTGAACAGATGCCCTGAGTGCCGCTCAGACTGTTAAAAATACTTTCTTTATTTTCACACTCATCAGACACAGTGGGACTCGTCCACATGTCAGCAGTGCATGGAACAGGTCTGATTTTCAAGTTTCAAGGTTACCAGTCCAGGCCTGAGCCTCCAAACACTCACTGCACCACCTATTCTCTTTCATCTAGCATTCAAACTCACATGTCGATGGATGACTTGGGGTTCAGCCTCTTGCCTGAGAATGCTTTGAAACACAGTCAGGGATTGAAGCGTCAACCTTCCTACCGAGCCCCACTCTACGTCCAGAGCCACAGCTGCACTTTTTCTTTCACTTTCAGTGTACAAATAATTAAAAGCCGTGATTGAAACATTTTAGATTATTCCTGTCTGAAATAAAAGTAGTTTAAAAAAACATGATTATACTTAACTGGTAAATGGCTACATATATAGATTACAAGTACTGGTCTACGGCTTTCTACTCAATTTGAGCACTCAAAAGGCTTTCTACTACAATCACCCAGTCACACACACATATTTCTACAGCACTCTTATCTATGACTAAGCGCTTTTATCTGGCATTCACATGCACTTACTCCAGTGGAAGCATTGGGGGCAATTCAGGGTTTAGTATCTGACCCAAAGATACTTCAACACAGGAGTCGGAGATTGATCGTCCAACCTTAACTACTATATTTACTCATTCATTGCAGTAGCTAAAGTATTTATCTTATCTTATAAATGACCCCAATAGATTGGTCTCGGTTTCAGTTGTGAATGAAGGTTGGCCTTTATTTTGTAAAGAGTTTCAGGTTGTGTTTCGTCCACAGCGTAGGAGCGTTTATGAGAGACGATGGTGATTCTCCACGTTAAGGAAGAAATCCTGGATTGTATTACTCTCTCTGACAACTGAGTGCAATGATTACAAAGAGGCCCACATGCCAAATGAGAGCTGGAAACAAAAACAGCCTGCAAACTATGAATAATGATTCTTTGTAAATGCAACGTTTTCACTTGTGGATTTGACTTTTAAACTCTTTCCTTTTACAGTGAATTTTATTTTGGATTCATTTATTATTGATAATTTGGCTTGGTATCCTGATGGGAGGACAGTGCAGTGTTTCCCACAGTTCCTACATTAAAAGTTGTACACTTTTTAATTGCACAGCTGCTTGCACATTTGCAGAAAACAAATATTTGAAGTAGCCTTTTAACATAATGTAATCTCAGAAGGCTGCTGCCAGCTATATCGCCACACCAGAGAGTTCAGTTTACTGAATTTACGACACTGCTTCAGCTCACATCCGGTCTGACTTATCACTTCTCGATGGTCAGCGTGGAGCAGAGTTGGATTTTCTCCACATTCCAGCATCCAGAGGGTGGAAACTTGCAGACGGTGTGTTTTCAGCGCCGCTGAGCTTTGCAAACATCACGCCTTCAGATTGTTTCTTTTCTATTTGTGGAAAAAGGAAGAAAAAGAACAACAAGAAAATGACAAGGTGGCCAGCAGCACACAGAAGGCTGCAGAAAATAAACACTGTGATACTGAACCAGTCAGTTCAGATGGAAATAAGCTGAACACACACACACACACACACACACACACACACACACACACACACACACACACACACACACACACACACACACACACACACACACACACAGAAGGGTTATATTTGCCATCAGCTAAAAGGGCCACATTTATCAGCTTGATTATATCAGGCTTAACACAAACTGCTGTGTCACTTGAAAGTTGCCTCTATATCTGACATAAGATGAAGACGACACATCTTTTTTGAGAAAATGAACATTTTCGTCAGCCTCATGGAGCGAATGTGCACAAGTTTTTTTTTTTTTTTAAACAAATCAGTCCATTGTAGAGGCAGCAGGACTCTTGCATCACCTCTCTCATTATGGTGGTCTGGACGGAGTTTCCCACAGGAAAACGGATACATCCTGAGACGGCTGCCCTACTTCTCTCTCTCTCCTCCATCTGGTTTCCATCAGAAGCTGCTGGGGCTGCGAAGGTTTCCCCCAGAGGACACCACCTCTGATTTTTTTTTTTTTTTTTGGGGGGGGGGGGGATTGATCTCTTTCAACTGTCTCTGTCCATTACCTTCAAGTTCTGATTAAAACCAAATTTCTGCTACACTCTGACAAACTGAAGCAAAAAACAAAAAACAAAAACAAGAAAAGAAAAGTTGTTTTAAATAAGAGGGCACTTCAAAATTAAAGATGGGTATGGATATTATGGTCAATTTTTGGGAGTTCAGTGCAGTGCACAAGCACACTGATGGCTAAACCACACCCACTCGAGTTTTGGCTGCTAGATGAGCAGTGGGGCCATGGGGTTAAACCTCCTGCTCTTCAGCCAACAGTATTTTCCAACCTGACCACTGGAAAGATATTAAAATTCAAGGCTATGATCTCCTCATTTGAGTCAGGTTCAAATCCCCGCTTCTGCATTTTGGATGAGTTGGTTCATATTAATGATTTTTGACTGCAGCAGGATCGGGAGAGGTGCTCAGGAGTGAGATAAAAAGGAGACTTACATGACCTTTAAATCCACACGGACTAAAGGGGACTTGATTTTTTTTGTTTGTTTTTTTAATGCTCGTCAGTTGCACTGATTCCTAAAAGTCAACAGCCAAAGTTGCTCAGATTCACTATGAGTAAGAGTGAGTCAGTAAACATCCAGAGACAAGAGGCTCGCTTGTTCAATTTCCCCCTGAGGAGTGTATGTATCCAAGAAAGTGAGCGGCTGTAAGTGATTCATTTATCTATGCTGAGCAGGACTGGCTGTGCTTTTTTTTCAGTCCCTCTCTGAACATGATCTTTAGCATAAGGCTGGTGGAAATGGAAGGTTTTCAAACCACTTCAAGTACAGGCCTGGAGTCAGCTCTAACAGTGGTTACTGAGCCTCCCTCAGCCTGCCTGTTTGCTTAACGAGCTCTCTTGTTTAAATGATTTCTTTGCACTGATACTATCCAAAAATGATTACTTCTACTTAAAATACAGAAAAGCTACATATCAAATGTAAGTGGTTACATCTTTTTGGACACACAGAGATAATTTCATAAAGTTATTTTGATCATGCTTCTTTCAGCAGCATCCTCTGCGTCTCTGTAAGCTGAAGCTTTGGCGCTCATAGCTGAACATCAGAACACGCACACAGGATTTGTTAACCGGTGACGCAGCACACACCATCGCAATACTTTGGAAATGAGCAAATGAGGTGACTGCTTCACTGCACTGTAATTATGTCCACATGATTGAGCCTGTGGATTATCCTGCTTGGCTGGGACTGCACTGTTTCCTAAACTACAACTAGATATACTTTGGTGACCTTTTCAAAAGTGGACAGCTCATGCAGTGGACACGAATCCTTGCTTTTCTTAATACTGCTATTCTTACACCCTCTATTCAGGTAGCCGGCTGTAACAGGTTGGAGGAGGAAGATCGTCTGTGTAACTGACTAGTTTGTTTGATTAACAGGAGCCAATGTTCAGACTGCACCTTGTTTGTTCTGAAAAACATTTTTTTTTTCTGTACACTGAGGAATGGATTAGATGGCACTTTGCGGTGTAGAGACTGAAATCTAAGCAGCAGGTATTGACATGATTTAGCATATTAATTCAGCATAGCAGTCATTTGGGAGTCTGATCAAATCAACCTTTTTTATTCTGAAGTGGGCTGTGAAGCACTCAAGCCTTTAATAGGAGTGCCCTCTAGTGAAAAATATAAGCAACTGCATGTAAAAGTTTCAAAAGATCTTAATAAAGTGGACAGTGCCTTTGTTGTGCCAAAAACAACAAACGTTTTCCCAAAAATTTATTTTTTTGTTTTTTATTTTTTGTTTTTTTTTCTGTGATTTTGAGTCATTTTGAGCCAGAAATTTGCACCATCAAAACTCCTAATGTCTTTTTCAAGATAGATCTGGTGTAGAGGGTGGCAGGAAATAGGAAATAGGAATTTTTTTTATCTAATCCCATCATGAATCCTATTCACTACAGTCTATTTATGAGTATAAGTAAAGAAATTATACATAAAACACATAGACACATCAGAAATCACTTTTTTGCACAACATGTTAAGTGTCACGGCTGGCGGAGGGAGCCGTGTGGTGTGGAGGAAAAGGAGGACCCAAGATGCAGCAAACTGATGATACGAGTGATGTTTTATTTACAAAGGTGGTGGTGACAAAAACAGGCAACGAGGTATGAGTACTTTACAAACGGAAACCTAAACTGGGAGAAACTAAATAGCAAACCTGAGACCGTACAAAGGGGGTGCGGGGCAGAGGGACGCAGAGACAGGACACCATGGAACGCAGATGAATGCAGAGATACGCAGAAATACACGGATGAGTGCAGACGAGCCGACGAGGAGCACAGGCAGACACCAACTATAAATACACACACCAGGTAATGAGGAAATGGCACACAGGAGGGGACACAGCTGGAACTTAATGGGCATAACGAGACACAGACCTACAAAGTAAAACAGGAAATCTAGAACCCGAACCGGACACAAGGGGGGAGGACACAGAATAACTAGAACAGAGGGAAATAGTCACAAAACACAAAACGCTGGGTCAACGACCCAGGACCATGACATTAAGACACAATACAACAAGTAAGTGCAATGCAGCTTGTCCTGAACAACACAAGCTCACAATGCTCTGCAAACTTAAATCATCTATTAGCTCACTCGAAGGCTCCAGGAATCATTACAGATGCCTGGAAGAGGATTATGAATAAACCTATTAACGGGTTCATCTGTCTGACTGCATTTCATTATGCATGGCCAGGTTGTTATAAGTAACCATGCAACAGATGTCCAGCTGCTTTTAGCTTTTTATCAGTTGAGCCCACTGATCACACCGCACTAACACAGTCTGCCAACATGTGGGAAGTTTATAACCACCGCTACTACTCCTCTTTAATATTGTATCATAATAATAGTAATAATAATAATAATTCCAGTAAGTTTGGTTGTAAGATTCCTACCATAGAAGGGTCAAATTCTCATATTCCTTCAATATGTAAGACGTTTTTAATCCCCCTGTGTACCACTATTATAATAATAAGTAAAAAACATGACTTCATTCATCAATAATCAAACTTTATTTGAATTAAGTAAAAAAACTGAAAAAGTCAAAGGAAGCACAAAAACTGTTCGGTCAAATATTGAGTTCACAAAGCATTCAAAGAACTTTACCAGAAGATCCTGACATCCAAAATAAAAGTTGGAACAAATATATTGTTGTAAAATAAATATGAGAAAACATATCTATAGAATTTTCCAGCATTCTGTGTCCAGCACTATAGTTAAAATAAAAATCTCTATAAAGTTGAGTTCTTCCTTCTAAGCTCTGAAGTTTCCCTGCTCATACACTGGGCTGTCTTTCCACATTTCATTTTGATATGTATTTATGTGCATAGTTTGTATTGTATTTCTCAAAGCCTGCTTTAATTGAAATCAATATAAGTCGCCGCTGGATTCTGTGGTCCTTCTCATCAGCAGTTGAGAATGGAGTTGGCCCTTTGGATGCGAATAACCTTCTTTGAGTTGTAACTGTACTCATACTGCATGTGTTCATGGAAGAAGTACAAGTATCCTGTAAAACAGAGATCAGTATCAGTACTGGTGGATAAAAATCGTACCTTTGGATGCTTCTACTCAGAGTGTGACTTTATTATACCATAGTGATAAGTAGCAGCGTCGACCTCATCCTCCATTCCAGGAAAGTCCTCCTCAGTGGATCGTGGGTAGCCACTGTCCATGGTCCCTGTTGCTTCATCATAGCTGTGGGTGACACATAACCATTTAGTCATTCAACACTGTTGAGTCTGATCACTGACAAAGCTGCAGTGTGACCATTACAATCACTTCTATGTCTCCACATACCTCCAGTAGTCTTCATCGGTGAACAGCAGAGTTTTCCCAGTGTCTTTGATGTGCACGGCTGCATCTATTTTCCTGACGCTCTTGGGAAGACCAAGTTTATGAATATATTTTGGGTAACCATCCACAATGTTGTATCCATTCAAAGCCCACATTTGGATCCCTGGTGAAACGTGGAATAGGTTTACGATGTACACGCACTCTAATGTTTATTTAAGAAATGACCAGAAAGTGTGAAGTACTCACCACTAAATATCATAACCAAATCCTTCTCTGGGTTCTCATAAGCTGCATCTACTTTTTTGGGAATAGATGGCCAAGTGGACTTAATCAGAGTCAATTCAGGCTCCACCATCTGAGGATGAATACGCCAGTAGTATCTGAAATGAGGTGTGAAAAAACAGCACGATGAACAGCACAGAATTTACAGAGCTTTTATTTTGGTAGAGCTTAGGCAGAAAATGGAACTCTTGTTCATAGATTGTGTCGAGTGGTTATAGATTAGATATCGTGGTTAGATCTTTCCAGAGTGATGAAGAACCTGATCAGGCTCATGTTGTACCTGTCTTTGAAGATGATGGTTTCTCCTCTGAGCTCTGTGACAGCATCAAAAGTTAGCTCGGGGTCACACTTTTTTGGGGCGTCGGGCCTTGGTTTCACTTTCTTCGGATTTGGGTTTGGACCTGTGGTTGATGGACATGTGGCATTAATCTGCTGTTGATGACAACCAGTCCTCAGTTTTCTATAGGCTAAGCTTACAGTCAAACAGTACAGTACTCCTACCATAGAGGGCTTGAATTCCTTCTATGTCATCTTCAGCCAGCGGGTAGCCTGTAGTATAGGTGTAGATGGGGTACATCAGTGCGCCTGGGTCTGTGGAATGGGACATCCCCAGGGCGTGACCCAACTCATGGGCTGCCACTATAAACAGGTTGTAAGCTGAAAGAAAAAGATGTTGAATTCAAAATATTGTTGGATAATAGTAATTGTCACTAGGAAAAAGTTTAGATATTGCTCAATATTCTAATTATAATAATTCTTACCCGATGAATCTTTGGTCCAGTGTTCATCCTCATCAAAGTGAGTGTCTCCTCCAATGCCTTGGCCAGGAGGGTAAGCATGAGCCAGCAGTCCATCAGGTCCATCAAATGGGTTGTAATCTCCATGCTCTGCAGAATAAAGGGTAGACAATGAGCAGGAATGCACCACAGCAACCCTTCAACACTTGTGTTCAATTCAATTGTAATATATCAGAATTCAATCAATAGTTTGTGTACCTTTTGATCCAAAGCTGATCATAATGTCTGCATTGCCCTCGTAAAGCTTCTTAAAAGTCAGAGGAGTAACGTCAGCCCAAACGTTGAGAGCCCTGCGGATGGCTTTGTTTACATCTTCTTTCTTCAGATCTGGTGTGTAATTCACTATCCTGAAACATCAGAGGATATGAGGCAGGGGAAAGCTGGTGAATAAAATACATTTGAGCAAAAATACCTATGTCACCTGTTACTTTATGGCACCTAAATGCATACCTGAATGTGACGTTGTTATTTTCCCATTTGAGGTGTCGAGGGAAGTGGTTGTACTCCCCAATGTCTGGAACGCCACATCTGGGCTCCTTCATCACTGCTAAAGTATTGTCATCTAGTTTCCCTGTGACCTTTACAAGTAAAAGAGATAGTGGAGAATATGTCATGTGAGTACATGTATCGTTTCGATTAACACTTTTGTTATTGTGAGCAGCTGAAAAGAAGCTGGATTCCCTGATAATATTCAACTTTTGAATGGTAAACTTTTAATAGGGAATATACTTTTTTCATTTCTTTGGAAATTACTGGTTATATTTTTGAGATGAGAGATGAGATAGCCTTTATTTGTCAGTTGCAGGTCTTTTACCTCCAGTTTGAAGAATTTCTGCATTTCCTTGATCTTGGCTTGAAGGAAATTTGACGACGTCCGTCTACCTTGGAGACCATTTGGAAGGCCATAGAATCGATGAAGGTATTTCTGTTTGATACAGAACAAAGAACTGTGATGTGAAGCTCATTTAAAAATCAGAAAAGCTCCAGATCAAACATTCATGCTCATTGTAACAAAAACCCCAGATAAAACAGAAATAAAACAGAAGCCAGTTGAAGGCTAGATATTGACTGAATAAGAGCTCTTACCTCAGCTAAAAGCTGCTTGTCAATGTCTTCAGATGACAGAGGCTTAGCAGAGGACTGGGCGGCCAGCGCCAGCAGCAGCACCACAGCGATCATACTTGTTGGCTCACAGTCGTTTACTGTGGCAAAGAAGCTCAGTGGGGTATTTATACTGACTTGAGACCACTTTTTTCCCCCAGCTGTTCCAAGTGATTCATGTGAAAGCACCTACCCACTTCCTCTTATGCCTGTTGAGAATGTGCTTGGGTCTGTAAAACTGCAGGGACTGTGGTTTGAATCTCCTTTGAACTCATAGTTTGATCACACATGTTCTATTTCCTGTATGACCACTACCTAAGACGTTTGGAAATCAATTTACATGGAAATGTCTGTTCGTCAAAATTATGCAACCATGTGTTTGTTTTTCTCAAACGTGAGAAATTTTGAAGAGATGCGTTTTTTGGCAGAAAATACTGTCGGCCTCATTTTTACAAATACATCACATCCGTTGTTATTTTCTGTACATTTTCTTCTTAGGTTACAGTAGATGACATATAAGTGGCTGACTATAAACAACAGGGGATTTTGTGAATTGTGGCCTCATGATCGTCTGGGCCTTATTTTAGCTGCGCATGTTTTAGGATGCATGACTAACAAACATATAAAAAAAAGGATGCGATGAAAGCACAAACTTTTCATTTAAAATGTGATTTACATTTCATGTGACATCATGTGGTTGTAGGATGCAAATGTCCTGCATTTGCTTTGGTGAAATCAGCTCAATCAGATGGACAGTACTGTGCAAAAGTCTTAACCTACCCCTCAATTCTTTCTTTTTCTAGGAAAATGGGAGATGGTAATATGTCTAAACACTTCTTGAAGGACATTAAAAGCTCTTCTTGGGATGTTGGCTGCCTTTTATTCTGTTCTCTGTCAAGAATCCCACACTGATTCAATAATGTTATGATTCAATCACGTCCAAGCTCTGGGGAGGCGAGTCTGTGACTGACTGCGTTCCATTGTGTGTTTTTCCATCCAGGCATGCTTTTACTGTATTGACAATGTGGATAGGATCATTGAGGTGCTTAATAAATGAAACCATGCCAACCAGACACTTTCTTAATGACATTGCGTGCCATTGTGTGGATCAAAATCAGACTGTCTGTATTCATAATTCCATCAATTTTGACAGGATCTCCCATGACCCTGCCTGAAATGTAGCAACAAACCATGATAAAGCCTCCAACGGGTTTTTTAGATGGCTGTAGACACTCACTGTTGGACCTCTTTCTTGAACTCCTCCATACATATTGACAATAATTGGACCAAAATCTGAATCTTTCATACTTAGATTCATCACTCACGTTCTTTCAAATACTATTCATCTGCTGTCAATTGTTTTTGTTTTGTTTTTTAGACTAATAATTTATCTTTTTCTGTCCTCTGCATGTCCAGTTTCCTTTGAGGACACACCCGACACCATATTGAGATATGCCAGGTTTTGGGCTATTACTAAGCTAGCTGGTCCAAAAAAATGCTATTTAATGCCCGTCAAACTCTGTTATCTTAGGAATTTTTCATTTATTGAAAAAAAGAAATGGCAACAAATGATGTGCCTTTGTGACAAAGTGGCTAAAGATCCCATTTTAAACTGTTCTTTTGCTAAGTTGTCTGTTGTGCTGAGTAAGGTAAATGTTTTGTGCTTCTATGCTTCTATGCTTTTATAATTCATAGATCAGTGTTATGTCGTTAAAGAAATTCCTCTGAAAATGGTGAGGTCCAAGAACTGGATAAAAAATAGAGTTGTAGATTCTCAGGAACTGCGTAGAGGATTTGGTCATAGCTGAGGTAAAAACGTTGCACATTAATTCAATTCAATTCAATTTTATTTATATAGCGCCAAATCACAACAAAAGTCGCCTCAAGGCACTTCATAGATATAGAAAAAAACCCAACAATCATATGACCAAGGCGCAAAATAACTGCCCATGAACTGAGAAAAGTCAAGCGTGCAGCTGCCAAGATGCCACTTGCCACCAGTTTGGCCATATTTCAGAGCTGCAACATCACTGGAGTGCCCAAAAGCACAAGGTGTGTAATACTCAGAGACATGGCCAAGGTAAGAAAGGCTGAAAGACGACCACCACTGAACAAGACACACAAGCTGAAACGTCAAGACTGGGCCAAGAAATATCTCAAGACTGATTTTTCTAAGGTTTTATGGACTGATGAAATGAGAGTGAGTCTTGATGGGCCAGATGGATGGGCCCGTGGCTGGATTGGTAAAGGGCAGAGAGCTCCAGTCCGACTCAGACGCCAGCAAGGTGGAGGTGGAGTACTGGTTTGGGCTGGTATCATCAAAGATGAGCTTGTGGGGCCTTTTCGGGTTGAGGATGGAGTCAAGCTCAACTCCCAGTCCTACTGCCAGTTTCTGGAAGACACCTTCTTCAAGCAGTGGTACAGGAAGAAGTCTGCATCCTTCAAGAAAAACATGATTTTCATGCAGGACAATGCTCCATCACACCCGTCCAAGTACTCCACAGCGTGGCTGGCAAGAAAGGGTATAAAAGAAGAAAAACTAATGACATGGCCTCCTTGTTCACCTGATCTGAACCCCATTGAGAACCTGTGGTCCATCATCAAATGTGAGATTTACAAGGAGGGAAAACAGTACACCTCTCTGAACAGTGTCTGGGAGGCTGTGGTTGCTGCTGCACGCAATGTTGATGGTGAACAGATCAAAACACTGACAGAATCCATGGATGGCAGGCTTTTGAGTGTCCTTGCAAAGAAAGGTGGCTATATTGGTCACTGATTTGTTTTTGTTTTGTTTTTGAATGTCAGAAATGTATATTTGTGAATGTGGAGATGTTATATTGGTTTCACTGGTGAAAATAAATAATTGAAATGGGTATATATTTGTTTTTTGTTAAGTTGCCTAATAATTATGCACAGTAATAGTCACCTGCACACACAGATATCCCCCTAAAATAGCTAAAACTAAAAACAAACTAAAAACTACTTCCAAAAACATTCAGCTTTGATATTAATGAGTTTTTTGGGTTCATTGAGAACATGGTTGTTGTTCAATAATAAAATTATTCTTCAAAAATACAACTTGCCTAATAATTCTGCACTCCCTGTAGTGAGTGAGGAAGGTGACTGAAAAGGAAAAACTCAATGCATCATGGGAATCCCCAGCAGCCTAAGTCTATTGCAGCAAAACTAAGGGAGGATTCAGGGTCACCTGGTCCAGCCCTAACTATATGCTTTAGCAAAAAGGAAAGTTTTAAGCCTAATCTTAAAAGTAGAGATAGTGTCTGTCTCCTGAATCCAAACTGGAAGCTGGTTCCACAGAAGAGGGGTCTGAAAACTGAAGGCTCTCCCTCCTATTCTACTTTTAAATACTCTAGGAACAACAAGTAGGCCTGCAGAGCGAGAACGAAGTGCTCTAATAGGGTGATATGGTACTACAAGGTCATTAAGATAAGATGGGGCCTGATTATTTAAGACCTTGTATGTGAGGAGCAGGATTTTGAATTCAATTCTGGATTTAACAGGAAGCCAATGAAGGGAAGCCAAAACAGGAGAAATATGCTCTCTCTTTCTAGTCCCTGTCAGGACTCTTGCTGCAGCATTTTGGATTAGCTGAAAGCTTTTCAGGGAGTTTTTAGGACTTCCTGATAATAATGAATTACAGTAGTCCAGCCTGGAAGTAATAAATGCATGAACTAGTTTTTCAGCGTCACTCTGAGACAGGATATTTCTAACTTTAGAGATGTTGCACAAATGAAAGAAAGCAGTCTTACATATTTGTTTAATATGTGCGTTGAAGGACATGTCCTGGTCAAAAATGACTCCAAGGTTCCTCACAGCCTTACTGGAGGCCAAGGTAATGCCATCCAGAGTAAGAATCTGGTTAGATACCATATTTCTAAGATTTTCAGGTCCAAGTACAATAATCTCAGTTTTATCTGAAGTAAGAAGCAGAAAGTTAGCGGCCATCCAGGTCTTTATGTCTTTAAGACATGCCTGCAGTTTAACTAATTGGTGTGTGTTATCTGGCTTCATAAAATGAGAATATTTTATTGTTATGATATATGAATAAATAGAATCATATAATTAAAGAGTCAAGATTATCAAGGTTTTATTATTCTTTTTATCATGAATACAACATTTATTGTAAATTGAGATTTTTAACCATTGCTCTAGGATTGCTCTGGGATAACATGCAGCTCTTTTCCCCATCTCCAGTTATGACAGTGCTTTACTTTTGCTATATATGGACCAGTCATGCCAAGGCGTGTATTTATTCTTTTTTTTTGTAATTTTGGATTTTATTCTGTTCCACTTTGTTGGTATTTTCATAAATAATTTCATTATTTACACTCTTAGTAATGCATAGAGGTTAATTTATACATCAGCAAATGTAGCAAATTTCAGTATAATGGGACCAATAGGACATGGTCTCTATGGGAACTTTCTAAACATTTAAAGTTACTCTGTGTAACTGTGTAAGCGGTCTCTAGCGGCATATGTAAAACTTGATTAGACAGAAGGAAGATGTCCTTCCCACCCACTATGTTCAAATACGGTCAGGGAACATGGCCACTTCCGCAAACGGCATAAGTTGATGTGGATGCATAAGTTTGTTGGAAGATGCAATTACATGCTATTCTATGTATATTTATATACATAGAATAGCATGTATATTTTTTATTTAGCATAGCATGGCTTTTTTTCTGTTAAATAACATATAAACATTACAGACTGTACCTTTAAAGTACCTAAAGGTCCTCAAGGAAAGTACAGACATGCTGGCTATTAGCCTACTATTACTATTACATCACGCTATTGTCTATGAGGAGTAACAAAGCTTTTGGAATTATTTGCTTCTTGTGCAACAGTGGAATTCTTTAGGCAATGAAAGCAGACGACTCCAAACTGAGAAACAGCTGCACTATCCGAAAAGAAATGAATAAAAATTGAGATGGATCAGTCCATATGGGCATAAAAAGTTTATTTTAGACGTAAGCATTAAGAATTGTGTTCAAATAAAATTGCTGCCATTTTTAACAAGATTATTAAGCAATGTTGTATCTGCAGTTATTAGCAAACATAGTTTTGGAAATGGTCTTCTATTAATTTCTAGTAACAATGTTTCGGTAGACACATCAAGTTTTGCATTTAAACTGCTGCACTGTTGGACAAAACCAAGTCTTAGAGACTGTTTTGCTGTAAGAAGTTCAGGTTTTAAATGATCATTGTAGTAATAGTTTGTGTACCTCCTGATTTTATTTTATTTTTTTTGTATATAATCTCCCACCTTTGTCTTAAAAGAAAAAAAAACATAAAACAAACAGGAATTGTTGCCTGGACTACATACATACTACAGGCCATCTGTATTTCATTAGTGATATCTTGCAACCACACACCAACATCCATATTTGGAGTAGCATCATGGCCTTTAGACAGCGGTTGAGTGCTCCTGACTCATTTTAGGGAAGTAGGCAGTTAGGGGGATTTTTGGTGTATTTTAAAAAAGTTATGAACAAACACAAAACATACACTGACACAAACTTAAGGTAGACATCACTGGTCAGTGCTGTGACCTATTTCTTTAAGATAAAAAATGGTCCTGATCTAAGATGTAAATCTGTTAAATCCAAATAGCCAGCTCATTAAATGATATAATGTTATTCCTATCATATTGTCCTAACCTTTCACCCAGATTTCAGCAAAACAGGAGATGTATTTACTGGACTCTTAAAGCACACTGTAGACCTACTGTATGACCATTTTAGACTTTTTCAGGTAGTGGAGCCTAACCCGGCTGTCTTACGGGGGGAGGTGGAGTACACAGTACAGGTCAGCAGTCCTTTCCTGGCAAGCCACTTTCAAATTATGGAGAAACCGTGAAACGATGATGTCATACGTTATTACTTTGCTCCCTTTGTAAAATGAAAATGAATAAAAAAAAGTGCACACTTCTTAAAGTAAACAACAGGATACAGTACCAGGAATAATTAGCTCATCATTACAAAGCTGCAGTAGTAAAATGAAATGTAAAGAACATTGTTGCAGCCAGTTTACTGCACAGTAAGCTATTTTTGATACATTTTCCATTACACTTTTATATAGCCTACTTTTTATTTGCAGTGTGGTATTATTAGTAATAATAAAAGCAAATGTTACATATGAGAGTGAGCAAAAACATTGAGGAAATATTAGAGAAAAGGAGAAAAAAGAGAAAGCACTTCAGAAAGAAAGAAGAAATTACCCTTTTGCCTCATTATTCACTTTAAGAGTGATAAGTACGTCTAGACTTCCCGAGTTTTTGTCAAAAACAGTCATTTTAGTCATTCCCATGTGTTCTGGGGAAAGATTTACCCAGGGACTGATGCATAACAACTGCTTCCATTTCTAGTTGTTTAGGATGCTTTTCTTGGCAGTTGCTAAGATAACCAGTGTGGGTTTCATGTGTTATGGTGGAAGTTCAAGTAAGGATAAACCACCAAGTATGTATATTGGCAGAGAGAGGGGATGTTGCTACCCGAGTAGCGCCTCTGTTTTATCTTAAGCAACAAGAGTGGAGATAGTCATCTGTTTTGGAGAGATGGGCTGTTTGTACTTATACAGTAAAAAATAGAAAATGTAACTAATTGTGAATGAGCCATAAATTGTGGTATTAAAAAAAAGATTTGACAAATATTGAAATCAAGATGATTTGTATTAATAAAAAATATTAATATAATAAACCACTTTTCAAAATCTACCAGAAAGTTTTTCACAAGAGCAGCAAATCAAAATCAGAAAACCATCAAGTCTAAAAGAAGCTTCGAGTGTTTTGAGTTTGTGTTTCAGTTTGGTTCTTTTGTAGTATTAGTGAGATTTTGTCACTATTATAATAATAATGGATTGGATTTATATAGCACTTTTCAAGGCACCCAAAGCGCTTTACTATTCATTTACCACTATTCATTCACTCTCGCATTCACACACTGGTGGAGGCAAGTTACAGTTGTAGCCACAGCTGCCCTGGGGCAGACTGACAGAAGTGAGGCTGCCATATCACGCCATCGGCCCCTCTGGCCAACACCAGTAGGCGGTAGGTGAAGTGTCTTGGACAGGACAGGACAGAGAGCCCGGGAATCGAACCGGCGACCTTCCAGTTACAGATACGCTTCCCAACCCCCTGAGCCACGGTCGCCCCATATTATGCCCTGTTTTGTATTATGTTTAAATTCTAGTTACGTTTGTGATCCTTTCCTATGTCCTGTTCTATGCCTGTCTGTCAGGTTCTCCCAGGACTCTGTTTAATTACGTTTGTTTGTTTTAGTCCAGGTCTCAGTGATAGTTACAATAAGACAGAAATGAATGGAATACAATAGGATGACCCTTTATTGTCATTTTACATGTGCAATGAAAATTGTGAACAATGAAAGTTCCAGTTTTACTTCCTGTTTTATTTAGTCTCTCAGCTCATGTGCAGTATATTCACTTTTGTGTCCCCTTATCTCATTAATTTGATTAATTAGATTGAGTTCAGGGTCTGCCCCGGGGCCTCCTCCCTGACACACTGGGGAGATTATATTTCTCGGCTGGCCTGAGAACGCCTTGGTGTTCCCCCAGATAAGCTGGTGGAGGTGGCTGGGGAGAGGGAGGTCTGGGCCTCTTTGCTTAGGCTGCTGCCCCCGCGACCCGGCCTTGGATGAAGCGGATGAAGATGGATGGATGGATGGATGGATGGATGGATGGATAGATTGAGTACAGCTCTGTTCTTTGGTGTTTCCCACCTCACTAATTACCTGGATTATATCTGAGTCTCCTTCATGCTTTATGCTGTGTGCTTGTTTGTTGGCCTGTTGTCCTTTAGTCCTAGTTTTCATTCTTTTTAGCTCCTGCTGTTATGGTGTTTGTTAATCTGTGAGCTCAAACCCAATAAAACTCAGCTAATGAATTTATTTCTGTCTCCTGAGTCCTGGATCTGGATCCACACTCTGCCTTCCTCACATGGGTCCATGACAGAAGCGTCATGAGCTGTGTAGTGGAGGAATGTTGAGAACACAAGGCCAGACACTTCAGTCAAAACGGGTAAACTCAAAACATGATTTTTATTAGGTTGACTCACGCAAAGAAAATACAAAAACTCAATTAAAGTGATTGTAAAATGCTCTGGGAGCCAGTGCGAAGTGACAGAAAACAATCTGGGGCAGAAACTCCAGTATTAATATTAAATATGGGATCATCCAGTGTGTTTAAACTTACAGTGAAACTCTGCGAAAGGTCAAAGAAGAACTGTTTAATCATGTCTTTCATTTTTTTGTGTGAAGTCCATTACCTTTGTGTCTAAAAGATGCAGTGTAAAAATGTCTAACTGCCTGAAATGGCTTAAGATTTATTAACTAATACATTGTTCATATGCTGTAAACGTGCTTCTCACTTCAGCTGAACGTCAGAAATGTTGTCTGACTTGTTTCCAGAGAATTGCAGAATATGTCTCAAGCCCTACTTGTGAATACAGTGGGGCAAAAAAGTATTTAGTCAGCCACCGATTGTGCAAGTTCCCCCACTTAAAATGATGACAGAGGTCAGTAATTTGCACCAGAGGTACACTTCAACTGTGAGAGACAGAATGTGAAAAAAAAAATCCATGAATCCACATGGTAGGATTTGTAAAGAATTTATTCGTAAATTAGGGTGGAAAATAAATATTTGGTCACCTCAAACATGGAAAATCTCTGGCTCTCACAGACCTGTAACGTCTTCTTTAAGAAGCTTTTCTGTCCCCCACTCATTACCTGTATGAATGGCACCTGTTTGAACTCATCATCTGTATAAAAGACACCTGTCCACAGCCTCAAACAGTCAGACTCCAAACTCCGCCATGGCCAAGACCAAAGAGCTTTCGAAGGACACCAGGAAAAGTATTGTAGACCTGCACCAGACTGGGAAGAGTGAATCTACAATAGGCAAGCAGCTTGGTGTGAAAAAATCAACTGTGGGAGCGATCATCAGAAAATGGAAGACATACAAGACCACTGATAATCTCCCTCGATCTGGGGCTCCACACAAGATCTCATCCCGTGGGGTCAAAATGATCATGAGAACGGTGAGCAAAGATCCCAGAACCACACGGGGGGACCTGGTGAATGACCTGCAGAGAGCTGGGACCAAAGTAACAAAGGTCACCATCAGTAACACACTACAACGGCAGGGAATCAAATCCCGCAGTGCCAGACGTGTTCCGCTGCTGAAGCCAGTGCATGTCCAGGCCCGTCTGAAGTTTGCCAGAGAGCACATGGATGATACAGCAGAGGATTGGGAGAATGTCATGTGGTCAGATGAAACCAAAGTAGAACTTTTTGGTATAAACTCAACTCGTCGTGTTTGGAGGAAGAAGAATACTGAGTTGCATCCCAAGAACACCATACCTACTGTGAAGCATGGGGGTGGAAACATCATGCTATGGGGCTGTTTTTCTGCCAAGGGGACAGGACGACTGATCCGTGTTAAGGACAGAATGAATGGGGCCATGTATCGTGAGATTTTGAGCCAAAACCTCCTTCCATCAGTGAGAACTTTGAAGATGAAACGAGGCTGGGTCTTCCAACATGACAATGATCCAAAACACAGCGCCCGGGCAACAAAGGAGTGGCTCCGTAAGAAGCATTTGAAAGTCCTGGAGTGGCCTAGCCAGTCTCCAGACCTCAACCCCATAGAAAATCTGTGGCGGGAGTTGAAAGTCCGTGTTGCTCGGCGACAGCCCCAAAACATCACTGCTCTCGAGAAGATCTGCATGGAGGAATGGGCCAAAATACCAGCTACTGTGTGTGCAAACCTGGTAAAGACCTATAGTAAACGTTTGACCTCTGTTATTGCCAACAAAGGTTATGTTACAAAGTATTGAGTTGTATTTTTGTTATTGACCAAATACTTATTTTCCACCCTGATTTACGAATAAATTCTTTACAAATCCTACCATGTGGATTCATGGATTTTTTTTTCACATTCTGTCTCTCACAGTTGAAGTGTACCTCTGGTGCAAATTACTGACCTCTGTCATCATTTTAGGTGGGGGAACTTACACAATCGGTGGCTGACTAAATACTTTTTTGCCCCACTGTATTTCAGAACCTCCTCCTTCAGAACCTATTTCAGCCGTGTCTCCATGATGTATTTCTACAAAACCTGTGAAGAAAGGAGAAGTGTGATGAAACTTCATGTGAAATAAATCCCAGCATATAAACAGTACAGTAGTTCACAATGAAATGTGTGAACTTTTTTGTGTGTGTTTTGATGGAGTCAGAAGTATTAAGGGAGGACTTTTAATGGTTTACAGCAGCGGCCCCCAATTCAAGTCAATGCTTTGTGCAGGACAGTCATTCACATTTGCTTTAGTTTCTAGAACTCACCAGGAGTGGTGTATGTTTTGGATCGCTGTGTTGGAAGACAAAGCAATGACCCAGACCCAGTTTTTCTGCTGTCTGCTGGAGGGTTTCTTTCAAAAACCTTCATATATTGTTCTTTCCTCATGATTCTTTGACAAGATTGTCAGTTCCAGACACTCTAAAGTATCCGGCAGCGTAATACTCCCACCGCCGTGCTTCACTGTGGGGACGCTGTTCTTTGGGTTGCACACCTCACCCTTTCTTTCTTCAAATGTAATCAGTGTTTCTGTGGCCAAAGACATCTAGTTTTATCTCATGCATACTACAATGTATGCATAATCTTTCTCCAGGTTGTCTTTATCATACTTCAGTCTGATTTGAAGGTGTCTCTTTTATAGGAGTGGAGCTTTACGTGGTCTGAAAAACAGTTCATTCCTGTGGAGGGTTTAGTGATGGCCTTCTTTTAGACCACAATTCAAAACCCTAATTTTTAACTTAATGTTATAAACTTCGAGCATTACAAAGTTAAACTGTCTGACACAGGGCTAAGTGTGAGGTAGAAATGATAATAAAAATAGTAACAAATAAATGTTACATATGCGAGTTTGTAACAAAAGAAAAAACACAAACAGGTCACTGGCATGTGGAATGAGGAAATATTTACCCAATTGTTGATGCCTACAGATTTTCTTGATCTTTTTTTTGGCTGTTTCTAGGCTAACCAGTGTGGGTTTTATGTGTTTTGGTGGAATTTCAAGGAAAGGATAAACCAACAAGTATGCATACTCGCAGCGAGAGGGGATGTTGCAACCCAAGGCTGAAGAGCACCTCTGTGTTATTCTATCTGTACTCAGATGGTAACTGCTGTGTTGTTAGGACCAGTCACTGAAAGCTAATATGAGCTAATTATCTGGCCTTATGTTAGCTGTTAGTGAAAAAAAAATCTGTTTTCAGAAGGCAAAATAGTTCCAGATTCACAGTAATGTTAATCTGATATTATCAGAGAATAGCAAATTGAACATCAGTGTTCAAGTGTGAGATGCTTTCATCACACATTACATCCATTTACAAAATATACAAGAGGTTAGTTAGCACACACTCCCTTCAGATGATGAGCCACAGAGTTGTGTAAGAATACGTGTGAATTTAGGCAAAAAAAGTTTAAAAAAACAAACGAACCTAACCCCATAACAAACAAAGAACATGAACACAGAAAAAGGTCTAGTTCCGCTTTTCTATTAGCGCTTGCATCTTGCATGTGTGGATCTATGCGAAGCCGGCAGCATGAACAGTCACAAAACCCTGTGATGCGCTCTATCTGACACGTGTGTTTAATGTTCTGCAGGTGAACAAGAAGTACTTATAAAATAGTTTTTTTAGCTTTACATGTGTTCAAAGTGAGTACGCAGTCGTGAGTACTCAATAGCAGAAATCGTTGCACACATGCGTAGATGTTAGTTTATAGTTGTGCATCATGTCACACTTATTTGTAACCCTTTGAGACAAAATTAAACGTAGGCTGGCGTGAGAGGCTGCATCCTGTGGAAATGGAAATCAAGCAAAAAATAATTTGTGTGGCAGGAAAGTTTATGTAAACATATAAACACATAAAATGATACAAGGAAAAACACCCCACCCATACATATATGTGTTTTTATATCCTTGTGGGGACATCTTGGGCTACGTTCACACTGCAGGTCTTAATGCTCAATTCCGATTTTTTGATCAAATCCGATTTTTTTGTCTGCTTGTTCACACTACAAATAAAATGTGACAGCAAACCTGCTCCTGTGTGAACCCTCAAAGCGGCCCGCATGCGCAAAAGAAGACGTCACACACAACACGCTCTGTTCAGACCCAGACCAAACAGTATTGTTTGACTGATGGCCGTTAATATAAAGACTTGTTTCGGACTTTACGTTCCCCAATTTTTCTTTAAGTTATTTACATATGGTCTAATAATGATCCTTATTGCAGTTTTAGAGAGGAGCGGTGCTTCAAAGGATAGTTGCAGATTTACTGTCAGAATCTGCAGATTATACAGTATAAATAAAATGTTTGCGCTTCCCAACAGCTCACTAACATCTACACGGGAGGGACAGGAAGCGTTCACGATGTCTTTTCGGGCGCTTCTCTGGCGCTGATAATTGGCGTCTGTTTTGTGTCAGTGACGTAAAACACGGATTTAATGCGACATCACCATTCACACAGCAGTCGCTTTTTGAAACATCAGATATGTATCGGATTCAGTACCACATACGAAAGTGACCCAGATCGGATTTGTAAATATCGGATTTGTGCCGTTCACACTGTCATACCATGATTGGATATGGGTCGCATAGGGTCAAAAAAGTCGGATTTGATGCGCTTTCGTGCAGTGCACGTAGCCTTATTGACACAATGCTTAGCTTACCCGGATATCCGGGTAGCTCATATATGACTCATGCATCTGGCTGTGTTAATCACCATTAAATAAATTAAATTAAATTAAATTAAATTGTTAGTCATCGTTGTTACTTTAGCACTTTGATTACCTACAGATTATATTCAGACAATGAAATCTATAAATATATGACAGCCCACTGAAATGTGTTCAGTGAATTGTTGGAGTGGAAATGAAAAAAAAAAGTACCTCAAACATGAAGTACGAAGGTGGCTAAATATAACAATAACCCTTTTGTGTTAACTGTCAAGTCATTCTTGTTTACACATACTCTCGAACAACAACAGAAGAGTCCAAACCAAAGATCTTTCTAGATAAAGGCGTTTACGTTCCGGATCAGCAAAGATAACCCTGCTATGAGACGAGAACAGACGGATGGATAAATAAATAAAAGTAAAATAAATTAAAATAAAGACTGTTTTAAAGTGTGTGCAAAACTGGGAAAAGTGTGATTTGTTTTGCTAATGCAGTTAACTGCAGAAGTGTCAGTCATTTAGCTGCCATGAACATGTATTCATATTAATGATGACACTTCATAAATCATGGTGCTCTGCTCAACCTGAACTCTGTGACTGACTGAAAACATGGATGAATGTACTGCGGGACACCACAGGGTGGCAGCAGAAACTATAATCAGGAGCTTGAACGCTTTGTTTGTTAAAATTTGAAGTCATCTGATCTTTCTACAATGTTATCTTCGTTGAAAACAGACATTTATTGACAACATTTGCTATCTTCATCTCTCTCATCTGACATCTTATGTGTGGAAGGATGCAGCGCATTCTATTACATTGTTATACCACCACTAGGGGGAGCCAAAGTAGGAGCTCTATCCCTCCAATTTTACATTGACTGACTTCAAAGGGGCAGTTTGTTGCAGTGTGGTCTCAATTCTGTATTTTCTCATTTTTAAAACTGAAACACTGAAGCCTTTTTCTTGGAAAAAAATCATAATAAATACGGACATGATTCAGTTACAATAACAATTTTAATCATTCTTTTGAAGTTTGTGATTGACAAGCAACACAATAAATATTTTCCTTTAAATTATGGTAAAAATATTATTTGGAATTCATTTGGTCATTGAAGTTTTGTATTGATAATCTCTGATACTGTAACAACCCTTGTTATTGACAGTGCCTTGCTGTAAACTCATCTGTCAGGTGTTCAAAGTTTTGTAACTTTCAGGTTTATACTTTTTAACTCAGTTTTCAGGTTTTGTCACATCTGGCTGTGTAGCAAGCAGGATGTGGACCCAAACATCTAAAGAAAATCAGCTTCAATGCTGAACTCAATGCAAAATAACAAGACAGAGGGGAAATAAAATTAAATTCTTTTTTTTTTTAAGTAAAACATGTCACCAAATACAAAGCAGTAATTAAGTAAACAAAAACAACAGACTACCATACAAACTTAACACAATGGGGAGACTTGACAGTAACAGGAGGCTAAATAGAATAAACAATAAAATACTAATAGCAAAACATGCTCTAACTGAAACAAGAAATTAAGGCTCAAGACATTAAGGTGATATTAAATACAATAATAAATTAAATTGAAACCTCTGGGTCCAAAACCCAGGATCAGGTTTATTTAAATACCACCAAATCACATCAAGTCACCTCAAGGTAAAAACCCTGCTGTATCCTTGAGAGCAAGCACTTTGTGAGAGTGGGAAGGAAAAACTGCCTTTTAACAGGAAGAAAACTCAGCAGAACCCCTCTCAGGGATCTGAAGCGACCATTTGGGGGTAGAGGGGAAGGAGAAGATAATTCTTAAACCCGTAACAAACTGGATTGATCCTACTTGTGATCCCAATCAGCTTGTAACCTTGCAGCTGCTGCCTGTGACCTCTTTCATCATGGCTGCTTTAAAATGATGTTAGTGCCTCCTCTTTTCTGCTTGGAACACAAAATCTTCCTTTCTTTTAGATTCCAGTTTATCTCACTGGTTGGGATTGGGGTTAGGTGTGCATATTGATGACGTGCAGCAGCCTGGTTTTGAATTCAATTTGGGGCTCTTTGCTGTGTGTCTCCTCCTCCTCTCTTTCTTGTCTACTCTTGACTGTTGAACTGTCAAATATAGACAGAAAAGCCCCAAAATAAATGTTTTAAAACAAAAATCTTCCTTTCTTTCCACAAAACAGTGTAGGCTACGCTGTAAAGGTCTGCTGAAGTTGGCCCAATGACGCTCCACAATGACCAATCAACCTTAATTGTAGCCTGAAAGTACCACAGCACCACCATTGCCAGTTTAAGCACCCCGGGTGATGCCCAATGAGGCTTTAATCCCCTCCCTCTCAATTTAGGCTCCTGTTCTGTGAACTCTCTCATTCAGAGTTGTGACATGCATTTGCTAAAATGGGGACGAGAGCTGGCCTCGATGGGGTTATTTTAGGAGACCTAAAACGCGTGGGACGTGTTGCATCAGTCTGGAAGGAGTTTAAGCTGAGATTCCTCCACAGAAGCTCCATCACTATTACTCTATCACTGCTTAGTTATTAATGCTGTAAATTAAAAATAAACATGTTTGCGCCATGCCCATTCATAGCGATGGCAATGAGCACATAGTGAGGAATGTTTTACTCTATGTTGCCTCATGTTGTAGTTTCACCACTGATTCAGGATTATCTGTGAACCAGCGTGTTGCAAGTTAAAAACTCCGACTGCGCCGTGTCTCGCTCTGGTTTCACATATCTGCTGAATTGAAACAAGATTTTGAAATTGGAACTGTGCACTGCTCTTTATTTGATTTAAACCATCATTGGTGCAAAAAATGTTCAAATGTCATTTTTTATTTTTTTTTTCTTCTTCTTCTTCTTTTTTTTTGTCCTTGGCCCTTTCCAAACTCCTCCCTAATTTTGTAGTGCTGTCAGAGGCTTCCCTGGGATTTGCATGTGGTATGAGTCACAATGACCATTTAAAAGGCTTTCTCATTAACCAGAACTTCCATCTCCACATGCTTAAACTAGGCCACTGCAATTCACTGCAGCGTTAATTCTGTGAAATGCATGTCATGCTGCTCTCCTGCTGTGTTCTGGTCTTGCTTGTGCCCGGTCCAGGTTTTACGGCACCCACATTTACACCGAAGGAAGAAAGCACTCCTACACCAGAACCACAGGCTGACTTGAAGCTGGCCACAGTAAGTGTATAATTGCACGAGCTCCTTTTACAAATGTTTTCAGAGTGGACTGCATGTGAATTGATGTCTTGTACGATGCAAAGTCATGCTAAATTGTCAGTGATTTTACTGCAGGGTTAAAGAATTTGGAAGGATGCATTATTTCCTGTGCGTATTTTAAGATATTTCCTTTTATTACATTTGTTTTTATGTGGGTGGAGGGTGGAGGTACACAACTGCACTGCCCTCTCAGCCCTTGATGCTGTTATATTATATCCTTTAAAAGATTTGCTTGGCATTCCCATTTTCACATTCTTCATCCCAATTTAATTCCTTACATCTATTTTTTTTTGTCTTTTCCTTTGAAGCAAGTTGCTTGTCTTTGTTCCATCTTGTGCCGACTTTTTATGCAAGTGTAATTGATAGTTGATGCTGAAAATAAGGGCATTTATGTTGAAGCCATGATAGCTCAGTCAGACGTTTTATAGCAGTTCATAATCTGTAATGCATGTTGTGATACAAGAATAAAGTTTTGCAGTAACTAGGTTAAAATTAAGAATCCAAAATTCTGACTTTAGCTAATTAAATTACTCCACTATTCAGTCAGTTTACGCCAACCACATTTTTCTTAATGATTAATTATTGGAATTAATAAACATTTGATTTATATATTTCTGTTGCATTTTATTTAAAATGATTGCTTTCTGTTTATTAAAGGTGCAGAATTGTTTTTTTGTTGTTGAGTGAATCAAACCCTCTTTTGTGCAAAATGCTATCTGATGTGATCTGATCTTAAATCTACTTTAAGGACTATCTCCAGCACTATTACCACCTACAAAATGATCCTCTGGGGCGCATGAAACGAAGCGGCCTCTCTTTTACCTCCAAGGTGAAAGACATGCAAATTTTCTTTGGGCTGAATGTGTCGGGAAGACTGGACTCGGATACCCTGGAGGTGATGAGGAGTCCT